>NC_064926.1:213028424-213678841 GCF_023897955.1 Schistocerca gregaria | reverse complement strand
CATGTAACGAATTCACGTGAGCGTTTGTCTGAAACATACTTTATTGGTACATGTCAGAGCATTCACAGGAGATCGTCGGGTGGCGACCGGTTAGCTAATGTATTTGGTAAGTTTTGTGTCTGGTGACTGAGTGCTCAGTGAGGTGGCATATGCAGCTGAGGGCGTGTGTCGGCACGTCACGTGTCAATTGACACTCAGCTCATAATGGAGGCGGTTAGCGCGCTCTTCCGCTTGGTGCACCGTTCGCGTCTTGTTTGACAACAGCGTTACTTGCTGTCGGTAGCCGTGCCTTGCTGCCTGTCTATATGTATAGATATTATACGTAAAACTTGTAACTTAGCTAAGTGTCTTGTGGCAGTTCGTCGATCACGTGAACGGTGCCCATCCAAACATTGCCGGCCGGGATGGCCGAGCGGTTCTAGGTGCTACAGTCTGGAACCGCGCGACCGTTACTGTCTCAGGTCCGAATCCTGCCTCGGGTATGGATGTGTGTGATGTCCTTACGTTAGTTAGGTTTAAGTAGCTCAAAGTTCTAGGGGACTAATGACCTCAGATGTTAAGTCCCATAGTGCTCAGAGCCATTTGAACCATCCAAACATTACCATCGAGGTAGAGAAGGATGGCAAGATACCGTTCTTGGATGTTTTAGTCGTGCGGAAGGAAGGAGGCCGGCTTGGTCATTCGGTGTGCAAAATGGTTCAAATGGCTGTGAGCACTATGCGACTTAACTTCTGAGGTCATGAGTCGCCTAGAATTTAGAACTACTTAAACCTAACTAACCTAAGGACATCACACATATCCATGACTGAGGCAAGATTGGAACCTGCGACCTTAGCGGTCGCTCGGCTCCAGACTGTAGCGCGTAGAACCGCTCGGCCACTGCGGCCGGCTTCGGTGTGCAGGAAAGGGAAAGGCAACCCATTTTTCCCCATCGAGTTCCCCTCGCCCCCCTCTTCACAGAACATAGCCCGTCAAAAACTGAACACGTATCAAGCATGAAAAGAGTAATAAGATGTACTGAACTGTGAAAAAAAGCAAAATAAAAACAATGAACGGTCTAAGCTTATGACGAGCAAAATCAAGCGACTTGGAAGAGCCACAGTGTCGTGGTTATGTGGTCAGTGGGAGACTGCGAAGCAGCAGATCTTTGTTCAAATCTCCCTGCTCCAGCCGGCCTCGGTGGTCGAACGGTTCTAGGCGCTTCAGTCCGGAACCGCGCTGCTGCTACGGTCGCAGGTTCGAATCCTGCCTCTGCCATGGATGTGTGTGATGTCCTTACGTTAGTTAGGTTTAAGTAGTTCTAGGTCTAGGGGACTGATAACCTCAGATGTTAAGTCCCATAGTGCTTAGAGCCATCTACCTAGTCCCTGATTTCCTTTTGTTCAAAAAATGTGAACTGTCCTTCCGTTCATTGAGATTTCTGTTCGCTGTACTCCAATTTGTGTTTGTGTGTCAGTTTGCAACAGCGAGATGTAAGGAAGGTACCTACAATGAAATGTCGATTCCGCACACCGACTCTATTAGCAGCCGACAGCAAATGGATCTCGAAAGGGAGCCTTGAGCATCTGATGACAAAGTGAAGAGTCAACAAAACCCTCCTCCGGAAAGCACGTCTGTGTGCCACACAAGATATTGGTGAGGGTATGTTGATCATATGATGGGAATCTCATATCGGCGCACCTAACTTGTACGCCTCGTGAGTGAATGAGGTGTGCTTTCTTGTCCGATTTAGGTGTTCGTATGGATGAAAACATAAGAGTTTGTCACATAATCTGCAACAAGTGGGTGCTACAGTTCCACAGTCACACAGTTTTCCCTGTGCTCTATAAAAACATACGTTTTTAACCTTTCTGAAGTTTTCCACATACACACCATCATATCCTGCATATGTCCAAGCAAATTGGAACATGTCCTGGAGTTTTGGAGAGCGAAGGTGATTATATGTGAGAGTTTTGACTTTGGTAATAGACACATACTCATGTAAACTGTACTACTCTTTGTACCCGAGCAGCTTTGTAAAATCGTAGAGCCTCTTCACAAAGTATTTTACTTCTCTAAAGCCAAACACATTTAACATCTGCACAAGAGGTGTACAACCTGAAGAAATGGTAACCACGTCTACTCCCACATTAAAATTGTACAATGCCTGATTATTCTTTCCTGTACAGCTGTCAAGTAGTAAAGCAAAATCTTTATTCGTGCAAGAAGAAAACAGACACGTCTGTGATCGTATGGACAGTTCATAATTTTGTAGAAAAGAAGAGTATATCGGGCACGAGGGAGATGTGAACACGGATCTCCCACATTGCAATCCCACATCGTGACCACGGAACCACGACGCCGTGGCGTTTCCAAATCACTCGATGATGTAGATAGTTCACCGTTTCTATTTTGCTTCTTTTTTCACAGCTGAGTACACCTTCATATTGATGCGTGTTCATTTTCTGATGAGCTATCGACTGGGCCATCTTACGACTAAATCTGAGGGGGTGCGACAGTGAGTTTCCCTCGTAGTTAGTCGAAACCAGACAAGGTAGTGATGTGGGCACTGCAGTCTGGATCGAAGTCGACGTTGTACCTCATCCTAAAGTGTTGGATTGGATTGAGGTCGGGGCTCTGGGCAGGCCCGACCGTTTCAGGATGTTATTGTCCACAAACTGTTGCCTCACAAATGCTGGATTGCGACAGCGTGGTTGGTAATTACCGAGAATGATTGCCTATCGAAATCGCGGGGTCTAAATGATACACATCGAAGGTGCGATTGTAAATCGATCATGCGACTCTGGTGGGGGGGGGGGGGGGGGGGGGCGTTATGATCAATTATTTTTGATCGTCATTTTTATCTGTTTTCCATCGTTCCCTTACTTTCTCTAAATTATTTACCTCCGCGAATTATTTGTGGGTTGCCAGGAAAACCCAGACGATTTATGTCGCTGGTGAGAGGGATGTCTGGTGTTCTTGACATGTCTTGGGAGGATACTCTGACATGGAAAAATCTAATTCTATGCTTATACGGCGTAGAAAATTGTTGACTTTTTGTCGAAAATATGGAGTATTACCGGACCAGGAAAGTAGGGTCTTTGTAGACAGTGGTGGTGCGAAGTGTGTAAAACTTCGTAGGAAGAGTTTCGATGCTGAAATACCGCTACAGTTTCATTGTGGACATTGCGGTAAACGAAGGAGTATCAGGAAGAATAAATGGTTCGACTCTTCCAAATTATCTACCCAGACCAGCGTAATTCTTCTATTTTGCTACACCTTGCAAGGAGCAGCATCGCAAACTGACTTATCTGCTAACACCGTGTGCGACTATTTCGGGTTTTACAGAGAAGTGTGTTATGTGGTAGTGACGAACGACAGTGTACCGATTGGTGGACCGAGTGAAGTTGTAGAAGTGTACGAATCTCAAATAGCAAGGAGGAAGAACCAGAGAGGGCGACCTTCAAAGAGTGAGATCGATCATATTGGGGTATTCGGTGGAATAGAACGAGAGTCCCGGAAGTGTTTCATTATCACAGTATTGTCCACAGTCAAGGTCACTTTAGTGCGTCTCATAAAGCACTTCATACTACCTGGTAGCAAAGTCATTACAAACGAGTTTCAGTCCAACAAGACAGTCAAAGCAGAAGGTTTTGATGACGAGTTCGTCAACCACTCTGTAGAGTTTGTGCCTTCGGATGACTCCACTGAGCACACGCAGAACATCGAACGGCTATGGAAACCTGTGAACTCTTCCTTTAAAAGAGAAGGACGTCCAGGACAAAGAGATGAACTATAGTTCTTGCAGTACTTCTATTCCCACAACTTGCGTTTGCAGGGCAACGTTAACGCATATGACACTCTGCCAATATTCTTGCGTGATATTGGCAGAGTTTACCCAGGCTATGGCAAAAAGGGAATTGTTCCCGCAGCGTACAAATCAGATGGACTTTCACATAACGACAACACCGACGACGAGTAAGGTAAATCGTCTCCTTTCTAATAACAAGTATTTCTGTAATGCTTTTCTTTCGTCGTTGCTGTAGTGACCACCATAAACTTACTCATAACGCCCGCCACTAGAGTTGCATGATTGATTTACAATCGCACCTTCGATATGTATCGTTTGGAGCCCACAACTTCGATAGGCAATCATTCTTGGAAATACCACTTCTCGTGTTGATATACTTATCTTCTCCGAACTGTCCCTCTATTGCAAGCAGTACACAATGCCACAAAATGTGTTTGTACCCTTCCGCATTTAGCGTTCTCTTAAGAGCAATAAGGCGACCACATTCTAACCATGAAAACACCTCCGTACCGTAACGCTACATCATAGGTACTACTCTGTTCGGCCACACACATGACGGTAGGTAACGTTATGCATGCATTTGCCATGAAATACGATTGAAATTATGTAACTGATAGTAGACTGAAACACAACTGTTAGAATGGGAATGGCATGCGAACATGTACTTTGCGCTGGCGTAAGCTGTCATCAGCACACCGGCCAGCAAAGACGAAGTGAAGTTCGATTAGTAGGCGCTGGGTCAAGCGCATCTATCACGAGAGAGGCCAGAGACATGATGACAAGCAACACGCCTCCAACGCCCTCTTGTTAGCATGTATTTAGGACGCCGCTGCTGACTAGAGGCCCTCACTCCCTCAACCAGTTTGGCGTCTGTCAGTTTACTAGCAGAGAGGGTTTAGTTCTACAATGGCTAAAACGGTCCATAGCGACCAGATTAGTGTCTATAATGGGACTAGTTTTTCTAAACCAGAACTGTATGTCCTCCATACATCTCTCTATCTCAACACTTTCAGATCCTCTGGTTGCAATTATGTACATTAAGTTTTACTGTGTCTTTGCTGCAACAGAAGTATTTTCTCCTAATGTAAAACTGAGGTACTTATTTGTGAGTGTTCATCCTTTTCGTCATGCGCCAGTGCCGTCAACTGTTGGGTGTCAATATGAAAATATCAGTAAGTCAGTGTAGCAGTGCGCAACAGCTAGTGACTAACAGAATACACAGATGTGGTTGGTTCGCTATATTCCAATGTATAATACTGTTATTGTGAAACGTCCACTTAGAAAAATTATACACGACTGTTCTTAAACTGACACGCAATATTTTTAGCGCAACGCAATCTGACTTTCAATAATCTCTACAAGAGAATGGCCCTGACTAACATTAACCTATACCTTTCACAAATCACTTACCTCACCAAAAATCTTCGTTACTCGAACTACTGCAATACAGCGAGCGCCACTACTGCCAGCTAAATAAAAGATTCAAACTACGGAAGTCACTAACTACTGATAGGCACAGTTAGTAAATGGAAGATTTTAATACTGAACAAACAATGTATTTACCTTAATAGTCATTATATATATATATATATATATATATATATATATATATATATATATATATATATATATATATCAGTTCATGACATCCATTCTTACAAATTTCAAAAATTCCTGGCGGCTCACCTCCAACTGCGCAACGCTACGCGCTGTTAGCATCCAGCTGCCGCTGCCCGACACTACAATGGCAGACAACAATGCAAACCAGCCACAGACTGCACATGGCACAGCCAATGATTTTCATACAGAGCGCTACGTGGCGGCGGCGTTACCAATAAAAAAAACCTAAACAGCCTACTCACAATTGTTATTTTGCATGTTAACTGCTGAATGATCATTTTGCTATTTATTGCAATAGAGAATATTTCGTAATTAGTTATTTTAGTCCATAAAATGAAGCCAACTGTACAACGTATGTTTTGAAAACGGGTACATATTTTTGTATAGATCTCGTACCTAAATTCACTAAAATATCAACTAAGAGCATTACCACATTAAGAAAAATTTTGCTTCCTCCAGAAAAAATTCAGGTCTGATAGCGTTAAGCTACTCTAACACATTACCCATATCACCTTGAATCAGCAATCGCTGCTCAGCAGCGACGATACTACACAATCAGTGCTACGTTTGACCATCTCTGATCCATTATAATAATTTCTTACAAAACTTGGATTAATTTACCCTGCGTATGTACCTTTCAGCCAAACGCAAACCCTGCTGTCGGACTGCCGAAAGTTATAGTGTGATTCGTCACTTCAAATCACTCATTTTTGCTTATCTACTGTCCAGTGCCGTCGCTATTTATGCCGCCTGAATCGTTGCTTAGCACTGACTACACAAATGTGTAACTTCTGGGATGTGCTCGGCCAGCGTACGCCATTCCTTTTGACTCCCTGCGCACAGTCGCTGTGCTTGCTCGACTGCTGGTAGCACTTTGGAAATGACGAGTGGTTCCTTCCGCAGATTCAATGAGATTTTTTACAAACACTTTCCGCAATATTCGCCGATGCCCGTCCGTCAGTACATAAAAGTTTGGCTGGTCATGGTTACATGCTGTCGTTCCTTCGCGTGTCCACTTCACGATCACATCACCAGAAGTCTACTTGGGCAGCTTTAGAACTGTTCAAATGTACCTGATGCAATTGTTACTCATGTGATTTATAATGATTAGTACAAATTAGAAGTGACAGAGCCTTCCTGAACGACCCATTCTACTGCTGACAACCCAGTACTGCCCGCCTCTTTTTATAATGGCAGGTCCGCCTCTCGTGACAGATAGAGGCCAGTTCCATATTACATGAGAGTGTTCTGATAGGTTTAATGAGACTGTGTACTCGTAAGGTAATTTAATCCACGGCATTCTCTCACTTGTAGAAAGATAACCATCGTTTCATGGTGAGAGCCTCATCTCCTCCTGCATAAATTAGCAGTCATGATTATGGAAACATATTTGTGGTAAAAAATAGACAGATGTTAAGCCTACATTTGTGAAGAAATAAACAACTAGAAAAAGAAGTAAGCGCAACTAAGGAGTCATATTGAATAATAATCACTTTTTTCTAAACTCTTCTTTTTATGTATACGTGTTGTGTCTGTTCTCTCGGATATATCTGAAAGAACATACACCATTCACTATCCTGCAGCCGAATATTCATAACGAAAGAGAAGTTCTGATATTAGCTGCAATTAGGCCCAGAAATAAATCCATTGGCGACAGGCGAAAATTTATGCCGGACCAGGACTCGAACCCAAATTTCCCGCGAGCTGTCATCTTAACCTTTTCGGCTATTCGAGCACGCTTCCCGTCCATGTCGCACACTACATATGTAGTGTCCCCAGTTAATAACCCTCATTGCTCGCTGCCTCACTTGGTTCCCACAGGGCATCAGTGAGCGTATATTTATATGTAGTGTGCGACATTTGGGAATTTCTGTTGGGTCGATAGCTGGAGTCGTTAAGACGACCGCTCGCGATAAGCGGGAAATACGGGCTCGAATCCCAATGTAGCTCCAAGTTTTACTTATCAACCATTGCATTTATTTCAGTGTCCGATTGTGGCTACGTCAAAATTTCTCTTTCGTCATGCTTCTTTCTTCGTTCACTAATGCATTGCAAAGACTGCAAATAGTAGAAGACAGATTCAGTCCATGATTCGAGATTTCCCGAAAGGCTTTGACACTGTTCAACACCATAGCCAAGGAAACAAAGTGCTCGCTTACAGAACATCTGAATAGCAATGAGCTTTGATGATGGATTTCGTAATATAGAACCCAGTGCATTGTTCTCAATAGGGGGACAATGGCATAAGAAAAAGTATCGCGTGGTGTATTGCAATGTTACAAGCCCGTTTAGTAAAGAGAAACATCCATTTCATGTCGTGGGAGGAAAAACATGTCTCCACCGATTGTGAGGCCATCTGAAATCTGGTCTCAAAGCGGACAGTGGAGGGCGTAGGCTAAATACCCGTGATATCAACGAGTCGAAACCCCGCGGAGTCAGACGCAACAGCTGGCGACGGAGCCCACTATACCGTATAGCCTAAACTATGCTGCTACGGCCTAAATGCTACTGGAGAAATCACAGGCTGGCACTTGAATCGTGGATGTTCTGTTTGTAATAAAAGCGGCAGTTAACTTCATTGGAAATAAGCAACGAGAGGCTTTGTTCCAGTGTGTCATCGGAGAGGTTTTTTTCCTTCTTTTTGAAATGTCACATGATATAAAACAAAAATCTACATCTACATCTATGTGATTAGTCTGCTATTCACAGTAAAGTGCCTGGCAGAGGGTTCAATGAAGAACCACCTGCAAGCCGTCTCTCTCCCGTTCCATTCTCAAACGGCACACGGGAAAAACGAGCACTTAAATTTTTCTGCGCGAGCCCTGATTTACCTTATTTTATCTTGATGATCATTTCTCCCTGTGTAGGTGGGTGCCAACAGAATAATTTCGCAATCGAAGAAAACTGGTGATTGAAATTTCATGAGAAAATTTCGTCGCAACGATAAACGCCTTTGTTTTAATGATTGTCACTCCAACTCATGTATCATGTCTGCGACACTATCTCCCCTACTTCGCGATAATACAAAACCTGCTGCTCTTCTATGTACTTTTTCGATGTCATCCGTCAGTCTCACCTCATGCGGATCCCACACCGCACAGCAATATTCCAGAATAGGGTGGACAAGCGTGGTGTAAGCAGGCACTTTAATAGACCTGTTGCACGTTCTAAGCGTTCTACCAATCTCAGTCTTTGTTTTGCTCTATCCACTATATTATCTATGTGATCGTTACAATTTAAGTTATTGGTAATTGTAATCCCTAAGTATTTAGTTGAATTTACAGCCTTCAGATTTGTGTGACTTATCGCGTAATCGAAATTTAGCTGACAATAAAGACTTCAGAAAGGTGGAGGATGTTTCACCTCCCGAGTGGCAAAGACAACCACCGGCTGCGTGAGTTGTCGGGAGACGAAGATTCGAAAAGACAGTCGTTGCTGGGAACTCGAGAGGAACAGACATGCAGAGAGACAGTGCCGTGGTTGAGTGGTGTGCTTCACTGGTAACGTGTAACACATCCAACACTTTGCTCTTTCGGCGTTTTGTTTTCCCCCAACAATCCATTAGTGATATTGTTAATTTCATACGAAGGGATTAGCGTAGGATATAATAGCACTTCTCAACAGCTATTCACTAGTTTGGCTGTGTTTAGTTTTTAGCATAATAGTTGACTTATGGCTCATGTATGATAACAATAGGATTTTAAGTGTGATTTACTAAATGAGGTCTAATTAACATGACTTTTATATATTCATTTCCGGATGCTTACGGATGCAACCATGGCGTGGAAGAGGAATGGAGGGAAAGGGAAGTGGAGTACGACATACTACCCTACTGACCATTAAAATTGCTGCACCAAGAAGAAATGCAAATGATAAACGGGTATTCATTGGACAAATATATTATACTACAACTGACATGTGATTACGTTTTCACGCAGTTTGGATGCATAGATCCTGAGAAATCAGTACCCAGAACAACCACCTCTGGCCCTAATAACGGCCTTGATACAACTGGGCATTGAGTCACACAGAGCTTGGATGGCGTGTACAGGTACAGCTGACCATGCAGCTTAAACACGATACCACAGTTCATAAAGAGTAGTGACTAGCGTGTTATGACGAGCCAGTTGCTCGGCCACAATTGGGCAGACGTTTTCATTTGGTGAGAGATCTGGAGAATGTGCTGGCCAGAGCAGCAGTCGAACATTTTCTGTGTACAGCAAGGCCCGTAACATGCGGTCGTGCATTATCCTGCTCAAATGTAGGGTATCGCAGGGATCGAATGAAGGGTAGAGCCACGGGTCGTAACACATCTGAAACGTAACGTCCACTGTTCAAAGTGCCGTCAATGCGAGCAAGAGGTGACCGAGACGTGTAACCAATAGCACCCTATACCATCACGCTGGGTGATACGCCAGTTTGGCGATGACGAATACACGCTTCCAATGTGCGTTCACCGCGATGTCGCCAAACACGAATGCGACAACATGATGCTGTAAACAGAACCTGGATTCATCCGAAAAAGTGACGTTTTGCCATTCGTGCACCCAGGTTCGTCGTTGAGTACACCATTGCAGGCGCACCTGTGCGTGATGCAGCGTCAGGGGTAAACTCAGCCATATTCTCGAAGCTGATAGTCCATGCTGCTGCAAACGTCATCGAACTGTTCGTGCAGATGGTTGTTGTCTTGCAAACGTCCCCATCTGTTGACTCAGGGATCGAGACGTGGCTGCACGATCCGTTACAGCCATGCAGATAAAATGTCTGTCTTCTCGACTGCTAGTGATACGAGGCCGTTGGGATCCAGCACGGCGTTCCGTATTACCCTCCTGAACCCATCGATTCCATATTCTGCTAACAGTCATTGGATCTCGATCAACGCGAGCAGCAATGTCGCGATACGATAAACCGCAATCGCGATAGGTTACAATCCGACCTTTATCAAAGTCGGAAACGTGATGGTACGCATTTCTCCTGCTTACACGAGGCATCACAACAACGTTTCACCAGGCAACGCCTGTCAACTGCTGTTTGTGTATGAGAAATCGGTTGGAAACTTTCCTCATTCCAGCACGTTGTAGGTGTCGCCACCGGTGCCAACCTTGTGTGAATGGTCTGAAAAGCTAATCATTTGCATATCACAGCATCGTCTTTCTGTCGGTTAAATTTCGCGTCGTAGCACGTCATCTTCTTGGTGTAGCAATTTTAATGGGCAGTGGTGTATATAGATGTGTGCTGCATATTTTACAGGTAAGTACAAGTGTACGGTAGATGAGTGGTCAGAGCGACAGAATGTTTTTCCTAAGAACCCGGGTTAGATTCCCGGATGAGAGGGAGATTTTCTCCTCTCAGGGGCTGGGTGTTGTGTTGTCCTAATCATCATCAGTACATCGCCATCTACGCGCAACCCGCCGAAATTACGTCAAATCGAAAGACTTATAACCGGCGAACGGTCTACACGACTGGAGACCCTAGTCATACGACATTTTTTTATTTATTCTCTTCATCTTTTGTAATCTACAATTTCCTATGACCCACATTGTATTTCGCAATCATTTTATTTCTCTGCCTTGATGTGATTTCTGTTGCTGTAATTTTTTTACTGTAAAGGTACTCAGATGGATGTAGCAGGAACGATTTTTAGTCCATGTACAACGACCTGCTTTGAGTCTGCAGTCCTAATGTTACGAGGGGCGTTCAATATGTAATGCAACGCATTTTTCCTCAAACAGTTTCGATAAAAAAAATGTAGAATTTGTTGTGGAACGTCGTGGAATATTCCCACTTCAGCCCCTATAGTTTTACAAAGTTTGATGGGCTGCGGCGCTATATGTAGCCTTGAAATTGGCGTCTGCAGAGAAAGTGCGTTCCAAGCAAATGATATTGAGTTTCTTTTGGCGGAAGACGAGATCACATCAGATATTGATAGGCGACTACAGAATGCCTACGGATACCTGGCAGTGAGCAAAAGCACGGTGAGTAGTTGGGCGAGGCGTCTGTCATCATCGGAGCAAGGTCGTGCAAACGTGTCTGGTCTTCCACGTGGCGGCCGAGCGCACACAGCTTTGACTCCTGTAACGTTGGAACGCGCGGTCACTCTCATTCGAGCTGACGGACGAATCACAATCAAACACCTCGCTGCACAACTGGACGTCTCTGTCGTAGTGCTGCGCACTCACCCACCAGTTGGGTTTCTCAGAGGTGTGTGCCCGGGTCCCGCTCCTTCCGACTACCGTCTGTTTAGCCTAATGAAGAATGCACCCTCCGAGGGATAGTTCGTAGATGATGGGGAGGTCATTGATGCAGCAAGACGCCGGGTCTGACGTCGACCAGTAGAGTGGTACCATGCTGGCTTACAGGCCCCGAATAAGGTGTCCTAAGGCCGTCGCACTGAACGGAGATCATATTGTCGTGTGACTAGGGCCTCGCGTCGGGTAGACCGTTCTCCGGGTGCAAGTCTTTCGATTTGACGCCACTTCGACGACTTGCGCGTCAACGGGGATGAAATGAGATGATTAGGACAACACAACACCCAGTCCCTGAGCTGAGACAATCTCTGACCCAGCCGGGAATCGAACCGGACCCTTAGGACTGACATTCTGTCGCTCTGAGCACTCAGCTACCGGGGGCGGACGGCGATAATATTGCAAAAAAAACCAAAAACAAAAAACGTGATTTTGTAGCCAAAAGAGTTCGGAATAATATGGCGTATTGGAATCCTGAATGAAAGCAACTTGCTCTTTGAATAAAAATGTGTTGCATTACTCAAACAACACCCCTCGTACGTGTTTTTCGTACAAGTGACATGTTTATTTTCACATTATATTGCACGATTATTGTGTACGATGCATAGAGCATTTTCTAACATTAATGTACTAAACCATTATCGCTTCACACCAACGCGTTCCATGTTATCATTGGTCTGTAACGGTCTGCAGGACTTTGCTGGCTTGTCTAGACGATGCTGTCGCTCAGTCACGCGGCCAGCGCAGATGTTGCGTCTGCTGCGATCAATCGACGCTAGCTGCGTTCGCTGAATACATCACCGACCTCTTCTGCAACCAGACCATCGTTGGAAGCACTTCACCTCGTTACTCTCAGTTGGCTGCTAGATATCATACATGTGGCTTAACTATTTAATTATTTAATAATTTCTAAAAGAATTCTAATATCTCTTGACATTTTTTAATGTTGGAAAGCATTCTCATGTGTCATTTTATGTCTTAATAAAATCTTCTCAGGCTTCCAGCCGCGTCAAGCGGTAATATTCCACGAGTTTTCGACCGAACTCTCCTCGGCCTTTCTCAAGTGGTAAACGGATGCCGAGGCCTCTTCGTTATGTAGCAGCCTTCCTGACTATGACGTCACTGGTGCATCCTCGACAAATATGGTAATGGTTTCATCCCGCGTTCGTGGCGCTCGCGTCAACGTCGTTATGGCCCGGTCCCATTTGTGCAGAACAGCAAACAGCCGTCTTTGTTGGTGGCGTTTTCACATATTTTTACTTACCTAGCTTTTTGTAACTCTATCCCAAAATCCCTTTGCCTTCTTAATGACGGGTATTTCGTCGAACAGAATTCGGTGTCGATTTTCCGAAGCATGTTCTGCCACAGCTGGCTTTTCAGAGTAGCGTAGGAGTCAGCTCCTCTGTTGTTCCGTGCGGCGTCACTCGGCAGTGCGTACTCTTTGGTCAACATAGCAACAGCCACGCTGACGTGGCGTTTTGTGCTCTCCAGGCGTTCTAGCCTCTAGACCGTCCTCGTGAACTGTATGTCGTATTTTTGCTGCCGTCTGAAAACCAATGAAATGTCGTGTCTGTGCAGGAGCCGGCTAATCTTTCCCGGCTCTGTGCCGCAGAAAGGCAAAATCACAAATTTCTTGCTCTCGTCTTCGGTGGTGTTTCCTCTGCGCGTCTCGGTGCCAATTGGTTTTGCGGCGAACGAGGTTCAAAGAAGAGCAATACACCATCTGTCTCTACTTCTATCGTAAACCTGTTCTAAGAATCCTCCCAGTTTTCCACGTCCATAGGGCCAGATGATAAAAGTGTCGTCGACATAACGATGAAAGTAACTTGGCTTAGCTGGAGCCGTGTCAAAAGCGATATCTTAAACTTTCTCCACAAAAAGGTTCGCTACAGATGGAGATAATGTACTTCCCATTGCCACGGCATCCAACTAGTCGAAATAGTGGCCGTCAGGATAGGAAACACGACTATGTCAACGTGTACTTAAACAATTCTACAACTGTACTATCTAATAACTGGGGGAGTCGATCTATACAGTCTTTGGCAGCAACACACGTCAGTTGGAAGACCGCATCAAGCTGACCATTATATTATCTTTCTCATGGCGCAGGAGTCTGTTCGGCTGATAAAATAGTCGGTGTTCTTGATGTGATGTAGAGCAACCAATATGCGGCTAAATGTTTGCCAGTCTTCAATTTGGTGACCCTCTGGTGTTCGTAATGGGGTGAAGACGACAAACATTTTGTGAATCATTGGTAGCCGACAAAGCGTAGGTAGTCTCGGAGACTAAGGGTCTAGATTCTTAGTATCGGCATCTTCCAAAGATGACTGTTTTAGGAGCACTGATATCTTCCTCATTATCCTTGACCTCGGATCCCGCAGTAGTTTACTGTAGGTGTCCTCCTCGAGAAACAACTGAATTCTAGCGCAGCCATCAGCTTTATTCCTATTGGCGGATGCATTCCCCTGGTTATCTGGCAGAACCACCATGAGGAGGTCGTTGCGGAGTGCGTGAAGTCCGTTGTGTTCAGCCCTAGTCAAGTTATAAGGTGGTGGTTTACATTTTGAAATAATCCTGCTTGTTTCGCGACGGACTTCGTCTCCACTCTCACTAGGCATCTTGCGGGTTGCTTGTTCAACCCCACTTGTAAGGTTTACTTCTTACCATCGCTTCAGTCGGAAGCTCATGGGATTTCAACCACCTGACGCGATTCGAACCCCGAGAAGATTTCATTATTTCATATCGCCACGAGACTATGCATGTATAATTTACCCTTCTTTATTTTAATCACGCATACAAATAAGATTGTGTTAGTTTGTACGGACGCATCTAGCTATATAAGGACATACGCTGGCCTCTCGCACTCAAGTCATCTAGGAGAAGCGTTTTTGATAGTGTAGTTAGGTTCAAAAATGGCGCCAAGCACTACGGGACTTAACATCTGCGGTCATCAGTCCCCTAGACTTGGAACTACTTAAAGCTAACTTACCTAAGGACGTCACACAAAGCCATTCCCGAGGCAGGATTCGAACCTGCGATCGTAGCAGCAGCGCGGTTCCAGACTGAAGTGCCTAGAACCGCTAGGCCACACCGGCCGGCTGTAGTTTGGTATATATTTAATTTATTAATGTGATGTTGACAAGTGTGATTTGTGTATTGTGTCTTGTTTCGTAGAATTATTCAAAACGGCTAAAGAGTCAAAACTGGAATAGTCAAAAAAAACAAAATTTGTGTGAGCGTTTGATTGATAGCCTTTACGGCCAAATTTAAGTAGATCACGGACGCTCTCCGCCAACATGGCAATTAAGATGTGTTATTACTTCTCTCAGGTAAACGAAATATTCCCTGCAGCTTCGTTCTTTGAATCGCAAAAGTTTCATTCTCGTGGTTTTCAGTTTTAAGTTTCTCTGAGTCATGTTTCTGAAACGCAGCCCAGCGTTTGTGGAGGGAAGCAGTAAAAGAGGTATGTTAATACGTACTTATAATTTTGAACGATCCTAGAGTAGCTTATCTGAAATAACAAACACGGGTTTAGGGAAAATCAATCACGTGTGTACTACACTCATGTTCAGAAAAAGAACAGTACGCATTGAACGACCAGAGATAGGACGTGCATATTCACAAGACATATCGATCAGCATGTTCTGCAGAAATGATTAGCATTTCAATCATCTTGGTTCAACATGTGTCCTGTTGCCTAGTAGGCACAGGATCTGTCGTGGGCCCTGATAATTTGTTCCACGCATGATGGCATCGACGCGGATAAGGTGCGAATGGCGTCTTGTTTTATAGCCATCCATGCTTCATTCATCTGGTTCCAAAGTTCATCTGTGGTGGTTGGTTGGCACTGGGTCACAGCACTCCTCCCGACATTTTACCGTATCCCACCCATTTTAGATTGGCGACAAGGCTGGTCACCTGGCAGGCCAGGGCAAAAGGCTGACGTCCTGTGACACTAAGAAGGCACGTGTTCGTGCAGGAACATGTGGTCGTGCATTGGCTTGCTGAAAAATGGGATCTGTGATGTTAGTAAATAGGGAATGGCTACGGCTCGCCGGATATCATTCACGTAGGTCACACTGATCACAGTGCCCAGGACACGCACCAATTGCGAGTTGTGGTTGTATCCAATGGCACCCTACATCATAAAGCCTTGAGTTGGAGCTTAATATCTTGTGTGAATGTAGTCGTCGGCCGGGTTGGCCGAGCGGGTCTAGGCACTACTGCCTGTAACCGCGTGAGCGATATGGTCGCAGGTTCGAATCCTGCCTCGGGAATGGGTGTGTGTGATGTCCCTAGGTTAGTTAGGTTTAAGTAGTTCTAAGTTCTAGGGGACTGATGACCTCAGAAGTTAAGTCCCATAGTGCGCAGAGCCATTTGAACCATTTTTGAATGTAGTCATTTTGACGCCACTCCCCTGTCTGCAGCGAACCAAAATGCGGCCATCATTTTCAAATAAACGGAACCTACATTCGTCCGAAAACACTATTTGATGCTATTCCTGTCCCCAGTGACGTAGTTCCATACATCATTGCTGTCCAACATGTTTCTGCACATTCGTCAAAGGTAGGCGGAGATGTGGAAGACGCGAATGTAACCTATGATTTAAAAAACGGCGACGGATTGACACCCCTGATAGTGTACGCTCCACTGTTACGCCAGAGCCAAAGAAGACGCAGATTTGTCCTGTAATTGCATTCGGGTGAGGCGTCAGTCTTCTCGGGGTATGGTCTGGAGGGTGCGACCTGACCCATCTCGTCGTGTTCTACGGCCTTCCGTGAACCATCCTGCACACAGCCGTTGCACTTCCGAAACACATCGTTCCACACGAGCAGCAATTTCCCGGTTGGATGCATGACATTCTCTCATGGCAATAATCGGCCCTCTTCCAAACTCACTGGTTTGACGGTACTGTTCGCGAATGTGTCTGCGAGGTACCCAGAACGTCTGCTAAAGCGACAATGATCCCTTTTCTTCGGTTTATAGCGACAGTCAGAGCTGTAGGCATATTTTACCGGTAGGTGGTGTTGCGCCGCGATATCGATGTTGACCTTGAACCTGCGGGCCGACATGGTTCAAATGCTAATCATTTCTGGAGAACATAGTAATGTACATGCCCTGTGAATATGAACGACATTGAAGGTGTTCTGTTTTTCCTGAACACGAGTGTATATTATTTCTTTGTTCTGATTTGACGTTGGCCTTGAGTATTAAAAAAGACTGCACCTCTAATGAAATGTATTTTTCATTAATGTTCAGCATTTAGCCATATTTACAAATTATTTTTCGGTATGAATGTAAAATGACTTTTCCCGCATCATTGCAATTTGTTGTGCAAGATGAACCACCAAACATGAAACTAACTAGACCAAAGACTGTATGTGACTATGGTGCATCTTCATATGTGCGCCATGCGCTTTGGTGTTACTCTTCCTTCATTGTTTCTTATTAACTACGTAGAGTTGTAGGATTCCGATTATTTTTTGAATATGAATACGTGATCTAGTCGAGTGTCCATTACCGATAGATCATTAGTAAACTGTGAACTGTCAAGAAGAATCATTATTTCAGTTTACTGCGTGCTGGAACAATCAGTACTTGGAATGTCGAGAAGACTGGAATAAATGCCGGACCGACGAAACTGATGGTGACGCAACTTCAGTCGTTTCAGTTTTTATTCAGTTTTATTCAAGAAATCGCAGTGAATCGGGACGGAGTGGTAGGGAGTTTGAACGCCGCGGTTGAGGCTGCTGTACACGGTCTGTGCGTAATTCTAATCTCCCAAACGAGCTACAAGCTTCGATACCTGGCCTGCTTAACACTACCCGGAGCACGCTGACTGATTAGCAATCTTTCTAGTTTTCAGGCAAATGTAGATATAAGCAGTTAAATTTATAATATAGTCTCTTACCATACCGCCACAGACTTTGTTTCCAAAAATTAAAAGTAAAATAAGGGAAATGGTACACATGAACATCTTCATACACGATAGGATGGAAGCAACAGAAGTAGGTAAATAGCCCGACTCTGTCTTCTTAGTTTTCTGAAAAACACTCCACACTATCACATCGCGGACTATTAAGCAAACTGGAGTCATACGGAGTACCTTCTCAGATATGTGACTGTCTCGATGAATATTTGTCTGATGGAACCCAATATGTAATACTGAAAAGCGAATTTTCAACAGAAACTAAAGTAACGACGAGTGTGTCCAAGGAATCGTAATAGGACCCTAAAGTTCTGAATATACCAGGGGCGTTCCATACTGATTTACACTTTCTTTTTCCCTTCATTCATGGTTGTGCCATTTGGTCTATCCGTAGGTGCCAGGACAATTACTAGAAGTGGAATCTATACACAGTACAGCCTATTTTTCCAACTATTGTCATTATTTGAGCGGAAAACGCAGTATGACGCCAAGGACAGCCCCGGACGACGTGGTTTCCTCGAAACGAGGATGTAAACAGGACGGGTGTTCACAGACTGTTGGTGGCAGTGTGTGGAGAGTGTGCGGTATCACCATAAATGCTCTTTCAACAAGACAACATCCATTCCAATAAGAATCGTAAAACGACAGGTACCATCGCTGAAATGGGGTTTCAGGTACTGGAACGCCCACAGTATTCTCCAGACTTTGGCTCTATTCTATTGGGGGCTATGAAGAAACCTCTCCGCTGACATCGTTTCTCAGACTTCAACGAACTGCGAGTACCTGTCTTGTTTTGGGTGAGACATACTGCAAAATGTGGTTCGAGTAGGGTCTATTGAAGGTAAAGGGCGCCAAGTCAGGAGAATACAGTGGGTGTGGCAGTACCGGAACCCCCTTTCAGTGATGGCAGCGACTGTTGTCGGGAGAAACTTTGTTTTGTTGCATGAGCACTTTTCACGACGGTGGGCACTCTCCAAACACTGACACCAGTCGCCTGGGAATATCCGACTTGTTGACGCCCTCCTTCCACAGAACCTGAGTCGTCTACTACGGTCCTTGAAGATTGCACATCACGTTGTCCACTTTCATAATAACAGCAATTAGGAAAATGGGTTGTACTGTGCAGGGATCACACTTCTAGTGATTGTCCTGCCACCGAGGATAGAGCAAGTACTGCATACCCGTACATGCAACTGTAATGATGAGTCAAAAGGGGCACCATTAATGTTGGGGAAAAACAATAAATACGTAGGGAACGCTCATTATCAAAGAGAATAACCATCACTATCAGGCTGTTGACTAGCTTTGGTATTGTTTACAGTCGTTGGACGGACGTGACGAAAGGAAAGATTTGGACAAAGTTTATACTCGTTGTAATGAATGACTGCTCTCATTAATGCTGACAGTGTTCCCAACAAGAAGAAAGAACCATACTATACGATTACAAAATTAGCTGTGAACACCTTGAGCACGTCATAACGTATATATATTTGGGGTCAACGCCCAGAAACGATATAAAATTGGGTGTACACGTTGCATCTGTAACGGAAATCGAGACTTTTCTCCCAGTGTTTTGGGTCCTTATCATGTTAGCACGACGAAAGGTACTGAACTAATTCAGAGATGCGCAACCATGTTGGATAAATTTGAAGAAAAAGCGTTCGAAGAAGGCTGTGTGGCCATAATGCTGCCACCATGGTACATCTCGCGTACGGATGGTGAGAAGAGAGTAGATGGCCTTTTCCCCCTCCCTCAGTACACGAACGGACTAGGTAAGAAAATCGAAAATGTTGGTAACATGTAGTCTACAACAAACTGTGTCCAATTGTTTGTGAACTTTACATGTAGCGGTAGAAAAAATATTTACAGTATTCGCTTAATATTTTAACAGCATTACAGACAATGTGCACAGGGCGTATATTTCGTGTATATTTTATACTGTGTTTCTGTCTTCAGCCTGTCTGCTGACGACACGCTAAATTATTACTGATTGTTTTTTAAGAGCGAAACTGAGATACCTGTCCGTGGTCCCAGCACACTCATTATGCCGTAACACGGTGTACTTTAGTGACTCCTTGTCTGGCAAAGATGTCTGTGTCTGAAACCGTTTATTCATTATGATTTGACGAAGTGTTTACCCGGAAGAGGACGAGACAGCGGAGTATTTCTGGAGGCCTAGTGTGACGTTCCTCACTCGGAAGCCTGCCAGAGTCTCTCGAAATATATGCAGCATTTCTGTGGCCCCGTCTCGAGAAATTAAGAAACAGGTTGTAAAACGTCTTGCAGCTGTCCTCCTCGCCAGCCACATCTTTTACATCCACTCCTGTACTCCCCAACCTAACGTGCGGTGCGTGGCGGAGGGTATTTAACGTACAAGTATTATCCATTATTTGATTTGAAGCTCTTTACATTTGTAAGTAAGCTGTTTAGGTTTTTATATTGGTAACGCCACGTAGCGCTCTGTATGAAAATCACTGACTGTGCTGTTTGAAGTCTTTGGCTGGTTAGCATTGTTGTAATATTCGCCATTGTAGTGTTGGGCAGTTGGATGTTAACAGCTCGTAGCGTTGCGCAGTTGGAGGTGAGCCGCCAGCAGTGGTGGATGTGGGAAGATAGATGGCGGAGTTTTGAGAGCAGATGATCTGGACGTGTGTCCATCAGAGACAGTAAATTGGTAAGACTGGATGTCATGAACTGTTACATATATTATAACTTTTGAAAACTGTTAAGGTAAATACATTATTTGTTCTCTATCAAAACCTTTCATTTGCTAACTATGCCTATCAGTAGTTAGTCCCTTCAGTAGCTAGAATCTGTTATTTAGCTGACAGTATTGGCGCTCGCTGTATTGCAGTATTACAAGTACCGAAGATTTTTGTGAGGTAAGTGATTCATGAAAGGTATAGGTTATTGTTAGGCAGGGCCATTCTTTTGTAGGGATTTTTCAAAGTCAGATTGCGTTGCGCTAAAAATATTGTGTGTCAGTTTAGTGTTGATCAGAATAGGTAAAGAGCGAAATGTCTGAGTACGTTTAGTTCTTCTCAGCTGTTTGAAAATCAAATAATGTAAGAGGTTTATCAGCACAGTAATTCATTAATTTTTCTAAGGGGACTTTTCACATTTCCAAGCCAACTGTAAGTAATCGAAAACGACATTTGCAAAGTAATTTCGCATAACAAAATTTTCATTTTCTTCTGGGTGGGTAAGTACAACCTCGATAAATCTGAGGAAACACATCATTCCATCGGTTGTATCTAACAATACAGTATTCAGTAGTATTATTTTCGTACATTGCCCATTTTTTATAACAGAAGTGCATACACCGTCCTCGTCCCGTCCAAAATTCGCATGCCATGCGTATTTGTGGTATTTGTGCATAGCAGCGGCTCCAGCGCTCATCTTGTGATGCATGGTTACAAGTTACATATATATACACTTTTTTAATGGAACTCGTAACAGACCGTGCATATACGGATGGCACGCGACTTTTTGACGAGACAAGGACGATTTATTCACATCTGTTGCTATAGATGCACATGAAAATGGGCCATGCACGGAACTTGTAATGCTGAAGACAATGTTTTATAACACAACACGGTGGAATGTTGTCTTTCCCCCCCCCCCCCCCCCCCCCCCCTCTCCCCCAAAATTATTTTTATGGATACTCTACCTTAGCATCCGCTGCATCGCTTGCGTAGACAGTATGATTTGTGCACATTTGTTGCTTTTGTTATTCTTTAATCGAATTTTTATACTGTTCGCAAATTGCAAAACCTTCCAAATTTTTCACACTAATTAGGGCCATAGAAGCACGGTCTTTTCCGAATGTACTTCTGATCAAAAGGCGACTCTGGTAGCTGGAGTCCCAGGTTTTTGTTAATCTGCGTTTCGTGTTCTTGTGATGATATTTCCATAGAATCTTTCGTCCACTAACTTTACATCTACCTGAGAAGTGAAATACCAATTATCATAGATTCAGCTTCAAGATTTTTTTATTATAATGAGATATTTTCTCAAAATTTTTCATTCCCCATTTTAACCAATTTTCATAGATTTAGTCTTTGACAATGAAATAGTTCCATATAACCTTTTTTCACCGCAATTTCGCTCCATTAAGGGACTGAATTAACAGAACCACTGAAATATTTTTTAAAAGTCGTAACCGGGAAGTGAGATCCCAGTTTTCATAAATATGTCTTTAAAATTGCTTTAGTAGCTCTTAGATAATGTTTTATTTCCAAAAGAACTTTCACTCATATTTTATCTCCTTAGTGGTTCAGTCTGCAAATATGCTGAAACAAATATTTCTTTTTTAAATTCCTGATAGAGAAAGCAAATATCAATTTTCGTTGTTGTAGCTTCAAAATTATCTTAATGGTGACATATTTTCAAAAAGTTTTTCATTCCCTGTTTTACCCCCTTACATGTGGAATGGAACAATCCCTTCTTAAACGATGTCTACATAATGAGCGCAGAAAAATGACCGAGGCGTTGGCCCCTCTGTAGTACTACATTTTCTCTGCCTTTTATTCTTGATTAGTTGCCTTGATTATCTCATCTGAATGTTGTTGTCTTGTTTTCAAACTGATATTAAAATCTGGCAAAGTTGTTATCTGTTATTCAAATATGTGAACAGGGACTGAATTGCTCATTTGTATCCTACTTGGTAGATCATTACCGTCTCTCGTAATCAAGTAGAATATTATATGGTGTTCTGTCAAGCAACTTTTTGGAGAGCAACATTGGCGCGAAATTACGAATGTTCCGGCATTTTTTGAGCAAACCTCTTACACGTTCGTTTTATACATATAACATATGAGTTATATAACTATTCCAGAGTAGTTACTACACAGCAGTTTTTTGTTAGGTAAGCGAAATATGTGTGGCACAAAACATACAGCGTTTTATTTAGCTGCATAAACGGATCACACGCGCAAGAATATACAAGTAATTAATGAATTGTGCTTAGGTTAGTTAGGTTTAAGTAGTTCTAAGTTCTATGGGACTGATGACCTCAGAAGTAAAGTCCCATAGTGCTCAGAACCATTTGCTACTGTACACATTTTCGGAGAAGTGAAAAATGGTTCAAATGGCTCTGAGCACTATGGGACTTAACATATACGGTCATCAGTCCCCTAGAACTTAGAACTACTTAAACCTAACTAACCTAAGGACATCACATACATCCATGCCCTAGGCAGAATTTGAACCTGCGACCTTAGCAGTCACGCGGTTCCGGACTGAAGCTCCTAGAACCGCTCGGCCACCGCAACCGGCGGAGAAGTGAATTTAACAACTAGTTTGACAACCAATATGCGTCAAAAAATATTAGATCTGCAGAGAATAAGTACGCCAAAGTTTTCGTTAACTGTTATCAGAGGAATACATTAGCGGCCACGACGACAAAGGACCGAAGGCTGCTAATTAAGAAAGTATGGGAGGACTGTTGGAAAAGTTGTTAAATTTGTTAGAGAAGCAAGTCACTAGTACCGTACCGAAGAAACGGACTGAGGAGATTTAGTTCACGCTCGGCACGTGGGAAGGATTTGCTGTAAGCTTATCATTCCTCACGCCCTGGACAAACACATCACAAGAAAGGAGATAAAGGACGGACACGACGCGTCCATCGCTCTTTGTAAAATCCCGAGAGACACATCATGAGGCACAAAGTGGGAAAACAACTCACCTTACATTTGGCAAGTGACATTACAATGCATGTGAAAGTATGCAGTCAGTTTACCTCGCACCATTCGCAAACAGAACGAGGTAACTACAGACTAACGATGATATAAAGAAAGATAGGCTTAACTAATCATAATATTTCGTAAGATAGAGACAATGATAGCCGTGGTCCTTGGCACACGGAACCATTGTGACGAGTTCAAGGATGTCAACACTTTTTTTCTTTAAGCTTAACCCTCTTTTGCAAAATAACAGGGATGCTAATGACCCATCCATAGTCATAAATGAGTTGGTCCTCAAGGGCATGTCATAAGTAAAAAAAGTACAATATTTCCATTTTAAAGCCAATGCTAAACTTTATACAAACATGCAAATCTATATACAATGAGATCCATAAGGTAAATTTACAATATTTACATACACAGATCCCATTACTGCGCTGATGATGTGCAGAAAACAGAATTTAAGTAACTTACATTGCTTGAATTTGTTAGTTATAATAAAGCCGTCAATGAAATGGAAGCGGTTGGCCACCAATATATACTTAAGGGTACCTTTAAGCTGTGCTTGATTAATAAAAGGGCAATGGAATATAGTCTGATTAAATCAGGCAGTGCTGACGGAATTTTATTAGCAAATGAGACACTCAAAGAAGTAGATGGATTCTGCTGTTTGGGTAGCAAAATAAGTGACAGGGGGTATAAAGTGCAGACAGGCAATATCAAGAACATCACTTCTGAAAAAAAGGAGTTTTTCAACAACGAATATAAATTGAAATGCTATGAAGACATTTTTGAAGATACTGTTTTGCGTGTAGCTTTGTAAAGAAATGAAATGTGGACAATAAATAGTTTGGACAAGAGGAGAAGAGAAGAATTTGAAATATATTGGTACAGGAGAATACCGAAGATTAGACCATGGTGCAAGGGAAATAAAGGAAGGGTTTAATTGATAGAACATATCCTGAAGCGTCAAGGAAATGTCAATTTGGTAATGGAATGAAATGTGAGAGGTAAAACTTACAGAGGGAGCTAAGACTGGAATAAAGTAATCACATTCAAATAGATGTAGGTCGCGGTAGCTATACTGACACGTAGAGGCTTTCACAGTATAGACTAGTGTGGAGAGCTGCATCGAACTAGCCTGCGGACTGAAAACCACAAGAACAGAATTAAATAAATTTTTGTGGTGGGCGGCAAGTTTGTGAAATATATGCCCCTCAATAACAGAAACCTGTCTTGACGAAAGTAAAGTAATCTGCATCTTTGTGTAGATCACTCTCATTTCTAGTAATAGTTCCAGGAACTGAGCTGTTGATTTGAAAAATATATTATGCATTATTTGCGATGGAATCAACCATTAGATATAATAGGAAACAGTAGTTAGTATCCCCAGTTACATGAACAAGGTTTGACAGGACGTTCCTTGAGATCGTACCGCAAATAACTCCTGTTACATGATTTTTGACTCCAAAAACATTGACTGGGCTGTTTTTATACCATTAATGTTTAGAGGTTTCAATAATTCTGTGGTACGCTTTTCCTAACTGAACTTGTGATGAAGATATAATTTTGAAGCATTTAATGCTGTCACCCTTTTCTGTCTTCTTGCCGTTAACCTTTAGACAAAAGCTGAGTGAAACCCACTTACAAGTTATGAACTGTTCAAGCTACAGAAACACTATTTTAGCCAAGTGACAGTATGTAAAGGGTTTAGTTTGAACCTATAATAGCAGTAGAGTCTACTAGTGTCTCCCTCTCTCACCATCTCTTTAAAAACCAAGTTCTCTTTGAATCACCATCCAAGAGCACTTGAAAAAATGAATTCGGAAGTATGACACTTAGTAAGGTTAACTGTGAAGTTTTTTTTATTAAACACTTTGGTAAGGACATTCCTACACCGGGTACGATATCGTATTTTCTGTCGACGCCATTACGTAAAATTATATGATAACGATATGGCCGAGCGGTTCTAGGCGCTACAGTCTGGAACCGTGCGACCGCTACGGTCGCAGGTTCGAATCCTGCCTCGGGCATGGATGTGTATGATGTCCTTAGGTTAGTTAGGTTTAAGTAGCTCTAAGTTCTAGGGGACTGATGACGACAGAAGATAAGTCCCATAGTGCTCAGAGCCATTTGAACCATTTGAACGATGATAACGATAATATCGTAAGCTAATGTTTCCTTAGATATTTTCAGCTTTCCTTGAACACAAAAGATCTTATTTAGAATATAATCGAAATCATGCTATGTTTCCGTGAACCAGCTTTAGACTAAAATTAGATACAGACGCAAGGAGTAAACGGAAAATCCCAACCACCAAATAAAATATGGGGCTTGACACAAGCTTCATCATGCCCATAGGCGCCATTATTGCACGGGACCATTACTACTTTTTCTTTAAGCTGAAATCACGCATTTCTGACAGAAGGTAACATATGAGACTTGCGCCATGTTTGCTTATATCATTTCGATGTAAAAGCAGTACTCAAATTACTCTTTAAGATGGTGAGAGTATACCTAATATTTATCACTGGTGTATAAAGTCACGTTGCTGTTGGTATAATCTAATATAAGACTGTGACTGATTTGTAATTTTTACTGCCGCACTTGCATTTCCTGTGATACTGTAGGTATCGATGCGTACTCACATTGGTAATATCCGAATGTCCATATATGCGGGTAACATTACGAAGGTGAGGCCATATACGCTGTCTCGCTGTCTCGGTGCAATATCGAAACCGGTGGCATACATTTAACCAGCAACGGAGCCAGAACAGTGCTGACTGGAAAGTGTTGGCCTTGTCGTTTAGCTAATTTGTTCAATTTCCTTGAGATACAGCATGCTGCTCTCAAAACATCAAAACATCACAATATTCATCTTTTTAAAAGCTCTTTATTGCCGTTAAAACGTTTTACATGAAAATGTTTAACACGAAAAACTGACTGGTATGGAAAAATACGCATGTGAGGTCATACGTTTTCTTCATCATCTTCTTCTTTTTTTCACATGAAACACAATTACCGCCCATGGGATGTTCGAGTCCTCCCTCGGGCATTGGTGTGTGTTGTCCAAGCATAAGTTAGTTTAAGTTAGATTAAGCAGTGGTTAATCTTAGGTACAGATGACCTCAGCAGTTTGGTCCCGTTAAGATCTTACCACAAATTTAAAAAGAAGATAACAAAATTACATTAACATTATGAAGTTAGATTCTCGGACGAACGAAGAGTACAGGCCTACTTGCTTTCTGCAGTCACTACGTCAAACACATCCACTGATTTATTCTCTTTCTTTAGACCTAACAAATAAAACAATGGTTTTTACTGTGTGCACCGCTAGTCTGTGGGTACTGCCACTGTCAAAATGCATCAGACAGTTGTCGAATTCGTTGACGGATATGTCGAAGTGACTGGACTGTGTGTCGAGATCAGTGAAATGTGTCTCCACAGTTGTACGCTTTTTTGTTTTCTTTGCTTTTAAAAGCAGGTACCGTCGTCTTTTTACCCGCAGTAACAGAAATCAGGACGAAAACAAACCGACATTGCGATTACAATGAAGACTGTAAGACTCAAGGCAGATTATGAAGAGCGAACGTGGATACAGAAATCTGTAAAGTGCTTGGCACTGCTAACTCTGCACTGTCAGCTATAATTAAACAGAGATCAAACTACTGCAGTGTTAGAGCTAAGTACGTTCGCGCGATAGAGAACGCTTAGGAGAACGGCAAAACATCAGCCTTGTCACAGAAAACTTGTAAGCCACTTACACTTATTTTAATATACAATGAGGTCACAAACGTCATGGCATACCTCCTAATATCGTGTCGGATCCTCTTTGGTCCGGCGAACTGCACTAACTCGACGTGGCACGGACTCAACAAGTATTCTCTCACTCTTTCTTCTGCACCTTCGTAATGAGGACGATGTGGACATTCACATCTTCCAAGATGACAACATCCCAAACAATTAAGTTGAGCTACTTTTGCTCTTCGTGTAATCGGTGGTCTTGAGAACAAACGAATCAGTCTTCTGATTTATTTAGCATATATCCGCTCAGTAAAGTCTTATGGAATAATTTTCTGGGGAACTCATCACGTAGAAAGTACTGAATGAACAACAGCAAACAGTAACAATAATATATGGTTTTCACGCACGCTTGTCATGTAGGTACCTCCTCAAGGAGTTTGGCATTTTAATTGCACCATCACGATACATACAGTGTGATACAGCTGCCCCTACCCATGGGTTTTATGGAATCTGCAACACCGTCAAATACTACATGCAAGATTTTCTCATTTTCGTCTCTGATACATAAAAACTATTTGTCCACAGAAAAAATCAACAGTACCTTTCCGCAGAAAATTTAACATGGTTAAATTTTGTACTGGGATGCGTTTTCGCTAGAAGCCGTAATTTTCGAATTGTTGAAGAAAAGCATACAAAAGTGACCTTAAAACGCATTTTTCGTGAGTAACTCGAAAACTGTGGCCTCCATTGAAACCCTACACCAGTACAAAAATTAGCTAAATAAAATTTGCTGAAAAAAGGTCCTGTTAATTTTTTTTCTGTAGAACAAATAATTGGCGGCCGCGGTGGCCTAGCGGATGTAGGCGCTACAGTCTGAGACCGCGCGACCGCTACGGATGCAGGTTCGAATCCTGCCTCGGGCATGCATGTGTTTGATGTCCTTAGGTTAGTTAGGTTTAAGGAGTTCTAAGTTCTAGGGTACTGATGACCTCAGATGTTAAGTCTCATAGTACTCACAGCCATTTGAACCATTTTTGTGACAAATAGTTTGCGTGCAGGGAGTGAGAGAATATGAAAATCTCGGCGGTGTTTTTGGAAGGCGCTGCAGGCTGCATAAAATCTATCGGTAGGGGCACCTGAATCACGCTGTAAAGTCCCTAATGAAATTCGTCATAAATAGTTGGGGTTGGGTTGTTTGGGGGAAGAGACCAAACAGCGAGGTCATCGGTCTCATCGGATTAGAGAAGGATGGGGAAGGAAGTCGGCCGTGCCCTTTCAAAGGAACTATCCCGGCATTTGCCTGGAGTGATTTAGGGAAATCACGGAAAACCTGAATCAGGATGGCCGGACGCGGGATTGAACCGCCGTCCTCCCGAATGCGAGTCTGGTGTGCTAACCACTGCGCCACCTCGCTCGGTCCATACATAGTTCATCACAATTTGAAAAAGTAGCGATGTCCACACCTAAAGCACCAGAGGAAATAAACCACCTTTATTACCTAATATTAAAGCTGTCAGGGTCTCACAAAGGAGTTAAATATGCAACAACAAAAGTTCCTGATCATTTGCCTAATAACACAAAATGTTGTGACAGGTAGCAAAGCAGGTTTTAAATCTAACCTAAAATCAGAAATTCCATGGACGAATTTCTGTTTAAGAACTGGTAGCCTAAAAAAAGTAAAAAATACCCTGGTTTTTAAGTATAGTTGCATGATCATTACTAAAAAATTATGTTTTCATTAATGGTAACACTAAACATGTGTACATATCATGTTAAATGCCATCGTTCCTCATTATTTCGATAAAAGAATCGTTCAAATTGCCTATGGAATAGGTCAGTAACTAACAAAAGCCATGTTCACAGGACTTCACACTTCCGTTCCTCGTTTGAGGAACAGTTGAGCACTCTGTCTCACCTCGAGTGGTCCGCTAAATACTGTGTGTGAGCACTAAATATTGAAGGGAGTATGGAACAGCAGTACTGCGGTGGATAACCCTTTATCAAAACTAAACTCTGGGCAAAAATAATTTATCAACATTGGGTGAACATGTTGTTTGTGACATCTTCGTAATTTCTGCTCCATCAATTCCGTCGACAGTAAATGGTTGGAGGTGTGCATTTCACAGCGAAGTTAGCGTGTGCTTATTGATGAATGCTTTCCCACGCGATCTAGTGCAATTACTTCAAATTTGATTACGCGAAGAATTCTTCATCGGTCGATGGACGCAGTTTCTCGTGTGGTTCCGTCCCGTGAGGTAAATTTCCTACAATTAGGCTGACGCTTCTTGTGAAACCATTGTGTGTGTAGGCTATTAGTTCAACTTTCCAAGCGAAGGAATTCGCCGAAGTTATTAAAGAAATGGCTCAGTATGAAAGATTTCTTTATGGGACACACCAATGAGAGCATAGTGAACCGAAATCTTTTCATAACAAAGTAGAACTATGAAATCTACTTAAGGAGTCTCGAAAGCTATAGGATCAAAATTAAGTGTAAATAAACCAACCAATGCCGCCCTACTCCGTTCTTCACGAAAGAGCAGTAACCTCTAATATATCAATCTAAGATAAAAACTCCATCTGTCACTTCCATTGCTGAAATTTACGTAGTATAAAGGTTGAATCAGCAAATAAGTCCCAAAACGGTATACCGGCACTGGCGGTGGAAATTGCAACCTGAAAGTCTTTTTGGATTCCAACGTGCTTCCGCAGATAATTAAAACTCCTATCCCACCGTTTGACATGGCCCTGAAAGAATGCAGCAAAGAATTCTTGTGTCAGCTGTCACATCCAACTGGTACCGTCTCGGAGTACAACCTCGTCGTCTTCAAAGAGCTCATGCAGATAATTTTTTGAGGGGCTCAGCGGATGAAATGTCTAGGGCACAATTGCTGCTGTACGGTTCGAAATTAGATGTATGAATTTCCTCTTGCTCTGACAAACTGGGTATTATCACCCAGATGAATCATGCACGTTTCAGGAGTCCAGGTCTTATACGGGCTATGTCCTGTCACAATTCCCGCAGACTGTTATAGAAGTATACACTATTAAACGTCGCACCGTAAGTCTGGAATTTCAGCCATGTCTCATACCATATCTAGCATAGCCTTAAATGCCTACTGAACCACATGAATTTCTGTTTACTGTGGAGGAGGGATGCTTTCATTCCATGGAGGAATACTTTGGTGTAGGTTAAGACAGGTCTCATCTCTTGTAACGATCAGTGTTAGAAATTTATATCCATCTGCATTGTAATGCACGGATGACCCAGTCCTGTTACATCTGTGCTCTGGCGTCAACCGTTGGGGAACCACTGTGCTCAAACTTTACGACAATGCAACCAGTTAGCATTGATACTGTACACGGTTTCTTGAGAACAACATAGGACAAGCACCATTTATTGTCACGCGATGGTCTTCGAGGATCATTTGTTCCACATGCTGTGGTGTGGCTTCACTGGCTGTCATAAGGTGACCTTTGTCGAAATTGTTTTATCCAACTGAACACAGCTTTCCGTCAAAGACCGTTGACACCACATACGGGACGCCCTTGGCGATAAGTGACCTCTATCTAGTCTGTCTCTGGGGTGCAAGCACTCACTTGGCAACCCATGCTGAAGTTGAAGTTAAGTCGAAGACAGCTAATCCAGTCGTACCATTCAAAAAATTTTTAGGATTTTAATTTTGTTTTAGAATTTACAAAGAAACACATTTGATACATTTTCCATTCATTATTACACATTAAAAAACTACAACATAATGTTAGTCACTCAGTTCTGAAAATAACAGATTTACTGAGCATCTACTTTCTGGTCTTGACAGTGTCAATAATTTAAATACGGGTATCTTGTTCAAAAATAATAAATGATAAATTGGTTACTATGATTTGCGACAACGTCAACGTACAGTAGTTTTATAATTTTCGATTTAGGAAAAAATCTTTCTCTCTGACCTACTGTGACTGCTTTTCTTCGATAAAATTTAAGTGGTGTCGGAAAATTCGGAAATATCGAAACTGAATTGTTTGCAGCATATGTCTAACGCTTATGTGCAATCGCCAAGGAACGTTGATAAGCGTTTATTTTCATTAAAGAGGTCGTTTTGACTAATAGCATAGCCTAAACCACTACTCTGTGAATTTTGTAAACCTGAACGGAGCGGTGCTGCCTGAGACCGCTGCCTGTTGCCGGTTACGGCTTGTCCGTCCCAAACGGGCTTCCTGTCGTCTCCGCAAAAAGCTGGAGGCTACATGAATCTTAGAATTGCTTAGAAGAAACCCCAATAAAACATGCGAGTCATAAGTGTTTACAAGGTCATCACTCGTATAAAACGTGTCTGTTGCCCAAGCTTATAGGTAAAATTAAACGTAGTAAAGTAGACCACCCAATAGACAAAGTGAATGAATTCTGTTAGGTGCGAAATGACAAATGATGGACCATGCAAGGAGGATGTAAAATGCACAGGCTAAGAGGACATCCGTGCCCAAAAGAAGTCGCCTATTGACGCATGGTTTTGTCTTACGTTGTGATGGGTCACCAGTGTGTCACAGATGTGGGACACAGCTGTCGGTAGGGCATACTATAATTGAGTGCGTTTTGTACGACGAACTGAGAGCTGGTGTGGGTCTCCCACTGGACCCGCCCTCTGTTTTAACTGATGATGAGACGAGTGTGGCTCGTGTTTTAAGATTTTCCGTGATCTTCGAAACTCTTAACAGAATATTGGGTGTGTGATCTTAATGTGTCACGGAGTGGCTCCGTCATCCATTACTTCTAAGTACCCACCGAGCCACAGCCTCCTGTCCCCGTTTTAACCGTGTCTGTACTGGTATTTTATCCTTGATTTAATCTAGTTATTTTGCTGTGTTTCGTCTGACACTTATTGACGGTTTTCTGATGCTCACGTTATCGGGGGTTGTCTTTTGAATTATCATGTGTGAGTGCAACTTGGTTTTCCAAGTTATTACTATTCTTATTACATTTTCATCACGCTCGTCTGTGTATCATTCATGCTAGGGTGGTGATGACGTTGCTGTTTAGCACTCTCACCAACAAATCATCATCGTCGTCTTCAAAAGAAGTCTATTTGTATCAAAGTTTAGGCTCAATTGTAGGAGGAAATTTCTGAGAATGTACGTTTGGAGCACAGCACTGTATGGTAGTGAATCGTGGACTGCGAGAAACCGGAAAGGAATGGAATCGATTTGTTTGAAATGTAGTGCTACAGAGGGATGTTAAAAATTAGGTGGGCTTATAAAAACTGAGGACATTCTGCACAGGAAAGGAAAGAGATACGTGGAAAAACTGATGGGAAGGAGGGAAAGGATGATAGGATAAAGTATTAATCGTCATGGGTTAACTTTCACTATATTAGAGGGAACGTTAAAGGGTAAATATAGTAGGGGAACACAGAGAATGGAATATATCCAACACGTAAGTGACGAGACCTAGTGTAAGTGTTACTCTCAGATGGAAACACTGGCACAAGACCGGAAGGTGTTGAGAGTCACATCAAACCAGTCATAAGACCGTGGACCGCCCCCTCCCCCCCCCCCCAAAAAAAAAGAGCTTTGATTACGAGTTCAAATGGCCCTGAGCGCTATGGGACTTAACATCTGAGGTCATCAGTCTACTAGGACTTAGAACTACTTAAACCTAACTAACATAAGGACATCACACACATCCATGCCCGAGGCAGGATTCGAACCAGCGACCGTAGCGGTCGCGCAGTTCCAGACTGAAGCGCCTAGAACCGCTCGGCCACACAGAATTAATCATTAGTGGTAGATGGTGCGCTGAGCCACCAGCACCTGGGTGTTGAGCCTCCCATAAAATTCTGGGTCTGTGGACAGTCACTTGACTCACAGAAATGTCTCTTCTGCGCGCTGTTCTACGACGGGTGTTCAGTAAGTAACGCAACACATTTTTTTTTCCTGAAAACCGATAGGTTTCATTCAGAATTCCAATACACCATATTATTCCCTACTCTTTTGGCTACAAACCCTATTTTTCAACGTAATCTCTGGTCAATGTGACGGCCTTACCCCACCTTACTGAGAAGGTCTGTAGCCTGCATGGTACCTCTTTACTGGCCGACGTCGGAGCCAATGCCTTGTTGCATAAATAAAATCCTCATAACCCACGTACTGCTTCCCGCGGTGTGCAACCTTCATTGGGTTAAATAGATAGAAGGTGCCACATACAGGCTGTAGGGTGGATGAGAAGGAACAGTCCAATGAAGTTCTGTGATAACCCTTCGGGTGCAGAGACTTGTGTGAAGTCTTGTGTTTTCATGGAGAAGAAGTGGCGATGAACACGCTGAAGTCATTTCTTCAATTTCCTGAGGATGGCTCAACACTCTTCAGAGATGATCGTCGCACCAAGAGGAAGGACATCCAACAGAAAAATCCCTTCCGCAGGGTAGCTCAACACACTTCAGAGATGATCATAGCACCAAGAAGGAGGACATACAACAGAGTAACCCCTTCAGAGTCCCATAAGACCTTCAACATGACTTTACCAACTGAGGCCGCGGCTTTGAGCTTTTTCTTCGGAGGACAGGTGGAGTGGCGCCAGTCTATTGATTGCTGTATGTTTCCGGTTCGAAGTGATGAATCCATGTTTCACGGCCTGTGACGGCATTCGATAAGAAATTGTCTCTATCAGCCTCATAATGCGCAAGTAATACCGCGCTGATGGTCCTTTGCTGCTCTTTACGGTCTTCTGTGAGGCGGCGAGGAAGCCAGGGGGTAAACATCTTTGAGCACCTCAACTGTTGGACGATTGCGCCAGCACTACCAGGAGAGAGGTCCAGTTGACCAGCGAGATGTTTTGATACGATCCATCGATCATCTCGAATGAGAGTGTCAGCACGTCCAACATCGCAGGAGTCACAGCTGTGTCCGGCCGGCCTTCACGGGGGAGGTCGGACAGGTTGGCCCGACCGTGTTGCGGTGATGACAGACGCCTCGTCCAACAACCCACCGGGCTTTTCTTCACTGCCAAGTCTCTGTAGACATTCTGCACGCACCTACGAAAATTTGCGATGCTATGGTTTTTTTGCTATAAGGAACTCAATGACAGGTTTCTGTTTGGAACGCACCTCCGTTACAGACGCTATTGTGAAGGCTACGTATAGCGCCGCCAACGATCGAAACTACGGGTAACAATATGGGGGACGTCGGACAGGTTGACCCGACCGTGTTGCGGTGATGACAGACGCCTCGTCCAACAACCCACCGGGCTTTTCTTCACTGCCAAGTCTCTGTAGACATTCTGCACGCACCTACGAAAATCTGCTATGCTATGGTTTTTTTGCTATAAGGAACTCAATGACAGGTTTCTGTTTGGAACGCACCTCCGTTACAGACGCTATTGTGAAGGCTACGTATAGCGCCGCCAACGATCGAAACTACGGGTAACAATATGGGGGACGTCGGACAGGTTGACCCGACCGTGTTGCGGTGATGCCAGACGCCTCGTCCAACAACCCACCGGGCTTTTCTTCACTGCCAAGTCTCTGTAGACATTCTGCACGCACCTACGAAAATTTGCGATGCTATGGTTTTTTTGCTATAAGGAACTCAATGACAGGTTTCTGTTTGGAACGCACCTCCGTTACAGACGCTATTGTGAAGGCTACGTATAGCGCCGCCAACGATCGAAACTACGGGTAACAATATGGGGGACGTCGGACAGGTTGACCCGACCGTGTTGCGGTGATGACAGACGCCTCGTCCAACAACCCACCGGGCTTTTCTTCACTGCCAAGTCTCTGTAGACATTCTGCACGCACCTACGAAAATTTGCGATGCTATGGTTTTTTTGCTATAAGGAACTCAATGACAGGTTTCTGTTTGGAACGCACCTCCGTTACAGACGCTATTGTGAAGGCTACGTATAGCGCCGCCAACGATCGAAACTACGGGTAACAATATGGGGGACGTCGGACAGGTTGACCCGACCGTGTTGCGGTGATGCCAGACGCCTCGTCCAACAACCCACCGGGCTTTTCTTCACTGCCAAGTCTCTGTAGACATTCTGCACGCACCTACGAAAATTTGCGATGCTATGGTTTTTTTGCTATAAGGAACTCAATGACAGGTTTCTGTTTGGAACGCACCTCCGTTGCAGACGCTATTGTGAAGGCTACGTATAGCGCCGCCAACGATCGAAACTACGGGTAACAATATGGGGACGTCGGACAGGTTGACCCGACCGTGTTGCGGTGATGACAGACGCCTCGACCAACAACCCACCGGGCTTTTCTTCACTGCCAAGTCTCTGTAGACATTCTGCACGCACCTACGAAAATCTGCGATGCTATGGTTTTTTTGCTATAAGGAACTCAATGACAGGTTTCTGTTTGGAACGCACCTCCGTTACAGACGCTATTGTGAAGGCTACGTATAGCGCCGCCAACGATCGAAACTACGGGTAACAATATGGGGGACGTCGGACAGGTTGACCCGACCGTGTTGCGGTGATGACAGACGCCTCGTCCAACAACCCACCGGGCTTTTCTTCACTGCCAAGTCTCTGTAGACATTCTGCACGCACCTACGAAAATTTGCGATGCTATGGTTTTTTTGCTATAAGGAACTCAATGACAGGTTTCTGTTTGGAACGCACCTCCGTTACAGACGCTATTGTGAAGGCTACGTATAGCGCCGCCAACGATCGAAACTACGGGTAACAATATGGGGGACGTCGGACAGGTTGACCCGACCGTGTTGCGGTGATGCCAGACGCCTCGTCCAACAACCCACCGGGCTTTTCTTCACTGCCAAGTCTCTGTAGACATTCTGCACGCACCTACGAAAATTTGCGATGCTATGGTTTTTTTGCTATAAGGAACTCAATGACAGGTTTCTGTTTGGAACGCACCTCCGTTGCAGACGCTATTGTGAAGGCTACGTATAGCGCCGCCAACGATCGAAACTACGGGTAACAATATGGGGACGTCGGACAGGTTGACCCGACCGTGTTGCGGTGATGACAGACGCCTCGACCAACAACCCACCGGGCTTTTCTTCACTGCCAAGTCTCTGTAGACATTCTGCACGCACCTACGAAAATCTGCGATGCTATGGTTTTTTTGCTATAAGGAACTCAATGACAGGTTTCTGTTTGGAACGCACCTCCGTTACAGACGCTATTGTGAAGGCTACGTATAGCGCCGCCAACGATCGAAACTACGGGTAACTTTATGGGGGACGTCGGACAGGTTGGCCCGACCGCGTTGCAGTGATGACAGACGCCTCGTCCAACAACCCACCGGGCTTTTCTTCACTGCCAAGTCTCTGTAGACATTCTGCACGCACCTACGAAAATCTGCGATGCTATGGTTTTTTTGCTAGGAGGAACTCAATGACAGGTTTCTGTTTGGAACGCACCTCCGTTACAGACGCTATTGTGAAGGCTACGTATAGCGCCGCCAACGATCGAAACTATGGGTAACTATATGGGTTGAAACGGGTATATTCCACCACATCTCACAATAAAATTACGCATTCTTTCGACATAAATTGGCCAACAAAATATGTGTCGCTTTAATTATTGAACGCTCCTCGTAGCTGGTTGCACTCCAGTAGCACATCTGATATCTTGCACTGGCTGCAGCTTGCTAACTGCGCACCACGGATTACTGTGTACTGGCTGTCTTCCCCACATATGTGGTGCCATCGTTTAGAAAAAAAAAAAAAAAAAAAAAAACATGGGTTTGCACATTTAAAACGATAACAACGTTGTGGCGTTTGTGGCCTGTTTATTGACTCTCGATTCCACCAGGCGATGCGAACGCCTGATCAGTGACGGAAGAGCCCGCAGGAAGGCGGCCCCCCACGACGCGCGGGTGCCGTTACGAGCTGGCCGGCCCGCCTGTGGTCGCAAAGCGGCCGGCCAGCGCCATGCGCCGCGGCGCTCGCATCAACACTTCCCGCCCCTCCTGCAGACGCAGCACTCGCTGCGCAGACAGCTTCTCTGCGCGGGCGGTGGCCTCAGTGAACGCCGCACGCCACACTCCGAGGCTGTGGTCGGCTTAACATTCTCCACGCCATCAGCGCACCTACCTGCATAATCAGAAGCGAGGGTAGTTAAAGATTTGTTACCGGTAGGTTCCGTCAACACGTATTACGGAATGACCCGGAAATTCACATGGGAATCCCTGTCTGGAAGGAAATGCTTTTTTCGCCAAATGGTATTCAGAAAATTTAGAAAAAAGGAATTTATGAGAATCTGCAGTACGATCTTACTGCCACCAACATACATTTCGCGTAAGAAACACAAAGACAAGACAAGAGAAATCCGGGCTCTTACGCAAGATTTTAGACATTCGCTTTTCCCCCGCTCCATTTGGGAATGGATCGGAAAAGGGAATGATCAACAGTGGTATTAGATACCCTCCGCCATGCATGGTATAATGGCTTTCAGACTATACAGGGTGTTACAAGAGCTCATTTTATTACGTCTCTTCAAATCACATTAATCATGGAATGGAAACACACAACAACAGAACGTAGCAGTGTTACTTCATACACGTTGCTACAGGAAATGTTCAAAATGTCCTCCGTTAGGGAAGATACATGCATCCACCCTCTGTCGCATAGAATCCCTGATGCGCTGATGCAGCCCTGGAGAATGGCGTATTGTATCACAGCCGTCCACAATACGAGCATGAAGAGTCCACGCATTTGGTACCTGGGTTGCGTAGACAAGAGCTTTCAAATTCCCCCATAAATGAAAGTCAAGAGGGTTGAGGTCAGGAGAGCGTGGAGGCCATGGAATTGGTCCGCCTCTACCAATCCATCGGTCACCGAATCTGTTGTTGTGGAAGCGTACGAACACTTCGACTGAAATGTGCAGGAGCTTCATCGTGCATGAAGCACATGTTGAGTCGTACTTGTAAAGGCACATGTTCTGGCAGCACAGGTAGAGTATCCCGTATGAAATCATGGCGGTGAATCGAGGAAGTACAGTACATACTGATGAAACTAAAATGAGCTCTAACATGGAAATTAAGCGTCTCCGGACACATGTCCACATAACATCTTTTGCTTATTTGTGTGTGAGGAATGTTTGCTGGAAGTTTGGCCGTACCTTTTTGTAACACCCTGTATATACAGGGTGGTCCTTTGTTCTTAACCGGACCAAATAAATCACAAAATAAGCATCAAACGAAAAATCTACAAAGAACGAAACTCATATGGCTTGAAGGGGGAAACCAGATGGCGCTGTGGTTGGCCCGCTAGATGGAGCTGCCATAGGTCAAACGGATATCAACTGCGTTTTTTTAAAAATAGGAACCGCCATTTTTTATTACATATTCGTGTAGTACGTAAAGAAATATGAATCTTTTAGTGGGACCACTTTTTCGCTTTGTGATAGATGGTGCTGTAATAGTGACAAATATATGGCTAACAATTTTAGACGAACAGTTGGTAACAGGTATGTTTTTTAAATTAAAATACAGAACCTAGGTACGTTTGAACATTTTATTTTGTTTGTTCCAATGTAATACACATAACTTTGTGAAATTGTCGTTTCTGAGAAAGCATGCTGTTACAGCGTGATTACTTGTAAATATCACATTAATGCAATAAATGCTCAAAATGATGTCCGTCAACCTCAATGCATTTGGCAATACTTGTAACGACATTCCTCTCAACAGCGAGTAGTTCGCCTTCCGTAATGTTCGCACACGCGTTGATGATGCGCTGACGCATGTTGTCAGGCGTTGTCGGTGGATCACGATCGATAGCAAATATCGTTCAACTTTCCCCACAGAAAGAAATCCGGGGACGTCAGACGCGGTGAACGTGCGGGCCAAGCGAAAAAAGTGGTCCAACTAAAACATTTATGTTTCTTTACGTACTGCACGAATATGTCTTAAAAATGGGGTTCCTATTTTAAAAAATGCAGTGGATATCCGTTTGACCTATGGCAGCGCCATCTAGCGGGCCAACCATAGCGCCATCTGGTTTCCCCCTTCAAGCTAGACGAGTTTTGTTCTTTGTAGTTTTTTAGTTTGATGCTTATTTCGTGTGATATTTGGACCGGTTACTATCAATGGACCACCCTGTTTATATATTCTCTCCCCTTCCCCAAAAAGATACGCCACGACTCATTGTTGTTGTTTCATAGTCACCGAATATACTGCTAGAGACCAATGCAAGCGGTGTTCAGCCGTGGTACTTGTGACGACGCCACAAGAGTTCAGTCATCAGTGAAAGCTTGTTGCGGTACCAAGAGGTCGCCACTGTCCAAGACGCAAGAGAACAGCTACAAAAATGGTTCAAATGGCTGTGAGCGCCATGGGTCATAACTTCTGAGGTCTTCAGTCCCCTGGGAGGCTCTGGGTCCTTAAGTTCGTGACCCACAGATCCTGTTTTATGTACGAGCTGACAAACTCATTGCAGTTGTCTTCCAAAATTACCATACTCTAAACAGAACTGATTAATTTTAGTATTGCTGCAGCAGCAATAATAATAAGTACAAAAATTAACAGCAGTGATAAACTGGTGTCGAGAATAGAGTGTAAATACTTCGTAATATAAAAAAAATATAAGTAGTGATAGAAAACACAAAAGACAACATTTACAAGTTGATATAAAATGCAACTGAAAAGGTTCTCAACACAAAGCTATAAAAAATATCGCTACAGCAAATGACAACAAGCCTGTGCCAGAGCTAAGGTACGCTTTTGGTGTGGTGCGAGTGGTCGGATGCCGATCTGATCCATTACCTTGGTTACCTGTCACGAAAGCAAGACTTGTCAAGAAAAATGACTATTTATGTCTATACAGTAGTTGGGAGCTCCAATGTTAGGCACGTAATGGGGCCAATTAGGAACAAGGCTGCCAAGGAGGGGAAGGAAGCCAGTATGCACTCCTTCTGCATACCGGGGGGAGTCATTCTGGATGTGGAAAGGCTGTTTCCGGATGCCATTAAGATTACAGCGTGCAGCCAACTGCAGGTGGTGGCTCATATCGGTACCAATGACGTGTGTCGCTTTGGATCGGAGGAGATTCTCTTTGGTTCCGGGTGACTAGCAGAAATGGTAAATACTGCCAGTCTTGCTTGCGAGATTAAGACGTTCCTCACCATCTGCAGCATCGTCGATAGAACCGACCTTGGTCCTTTGGTGCAGAACCGAGTGGAGGGTCTGAATCAGAGGCTCAGGCGGTTTTGTGACCGTGTAGGCTGCAAATTCCTCGACTTGCGCTGTCGGATGGTGGGTTTCCGGGTTCCGCTTAATAGGTCAGGAGTCCACTACAAACAGGAAGCGGCTACACGGATAGCGGGGGTTGTGTGGAAGCGACAGGCCGGTTTTTTAGGTTAGAGGGTCTCAGGGAACCACAGATAGGGCGTCCCTCTAAAACGGTGCAGGTTAAACACTGTAAGTTAGTTGCAGAAACGATCGGCATTGTAGTTGTAAATTGTCGTAACTGTGTTGGGAAAGAACCTTAGCTCTAAGCCCTAATAGAATGCACTGAAGTTGAAACAGTTATGGGTGCGGGAAGCTGGCTATAGCCGGAAATAAGCTCAGCCGAAATTTCTTCAAACGATCAAACAGTGTTCAGAATGGATAGATTAAATACAGTTAGTGATGGAGTATTTATTGCTTTAAGAAATAGTTTGCCTTGTAGTGAAACTGAAGTAGATAGTCCCTTCGAAATAGTATGAGTAGAGGTTTACACCTTACAATCGGACTAAACCATCCATTAACTGGATCGTTTAACCCCCCCCCCCCCCCCCCCCCCCCGACACAGATAATACAGTTGTTAAACAGTTCAAAGAAAACTTGAGTCTCATTTCAAACAGATACCCCACTCATACAAAACAGTCAGTGGTGACTTCAATCTACCCTCGATATGCTGGAAAAATTATACGTTTAAAGAGTCGGCGGCAGGCATAAAACGTTACCCGAAAATGTGCTCAATGATTTCTCAAATAGTTATTTTGAACCATTAGTTCATGAGCCCACTCAAAGTGTAAATGGTTTGCGAATACATACTTGACCTTTTAGCAACAAATAATCCGGGACAAATAGTGAGTATCGTGACGGATACAGGGATTAGCGACCACAAGGCAGTTGCTGCTAGGCTGAATACCGTAACACCTACAACTATCAAACAGAAGCGCAAAGTATATCTATTTTTAAAAAATTATAAAAATGCTCTTAACGCCGTTTTAACAGACAGTCTTCACTCCTTCCGATTTGACCATATAAGCGTAGAAATGTTGTGGAATGATTTCAAAGAGATAGTATCGACAGCAGTTGAGAGATATATATCACAAAATTAACAAGTGATGGTACTGATCCCCAATGGTACACAAAACGGGTCAGCTCGCTGTTGCAGAAGCAGCGAAAAATCATGCCAAATTTAAAAGAACGCAAAATACCCAGGACTGTCAAAGTTTTGCAGAAGTTCGAAATGGAACGCGTACTTCAACGGGGGATGCTTAAAACGTCCACAACGAAACTCTGTCTCGAAATCTGGCAGAAAACCCAAAGAGATTCTGGTTATGCATAAAGCACAACAGTAGCAAGACGCAATCAACGCGCGATAACAACGGTGAAGTCATTGGTGACGGTGCCACTAAAGCAGAGTCATTAAACACAATTTACCGAAACTCCTTCACCAAAGAAGATGAAGTAAATATTCCTGAATTCCAGTCAAGAACAACTGTCAAGATGAGAAACATAGAAGTAGATATACTCGATGTCGCAAAGCAGCTTAAATCACTTAATAAAGACAAGGCTTTCAGACCATATTGTATACCAGTGAGGTTCCTCTCAGAGTATGCTGATACAATAGCTCCATATTTAGCAGTTATATACAATCGCTCGCTCACGAAACATCCATACATAAAGAGTGGAAAATTGCTCAAGTCACACCAACATCCAGAAAGAGAAGCAGGAGTAATGCGTTGATTTACAGGCCCATATCACTGACGTCGGTTTGCGGGGATGGTTTGGGACATACACTGTAATCGAACATTACGAAGTACCTCGAAGCAAACGATTTATTGACACATAGCACAGATTCCGAAAATATTGTTCTTGCGGAACACAACTAGCTCTTTATACTCATGAAGTAATGAGTGCTATCGACAGGCGATGTCAAATTGGTTCCATATTTTTAGATTTCCAGAAGGCTTTCGACACCGTTCCTCATAAGCGCATTCTAATCAAAATGTTTGCCTATGAAGTATTGCCTCAGTTGTGGGGCTGGATTCGTGATTTCCTGTCAGAAAGGTCACAGTTCATAGTAATAGACGGAAAGTCATTCAGTAAAACAGAAGTAACATCCGGCGCTCCCCAGGGAAGTATTATAGGCCCTCTAGTCTTCCTGAACTGTATTAACGACGTAGGAGACAATCTGAGTAGCCGTCTTAGACTGTCTGCAGATGATGCTGTCTGCTGTCATTTACCGTCTTGTGAAGTCATCAGATGCCCAAAACGAATTGCAAAATCATTTATATAAGATATATGTACGGTACGGAAAGAGGCAATTGACCCTGAATGAAGAAAAGTGGTAGGTTATTCACATGAGTACCAGAAGAAATCTACTAAATTTTGATTATGCGGTAACTCACACTAATCTGAAGGGTGTAAATTCAACTAAATACTTAGGAATTACAATTACAAATAACCCAAATTGGAACGATTACTTAGATAATGTTGTGGGAGAGCAATCCAAAGACTGCGATTCACCGGCACAACACTTACAAGATGCAACATTGCTACTAAAGAGACTGCTTACACCACCCTTGTCCCTCATGTTATGGGATATTGCTGCGCGGTGTGGGTTCCGCATTAGGTAGTACTGACGGATGACATCGAAAAAGCACAAAGAAGGGCAGCTCGTTTAGTGTTATCGCGAAACAGGGGAGATAGAGCCACAGATACGATGCGTGAATTGGAGTGGCAATCATTAAAACAAAGGAGTTTTTCGTTGCGACGGGATCTTTTCATGAAATTTCAATCACCAGTTTCCTCCTCCGATCGCGAAAACATTCTGTTGACACTCACCTGCGTAGGGAGAAATGATCATCACGATAAAATAAGAGAAATCAGGGCCAGCACCGAGAAATTTAAGTACTCGTTTTTCCTGCGCGCCGTTTGAGCGGAATGATAGAGAGACAGCTTGAAGGGGGTTCATTGAACCCTCTGCAAGGCACTTCATTGTAAATAGAAGTGTAACCACGTAGATGTACATACATCTCCCAAGGGATATTATACCGGGTGATTAAAAAAGAAACAAGGGATTTCAGTTGTCTGTTATAGACAGACTGTAAAATATAGAGAAACACATTGAGCACGTAACTGGATAGAGGAAGGTTTTGACACCGCTGCACTCTTGTTTGTTTTACGCAACATGGCCACTACACCACACGAGGAATCATTTTGTGTGTCGGAATTTGCGTGAAGTCAGTCCTGTTCAAGTGAAAAGTGCGTACAGCTGTCGAGTCATGGTGGTGGTGGTTAGTGTTTAACGTCCCGTCGACAACGAGGTCATTAGAGACGGAGCGCAAGCTCGGGTTAGGGAAGGATTGGGAAGGAAATCGGCCGTGCCCTTTCAAAGGAACCATCCCGGCATTTGCCTGAAACGATTTAGGGAAATCACGGAGAACCTAAATCAGGATGGCCGGAGACGGGATTGAACCGTCGTCCTCCCGAATGCGAGTCCAGTGTGCTAACCACTGCGCCACCTCGCTCGGTGCTGTCGAGTCAGCACGATTTATGACTGACATACAAAATTCTGGGAAGTCGGTTGCATATGCAAAGGAAAGAACACTGGTCGGCCCCACACGTCGGATGCAAATGTCGAGCACACCCGAGATGCGTTCACACGAAGCCCTCGTAAGTGCATAACACGGCAGGTTAGAAGCTTCAACTTCCTCAAACAGCGATGCTGCATTTTCTGAAACGACGCGTGCATATGAAGCAGTGGCGTGTACATATGGGCCGCGCGGGTATCGCCCCCCCCCCCCCCCCCCCCCCTCGGCTACTTGTGGGGCTACCCGGAGTCCCGCCCTCGCCAGTCAGCCGTCGCGCTATACGTTCGTTTATTTCCTTAGTCGACTCGACTGAATGGAGTTATCGAGTAACTGTACTTTCCTATGTTGCACGTGCGTCCGCGTCAGTGTATTTTATATTTTTCTGTCTAGCACACAGGTAACTAACACATACCTACGAGGAAAGTCGCGGCCATTGTAGTGATCTCGATCATTGTTATGTCTGGGATTTGTTCGAGAAAAGTCGCGAATATTCTACTGTTTTGTGATTAAAAAAGAGACCAGTGGGATTCTTCAACACAAGCAAACGTGCATAAACGCCCTTAATGATTGTGATTCTGTTATGCAAGCATTGTCTGCTTATCCTAGATGTGACTTGGCACAGGCTGTACAGAATATTTGCTTCTCTACCTGCATCTATTGCTACAGAAGAAAGAAGTTTTTCAACATTGCAAAGTACGAAGACATGGCTGAGGTCGACAATAAAGGAGGAATGGCTTAACGGCTTAGCTCTGTTGAACACTCACCCTGATATTGATTATCCTATTGACGATGTTAGTAACCAATTTGCCTGGAAGAAGAGGCGCATACAATTCATTATTTAAGGAAGATAATCACAATTGTAACTTTTTTGTTATCATAAGACGGCATTGTTTTGTATATGTGTACAATCATTTTAAATAAAACTTTATTGAACTTTGCATGTGACTTGATTATTTTTTATTACGCTAAATGTAAAGGTAGCTCAAGATATCTTTAGCGTCCCCTCCTTGAGGTTTTTCTGTGTATGAAGCCTTACAAGTGTCAATTACTACAGCGATTGCGTCCCGGCGTCCGTAACAGAAAGAAAGACTTAAGTGTTTCAGTTTTCCTGGATGAGCCGGCCGCGGTGGCCGAACGGTTCTAGGCACTTCAGTCCGGAACCGCGCGATCGCTACGGTCGCAGGTTAGAATCCTGCCTCGGGCATGGATGTGTGTGATGTCCTTAGTTTATTAGGTCTAAGCACTTCTAAGTTCTAGGGGACTGATAACCTGAGATGTGAAGTCCCATAGTGCTCAGAGCCATTTGAACCAGTTTTTTTCTCCAGAATGTGGCAGAGGACACATTTTTCGAAAGACTCATACTTTCGGACGAATCGACGCTTCATCTATTAGGTAATGCAGCATAATGTAAGAATTTTGGAGCCACAAACCCAGTCGTCGTCGTCGAACGTGGAAGAGACTCACCGAAACTGAATGTGTTTTGTGCCGTATCTATTCACAGAGTTTATCAACCATTCTGTTTTCCGGAGGCAACAGTGACAGAAATGTCACACCTGGACACATTGCAAACTTGGTTGACTCCTGAACTTCACGGATATTCCAGTGATTTCATTTTTATGCATGAGGGGACCACACCTCACTTTACCATGAGGTGGGGCGTTATCGTAACAACACCATTCCACAACGTTGGCTCGGAAGAGGAGGACAACGAGATCTCGATCTTTGCTTTTGGCCTCACACCTTGCGATTTATTTCTGTACTGTTACGTTAGAGACATAGCCTTTGTCCAAACCATGACAGTTACTCTTCAACAGCTGAGAAAAAGAATTGTTGAAGCTGTTGATTCAGTAAATAGGGGCTTGTTGATTCGTGTGCCGAATTAAATGGACTACCATTTTGATGTTTCACGCGTCGTGCTCATGTTGAGCGAATGGTATAGTACCTTTGCGAACATAAAACTTTGAACCCTCCTCTACACAGCGACATACACAATGTGTTTCTATCTTTCACAGTTTGTTTCAATAGCTCTGGGAGCTTGTCTGCAAGAAAGTCTAGATAACGGAGCCTAGTAAGACGATACGGTAGCGCAATAGGCGCAGCCATCTGCTTGTCTGTCACACGACACATATTTTTAGAGAAGCGTCTTTGGAAAAGGGTCTGCACAAAGGCATGCGTGTTTCCGTCGGATCACCCATGGGAGTTGCGATTGTTACTGATACTGTCAAGAGTGAAAGTGACTTCAGCAGCAAACAGAATTGATGGGATTAATGTCGGAGAACTGTAGTTAGCCAGCCACAAAATTCTAATTCTTTATTTTCACCTTCCTGCTTAAGGCGGTGAGTCCGCTATAAATAATAAGGATAGAGGCCGCGTATACGTTGTAAGTGGGCTGCTTCTGTGTTGGTAGCGCTGTGTAGCGCTTTGCATTGGATCTCTGACTGCGCTTTCTTTGTAAGAGACTCTGTGGCTGGTTGGACACGTTGTTTGATGTTAGTCGCCAGTAGTGTTGGGCAGTTGCAAGTTAGTCGCCAGCAGTGACGGAACTACTGTTGGGCAGTTGGAAATTAGTCGCCATCAGTGACGGAACTACTGTTGGGCAGTTGGAAATTAGTCGCCAGCAGTGACAGAACTACTGTTGGGCAGTTGGAAATTAGTCGCCAGCAGTGACGGAACTACTGTTGGGCAGTTGGAAATTAGTCGCCAGCAGTGACGGAACTACTGTTGGGCAGTTGGAAATTAGTCGCCAGCAGTGACGGAACTACTGATGGGCAGTTGGAAATTAGTCGCCAGCAGTGATAGAAGTACTGTTGGGCAGTTGGAGGTGAACAGCAAGCAGTGATGGATGTTAAATGTGAGAAATTAGCATTGATGGACGGTAGAGGTCTGAAGTGTTAGTGTAGGCTAACGATCTGGAAGTATCCGACTTAGAGATTGAAAATTATTCATGATTATATATCTTTGTACTGGATGTCACATTATTAAGCCAAAAAAATACATTATTTTGTTTTCAACAAAATCTTTCCTTTGCTAACCATATGCGTATTAGTAGTTAGTGGCTTTAGTAGTTAGAATCTTTTATTTAGCTGGCAGTATTGATGCTCGTTGTATTGCAGTAGTTCGCGTAATGAAGATTTTTATGAGGTAACTGCTTAATGAAATCTATAGGTTCTTGTTAAGATTTCTTTTTAGTCAGGACCATTCTTTTGAATTAATTATTTGAAGTCAAGTTGTAATTTTTTTGAGCAGTCTGGTTGCGTGGCGCAAGAATATAGTGGGTCAGTGTTGAAATGATAAGAAAATGTAGGCACAGTATGTTCAGTTTTATTCTCGGTTTCAGAATCAGATAACGTAGAAGTTTCATCTTCTCAGTCATTCAGCAATTTAAGTGCAGACTGACACATTTAAATAAAGGAGTTTCAATGTAATGTCACCGTATTCCTGTGTATGGAACACCGATACGTGAAGGAATTCTTCCGCCGCATTCGCATTCTGTTCATTTGCTCGCTCACATGATTGACGACTGCTAGTGACTGGATCACCACACGCAGTTTAGTGTAAACACAAGTAAAACACTCTTGAATCTGCTAGGCCTATTATGCAGTTAGAAAACCGTCTACTGTATGTTATACAATCAGCAACAACGTTTCCAATATAAAGTTCATACACAAATTCCATGCTGGCAGAGCAGAATTGGCCAACTGATCACCTAACAAATCACAATCAAAATCACAGTTTAAAAATCAGTGGTGTAAATTCAAGCACAAGTTCACAAAACAAAAACGGAAGTTGATAAATATGCTTGTAACATCCATAGCGCCGAAACCCAAAATGAAAACTTTTCTGTTCACCTCAGAAGCAATAAAAATTAGAGACGTAATACTGAATGTTTTATCCTAATTATTTTATACTACGATATTCTAAAATATTTACTATTTCTTCCTGAAACAGGCTGCATATGATACTCATTCACAGTTGGTAAAATTCTTGAAGGACCTTCCTGCTGCGATGTGATACGACGGCAGCTTCCGAACACGGCCTCAAGGACTCGTGGGGCTCATTAGCAACTGAATCACACCACGTGACGTCCGCGTAGCGTTAATGAGCAGCTGAGTCCAGGCACCGACGACTTCTGTTCTTCCGCTTCTAACGAGCGTTCGTCTAGCTGTTTGTATCACCAGCGGACAAGCCCAGAGCAAACTTTGGGGTATTTAGGAAATTACCCAAAGGTTGTTCCGCTACGTGGCAATCTCCTGCGTTTGTTTATGACGCTTGCGAGACAACAGATATGTACCGACGTTGTCTTCTGGACTGTTAACTCAGCTGTGGACAGTTTCCATTTTTTACCACATATGAGACTGTGTTGTTAGGAACAGATCACTGTTCACGATTCCGGTCGCACCCTTATCTATATAAATAAAAGTGTAAATATTCGTTAGTTCAAAACCGTTAATCTCAGAAAGTTCTCGACCGATTGATTTGAAATTTGGCTGAACGTTGCATTTTAATACAGGTGTGTTTTTAGGCACCCATAACTTTTTGGGTTTTTTGTAACATCATTTTCCTATTATTATTTTATAAAAAATTATGTATTACACAAATTAAAAAATTAGGTTTATAAAACACAGGAGTATTTCAATACAACGTTGTGTCAAAATTGTAAAGCATTCGGTCAAAAACTTTCGGAGATTTGTAGTTAGGAACATCAAGCGCTAACAGAAAGCACTAATGCTCAAATCGTTATAGGCACTGAAAACTGGCTATAACCGGAGATAAGTTCAGCCGAAATTTTTGTGAAGGACGTAACGGTGTTGAGAAAGAATAGACTAAATACAGTTGACAGTGGCGTGTTTGTTGCTGTTAGCCGGCCGCTGTGGCCTAGCGGTTCTAGGCGCTTCAGTCCGGAAGCGCGCGGCTGCTACGGTCGCAGGTTCGAATCCTGCCTCGGGCATGGATGTGTGTGATGTCCTTAGGTTAGTTAGGTTTAAGTAGTTCTAAGTCTAGGGGACTGATGACCATAGATGTTAAGTCCCATAGTGCTTTTTTGTTGCTGTTAGAATTAGTTTATCTTGTAACGAAATTGAAGTAGATAGTTCCTGTGAGTTAGTATGGGTAAAAGTCATTCTTGGCAACCGGTATAAAATAGCAATTTGATCCTTTTACCGACCTTCCAACTCAGATGATACAATTGCCGAAAGGTTCAAAGAAAACTTGAGTCTAATTTGAAACACGTACATGACTCATACAATTAAAATTGGTGGTTACTTCTATTTACCCTCTTTATGTCGGCGGAAATACATGTTTAAATCCAGAGGTAAGCATAAAACAATATATGAAATTGCGCTAAACGCATTCTCTAGAAATTATTTCGAGAAGTTAGTTCATGGGCCCACTTGAATGGTAAACGGTTGTGAAAACACACTTGTGCTCTTAGCAACAAATGATCCTGAGCTAATAACGGGAGTCAAAACGGATATAGGGATTAGTGAGCACAGGGCTGTCGTAGCGAGACTTCAAAAATAAACTTAAAATGCATGAATTCAAAAAAGCAGATAAAAATTCGCTTAGCGCTTTTCTGAAAAGGCTGTCTCCACTCCTGCCAAATTAACAATGTAAGTGTGGAGCAGATGTGGCTTGAAAACAAAGAAATAGAATTGAAATCAATTGAGACATTTATACCAAATAAATTAACATATGATGCAGCTTATCCACTTTGAGAAACAAAAGAGATCCGAAAACTGTTGCAGAAACAATGACAAAAGCATGCCAAATTAGATTCGCTATCTTTTACGGAAACTCGAAATTTAGCGCGGACTTCAATGCGAGATTATTATATGGTTACCATGATAAACTTTGGCAGAAAATCCAGAGAGATTTTGTTCGTACGTAAAGTTGGCTAGCGGCAAAACACAATCAATGCGTCCTCTGCACGGTAGCAGTAGAAATACTATCGACGACAGTCCTGCCAAAGAAGAGTTACTAAAAACAGCCTTCGCCAAAGGAGACAAAGTAAATATTTTAGAATTCGATTCAAGAACAGCTGCCAACATGAGTAACTTAGAAGTAGATATCCTCGGAGTAATGAAGCAACTTAAATAACTCAATAAAAGGAAGTCTTCCGCTCCAGACTGTATACCAATTACATTCTTTTCAGAGTATGCTGACGCAACAGCTCCAAACTTAACAGTCATATACAACCGCTCGCTCGACGAAAGATTCGTATCCGAAGATTGGGAAGTTGCATAGGTCACATCAATATTCACGAAAGGCAACAGGAGTAATCCACTAAATTACAGGCCCACATCATTAACGTCGATAAGCAGCAGGATTTTGGAAGATACGTTGTTCAGACATTATTCATCCTCGAAGAGACACACAGTCAATAGGGATTTAGAAGACATCGTTCTTGTGAAACACATCTAACTCTTTACTCACACGAAGTGCTGAGTGATATCGACAAAGCACTTTAAATTAATTTCGTATTTTTTGATTTCGGAAAGATTTTTGACAACATACACTATGTTATCAAAAATATCCGGACACCTGGCTGAAAACGACTTACAAGTTCGTGGCGCTCTCCATCGGTAGTGCTGGAATTCAATATGGTGTTGACTCACACTTGGCCTTGATGACAGCTTCCACTCTCGCAGGCATATATTCGAGCAGGTGCTGGAAGGTTTCTTGGAGAATGGAAGCCCATTCTTCACGGAGGACTGCACTGATGAGAGGTATCGATGTCGGTCGGTGACGCCTGGCACGAAGTCGGCGTTCCAAAACATTCCAAAGGTGTTCTATAGGATTCAGGTCAGGACTCTGCAGGCCAGTCCATTAGAGGGGTGTAACTGTCGTGTAACCAGTCCGCCACAGGCCATGCATTATGAACGGGTGCTCGATCGTGTTGAAAGATGCAATCGCCATCGCCGAATTGCTCTTTAAGAGTGGGAAGCAAGAAGGTGCTTAAACCATCAATGTAGGCCTGTGCTGTGATAATGCCACGCAAAACGACAAGGGGTGCAAGCTCCCTTCATTAAAAACACGACCACACCATAACACCATCGCCTCCGAATTTTACTGTTGGCGTTACACACGCTGGCAAATAACGTTCACCGGGCATTCGGCATACCCACACCCGGCCATCGGATCGTCACATTGTGTACCGCGGTTCGTTAGTCCACACAACGCATTTTCACTGTTCAATCGTCCAATGTTTAAGCTACTTACACCAAGCGAGGGGTCGTTTGGCATTTACCGGCGTGATGTGTGGCTTATGAGCAGCCGCATGAAATCCAAGTTTTATCACCTCCTGCCTGACTGTCATAGTACTTGCAGTGGATTCCGATGCTGTTTGGAATTCCTGTGTGATGGTCTGGATAAATGTCTGCCTATTACACATTACAACCCTCTTCAACAGTTGGCGGTCTCTGTCAGTCAACAGACGTGGTCGGCCTGTACACTTTTGTGCTGTACATGTCCCTTCAAGATTCCACTTCACTATCGCATCGGAAACAATGGACCTAGGGATGCTTGTGAGTGTGGAAATCTCGAGTACAGAGGTATGACACAAATGACACCCAATCACCTGACCACGTTCGAAGTCCGTGAGAACCGCGGAGCGTCCCATTCTGCTCTCTTACGATGTCTAATGACAAATGAGATCTCTGATATGGAGTACCTGGCATTAGGTGGCAGCACAATGCACCTAATAAGAAAAACGTATGTTTTTGGGGGTGTCTGGATATATTTGCCACATAGTGTATCACATAAAATGGCATGTAATCTGTTATGCGACCGGATTCTGGATTTCCTGTCAGGGAGGTCACAGTTCGTAATAACTGATGGAAAGTCATCGAGTAAAGCAGAAGTGATTTCTGGCATTCTCCAAGGAAGTGTTCCATTCTGCTTGCTGTTCCTGATCTCCATAAACAATTTAGGAGACAGTCTGAGCATCCATTTTAGGTTGTTTGCGGATGGCACTGTCGTTTACCGCCTAGCAAAATCATCAGAAGACCAAGTTTTATAATGAATTGGAAAATATATTTGTATGGTGCGAAAACTGGAAATTGGGCCTAAATAATGAAAACAGTAAGGTCACCCACATGAGTGCTAAAAGGAGTCCCTTAAACTTCTTTTACAATATAAATCAATCTAATCTAAAGGTCGCAAATTCAAATAAATACCTAGTAGGTACCATTACGAACAACTTAAATTGGAAAGAGCGAATAGAAAATGTTGTGGGGAAGGCGAACTGGGGACTGCGTTTTATTGGCAGAACACTTAGACGATTCAACAAATCTACTAAAGAGACTGCCTACACTATGCTAGGAGTACTGGTGTACTGCTGTGCGGTGTGGGATTCTTAACAGATAGGATTAACGGAGCACACCGAGAAAATTCATAGAAGGGTAGCACGTTTTGTATTATCGAGAAACAGGAGAGAGAGTGCCACAGACACGATACAGGATTTTGGGTGGACATCATTAAAACAAAAACAATTTTCGTTGGGACGAGATCTTACCACGAAATTTCAAAGACCAACTTTCCTCTCCGAATACGAAAATATTTTGTTGATACTGACCTGAAGAAACGATTATCATCATGAAATAACGGAAATTAGAGCCCGCACGGGAGTGTATAGGTGTTCGTTTTTCCCGTGAGCTGCTCGAGAATGGAATAATAGACAATTACTGTGAAGGTGGTTCGATGAACCATCTGTCAGGCATTTAAGTGTGATTTTCAGAGCATCCATGTAGATGCAAACGTGGACGTGCAATATCCCTATAAGCAAAAATGGCAATGTTCGTTTCGTCACAATTTGAGATCTTCACAGATTGCTTTGAAATTTTGAAACAACAAGGCATTCTAATACTCTCGCGTTTTTATGGTAGCTACTGGAACGCCATCTGGGATATTTGTAATAACAGGCGGAACGTTGTAATAATGTAAATGTTAGTTTCTTCAAAATTTTTTATCTCCGAAAGCTATTGAAGATTGCTTTGAAGTTTTGGCACAAGGTTGAATTCCAATATAGGCCTATTTTTAGGTACCTAATTCTTTAGTACATGCTTATTTTAATACAGACAGTATATAAATATGTATACATGTGTTATATAAAGGGAAATCATTTTTAGCAAAAAACTAAAAATGTACTTTTCCGATTTATTTCAAGTTTGTACACGTTACCATAGTAGATGTTTAGACACATGTAGACTACATACTGAAACGTTGTTAGCATACATGAAAGTTTTATTTATTTCTTACTGGTTTATGATTAGAATGCTAGTAGTGAATCTCAATTTGCAGTTACAATAAACAAGGCAGAAGGTCACATCGAGGATGGCGCAGAAAGGAGGAGGGGGAAGAGGAGATGAAAAGAAAGGTAGGAGGAAATGCGCTTAGAAAACGGGAAGGAGGAGATGGACAGAGAGAGGGTGCAGACGGAGATGAAGAGAGAGATGAGAGGAGAAGACAGACAATGAAGTGATGGACTGAGAGAGATGGAGAGAGGGGGGAGGGGGCTGCAGGAGGTGGAAATCCAGAGGAGGGAGGAGAAGACGAGTGGAGAGAGGGGGAGGAGATGATGGACAGAGAGAAAGGTCAAGAGGAGGAGATAGACAAAGAAAGGGGAGGGGGAGATGGACAGAGGCAGGGGAGAGAGAGAAGGAGATGAGGACAGGTAACTAATTCCCATACAAATTAGAAACGAGTGCTTTGTCTTTTCTTTGTTTTCCATATAAGCAGACTGAGCGCCACAGCAAGGTGTGGTTGGGTACAGCTAGTATATTCTACAAATGTATGTAAGTGTGTTCAACATCTCCTCCTAAATTACGAGATTGATATCAACCCAACTTGGTACTCAAATCTCAGTGATGGTAACAACGAGCTACCTCTCAAAGGAATGGATGTGGGAGTGAAAAATAAGCGTAATGCACAGCGCCCAAATACCCAGGCTATGTTTACCTAATATTTGAGACCGAGGGCACGTAGCTACTTGCAACAAACCTTACACATAATTTCAAATATTTATGGAACTTTTTCTCGCTGACATCCCCCCACAAAATGATGAAAGAAAAAAAATTATCGCTTACTACGTTTTCGTTGTTAGTGCAGTAAAACTCAAGATTCAGGCATGACGTTTTAATTTATTACTACTTTACAACTAATCTATTCACAACATATTTCGCAGATATTATCCACATATACCGCTGTATGTATGTGCAAAATTATATACAGTTCGGGAGGTATGGCGTCATAAAAACTAAGATGCTTAAAGAACTAGGTTTTCGTAAAAAGGATCGCAAATTACCCAGATTATACCGAACCGATGTTTGGTAGTAATATCACTTCGCGACTTTCAACAACTTCAAAAGTAATTTAAAATCTATGCTAACTTTTGTTTCGCACACATGCATAACGTCTAAAATTTATCTCACTAACTCGTTTGTAAACTAACCAGAAGCTTGAGGCTGATTTATACGAGGAAGGTGCACGCATTAAAGAATAGACGGTTCATTGATTGTTATGTGGGAATGAGAAGGGGGTGAGTTTGAAGCATAACTCAGAAATACATGGAGCAATGAGGTGAACTTTATCCATAGTTGATGCTGTTGCACTCCGTGACTGTTCCTTTATAGGCTGTAGAAAACGTTTGGCTAGTAAAAGATTATTTGTATGTGAACATAGTGTATATCACGAGTGCACGACCCAGTAGTGAAATATGCAGCTAAATTTAAAAAAAAAAAAATAAACAACCTGACACGTGGACGTGAAAATGATGACAAGTGTGCAACTGAGTTGAAAAACTGTCGCCACAGCATAATTATAATAAGGATGCTTCATCTTTATTGATCTCCAGCAGCATAAACATGTACATGAATGTATAAACACCTCAGGATGGGCACAATTCAGAAACGGTTCGTGTGACCCATAAACAATCTTTTATTGTGACTGATACCGGAAATTTTTCTACACCACAGGTAGCAATTTCTAACAAATTTGTTAGGTACACCACTTATTCCCACAGTACTTTTATACAAGTAATAAGGTACCCCACTACCACTAGAGTGGGAGTGTGAATGAGAAGGGGTGACCTGAACATGTTCAAAAACGACCTGTTGTCGTTTACTTGAGTTCGAATACTTTAAAATGTATGAAGAGCAATTTATCTTTAATTTGCTCTGTTCATTGTAGCAACCTGATCGCGATAATGAACACTGAAGCGAGTCAATAATTTTGTAAGAGTGTTACATATGGCTCTAAGCATTATGAGACTTAACATGTGAGGTCATCAGTCCCCTACACTCAGAACTACTTAAACCTAACTAACCTAAGGACATCACACACGTCCATGCCAGAGGGAGGGTTCGAATCTGCGACAGTAGCAGAAGCGTGGTTCCGGACTGAAGCGCTCGGCCATGTGAAAGTGTTTCGGACCCAATATCAAACAACACGACTGAATACGACAGATAAATTTTACATCTTTCCTGGGGTCATACGGTGCAAAACTGCAGAGAATAAGGATGAAGTTAAAAAAAAGTTATAGACAAAATGTTTTAATAGCCCACACCGCAGTTGCTTATCATTCAGTAATTGCTAGTTTAGGCTGAATATTCACCAACCTCATATCAGTTATCAATTCGAGTGCAGTGTTTGACTGCAGATTAAACTGCACTCTAATTGATAATTGATCAGAAGATGGCTGAATATTCACCCAAAACTAGCAATCACTGAATGTTCTACAACTGCGACCTGGAATATTAAAAGATTTGTGTATGTCATATAAGCATATATCATCTGCTCCTAAGCACCTGAATCGTTTTCTACCAAACTTGCTACACACCTTACACTGTCCACTCACATTAAGTGACCACCGGCCGAAAGAATGAATAGCCACCTTTTGTAGTGCGGACGGCTGTGAGACGTGCAGAAGAGAGTCATTGAAGTTCTGGAATGTACCAACAGGGATGTGGAGCCATGTCGGCTCCCAGTGCTGTGACCAGCTGCGCCAGATGTCGCGGTTGAGGAGGCACGGGGCGAACAGTCCGATCGAAGTGGTCCCACAGATTCTCGACTAGGTTTAAATCCTGGGAGTTTAGTGGCCAGAGAGTACGGTAAACTCATGATGCTGCTCTTCGAAACACGCACGTACAGTGTGAGCTGTGTGACGTGTTGCATTGTCCTGATAATAGATGCCATCGTGCCGAGGGAAAACAAACTGCATGTGAGGGTGGACATGGTCCGAAAGGATAGGGGTACACTCGTGTTGACCACTGTGTTTTCCAGACTGACGAATTCATCAAGGAAATGCCACGAAAACATTCTCCATACCGTAACGCTCCTTCCTCCAGCATGGACCGTTCAGACGATTATGCAGGGCGTTTGCTTTCAGTACGATGGAGCACAAAACGTGATTCATCTAAAAAGGCCACCTGTCGGCATTCAGTGGACGTCCAGTTGCGGTATTGACGTGCAAATTGGAGCCTTCGTTGCCTATGAGGCGCAGTCAGCATGGAGCCATGAACCAGACACTTGCTGCAGTGCCTCATACGCAGCTACGTTCGCTGAGCAGACACTGTTGGCAGCCGTTGGTTCATCTGGACGGTTAGTTACTCAGCGGTTGGATGTCTGTTCGCCGGTACACATCTTTGCAGCCGTCGTTCATTCCGGTCGCCTATGACCCGTGGCGCACCACAGCCGTCTCGGCGCCGGTTAGTCGACAGCACCATTCGGCCATGCGTATTATACCGTAACATGGGTGACCGGCAAGTGAACAGTTTACAAATTTACCCGCTTCGGAAATGCTTTCAGCTTTGGCACGGAAGCTAATGATTACGCCTTTCTAGACGTATGACAGATTGTTCCACTTCTACACTACTGGCCATTAAAATTGCTACACCACGATGATGACGTGCTACAGACGCGAAATTTAAACGTCAGGAAGAAGATGCCGTGGTATGCAAATGATTAGCTTTTCAGAGCAATCACACAAGGTTGGCACCGGTGGCGACACCTACAACGTGCTCTCATGAGCAAAGTTTCCAATCGATCTCTCATACACAAGCAGCAATTGACCGGCGTTGCCTGGAGAAACGTTGTTGTGATGCCTCGTGTAAGGAGGAGAAATGCGCGCCATCATGTTTCCGACTTTGATAAAGGTCGGATTATAGCCTATCGCGATTGCGGTTTATCGTATTGCGACATTGCTGCTCGCGTTGGTCGAGATCCAATGACTGTTAGTAGAATATGGAATCGGTGGGTTCAGGAGGGTAATACGGAACGCCGTACTGGATCCCAACGTCCTCGTATCACTAGCAGTCGAGATGACAAGCATCTCATCCACATGATTGTAACGGATCGTGCAGCCACGTCTCGATCTCTGAGTCAACAGATGGGGACGTTTGCAAGACGACAACTATCTGCACGAACAGTTGGACGACGTTTGCAGCAGCATGGACTGTCAGCTCGGAGACCATGGCTGCGGTTACCCTTGACGCTGCATCACAGGCAGGAGCACCTGCGATGGTGTACTCAACGACGAACCTGGGAGCACGAATGACAAAACGCCATTTTTTTCGGACGAATCCAGGTTCTGTTTACAGCATCATGATGGTGCATCCGTGTTTGGCGACACCGCGGTGAACGCACATTGGAAGCGTGTATTCGTCAGCGCCATACTGGTGTATCACCTGGCGTCATGGTATGAAGTGTTATTGATTACACGTCTGGGTCACCTCTTGTTCACGGCACTTTGAACAGTGGACGTAATATTTTAGACGTGTTACGACCCGTGGCTCTACTCTTCATTCGATCCCTGCCAAACTCTACATTTGAGCAGGATAATGCACGACCGCATGTTGCAGGTCCTGTACGGGCCTTTTTGGATACAGAAAATGTTCGACTGCTGCTCTGTCCAGCACATTCTCCATATCTCTCCCCAATCGAAAACGTCTGGTCAATGGTGGCCGAGCAGCTGGCTCGTCACAATACCCCAGTCACTACTCATGGAACTGTGGTATCATGTTGAAGCTGCATCGGCAGCTTTACCTGTGCACGCCATCCAAGCTCTGTTTGACTCAATGCCAGGCGTATCAAGGCCATTATTATGGCCAGAGGTGGTTGTTCTGGGTACTGATTTCTCACCATCTATGCAACCAAACTGCGTGAAAATGTAATCACATCTCAGTTGTAGTATAATATATTCGTCCAATGAATACCCGTTTATCATCTACCTTTCTTCGTGGTGTAGCAATTTTAATGGCCAGTAGTGCATATTACAACAACGACTGCAGTGTTGTCCGCTTTCCCGTGGCTCGCTTTATCACGTTGACTTTGCACGTAGGTGGTGGTCACGTTAATGTGATTGGTTCCCAAGGGGATGAGTGTGGGAGTGATAAGAAGGCTGGTGGACAGAAAAGGGGGTGGAGGGGGGGAGAGCGAGAGAAGATTGAGAAGAGGGACAGACAGAGAGGGTGGGAGAGATGGAGATGAACAGAGAGTATGGGTAGGAGGAGATGAATGGAGAAACAGTAAGGTAGGAGGAGATTGGCATAAACAAGAGAATGAATGGAGGCAGAGGGCAGGAGTAGGTGGGTAGAGAGAAGGGGAGTGGAAGATGGACAGAGAGAGAGAGGGGGAGGCAGGCGGAGATGGACATATAGGAAGTAGGGAAGAGGAGATGTACACAGAAAGATGTGAGGAGAATATGGACTAATAGAGAATTGGAATAAATGAATACCTGGGCGACGACCGTTTCTTAGCTAGTAGATATCTAAAACTTGGTCCACACGTTACATACAGTTTTATGAATACCTGAACAAACCTTATGAAGTATTAATCCTAATGGTGAAACGTTCCCTTAGAACATAATATACATGACTGTGCTTAAACTGACACACAATATTTTTTAGCGCAACGCAATCTGAATTTTAATACTCCCTACAAAAGAATGGCCCTGACTAACATTAAACTATACCTTTCACAAATCACTTACAAAAATCTTCGTTACTCGAACTACTGCAATACAGCGAGCGCCACTACTGCCAGCTAAATAAAAGATTCAAACTACGGAAGGCACTAACTACTGATAGGCATAGTTAGCAAATGAAAGATTTTAATAGAGAACAAACAATATATTTACCTTAATAGTCGTAATATATATAGCAGTTCATGACATCCAGTCCTACAAATTTCAAAACTCCGCCATCTCTCTCTCCACATCCACCACTGCTGGCGGCTCACCTCCAACTGCGCAACGCTACGCGCTGTTAACATCCAGCTGCCCAACACTACAATGGTGAGTATTACAACAATGCCAACCAGCCACTGACTGCACACAGCAGAGCCAGTGATTTTCATACAGAGCACTACGTGGCGTTACCAATAAAAAACCTAAACCTAAACAGCCTACTTACAAAGGTACTGCCTAACACTATGTTGTTACTTCTCGAAGTATACAGGCTCAGGCAGTGCATTGGTTAAGAAACTAGTACCAGAGATGAATTTAGATTCCGAAAATCGTATCGTATGTGGACGACATATTTTCTTTTAAACAAATACCTCCAGCAATTTGTTTTTCTTCTTGGCGTAGCAAGTAAATAGGCTGTACGATCTGCCAGTTATCGTACCACAGTTTCTAAGAAGTCATAAAATAGTGTATGCATTTTAAACAAAGGCGTGTGGAAGTGTCTCTCTTTTGAAACCTTTGACTTGATCACACCGCTTTCATATAGCAGGTCTGACTTCTTAGGAGGATCTCTCCATATTTTGTTGGTAGTTATCCATTCCAACCTCACAAACTTCATATTGTTTCCAAGCAGTGCCATATATAATACAGATGAACAGTGGGACAAAGCCTGACTGCGAAACAAATGTTCTGAAAAATCTGGGAAGTGGGGATGAAAATTTAGGGCTTTATATTTTATTGATATTGAGATCAAAGCAGATGAAACAATAGATTGGCTAGAAAACTATATACAAAGAAAGTGGCAGAGGTCTATCTATGGAACCATCCTGGTATGACTTCACAGAGGCTTCGAGAAACACACTTCATGCTCTGTATCGTGGGTACCAAAGTACGTATGCAGACCTGGATTAACTGCTTCACTTGGTTTGAAAAATGGAATCATTTATCAGTAATTGAATCAATAAGAACAACCTGTTGGAAGAAAAAATGTTTTGATTCACAGAACTGATCGAAACAGCTTCCTTTTTTCTTTCTTTCTGAGATCATTGCCTGTAACAATTACAGTACAAAATCAATATATGTTGTAAAGGTCCTACTATATTGGCCGCATATGCGCTTCTCTATTTCCGTCTTTAAAGTAGCATCGCTAGGTGGATGTAGTAAAGATGTTTACTGAGTAATTGTGTTAGAGCTGCAACTGGAGGACAATCATTATCATTAATTGTTTGGAAGTCTGCTTTATGTTGAATAACGAGCTGCCACGTGAGCGGTAGCGGCAACACAACAGTAACCTACACAGCAAAGAATGTACACAAGCTGCTAAGGTTCCTGAACAAGTAATATGATTGGTTAATCGTCAGTAATTGGCTTGTGTTCTTGAGGGTCTGAAGTTAACCTTTTGTTGTGCCAGGGCAGATATTTTGAAGTTGACACTGATACTGAATGGACCATTTAAAAGATGAGCAAAATCCGATTGGTTAAAGGATCGGATGACCATGTATAACACAGCTTCAAACTTATGATTACATTACAAATCAATTACCGTGTTAAATATTAAACTTAAATCTTGGAGATAAGTTCCGCTTTTGCAACTAAATGAAAATATGCCTTTCATTTAGTTGCAAAGCTGGAACATACCTCCATGAATCTTGAAGCAACTAAGGAACGACGGAAACCGAAAAAAAAAAATACGATTTAACGTTAAGCATAAGCTAGGAAAAGGTGAAAAGGGGTTTGAAATTATGTTTAAAGTTTTCTGGAAGTCGCTAAGTGCTTTCATTAGCAAAACTGAATGATTGTAGTATGGGTAATAAGGGCTCTTTCAAGCAAATGTAAGGCTTTCATGCACCTCAACGTTTATGACGTGATACTTCGTAAACTGTAAGTCGTATGCAAGCACAAATTTTCACGGCTATCTGTAGGGGATAGGAATCTGTGTCGGGCTAGGAGAAATTACATTATACTTTTTAGACCATTTTAATAACGTGTTGCATTAAAACGTCTTTTAAATTAAATATTTATTTTCTGCTGTTTAGTTCTGAGTGATTTATTTCAGTTTCTCTTCACCTGAGAAAAGAGTGAGAAAGTAAAAATTAGATAGAATGGAGCTCACATGGAGGCTTAACAGTAACCGTTCTTCCCGCAAAACGTTCCACAACTAGAACAGAAAAAAGCGGAAACACCAGTGATACACAAAGTACCATCCGGCGTACTCCAGACAAGGACACGAGGTAATAATGCACTGTCATTCAGTTATCAGCTATGAGAAAGTTTCATGTCTCTAGCTCATGAGGAAGTTACTACGTACTGAACAAACAGATATAAAATCAAAGTATACTCTCCCAAACATCAGGCATCAAAGCGAGTTAATATTGCATTGTCATCTAGTTCTGTGTTATGTTAAACGTTTCAAGTCTGTAGCTCGTCAAGAAATTAGTTTAAAATCAATTACAAAATTTGAACCGGAAAGATGGACAAACAGAAAAACAAAGTACCCTACTCCACGTACCAGACAAGGAAGCGAATTAGTATTGCACTGTCATTCAGTTCTGGGCTATGTTGAGAATTTCAAGTCGCTTGCTTATCTGAAAGTTACTTTTAAATAATTTGCAAAATGTGTACTGCACAGACAAACAGACAGGAAAAACAAATTATTCCCCGACACACACACTAGACACCAAAGAGAGTTCATACTGCGTTGTCATACACTTATATGTAGAAAAATTCAGTACTGTAACTCATCAAAAAGTTAGTTTAAAATGAATTGCAAATTTTGTACCGAACAGCAAACAGACAAGAAAGTGACCTAATAAAATCGTGTTAAAGTATTACATGTCTCTCGCTAAGGTCAGGTACAACGCAGAACGAGTTTTTTAATATAAAAAAAGCGCGATTTCCTTAAAGAGTCTTATTTTTCTTAAGAAAATGTAGTTCTTTCTTTATAAATAAATATTAAGATATATTTTTGTACCAATAGTTTCCACCCAGTTACTTCCTGCAGCAGCGACTCCAAAAGGCTTACATAAAGACAGCATTACCTTTCAACAGGTTATTTATTGTAGAGGAATTTCCGTATAATACGTATAATTGCTATTATTCACGTTTTCAAACTATTATGTGTAAGAAACAAGGATTCTCCATTTAACATCATCGAGGTATCTTTATATCCAAGGCAGAGCAATATTATAACGATCGCCTAGAGTATTATGAAGTTTTTTTGTTTGGTTTGTATTCGTGATTTGGCAGGCAGTCTCTTTAATAGGTACAAATGAGTAATCCAGTCTGGATAATAATTAATTCATTTATGTAGGAGAAAAAAACAATTCTGTGCATAGTGTGCTGACCAAAGCAAATGGTCATTGAAAGAAAACAATCTCAATTTTTTATTTCAAAAGGGCCACGCACTAGACAGCTATTTATGTATTTATTAAACACTTAATAAAACCTTTTTAGTGATAAAATATCTCCAAATAGGCCCTCGCTGCCTTATCAAAGGCAGCTGATCGTGTCAGTCGTAATAATCTATTTGAGAAGTTGAATTTTTATGAAGTGCGTAGTAAAGCACATACTTAGTTCAGTTCTTATGTAAGAAGCCGAATACAGAAAGTTACCCCAGGCTGTTGGAATAACACAGAGAGGAGGGCCACACCATATGCTTGGGGAAAATTATAATCGATGTCCCATAGGGTTTAAACATAGGCCCAATGTTCAGTTTATTTTATGTTATTGATCTCCAATTTTGTTTCAATAAATGAGCTAATTTTCAGCTTCGAAAAAAGCAGCTCATCCAGTTCCGAAGTACAAAAGTATCCTACTTCCTGTTCACCTAATACACCAACTAGAAATAATAACAGGGTACAAAGTTGCAAATTCTTAGGTGTGCATATTAGTGAAAATTTTAACCGGAAAAGTTATATAGCAGAGATGCCAAAGCGTTTAGTTTTGGCTATTTTTCCCATAAGAATAATTGCTGACTTTGAGGGCATAGAAGTTAGGAAGTTAAATAGTTTGCACATTTTCATCCAAAAATGTCAAATGGGATAATATTTTTGGGGTAATTCCTTACTTAGGAAGAAAGTATTCACTGCCGAAACGATACTAATTATAGCAACGTATGGGGTTTGTACACATACATCTCGCTGGATTCACTTATGAAGTTTACTATCAACAATCCATATTAGTTTGAGAGTAACGCAGATATTAACAAGCACAGCTCTAGAAGGAAAAATGATGTGCATTAAACTAAATTTGGTGTAGAAAAGGGTAGAATATGCAGCTATAAAACTGTTTGGTAATTTACCCAAAGAAATAAAATGTTTGAGAGACAGCAGATGTGTTTAAAAATGTAGGTAAGAGATCTTTCCCCTCGACAAGTTCCTTTCTACCACTTAGGAATCCTTGGATATAAATTATTAATCATTTATACAACAAAAAACTGCAAATGGTGAACAAGTAGGTATATAAATAATTTTTCCCAATGTGTTTTGCGTCTGTTGAGATGATACGTTGTACATCATACATTTATCGTGACTATGATCGGAAAACGCAGCTATCTAATAAACTTAACAAAAGTGACAAATATAGAGAACCAGCACTGTCATTTGGTTAAAATAGTTCACACCCATACTTTTGTGAGGCTTATCAGCTGGCACGGTATCGGTCTACAGCCTATCCTAAATAATAGTGGTGTATTCCAGCCAGAATAAATAGATCGTTTTGTCGATGAAAACATGGTATCAAAACGGCTCTGACGTAAGGGAGATCGGAGCTTGAACTCTCAGACGCTAGTGATATTTTTTTTCATAATTTTCTATTGAACTATAAGATACAGCATTTATGTGATTAGAAATTGTCAGGGTAGTATTAATCTTTTTTTGACTGGTTTGATGCACGTTTTTAATTCCTGTCGTTTTCTAGAAATCCTCTTTATTTTAGCACAGCGACATTGGACACCATCAACGACCTGCCTTATATACTCTAGTTAAGGCTTGCATCTGTGGTTCCTTCTTTCCACCATACCCTCAGCCACAACTCACGTCATCTTTTCGTTCCTTACGTTCTTTATTAGATATTTTTTCAACAGGTGAAAGATGGTTTACAAACAAACATAAAGAATAACTCTTGGAGTAAATCCATGTTGGGGATCCATGAGAACTGTAAAAGGAATAAAACCTATTTGAACTTGTATTCAAAGATTAGCACTCCTTCCGTATCAGAAATAGATTCGTCTACACAGTTATACCAAATGGCTAGAATGTAAAGATACATATAACAAGAATTGTTGACTGCTGAAAATATAGATTGGCTCCATCCAAAAAGAAAACAAATAAGCACAATAAAAGATGACACGTAGGAATATTCAGAAAATTAATCTTTCTGTCGAATTTTAGAACTGCAACTCTCAAACTGAATGTTATGTTGAAACAATCAGAATTGCAGTACGTCAGCTAAATATTTTTGACACACTTCGAACAACAAGTAGTCATATTTGTGATTCTAGAAAAGCAAGATCAAAAAATGTTTCAAGTTAAAGAAGTTACAAAAGTAATTAAATCACTACAACAGACGAAAAAGATAATTGTAATTCAGTGGTTGCCATCTCATTGTGTCGCACAGTTAGATGTTAATAAAAAAGCAGATTTTTTAGCCAAAAAAAGCATAACAATTATACACATTGCAAAAGTAAAAATGTCGTATTTTATAGTGAAACGCACTATTAACTACATGTTTCAGGAATAATTAAAATGATGAAATATAGTGTCATGTGATGGAAAGATCTGGGGATGCCTTACCGACTATTCAGTAGTACATGGCGGTCAAGAGGAGAATGAGTAGCTATATTCCGCATAACTACTGGACACGACCGTTCGTCCACACAGCTGCAGAAGATTTCTATCCTGCCCTCTCCATAATGTCTGCTGTATCATAAGGCTGGTTCGATCGTGAAGAAAGAACATCTAAAAGACTATAAAATATTAAGCGATTGTAATTCAGGCTTAGCAACACTGAATTTGGTAGGAAGAAGGCGAATGACCATAAGTCAGAGGCCAGAACATTAATATAATGTTTTATACTTTTCTCTTTTACTAGCAACGGGACATCTCCATTCGTTGACCAATACATCTGATAACTCACACCACATGTCATGCCACGTTTCAGATGTTTTTAATCGTCTTTTTTATTTTCTTACCCAAGTAGTGCTGTACTAAAAACGAAACATTTCATTTTTTATCTCCTGATTTAAAGTTATGGATGTTAGCAGCTGTTTTTTTATAAGCAGATGTTTAATGTTCTTCAATCCTTATTGTTATCTGTATCTCTCTAGGAAGAGACTGGAGACGATATAAACATCGCAATAAATAGTAAATCAAGTACAGCCTTAGAAAGGTCGACTGCTGAAATTTTCATAGGCAGTTCTCTGTAAAAACTATTAAAATGTTTCCTGCTCTGCCAGAATATTCCTAAAAATGACAACAGGCAGATATAAGGAGTTGACAGTATTAAATTATAGGGATTACAGCTTATAAGGAGTGTGTCAGAACTCTCCGCTACAGTGAAAACAATATACTCAACGCTATTCTTTGCATATTGTAAGCAATCGGATATCGACAGTAACAATCTGAGGGAGAAACATGGGAGGGCGATTCCAAACATTGTTGTGAGGCCTGTCTGCGAGAGTGGAAGTAGCAGTGTCGGTCGAGAGTTCAGAGACAGTGGACATGGCACACTGCCTTCACATCATCGATGGCATATCTTACCAAACTCAAGGCCTGATTTCATTTATATAGCCAGGAGAAATTTAGATGGCTTAACTATGGTTGAAGATGGAATTCAAGGTAAAATTCGCATGAATAGTGCAAAAGCAGTTGCAAGGTTAGGCTCGTCATTGTTAGTCCTTGTTTGCAATAATCTCATGTTTTGCTTGTCATTTAAAGAAGCCTCCTTACCCTCCAAATAATAATAATTATTCTCCACATCTAGTTAATAAATATGATGTGGTTATTAAATGATAATGTACCTTTGAAATTGAATAACTTGTTAATCTGACACTCAGCCATTATTGATACCTATGTCACTGTAATTGTCACTGTCTATTATTGGTTATGGTTTAAGATGATTCTGACGTTTTAAATAGACTTAATTTATGAAATCCCTTCTCAAAAGTTATTTAGTAGCTAACAGGACCCAACCAAACTCCTTTTTATTAAATTCATTCTTAGTAACAATAAGCTTTAGCCGCTGCTGCTGCATGCTGCTGCGAATTGCTGTAAGCCACATGGAGAAACGCTGTCATCTAAAGAGGTGAGTGCAAAACGTAGGGCCGAAACATACAGTGACACACCAGAACATGTCATGTACTCTAGTCCAGTAAATTCCGTTGCACAAGCCAGATTCTGTATCACTTGTAAATTCTTGTTCAAAAACGCAGTCAGATAGCTTAGGTACTCATTGTTAGAGGTTCATTTGTTTCTGTAGTTTTCATATTCAAATACGCAGACAGATAGCTTATCCAAATGTTAGTTTTAAGTTTTTCATGTAACAATCTGTTGAGGGCTTAAATAACAGTGAAACTGTCACTCATACAACACACATATAGTGTTATGCAGGTTAGATTCCGATTACTAATAGCCCAGGTTGCTTATCGAGGCCATTTCCACTGACGAACATATGCTCATTTGTTGTAGCTACACACATATTAGTTGGATATACGTTACAAGCTTGATAATAAATGTAACTGGGAGGAGTATATCTGTATTTGCCATGCGAATTTTGCCAGACATGAATAACATAAAAATAAAAGAAAGCTAGAGCACTCTGCTTACTTTCATTCCTTAATGTCATATGGGATTATTTCCTGGGGTAACTCATCAAGCCAAGCTAAAGTTTTCCGAGCCCAAAAACGTGCAAGACGAATTATTTGTGATGTGAAGTCAAGAACACCCTGCTGAGAGCTGTTTAAGTAACTGGGGATACTAACTACTGCTTCCCAATATATTCATTTTTTAATTAATTTGTCATTAAGCTATATCTTTTTATAATTTTCAGTGTGATAGGGTCCGCAGCTCCGACGGATTTTTTGAAAGATTTCTTCAAGCCTCAGCTGCCGTTGTCTTTACTTCCTGTTCGTTTTAGATACTTTAAAATCGTACAGGAAATAAAGAGAATGGCAGGCAGCTGAAGGCTTCGAGAAATCTTTCAAAAAATATATCTTTTTTTTAACCAACTGCTCAGTTCATGGAATGAATAATACAAACAAGAATAACTTTCATAAAGGTTTAATCTCACTTCCTTTGGTTCAGAAAAGTGTCCACTATTCAGCAACACACATTTTCAATAACATGCTACAAGCCACAAAAATTCAACTAATGTGTTTGAAAAGAGGCTAAAGGATCTATTGGTGGCCAACTCCTACTCCACTGGTGAAATTTCGTTGCAGAATTGATGTGTATATGTTGTTAGTAATATCACATAATGTGAATATTGCATACTATCTGTCTTCTTTATAAATTTTGTACATTAATAAAAGCAATGTAAATGCTGTAAAAATATTTTTTAATTTTTTTTAGTTTTTTATTTCATGATGCTTGGCTATAATAGCCCAAGTGTATTGAATATTTAGCCTTTGATAACAAGTCTTAGGCTACATCTTTTTAAATGTAAATATCGTTAAGATTTTTTGGGACCGATTACACATTCACAAGGGCATTTTCATTTGGAATCTGTGGTAGGTACATTAGCATATCTGTTCTTATTTTGCAAATATTTGTTAGGTATTCTTGTTTCCTGACATGTCCACATCTCAGAGAGTCTCGTCATTATGGATCAATTGGAAGAGAAGTACATCTAATTTAATCTGTATCTTGCATTCTACTTCCTCATCTATTTTACTTCAAAGATAGCAAACTTCGCCCATCACATCAAGATGTCTTGATCCATAATGAAGCCACCCTATACTCTCATGTACAGTATGCACCGCTTGTTCACTTTGGTAATTATTGCTTTTCTGTCTCTGACCTTATCATACCAGCTTTTTGTCCTTGAAATATTACTCCCATACCGAGATAGTCCTTCACTTGCTTCACTGCCTCTTTAACACACAAATAAATATCAATGGTGACAATGAATAACATTGTGTAGCACCATTCCAGATTTTGGCCTCTTGTGTCATTCGTTTAGTGCTTACTGAGCCAATAAACTTCAAATAAAGAAAGCAGGTTACACTTCTATCCCTATCTAACAAATGTTTTGGAATTCCATGTACAGTAACTGCAATAATACTGGAGTGCAGATTCCCACTCAATGTGTCACCCTCGAGACAGTTGGAAAGGCCGGATTAATTCGTTGTGAAATGTTCTACATCTCACTGGGAACCATCATCGCAATTTGCCAGATAGTTCTTAATTGCACGAATGTATTTTCCTTTTTTTAGCTAGTGATAAAGATCCTAACATAATTGAAATTACATGTTCTTTAATTCCGATATTTTCATATTATTACTGAAGTAGAGGCTTTCATATACGTCAGAATAGATAATCAATGAAACTTTTCGCCTCCATATGTATCCATACATACCAGTGAACTAAAATCTCCCGCCACATTTTCCTCTCTGTATTTAGAGGCTAGCCCCACTAACTACTTAAGAGATTTTTGATACAGTTTTCACTAATAGATATACTAATTCACGAGGAATATTTGTGAGTACGATTCATAAATATTTCGTGGAAATTAGCTATACTTTCATGATACTTGTCGATTAAAACTTGCCTCGCGTGAGCTTTATTGACGTGAGCTTCATGAAACCAACAAACTAAAAATATAAAACACAAAAAAATCTAGTTGCTGTGTGGTCTCCTTGTTAGTAATACCCGTGAGAAGGGGCCGGTTGCTAGTCTACATCTAAATCTGTAGTATGCAAGCAACATTACTGTATGCGGTGAAGGATATTGTGTGCAACGCTCTGACATTCTTGTTCCTCGTTCCCGCCCCGAGAGGTGCGCGGTACTAAAGACTGTTGTTAAGTGTTCGCATGAGTTTCAGTCCCTCTGATTTCACTTTCACGATATTTTCACAAAATATTTGTAGGAGGTTCAAACGGTTCAAATGGCTCTGAGCACTATGGGACTTAATATCTGAGGTCATCAGTCCCCTAGAACTTAGAACTACTTAAACCTAGCTAACCTAAGGACATCACACACAACCATGTCCGAGGCAGGATCCGAACCTGCGACGCAGCGGTCGCGCAGCTCCAGACTGAAGCATCTAGAACCGCTCGGCCATCACGGCCGGCCATTTGCAGGAGGAAACAATATGCTGGCTAAATCTTTCAGGAACGTCGACTCACCGAATTCTAACGTAAACCATAACACTATGCTAAATATCTCTCCTGCAACTTGAATCACTGGAGTTCGCTGATCATCTCGAAGAGGCTTTCAGCCTTTACTAAACGAATCCGTAACGAAATTTGATGCCGTTCTTTGGATCTCTTCTGCTTTCACTATGAACCTTACCAGCGAAGGGTTCCAAAATGAGGAGCAATACTTACATATTGGTCGAATAAGGGTTTCGTAAGCTACTTCCTACACTGATGGTCTACACTTTCTGAAGATTATTTTAATAGATTCAGTCTGGCATGTGGCTTTCACTTGATAAGTTGTATGTGGTCATCCCTGTGGTATCAACGTTCGATACCACACTTGTTAGGGGTTGCAGATATCAACCGTGGTCCGTAATAGATATCGCTGGACCCGCGTGTCTCGACTAGCGCCGCTAGCGCCGCTCCGCGACTTGTGACAAGTATCTAGCGAGCTCTCGTCCACTCTTGCTCGGGACGTCAACTAGGAACTTAGCATAGCCTTCAGCTGACAGGAAGCAATTTCTAACAAGGCGCTTAGTCAAGTATGGCGTAGGTAATGCCTATCTAGATAATATATTATTTTTTACCAACGACTACTAATTGTTTCAGCCGTAGCAGATACTGACTAAGCAGCAATCTCCTATAAAGCGAGAGAAAAATGACTAACTATATGCCTCCGTATGAGCACTAATTATTCATATCTTTTCTTCGTGGTCCTTATGTGCAATGTATGTTGTCGGCAGAAGCATCGTGTGACAGTCAGCGTCAAATGCCAAACTTGCAATATATGTTTGCTCTTAGCATTGGCCATCTGTCATTATAACAACTGACGACGAGAATCTCTACGTACCTACACTCCCAGATACGCTCTACGACGAGTAGAAAACAACACCTTACGAAGGTGTTATCCGAATGGAATGGATACCGGTAGATGTGTTGTACAAGTACAGACAAACGAAAAATCACAATTCTAGAAAAACTGAATGATTTATTCAACAGAAACAGTTTCACAAATTGAGAAAGTCAAGCGTCGGTTCACCTCCGGCCCTTATGTACGTAGTCATTCAACTTGACACTGACTGACACAGTTGTTGGATGTCCTCCAGAGGGGTATCGTACCAAATTCTGTCCAACCGGAGCGTTAGATCGTCAATCCAGAGTTGATTGGAGGACCCTGCCCATAATGCTCCAAACGTTCGCAACTGGGGAGAGATCCGGTGACCTTGCTGGCCAAGGTAGGGCTTACGTATCACGAAGACAAGCAGTAGAAACACTCGCTGTGTACGGGCGGGCGTTATCTTGTTGAAATGTAAGCCCAGGATGGCTTATTATAAAGAGAAACAAAACGGGAGTAGAATATCGTCGAGGTACTTCTCTGCTGTGCTGTGAGTAACAAACAAACAGGTCCTGTTATGAAATTAAATGGCACACCCGGCCCTCTCTCCTCGGTGTCAGGCTGTATAGTGGGCGGCATTCACGTCGGTATATCACCGTTATCCAGGGAGTTTCCAGACACGTCTTCGTTAGCTATCGGGGCTCAACTCGAAGTGGGACTCATCACTGAAGACTAATCTACCTCAGTCAATGAGGTTTCAGGGGAAAGAGGTGTCTACCAATTAATTAAGGGTCAAATAACTATTTGAATAAAAGCCAGAGGTGGAATAAAGCGTTATTAACTCGCTCAATTTGTGAAGCACTTGAATAAATGATCCATTCTTTCTGAAATTGTAGTCATTTGATTGTCTGTACATGTACGTCACATCTATCGATTTCCGTCCCATTTGGATAATTCCTACGTGGAGCGTCTTTCTTTCTTTTTGTCTTAGAGTGTATATAATGCATTCAACAGTTTCAAATGATTATATTAAGCAATAGTATAATCAATGTGTAACGGATCTCCGCCTATTTATGAACAACATGTTACATTCGTTCATGTTGAGGGTCATGTGGCAATCCATACACCAAAGGTCGATCCTCAGCTAGTCTTCCTGGAATTCATTCGTTTCGACTTCTCTGTCTACAACTGTCACACCCGTAAACAGTTTCATGTAGCTTCCGACCTTATACATTAGATCATGTATATACAGTGCCTGGCTAAGAAACGGAAGTACCGAGGAGATGTAGGAAACTCTGACGGCACAACGGTACGTCACGAAAATCTTGCATCCTGATGTGTTACCTTTCATGCCACAGTATCGTGGTGCAATATTTCAACAGGACAATGCGCGTTCGCACTTGGTACGTGTCTCTGTGAATTGTGTGCGTAATACTCAAGTACTACCACAGGCACCAAAATCCTCAGATCTGTCCCCCCTCCCCCCATGGAACATATCTGGGACCAGCACGGACGCCAGCCCTGTCATAGTGGTAGTACCCGGTACATCAACGACGAGCTACGACTGGTGTGGCCCAGCCTGCCTCAGCAGCGCATGCAGTGGCTTTCTGACCCCCTTCCCAACCGAATCAGTGACTGCATCCAGAGCAGGGAGGGAGTAACGTTTAATGATAAACAGGCTCGTACTGCCCAGTTATTCATAAATCTGACTCGATTTTTGTAATCACTGCAAACACATCACAATCCCTTTCAACTTGTGAAGTGCCATTTCGTTTCCTCCTTCCCTTCCGGGTGTCAGCTTTTTTGCCTGCCAGTGTAACTTATGAACAGAAAAGTTCCTATCATACTTCCTTGTCGCATACCCGAGGTAATTATTACATCTACATCTACATAGGTACTCCGCAAGCCACCGTACGGTGCTTGGTGGAGGATATGCCGTACCACTAATAGTCATTTCCTTTCCTGTTCCACTCACAAATAAAGCGAGAGAAAAACGACTGTCTATATGCCTCCGTATGAGCCCTAATTTTTCATATCTTTTCTTTGTGGTCCTTATGCGCAATGAATGTTGTCGGCAGTAGAATCACTTGGCAACCAGCTTCAGATGCAGGTTCTCTAAATTTTCTCAATAGAGTTTCTGGAAAAGAAGGTTTTGAGTTCCCGGAGCAACTCCGTAACACTTACGTGTTGTTCGAACCTGCCGGTAACAATTCTAGCAGTCTGACTCTGAATTACTTCGACGTCTTCCTTCAATCCGACCAGTTACGGATCCCAAACTATCGACAAGTACTCAAGAATAGGTCGTACCAGCGTCCTATACGCGGTCTCCTTTACAAGTGAACCACTCTTTCCTAAAATTCTCCCAATAAGAAGAAGTCGACCATTCGCCTTCCCTCCCACAATTCTCAGATGCCTGTTCCACCTCATATCAAAAAAATGGCCCTGAGCACTATGGGACTTAACATCTATGGCCATCAGTCCCCTAGAACTTAGAACAACTTAAACCTAAGTAACCTAAGGACATCACCCAGCCATCACGAGGCAGAGAACCGCCTCATATCGCTTTGCAACGTTATACCCAGAGATTTGAACGACTTGACTGTGTCAAACAGGACACTAATTATATTGTATCCGACCATTACATGTTTCATCTTCCTACTCATCCGCATTAAGTTACTTTCTTCCACATTTAGCGCTAGCTGTTATTTATCACACCAACTGAGAATTTTGCCTAAGTCGTCCTGTATCTTCCTACAGTCACTCAACTTCGACACCACAGCGTCATCAGGAAACAACCGCAGATTACTCCCCACGCTGTCCCCCCAACTCATTTATCTATATAGAAAACAACAGCGGTCCTATCTCACTTCCATAAGGCACTCCTAACCATACCCTACTCTCTGATAAACACTCGTTGCGAGGACAACATGCTGGGTTCTATTATTTAAGAAGCCTTCGACCCACTGACGTATCTGTGAACTTATTCTAGTGCTCCTACCTTCGTTAACAATCGGCATTTGGTCACTGTGTCAAACGTTTTTCACAAATCTATAAATATAGAATCTGCCTGTTGCCCTTCATTCACAATTCGCAGTGTAACGTGTGAGAAAATGGCAAGCTGATTTTCGCACGAGCGATGCTTTTTATAACCATGATGATTCGTGGAAATAAGATCCGTCAGTCTCAAGAAAGTTTAGTACTAGATTTGAAATGAGAACATGCTCAGGGATTCTGCAGGAAACCGAAGTTGAGGATATTGGTCTGTAATTTTGCGGGTCCGTTCTTTACCCTTATTATATACTGGAATCACTTGCGCTTTTTGCCAGTCACTCGGGACTTTGTGCTGGACGAGGGATTCACGACAAATGCAGGCTGAGGTAAGGGGCCCATGGCGTAGAGATTACATCTCACTCCTGTCCGTTGTGTTAATAACCGAGCAGTGTTCGCTATGGTTAGAATACTGTACTCCCATTCGGGAGGACGATGGTTCAAACCCGCGTCCGGCAATTCTGATTTAGGTTTTCCGTGATTTCCCTAAATCGCTTAAGGCAAATCCCGGGATCGTTCCTTCGAAAAGGGAACGGCCGCTTTCTCTCTCCATCCTTCCTTAATCGTAGCTTGTGTGCTCCGTCTCTAAGGACATAGTTGTCGACGGGACGGTAAAAAATAATCTCCTCTTCCTCCTCGTTCTATTTAAAAGGAACTCCTCACTCAAATCGCAAAGGTTGACCGTTCTTTCGTAGATTCTTGTGTTGTTAGTTAAGCGTGTTTTATTTATACCAAAACAGAAAAGTTATGAAAGGTAACGTCTCATAAAATCATCCCGATTCTTAAGCTGCATCAATTCAAACAATTTTATTCGTAATTGCGCAGCTTGCGAAACGAGATGGTTTTATTACGACAGGTCGGCGAAAAAGACTTCCAGGACATGTTACACTTTCATTTTCATGTAATTTGTCAGTGCAGAGCAGAAGTGTTGCTGTTGGCCATGTCGGGGTTTCCGTCACGGCGGACGTCCGTTCCACATCTGCAGGGTGGCATTCGCGCTGGAGGACCAGCGCGTGTTTCCGTGTTCCGGGCCGCACCGAAACCGTAGCTCCGGTCAGAGTCAGCGGCTTCCGGCCGCCCCCTCTCACCTGTCAGTCCACATGTGGACACCAGGACTTTAGCTAGGTCTCCCTATTACCTGGTTTTCCTCTTCAGACATTTACGTTTCCCATATTATTCACAACACCTGGTGTCTGCAATATTTGGCGACTGTATCTGTAAATCGCTTTCTCAGGGTTGATCGTCTGAGAATAGCATTTATACATTCAGTCACTAAATATTACAAACCTTACGTGACAAAATATCGCGAATTCATATTTCTGTCATCTTTACAAGGCGTCTGATTGCATAGCTTATGTCACTCCCTTGGAAAAACTCAAGTTTTATAGAATTGATGGTTTTACACACGACTGGTTAGAATCGTGCTTATCACAATGCAAAAAACTATTCTGAATAATTGAATCAGTTTTGGAAGGAGAGAAAATTTTAGAGACAGGAGAGATAATCAACGAAGGGAGTCCCACAAGATTGAATTTTGAGTCCACTCTTACTGCTTATGTACGTGAATCACATTTCATTTAACATTCATCAAGCAGAATTAGTATGTTCTGCAGATAATACTAGGCTCGAGTAAATCCCATTAGAGAGAAAGCAGAAGAGACTGTCAATGATGGTTTCCAAAGAATTATTAATGGGTGCTCTCTATATTCCGAGAAAACACACTTCATTTACTTCTGTACCACAAATAAAGTCATACCAATAACGGATGCAGCACATGAACTGGTGTCGGGAAACAGTATAGAATATCCCAAATTTTTCGGTGTAAATCTTGATGAAAACTTGAATTAGAAGAAGCATATTAACGAGCTGCTCAAAGAATGAAGCTGTGATACTTTTGTTCTCCGTGTAATTGCTGGTCTTGGAAACAAACGAGTCGGATTTCTGACATACTTATCACATTTACACTGAATAATGTCTTACGCCAAATATTTTCTCGGGTAACAGATGACTTAGAAAGTGTTTATTGCACAAAAGCGAGTAGTACGAATAATATGTAGTGTTCGTCAGCAGTCACCATGTAGGTACTTGTTCAAGGAATTAGGCGTTTTAGCTGCGCCACCCAGTTCATGTGGTCATTAATTATATTAGTCATAAGTAATCCATCACTATTTGACAACAGCGACGTCCATAGTTATAACACTACAGAAAAGAATGACCGTTATGATACATTAGAAAGGCTGTCAGTGACTCAGAAAGGAAGAAACAAAAAAATTTAATTATTTTCCCAAAACGTAAAGCGTCTGACACTTATCAAAGCAAGTTTTAAATAAAGTCTAATGTTATATCTCTTGGACAATTCCTTCTATTCCACAGACGAAAGTTCAGTATAAAACTGGTAAACTGTAAGGACAATAAATTGAAAAAGCTAGTTGTTAAGTATTATAATTAAATGTTTCCCTGAGACAGTTAGGTATCTTTTTATTATCTACGATAATGATCGAAACAGACGAAATGAATTAAAATATTTCTACAGCTGGGACTCGAACCTGGGTCTTCTTGCTTGTTCAGCAGAAATGTTAACTATTACACCAGTGCTACAAGGACGACCCAGCCCGTCCAATGTTGGGGCGCTTGTCAGTATCGGAGAGATCTAGCAGTAGGGAAAATGAATTGAAGTTTGTGTTGGAGAGGGCACTCAGCGTACATAGTTCGTGCAGGAATGCTGACAATTGTGCTGTGGTAGTGTAATGGTTAGCATTCCTGCCAAACAAGCAAAAAGACCCGTGTTCTAGTCCCGGTTAGAGCACAAATTTCAATTCATTTCGTGTGCTTCGATCATTATCATAGTTTTTAAGTGTTGTTGCATGAGTAGGACTAATAAGTAATATATTTATTAATGTTAACACCAGTCATCAATAAACGTCCTCTTATTTGACTTCTTTCATATCATTTCGATAAAAGAATTGTAATCGAACTGATGAACTCAGCAGAGAAAATCGTTAGTTATCATAGAAACAAGGTGAGGTGTATTTTGATTTCATGCATAAATGCTCCACCATACTCTTCAACGTACTAGGAAACCTTCAGAAAACTGAAAGCACGAATTCGAAGAGTCCTGTCCACACGTGTAGCGTCCTCTGCTTCAGCACGACAATGCCAGACCTCACACGAGCGCTGCAAGATCTGCAACAGACCGACTTTTTTCACTGTCGTTGATCATTCTCCCTACATCCCCGACATGACCTAATCCGATTTTCGTCTATTTCATAACTTCAAGAACGACTTCGAGGACTTCACTTTAGTAGTCATGAAGCGGTGCAGGCTGAGGTGACGTTGTGGCTTCGTCAACAGAGTCAAACATTATACAGTGACAGTACCAGCCAAACTGGTCTTTCATTTGGAAAAAAGTGTTCATCGCCAGGTTGACCATGGTGAGAAGTATATATGCACACATGAAGAATACATATGTAGAATGTTAATAAAGTGTGTCTTAATTAAAAATCTTCAAGAGTTATCATTTTAAAAACTCGGAGGCATTACTTTACAGATCGCCCAAGTAGATTCCTCACTTAATGTCTGTTCTCTAAACCTTTAGGTGTGTTTTCGCAGGGTAGTTGGCGTCTGTCTTCGAGCGTCTGATGCGTTCTTCAGCATCTCACACGTCAGACAAATCTGTCGCAATATGTGCTGCCTTTCTTTGCGTACTTTCAATATTCTCTGATAATTGTATTTGGTATGGCCCCAGTATTCTAGGATATATCGCATGAGTGTTTGATAAGCAGTCTCCTTGAATAAGCACATCTCATTTTGTCGGTGCCTTGCCAATCAATCAGCGTCTGACATCGGCTTTGCCTAGGACTAATCGTGTGTGATAATTCCACTTCCCACCCCTGTAAATTGTTATTTTCAGGTATTTGGATCAGCCAAGGTTAGGATTTGCGTACATACATTCGCTTGGAACTGGTGTTGTCAATAACGCACTCATTGGATACAAAGCTCTTCAGTTTTCTGAAGCGCACAGTTTTAAATTTTGCTCATCGTCGTGTTGCCAACTCTAAAAAACCCGATTCGCTGGATTCAACATCAAAAGTATCTAGAAAGTCGCTAAAACTGATTTTACTAGGGGTGTATTGAAAATTTCGTGCTGTGGATGGTGCAATAAGCCAGTGAGGGGGGGGGGGGGGCTAATAAAATATTAATAAAAACTGTCTCACACGTAATTTCTATATTGTCTTAATTAAATGACACATCGCTTGCAACAACATACATATAAAATACGCTATCGTTTAATTAAACATGTTATCATAATTGACGCAACACATAACTTGTTGTTTCAATCACAGTAGTCAAACATACTAGAAATATACAACTATATTTGTAACAAAAGAAAGCATGAACTCAAATTAGGTTACAAAATATATACATACCGGTATGTGAGCTATTCATCGTCGTCACTTGGAAGATCGAATAACTCTTCTGTTTCATGCTCTGACAGAACTGTAGTTGATGTAGAGGGTTGAACGTCGCTCAAAAAAAATTGCTCTGAGCACTATGGGACTCAACATCTTAGGTCATAAGTCCCCTAGAACTTAGAACTACTTAAACCTAACTAACCTAAGGACATCACACACATCCATGCCCGAGGCAGGATTCGAACCTGCGACCGTAGCAGTCGCACGGATCCGGACTGCGCGCCTAGAACCGCGAGACCACCGCGGCCGGCCAACGTCGCTCAAAAGATGATGTTGCAGTTCGACGGGTTTTGTCGCAAAATAGTAACTTCCGTTCGTTCCAATAAGCTCCAATACGTCTGACGGTATGTTAAAGGATGCACAACCTTTATTTTGTTTCTTCAGCGGGTCTCTCAATATGATCAAAGCATTAATTGCCTTTAACTATAATCTGTTACGTTGTATAGTTTTTATAATGTTCATAGAACTGAATATTCTTTCCACTTCTGCATTTGAATGCGGTAGGCATAGAACAGTCATTGCTAGTTGTGAAATCAAAGAAAAAGGATTCTCCCCTGCGGCATTTTTATACTGCAAAACCTCGCTCCAAAATCGAACAGTGTTAATAGTGTTATTCCACCTAATGAAGTTGATATTATGCCCTTCTTGCAGCATACCGTCTGTGAAATTGCCACTAAAATCCAATTCTTTTGGCTACATCCGCTACAGCATTATTTTTATTCACTTTTAGTGTTTCTTCAACATTCAGCATTGACACTTTTTACGGGATCTTAACGTTACTTGGCAGTCTTTGTTGAATTTCCTTTATGAGTTTCAGACTAAACTGAATGCATCTCTTCTTGAAATAAACTTTATCTTCTTCAGACAAACTTGACTCAGACAATTTCTGTTCAAACATAAAGCCAAGGTTCGGATTTGCGTACATACATTCGCTTGGAACTGGTGTTGTCAACAAATCAATAGTTGGAAAAACTTTGTTTTGTCCGAGTGACTGCATGAGAAATACAAGTGTATCTGGTAATTTAGTGGGGTCATTGTCTTCTCCTTCAAAAGCTTTTATTGCTATTTGTACGTCTTTTATAGCATGTTTAAGGTAAAACACATAAAGATGATTTGGGTCGTCACAATACATCTTGTACAAACGATCGGCAGTGTAACAATTGTCTGGATCCATAGCAAGTGAAAAATGTAGCTTTAGGTGTTCCCACTGCTCCAGAATTCTTCGTATTGCCGGTTCAACTGAAAGCCAACGTGTTGCACAGACCTTCACAATTTTTAGTGGCTGTTTTCCACAATTTATTGTCGCATAAACCTTTTTATATTCCTCGTATCTTTTGGGTGAAATGGAGAACCAATTGTAGGTTTCCCGTACAAGAAACTCTATGTTTCTAGGTATGGTATTCACTGCAGCGTCCGTAACTGCAATCTGAAGAGAGTGACAAATGCAACGGATCAATACCAAATGCTTCAAACCATATTCTCACTTGAGTTGTTCGAAAAGCCCATTGTTTATTCCAAGCATTGCAGAAGTATTATCTATGCCAATTCCTACCATATTAGTTTGAGATCTTTCAAAGGATTCACAAGAACAGCTGCCAGATTTCTTGCATCTGCAGCTTCTACTACAGCGAGTTTGAGAAATGCTGATCTAATGGTTTGGTTGTTTACGCTATAGTACCGTATAACGGTAGCTAGCATTTTAGATATTGATACATATGTGGATTCATATATTAGTACACTGTATTTTTGGTTATCCATATCTTCAACCAACGACTGTGTAAAAATATGGAGCCAAAACTTCAGTTATAGTTTTAGTGCACTTTGTACGATGTAATTGCATGTTTTTAGCGCCCTTATCACCAGAAAACACCTGCTTGCACAGTATTCCTAAATGATCTACAGCTATAATAGGACAATGTTCAGCAATAAATAAAGAAAGAGCACCTTCCGCTCTGTTTGCTATTCTGACTGTAGTTTTCGGAACAATTTTCACAGGTAAGGTGGTTTGTGTTTTTTAATTAATTTTTGGTTTATGCTTAATAGTTTTCGAATGCTTTCTAATATCAAACAATTTAGCATAAAACTCTGTTGGACATACTTGACACCTTGCCTTGGATAAGGCACCCATTAATTCAGGTTCAGCTCCCCACGCATCCCGATATTTTTGAGCGTACTGCTTCTTCTTCTGCGGTAAATCCATTATGTAAGCTACCACAACATAAGTTTCACCAATTTATAATCACTGAAAATATATTAAAACTCAGGCGAACTAGAGGTCATGAAACAATTTACTCACCCGGTGACTCGATATCAGTCCTATTGTTCATTGTTTGAAACGTAATAATGTCTGAGATACCCCCACCGAATTGTTCTTGCGTTAGCGCTGTGCATGTGGCAATAATTTGACTGCGAGTAAACATTTCGAAAAATTATAGGTTGCTGGACAGAAATGTATTTTATTATACTTAATATTACGTATATTTTTCGTCAATTCGAAAAATAAAGGGAGTTCAAAAGTAGAAGAATTATAGATCGGTTTCTCTATCGACGATAACAGGCTAGTGGGTAATGAATAATGAATTGTTCTATAGTCAAGGTTCTCTTACTCTGTAGCAATTCCCATATTCAGATTTACTAAATGCTGAACAATGCTACATGATCTGCTAAGAACTTAATTTAACTTAGTAAATCTAGAACAAAGTCAGTGTAGTACCCATTCTATAGTCAAAATCTTAGTTTTGTTAATGAAAATACTGGCCCAAAATAGTTTCGATTTGTACTTCAAAACTCGTCAGTACTCCAAAAGTCGCCTGATAAATCGCTAAATAATTTTAGTCGCTAAGAAGTTCTTTTGTCGCTAAGACGAAGGCAAAAGTCGCCATTTCTAGCGACAAAGTCGCTAAATTGGCAACACTGACTCCGAGCTCTGTCACACTCATTGTTAGCACAACGGTTTCCTTTGTTACGAAAACGAACACCCAGCGTCTCACATTACTGACGTCGATACAGTCATCACCGTACACAGCTTTCATTCTTCTATGGATTTGAATTGCAGGTACGCTTTCTGCCGTTAGAAGCTCGGTCACAGTACGCTTTTCCTCACGCACCGACGTAGTTACTTACACACCACCACGTTACACACTACAATTCGGAGCCTTCTAGCATCCTCTGCTATGCCCTTCACATGGTTTGCAGAGTATAGACGTAGATGGAAAGTTGATAGTCTTGTTCACTTGATGGACTATACAACTGTAGTGGCGTTTGTGATTATCGTTTCAGTAAGGCATATTACATCGCATGAATGTTTTAATCTTACTACCGCTCAGCCAGTTTTATCTGCCAGGGAATTATTTAGTAACGAGAAGGTTAACGCAATATTATCAAGCGTGAGTGGTGATTGCACTGTTTACTTATTCCTGAGTGTTGCTAACAATTTCAAGGGCTGGTCTTTCTAGTATTATTTTTCGCTCTCGCCTGCTTTCCCTCGACGAATCTGATACCGTTAGGTCATAAGAGGTGACGTCAGAAAGAATACCTTCTTCACTGATAATGGAATAGTAGGAGCTCCAGTTTCAATATAATGAGGTAGAAAGTCAACATTTGCAGTCTCATGAACTGTTCTGAGGATGCAGCCCGCGACTTAATATTCTGACGCTGTTGAATACAGTCACATGCCTGGTCATAAAATCCACTTTTGAACATATGCGTTTATTGTTTATTCAAAACTACACAATTCGACAAATATTTAACTAATTTTCATAACAATACTTGCAGAATCTGCCAACATGACTAATTATTTCTTCTGATTCAATTATTCAAGACAGAAAAATGATGGACCGCTAACATAAAACACGAACAGCAGTCGACCACAGTCTAAATGTGGGACTCTCATGGCGATACCTGTAACATTCTGCTAGCTGTTTCTTAAATACTAACTAAAACAGGCATGTTCTGAGCCTTATATTCTCCAATAGAATGTTATCATTGCCACAATCAAAAGCGCTTGATAACTAACAGAAGATCGTAATTGGTAAAATTTTGTCATTTAAAGATTTTATTGCACCCTCAGTAAATGTATAAATACCTGTCTCAGTAGTTTAGACCTGTCGAAATCCAAACTGACTGGCTAAGTATCCCATTACAACACAGGTGGCTGACAGCCATGGAGTACAATTCCTTCACAAAAACATTATAAAATTATGTAAGCAGCGACTCTGGGCGGTAGTTGTTGCAATCTGTGTAGCCACCCTTCCTATAGAGAGGGCTCACAATGGTATATTTCAGTTTGCCTGGGAAAACGTCTTAAATTAATTATGCATTACGTAAGAGACTAAGAATACTAATACAGAGTGTCCAGAAATGAAGTATTGACTTTGAAGAAAATAATGATGCAAGGGTGAGATGTATATGCTAGTACATTGGAAGTACATTGCAGACATAAACGTTGCAGTTGTTGTTGGAAACGATGGATTGCCTTCATGGTGCCGCTAAACATGTGTTCTGTTGTCTCAGGTACCTGAACAAGTTTGATGTTCACTGTGAAAGAAACGATAGTCATTGTGACGCGCAGACTAGAGAGGTTGTCGTGTTGCAAAATTCGGGGGAGATATGATCGCCAATTCCATAAACTTGGACCTACTCTTAAGGCAATTCAGCAACTACTGAACAAGTGTAAGCTCACTGATGCCATTAAGAACGAGTCCGGACAGGGCCGTCTATCAACCTCTGCTGACTGAACTAAAGACTTTAGAAAATCCACTGAATACAGTCCAAAATCGATGCGGCGTCTGTTGGTGAAACAAGACATTCCACTATCGACAGTACATGAAGTTTTCGATACATACTGAAATAAATTGCCACACCCTCTGCAGGTTGTACATCAATTACATGACTAGGATTTTCCAGAGTGTTGAACATATGCCAGGCTTCTCTTGAAACAGATGCGATTCGCATCGTCAACTAGATTTTATTTAGCGAGGAGGCAATGTACCACACGTCTATAAGATTAAGTGACGTAACTGTATAGCCTAGGCTGATGCACCAACAGTGGAATACCTTGATTTCTATTGAAACTCCCCTAACTTTTATGTATGGACGGGAATATCCATGTCAAACAGCCCATTCTCCTTCACCAAAAAACTCCATCAATGGGCCACAACACCTGGGCATGCTGCAAAAATTTCTTTTACCAAAGCTTCTACGGAATAACTGTGTGCATAATGTTTATTTCCAGTAGGATGAGGCTTCTTCGAATGGATATTTATTAAGGGATATGTATTTCACGACACCACGTGGACTCATTCCTGGAGCTCCGAGACTGAATTAGACAACTGCTGCAGTTATAACATCACAACTGCAGCTGAATGTCTTTCATGCCCAACCAGAAGATGGGAATTGTGTCGGGATGTCAATGGTGCTCATGTTGAGTATAACGTTATAAACATACACCACTATTAATAATAAAAATACAACAATAATTTCAATAAAATCGATACTTAATTTCTGCATACCCTGTATTATGAAGCCACAACATCTTAGTATCTTATTCGAGATATTATCTGTCCCACACGAGCATTCACTTTGCAGAGTCATAATGACCTTGGTTACTTCATATGAGAATGAGAGAGAAATTTTTGTTTCACTACATGTCATCTGTATTGCTGTTTTGGTATACGGTTTTGTTTCCTGTTCTAAACTACTTGCACAAATTCCTCACCTATTTTTAAAAGGTAATTACTACAAACCCATGCTATACATTGCAAGTTTCCCACCATATGTTCCTTTATGAAACTTCGCCCAAATTTACCTCCCACTCCCTAAAAAGTCTACGTATTAGCAAAACTATGTATCCTCGTAGTTTAAAACTAAAGAAACTGCAAAAAGGTGGGAATTTGAGGAGATGGGACCTGGATAAACTGAAAGAACCAGAGGTTGTAGAGAGTTTCAGGAAGAGCATAAACGAACAATTGACAAGGATGGGGGAAAGAAATACAGTAGAAGAAGAATGGGTAGCTTTGAGGGATGAAGTGGTGAAGGCAGCAGAGGATCTAGTAGGTAAAAAGACGAGCGGTAGTAGAAATCCTTGGGTGACAGAAGAAATATTGAATTTCATTGACGAAAGGAGAAAATATAAAAATGCAGTAAATGAAGCAGGCAAAAAGGAATAGAAACGTCTCAAAAATGAGATCGAAAGGAAGTGCAAAATGGCTAAGCAGGCATGGCTAGAGGACGAATGTAAGGATGTAGAGGCTTATCTCACAAGGGGTAAGATAGATACTGCCTACAGGAAAATTAAAGAGACCTTTGGAGAAAAGAGAACCACCTGTATGAATATCAAGGACTCAGATGGAAACCCAGTTCTAAGAAAAGAAGGGAAAGTAGAAAGGTGGAAGGAGTATATAGAAGGACTATACAAGGGCGATGTTCTTGAGGACAATATTATGGAAATGGAAGAGGATGTAGATGAAGGTGAAATGGGAGATATGATACTGCGTGAAGAGTTTGAAAGAGCACTGACGGACCAAAGTCGAAACAAGGCCCCGGGAGTAGACAACATTCCATTAGAACTACTGATAGCCTTGGGAGAGCCAGTCCTAACAAAACTCTACCATCCGGTGAGCAAAATGTATGAGACAGGCGAAATACCCTCAGACTTCAAGAAGAATATAATAATTCCAATCCAAAAGAAAGCAGGCGTTGACAGATGTGTAAATTACCGAACTATCAGTTTAATAAGTCACGGCTGCAAAATACTAACGCGAATTCGGTACAGACGAATGGAAAAACTGGTAGAAGCCGACCTTGGGGAAGATCAGTTTGGATTCCGTAAAAATATGGGAACACGTGAGGCAATACTGACCCTACGACTTAGCTTAGAAGTTAGATTAAGAAAAAGCAAACCTATGTTTCTAGCATTTGTAGACTTGGAGAAAGCTTTTGACAATGTTGACTGGAATACTCTCTTTCAAATTCTGAAGGTGACAGTGGTCAAATACACGGAGCGAAAGCTATTTACAATTTGTACAGAAACCAGATGGCAGTTATAAGAGTCGAGGGACACGAAAGGTACGCAGTGGTTGGGAAGGGAGTGAAACAGGGGGAGAGTAACTATTCCTGTGAAACGATATTCCAAGACAACGTTTTAGAATAAGCAAGTGTTCAGAAAGGCAGAATAAAACTTTGCGGAATCTTCAAACATAGCAATGGTCTGAACAATGCTATCCTTAAAAAAGTGAACAACGATTTAAAAAGTGTACAATGTTAACAGGGAATTCCTATAAAAACCGAACAGCTTAATCGGTTGATATGTTAATGCATCACTCAGGAAGTGGGATGGTTTTCCTCTCAGCTCTGAACAAGTGAACAAAGTTAACTAGGTGACAATAATCATTCCGCCCAAACCAGGTGCGCAGTACTGCAGTATTACTTCAAAGTTCTTCTCTTAAAAAATAACATTATTCACAATTTATATTCTTTTCGCCTTCAAATGTTTACATCACATTCGTCCCTGGTGTCCTTAACAACAAATCTCTCTTCATCTAACAGATACAATCGCAAGTCAACACAGCACTATGAATGCGGTATGTTTATCACCTACCATATATCCACTGAAAAGATATCAGACTGCACATAGTCAAAGACAGTGCCACAACAAGACCAAAGATTGTTTTAACAATATCACAACTATCTCTCTCTCTCTCTCTCTCTGACGTGCACATCGATAACTTACAAAAATGAAAGTAACATGCCCACATTACAAGATGCACTGTGCTTCAGAAGATCCTTTTTTTTTTTTTTTTTTTTTTAAGAAAAGTAATGTCCTGTAGTAAGGCTTCTTTCCGTCTATATTTTAACAGTATTCCGTATTGATTTTATTTTGTTTCTCATCTGCCAGTTTCAGACCAGATGTGCATACACTCGAATTTTTTTACAACTTTTCTTCGTATATTACTGTACTGTTTATAACAAAAGTATTTTTGGATTATTAATTGTTTTGGGAAATATATACAGTATACGCAATCCGTTTTGAAGAAACACTGATATCTATAGTGATCTAAAGTTTCTTTTATGACTTTCAGTTATTAGCTTCATTTATATTTTTAGGAAAACGTCTTTCAAAAATGAATACGAAATCATTACAAAATATGTTGAATTCAGAGATGACGTTAGGTAACTGTATACTACAACCCACTCAACTTTCATAAAACGTTATTTAAAATCTTCAACAGTTTTGCCATTAATCACACTCGTGTTTCGCAACTGTCTCTTTTATTTTCCACTTCTTGTGTAAATCGTTATCTATCTCCTGTCTTGAATAACTCTGTTAAGGAAATTACAAGCGAATAACAGCACCAGTTGCTGTTCTGATCTTCACTCCGAAGACTGAGTTGCTGTACCTCTCCATACAACTCTATCCTGTGCAAGCCTCTTCATCTCCGAATAACTACTGCAACATACACACTTCTAAATCTGCTTACTATATTCATCTCTTCGTCTTCCTCTACAATTTTTACTCCCCACACTTCCCTCCAATACTAAATTGATGATCCCTTGATGTCCCAGAATGCGTACTATCAACCGATCCCTCCTTCTGGTCTGGTTGGGTTACAAATTTCTTGTATCCCCAATTCTGTTCAGTACCTCCTCATTAGTTACATGATCCTCCCATCTAATCTTTAGCATTCTTCTGTAGCACCACATTTCAAAAGCTTCTTTTCTCTTCTTCTTCAAACTGTTTATCGTCCATGTTTCACTTACACACGTGGCTACATTCCATACAAATGCTTTCAGGAAAGACTTCCTAACATTCAATCGATATTCGATGTCAACAAATTTCTCTTCTTCAGAAACACTTTTCTTGCCATTGTCAGTCTACATTTTATATCCTTCTACTTCGGCGATCATCAGTTACTTTTCTGGCTAAATAACGCAACTCCGCAACTCATCTTCTACCTTATGTATCTCGTTTCGTAATGCAACAGTCTCACGTCACCTGATTTAATTAGTCTACATTCCATTATCGCTGTTTTCCTTTTGTTGATATTCATCTGTGTCCTCCTTTCAATAAACGTCTACCCTGTTCAACTGCTCTTCCAGGTCTTTTACAGTCTCTAACAGAATTGCAATGTCATCGGCAAACGCCAGTTACTATTTATTCTTCCTGGGCTTTAATTCCTACTGCAAATTTTTCTTTGAGTTCGTTTATTGCGTGCTCAGTGTACGGATTGAATAACTTAGGCGATAAACTATGATTTTGTCTCAGTCCCTTTTCAACCATTGCTTTCCTTTCATGCCTCTCTACTCCTATAACTGCCGTCTGATTTTTGTACGAGTTGCAAATATTATTTCCCTCCCTGTATTTAATGCTGCTACCTTCAGAATTTGAAAGACAGTATTCCAGTAAGCTTTATCGAAAGCTTTCTCTATTTCTAAAAATGCTATTAACATAGGTTTGTCTTTCCTTTACCTATATTGTAAGTACGTTGTAGGGCCAATTCGTCTATAAGAAATTCGTGTTAGTATTTTGCAACCATGACTTATCACACTGATAGTTCGATAATATGCACACCCGTCAGCAAATGCTTTCCTTGGAAATGGAATTACTGCATTCTTCTTGAAGTCTGAGGATATTTCACCTGTCTCTTTCATCTTGCACACCAGGTGAAAGATTGGTGTCATGTTTGGTTCTCCCAACGCTATCCGTAGCTCTGATAGAAGTCGTCTGTTACCGGGGCCTGCTTTCAATTTACGAGGTCTTCCAGTGCTCTGTCAAATTCTCCTCGCAGTATCATGCCTCCCACCTCATTTTCATCTATGTCCTCTTCCACTTCTGTAATATTGCCTTCAAGTTCATCTCCGTAGTATAGACCATCTAATACTTCTTCCACCACACAGCTTTCCCTTCTTCACTTAGGACTGGTTTTCCACCCAAGCTTTTGCTATTCATACACCTGCTTCTCTTTCCTCAAAAGGCCTCTCTGATTTTCCTGTAGGCGATATATGTCATTCTTCTAGTGAAATATGCTTTTGAATCCTTACATTTGTCCTCCAGCCACTCCTGCTTGGCCGTTTTGCACTTTCTGACACATTAATTTTTTGACGTTTGTATTCCCTTTCGCCCGCATTTTTATATTTTGTCCTTTAATCAATTAAGTTCATTATCTCTTGTGTTAACCGACGATTTCTACTAGGCCTTGTCGATATAGCTGTTTGATCCTCTGCTGCCTTCACTATTTCATCTCCCAAAATTACCCATTCGCCTTTGCTGTATTCATTTCCCGTTTTCTAGTCACTCGTTGCCCGATGCTCCCTCTAAAACTCTCAAGAACCTTGGGTCCTTTTAACTTATGCAGCTCCTATCTCCCAAATTCCCTAACTTTGGCAATTTTTTTTAGTTTTAATTGACCGTTTATAACCAAAAAATTGTGGTTAGAGCTCACATATGCCGCTGGAAATGGCTCAGAATTTAAAATCAGATTCCGAAATCTCTGTCATACCGTTATATAATCAATATGATACCTTCCGGTGTCTCCAGCTCTCTTCCACTCATATTTCCTTCTTTCATGTTACTTAAACCAAGTGTCAGCGACGCTTAAGTTACGCTCTGTGCAAAGATTTATCATATGGCTTCCTCTTTCATTCCTTTCCGTTAGTCCATACTCATCTACAGTTTTTGTTTGTCTTCCTTTTCTTACTATTGAATTCCAGTCTCCCCCCACCCCCCGTCCTTAACAATTAAATTTTCATTTCCCTTAACTATGTGAATAATTTTTTATATCTCATCGTACGTTTCTTCGATCTCTTCATCTGCGGAGCTAGTTGGCATATAAGCTTGTAGTACTGTGGTGGGAGTTGACTTCGCGCCTATCTTACTTACCATGATGCGTTCTCTACGCTGTTAATTGTATGTTACCTGCCTTTCTATTTTCTTAGTCATTAATTACCTTACTCCTGCGTAACCCTTGTTGTTTCGCCTGATCCCAATGACCACAAAGTGGTGTTCTGGTGGGCTGAAGGAGACCTTTCAACGCCAATGTTTACTCAGATTAAAGCAGAGTTAACCCGAGGGTATTCACGGTGTCAGCAACCATCACAATATGCATTTGTGTGCTCAGTAGCCGCTCTTTCTTTCCTCCTGCTCATCCCTAATACTGTATTTTCTGTTTTTAGCCATTCTGTTTCCAGTTTCGTTGCTAGAAACTTTACACATTTATGTACGTGTTCCGCTACCTGGCTAACATTCGCAATTGGTGTCACAGAATTTGTGACTTGATATTTTGCTCCTAATATTCCCTACAGCTGCTCCCCTACAACCCTGACACGATAAGTACCTAGCAGCAAAACTCTGCTTTTCTTTCCTGTTTTTCTCCAGACTTATCTATACGTTTTCTAGTATTGTTCTGCTGTATTCTACATTTCTCTACATCTGTATGAGGGTCTTCCTTTTCTCATTCTGTCTAATTCCGGTACCAATCAAGATCTACTGCTGCACATAATTTCGTATGTGCTAAATATATTTTTTCCTGTCCGCCCTTAACATGCCAACTTTTTTCGGCACCCTTCTGCTTTTTCGCCCTTTAGATGTCGTATTTCAAATTTCAGAATTTACAATTCTGCCAGTAGAGCACAAATCTTCATCTCCTATTCACCTATGTTCTGGTCTTTCTGGTAATATCTCCAATTTCATGGTAGAGCTTCCCACCTCGCTTCAATTGTTCCTGTGAAACCACAACCTACAATTTCCGCAAAACACTCCCGGTTTAACTAATCTGCTGCAGCGTGTGCTGATCGATTTTAGAAAACTTCAATACTACATGCAAATAAGAATAGATCTAATTAAAAATAAATTGTTGTTGCTCTCTTCTCATGCCAAGTATAACGACTGTAGCCACGAGAAGATAAATATACCTTCGGCACCATTTTGCGTTATTTAATACGACACTAACACTTTCACTGGGGTAACTACACTCATATTTCTAAAATATGAAATGTTTAAAAGTATATTATGAATTTTTTCACTATCAAGAAATCTCTCATCCATTTCCATCAACGCTTGATCCAAAATTTCGTAATACGACGCTCGATACGTTTAAACACACTCATTTTTAGAGAGGGAACTGTACACTTGTGAGAGGCGAATCTAATTGGCCTTTTGAAAAATAACTGAAAAGTACTGTTCATCCGCGTTCTTAGGATATGGCAAGTAGTCCTAACTTTGGTTAAGCAGTAGTTATCGTCCAGTGACCTCTTCTACAGAACGTCGAGCATTATACTGTGTCTCTCAAAGAAAATGTGTCATGAAATACTGTTGCCGAAGGTAAATTCAAAACTGTTCATGTCGTTTAGAAAACCTCTGGCAAGTTGCAAGGAATTATCATTAGACAGTTCGTAGGAAACTACTGTCTCGAAAGTCTCTTTAAACATTTCGCAGTCATCCACAATTACACGCAGTAACTTCGAGGTAGAGTTCCAGCGAACAGGTGTTACCGTTGGAATGCGTAGTCTGAATGCTGAAAAATTGCGTGGTTCTCTTTTTTGAGTAATGGAATAGCATAGGAATACCAGTAACAGAAGAGAAACGGATACGACATTTCAGTAATTTTTTGTAACTTTGTTGCAAGACTAGATATAGCCTGTGTCCCAAACAGTGCACAGATACTGCTTTGTAATTAATTTTTTTCTGGAGTACAGTTAAACTGCCAGATATCACGCTTGAATCGCTATAAAACAGCCATGCTAAACAGTTCAGAAATGGTTCAAATGGCTCTGAGCACTATGCGACTTAACTTCTCAGGTCATCAGTCGCCTAGAACGTAGAACTAATTAAACCTAACTAACCTAAGGACATCACACACATCCATGCCCAAGTCAGGATTCGAACCTGCGACCGTAGCGGTCGCTCGGCTTCAGACTGTAGCGCCTAGAACCGCACGGCCACTCCGGCCGGCTGCTAAACAGTGCTCATAGTCAAATGGTCCCAAGATGTTTTCCAATAAAGCAAACAACGTTCTGCGGAATTTATGTCACGGAAACTTGAAAAATACTCTACTACAGATTCTTTAGGATTAACGAACGTCATTGTTAGAGGACAATAAGACACCTTTGCTATATATGAACAGATGTTGCCTATGTACCTGGATAGAAATAAAACCACCAGTTTCCAATTCAGTAATTACAAAATCACTGACTTAGCTTGAAATGCAATCGATTAGTTCATTTTGTTTACTTCGTGATTCATCAATGAAAACATTTTCAGTTTTAGAATTTTGATTCCGTATTTCTGCAGGACACCTTGATAGCAGAAACGTCAACAGTTCCTTGAAATTCTCACGATTTATTGAGTCTATTGATTCATCGTAACAGCGAAATAATAATTATTGCTCACTTAAATGGAGTACTGCATCCATGACTAATAGTAGTAAAAGCCTGTACGAACGTATGTTTTCATTCATGGTTTGCCCTTACTCCCCCACCCCCACCCCCATCTTCCTCTCACTCTCCACCGTGGACAAACTAGAGCAGGTGACGTCACGCTTGCTGTAGCAACCATACCGCTACGCTCGGTCTATGGGTTGGCCTATATGGATGAGCTGCAAGATAGGAAGCCTAATTCACTTCGCCTTGTCAGAACCCTGTGCTTGTTAGTACAGCACAGTCCCCCGCAGTACAAAAATCTTCAAATGTGTGTGAAATCTTATAGGACTTAACTGCTTAGGTCATCAGTCCCTAAGCTTACACACTACTTAACCTAAATTATCCTAAGGACAAACACACACACCCATGCCCAAGGGAGGACCTCTGCCGGGCCTAGCCGCACAGTCCATGACTGCAGCGCCCTGGACTGCTCGGCAAATCCAGCGCGGTCGCGCAGTACAAAACAGGGCAATATGTTTGGAGTAGAGATCGGCATACATGATGAGGTAAATGAAAATTTTAAAGTATGGCAAGATGAAAATATTAGTGAAGTGCCGCTTCATCTACGGCCCATGGATGGCCACCCATTCTGCGATTAACTGGTACGTTCGCAACTGGAAGCTTTGACTGTGTATTTTACCGTACGTAGGTTCCTTTCCAAAACTTTGTCTACGAAGTTTGCTTTATAGCCACTAGAAGCCTGTAACTGAAGTTATGAATTACCCTATATGTCTCAAAAAATATTCCGTACAGAAATTGCTCTGTTACCCTCAGTTCTAAAGATAATGGTCGCACGAATAATTTCAGTTTGACTTATACTTATTTCGGTCTAAATTTTTACGATGCAAGTGGAATCATTCTTTCAAATTGCTAGTGCAGACTGTAATAAAGGACTTTTAACTTAAGACTACTCACTACCGACTGCTCTCTGCAAACTCCACTGAACCGATGACTACGAGGGCGGCTAGGCAAAGCTGCCATTCCAAACATGGTTATCAATGGGCAAAGATCAGTTTTACTTGCTATTTTGTTGGCAGTTTGACCTACAATCGAATAGTTAATCGATACCTAAGCAACCACGACAAAGAACTGGTATCCACACAACATTACTGAGGTATAGTAAACCAGTCCAGAATTTTAAATTACGATCTGTGAATACAGGTGTACAAATTGATTTTCAGGGCGTAGTGTAGTGGACATAGATCCCGTGGTCTAGTGGTAGCGTCTTTGGATCATAATCTAAACGTCTTCGGTCCCGTGTTCGATCCCCGCCACTGCCTAAATTTAGATAAATAGTCAGCTTTGGCGGCTGAAGACCTCCGGCATAAGAAGTCAGCCTCATTCTGCCAACGGCCTTGTCAAAGAGGGCGGAGGAGCGGAGAGAGGTTCAGGGCACTCTCTTGTCCTAGGGTTGGGAAATTGCCCCTGAAGGCGGAAGAATCAGAATGATCAACGACATGAGGAGGCAGAAGACAATGGAAACCACTGAATTAAAGACACGTAACGTGTAACCACAGGACATGTGGCCTGTAGTTGAAGAAGTGTCATGATGATCTCTCCATTGGCAAAAGATTCCGGAATAGTCCTCCATTCGGATCTCCGGGAGTGGACTGCCAAGGGGGAGGTTACCATGAGAAAAAGATTGAATAATCAACGAAAGGATAATGTTCTACGAGTCGGGGCGTGGAATGTCAGAGGCTTGAACGTGGTAGGGAAACTAGAAAATCTAAAAAGTGAAATGGAAAGGCTCAATCTAGATATAGTAGGGGTCAGTGAAGTGAAGTGGAAGGAAGACAAGGATTTCTGGTCAGATGAGTACCGGGTAATATCAACAGCAGCAGAAAATGGTATAACATGTGTAGGATTCGTTATGAATAGGAAGGTAGGGCAGAGGGTGTGTTACTGTGAACAGTTCAGTGACCGGGTTGTTCTAATCAGAATCGACAGCAGACCAACACCGACAACGATAGTTCAGGTATACATGCCGACGTCGCAAGCTGAAGATGAACAGATAGAGAAAGTGTATGAGGATATTGAAAGGGTAATGCAGTATGTAAAGGGGGACGAAAATCTACTAGTCATGGGCGACTGGAATGCAGATGTAGGGGAAGGAGTAGAAGAAAAGGTTACAGGAGAATATGGGCTTGGGACAAGGAATGAAAGAGGAGAAAGACTAATTGAGTTCTGTAACAAGTTTCAGCTAGTAATAGCGAATACCCTGTTCAAGAATCACAAGAGGAGGAGCTATACTTGGAAAAGGCCGGGAGATACGGGAAGATTTCAATTATATTACATCAGACAGAGATTGCGAAATCAGATACAGGATTGTAAGGCGTACCCAGGAGCAGATATAGACTCAGATCACAATATAGCAATGATGAAGAGTAGGCTGAAGTTCAAGACATTAGTCAGGAAGAATCAATACGCAAAGAAGTGGGATACGGAAGTTCTAAGGAATGACGAGATACGTTTGAAGTTCTCTAACGCTATATATACAGCAATAGGGAATAGCGGAGTAGGCAACACAGTTGAAGAGGAATGGACGTCTCTAAAAAGGGCCATCACAGAAGTTGGGAAGGAAAACATAGGTACAAAGAAGGCAGCTGCGAAGAGACCATGGGTAACAGAAGAAATACTTCAGTTGATTGATGAAAGGAGGAAGTACAAACATGTTCCGGGAAAATCAGGAATACAGAAATACAAGTCGCTGAGGAATGAAATAAACAGGAAGTGCAGGGAAGCTAAGACGAAATGGATGCAGGAAAAATGTGAAGACATCGAAAAAGATATGACTGTCGGAAGGACAAACTCAGCATACAGGAAAGTCAAAACAACCTTTGGTGACATTAAAAGCAACGGTGGTAACATTAAGAGTGCAACGGGAATTGCCGGCCGCGGTGGTCTCGCGGTTCTAGGCGCGCAGTCCGGAACCGCGCTACTGCTACGGTCGCAGGTTCGAATCCTGCCTTGGGCATGGATGTGTGTGATGTCCTTAGGTTAGTTAGGTTTAAGTAGTTCTAAGTTCTAGGGGACTGATGACCACAGCTGTTAAGTCCCATAGTGCTCAGAGTCATTTGAACCATTTTTTTTTGCAGCGGGAATTCTACTGTTAAATGCAGAGGAGTGAGCAGATAGGTGGAAAGAATACATTGAAAGCCTCTATGAGGGTGAAGATTTTTCTGATGTGATAGAAGAGGAAACAGGAGTCGATTTAGAAGAGATAGGGGATCCAGTATTAGAATCGGCATTTAAAAGAGCTTTGGAGGACTTACGGTCAAATAAGGCAGAAGGGATAGATAACATTCCATCAGAATTTCTAAAATCATTAGGGGAAGTGGCAAGAAAACGACTATTCACGTTGGTGTGTAGAATATATGAGTCTGGCGACATACCATCTGACTTTCGGAAAAGCATCATCCACACAATTCCGAAGACGGCAAGAGCTGACAAGTGAGAGAATTATCGCACAATCAGCTTAACAGCTCATGCATCGAAGCTGCTTACAAGAATAATATACAGAAGAAAGGAAAAGAAAATTGAGAATGCGCTAGGTGACGATCAGTTTGGCTTTAGGAAAAGTAAAGGCACGAGAGAGGCAATTCTGACGTTACGGCTAATAATGGAAGCAAGGCTAAAGAAAAATCAAGACACGTTCATAGGATTTGTCGACCTGGAAAAAGCGTTCGACAATATAAAATGGTGCAAGCTCTTCAAGATTCTGAAAAAAGTAGGGGTGAGCTATAGGGAGAGATGGGCCATATACAATATGTACAACAACCAAGAGGGAATAATAAGAGTGGACGATCAAGAACGAAGTGCTCGTATTAAGAAGGGAGTAAGACAAGGCTGTAGCCTTTCGCCCCTACTCTTCAATCTGTACATCGAGGAAGCAATGATGGAAATAAAAGAAAGGTTCGGGAGTGGAATTAAAATACAAGGTGAAAGGATATCAATGATACGATTCGCTGATGACATTGCTATCCTGAGTGAAAGTGAAGAAGAATTAAATGATCTGCTGAACGGAATAAACAGTCTAATGAGTACACAGTATGGTTTGAGAGTAAATCGGAGAAAGACGAAGGTAATGAGAAGTAGTAGAAATGAGAAACTTAACATCAGGATTGATGGTCACGAAGTCAATGAAGTTAAGGAATTCTGCTACCTAGGCAGTAAAATAACCAATGACGGACGGAGCAAGGAGGACATCAAAAGCGTACTCGCTATGGCAAAAAAGGCATTTCAGGCCAAGAGAAGTCTACTAATGTCAAATACCGGCCTTAATTTGAGAAAGAAATTTCTGAGGATGTACGTTTGGAGTGCAGCATTGTTTGGTAGTGAAACATGGACTGTGGGAAAACCGGAACAGAAGAGAATCGAAGCATTTGAGATGTGGTGCTATAGACAATGTTGAAAATTAGGTGGACTGATAAGGTAAGGAATGAGGAGGTTCTACGCAGAATCGGAGAGGAAAGGAATATGTGGAAAACACTGATAAGGAGAAGGGACAGGATGATAGGACATCTGCTAAGACATGAGGGAATGACTTCCATGGTACTAGAGGGAGCTGTAGAGCGCAAAAACTGTAGAGGAAGACAGAGATTGGAACACTTCAAGCAAATAATTGAGGACGTAGGTTGCAAGTGCTACTCTGAGATGAAGAGGTTAGCACAGGAAAGGAATTCGTGGCGGGCCGCATCAAACCAGTCAGTAGACTGATGACAAAAAAAAAAAAAAAAAGTGTAGTGGTAAATTAGTAGATCTTTGTGGTATGAGTTACGAGGGACAGGGGGAAGTGCGTCACTTCAAGGTTCTGGTTCTCGTTCCGGTTTACCAGGGACTAGTTAGCCTTTGCCTTAGGGAACAATGCTAAGTGAATGGGACAGACAACTGCGAGAGAACCTTGTGCTTCGTCCATGTAACTGCTTAGGCCCCAGCGGAGTCTCGCAGATGAGTAATGAGCAGCGGCGTCAGAATGATGGACACCCAGGAACTGTGTTGGTGTTTCTGGTGGCGGGCGTCCGAGCTCTGGCACCTCGGTGCACCCGCCGGCTGTGAAAATATCATCTCTCAACGTACGACTGCACTCCATGAATTTGCGCTCCAACATCCACCACAAATCAACGGTTAGTGGTTGTTATTGTCTTCATTACGAAGAGTGGTTTGTCACAGTTTTCCCAGCTAGTCTGTCCTGTGCAAACCTCACCATCTCCGAGTAATTACCTCTGCTTACGTTCCTTTCAACTGGTTATTATTCGTGCACGTAGGTTCTGTATTTGCAACTAAATTAAAGGCAGTTTGTTTTTGCCAGATACATTTTGTTTATTTTGTTTATTAAGCATATTCAGTGGCCTGTAATACATGTTCGTTTGTATACAGGAGGAATCACCTAAAACTTGTCGGTCGCTGTGGCCGAGCGGTTCTAGGCGCTGCAGTCCGGAACGGCGCTGCTGCTACGGTTGCAGGTTCGAATCCTGCCTAGGGCATGGATGTGTGTGATGTCCATAGGTTAGTTAGGTGTAAGTAGCTCTAAGTCTAGGGGATTAATGACCTCAGATGTTAAGTACTATAGTGTTTAGAGCGATTTGAACCATTTTTGAACCTAAAACGTGCACCGTAAATATCGCGGAAATAGAAAGTGCTATTGATGTGCGGTTTCCACACAATGGATTGGTAGTCAGGGGCTCGTACTGTTAGCCAATGAACGGACTGCGATAATACTTATAAAGTGCTTTTTTGTGCAGACGTACACTTTTTTAAATGGAACATTCCCTACTGACATTAATAAACTAAAAGTAGGGTACATTAGAATTCAGTGGTGTTTGTTGCAGGATTCTAGTGCGAGTTGTTTACAAGATATCGTATTTTGAAAAGTTTCCACGCCGACACTTGCTGGTGCTATTCAACCTTCGTAGTTGCTAGATGCAATGTTGTTATGATTGCTTACACTGTGCTTGTTCCTTTCTTAAACACATTGCGACTTGCTAGTCAGTTAGCCAACAAGGTGGCGCAGTGGTCAGCTCACTAGACTCGCATGCGGGAGGACGAGGGTTCAAATCCGTCTCCGACCATCCTGATTTAAGTTTTCCGTGATTTCCCCAAATCGTTTCAGGCAAATGCCGGGATGGTTCCTTTTGCAAGGGCACGACCGGTTTCCTTCGACATCCTTCCTTAATCCGTGCTTGTGCTCCGTCTCTAATGAGCTCGTCGTTGATGGGACGTTAAACACTAATCTCCTCCTTACGGTCCAAGCAGTAGGTCGTGAGTGAACTGTGGGATTTACAAATACAGAAAAAGCCGATATGCTCATGGTGCATGGACAGCGTAGAATGAATGCAGTTCACCGACTGAGGTGGCCGAGCGGTTCTAGGCGCTTCAGTCTGGAACCGCACGACCGCTACGGTCACAGTTTCGAATCCTGCCTCGGGCATTGATGTGTGTGATGTCCTTAGGTTAGTTAGCTTTACGTAGTTCTGAGTTCTAGGGGACTGATGACCTCTGCTGTCAAGTCCCATAGTGCTCAGAGGCATTTGAACCATAAATGTATGGTGTATGCGGCAAGATGTCCCAGCAGACGTCAACCATCTCGGTTGTTATTCATCACACTCTTCAAGCAGTTACGTAAAAGAGGTAGTGTACCATCTAGACAACGTAACAGAAGGAAACAAATGACGACTAAGGAAGGAGAAATTAAAGTTCTTTGATCCGCACCGAACTCCCACACAATCGCAACTGGAATCACTCAACAGAGGAAAGTCCACTGGACCTGACGGGATACCAATACCGTTTCTACACAGAGTTCGCGAAAGAACTTGCCCCCCTTCTAACAGCCGTGTACCGCAAGTCTCTAGAGGAACGGAAGGTTCCAAATGATTGGAAAAGAGCACAGGGTGTCCCAGTCTTCAAGAAGGGTTGTCGAGCAGATGCGCAAAACTATAGACCTATGTCTCTGACGTCTATCTGTTGTAGAATTTTAGAACATGTTTCTTGCTCGAGTATCATGTCGTTTTCGGAAACCCAGAATCTACTCTGTAGGAATCAACATGGATTCCGGAAACAGCGATCGTGTGAAACCCAACTCGCTTTATTTGTTCATGAGACCCAGAAAATATTAGATACAGGCTGCCAAGGTAGATGCTATTTTCCTTGACTTCCGGAAGGCTTCGATACAGTTCCGCACTGTCGCCTGATAAATAAAGTAAGAGCCTACGGAATATCAGACCAGCTGTGTGGCTGGATTGAAGAGTTTTTAGCAAACAGAACACAGCGTGTTGTTATCAATGGAGAGACGTTTACAGACGTTAAAGTAACCTCTGCCGTGCCACAGGGGAGTGTTATGGGACCATTGCTTTTCACAATATATATAAATGACCTAGTAGACAGTGTCGGAAGTTCCATTCGGCCTTTCGCGGACGATGCTGTAGTGTACAGAGAAGTTGCAGCATTAGAAAATTGTAGCGAAATGTAGGAAGATCTGCTTCGGATAGGCACTTGGTGCAGGGAGTGGCAACTGACCCTTAACGTAGACAAATTTAATGTATTGCGAATACATAGAAAGGAGGATCCTTTACTGTATGATAGCGGAACAAACACTGGTAGCAGTTACTTCTGTAAAATATCTGGAAGTATTTGAAGTGGAATGATCATATAAAATTAATTGTTGGTAAGGCGGGTACCAGGTTGAGATTCATTGGGAGAGTCCTTAGAAAATGTAGTCCATCAACAAAGGAGGTGGCTTACAAAACACTCGTTCGACCTATACTTGAGTATTGCTCATCAGTGTGGGATCCGTACCAGATCGGTTTGACGGAGGAGATAGAGAAGATCCAAAGAAGAGCGACGTGTTTCGCCACAGGGTTATTTGGTAACCGTGATAGCGTTACGGAGATGTTTAGCAAACTCAAGTGGCAGACTCTGCAAGAGAGACGCTCTGCATCGCGGTGTAGCTTGCTCGCCAGGTTTCGAGAGGATGCGTTTCTGGATACGGTATCGAATATATAGCTTTCCCCTACTTATACCTCCCGAGGAGATCACGAATGTAAAATTAGAGAGATTCGAGCGCGCACGGAGGCTTTCAGAGAGTCGTTCTTCCCGCGAACCGTACCCGACTGGAACAAAAAAGGGAGGTAATGACAGTGGCACGTAAAGTGCCCTCCGCCACACACCGTTGGGTGGCTTGCGGAGTATAAATGTAGATGTATATGTAGATGTAGAATCGCACGAGGAAGTGGTATGAGTCAGTTGTTTGATCTACCTCGTTAATCTTCAGTTTTCTTTTCTAGCACTATACTTCAAATACTTCATTTCTCTTCTTGCCAGAGCTATTTACTGTCCACGTTGCACTTCCGTACAGGGCTACACTCGAAACAAATGCTTTCAGAAAACATTTCCTAAAATTTAAATTCTTTCTTTTTGAGACGAATTTTTCTTGCTAATGTCAAACATCATTTTATATCGTCTCTGTTCGATTACCATAAGCTTTTTTCTGCCTAGATACAAGTATGTTGACGGATGAACTAGCACGCGAATAGTCCCCACATTCTCTACCCAACTACTCCACAACTGGAATTAAAACGATGTTTCACGAGGTTACATTCTACCCTCTTTTTTTATTTATTGTGATTTTACACCTTACACAAAGCTGGGCTGGTAGAGACAACATTACGCCGCTCTTCAGCCACAGGCAGCACAAAGAGACACAATGTAGACGCAGAATAACAGAACATAACGGTGGACGAAAAACAGTAGACACTGTAATTAAGAAACACGAATCCGTTCACAGGCGTAGAAAAACAAAAAACTGTCAGCACTGTACACGAACACTGATGATCGTGATGACGCACGTGAACGATGGAGTGTGGGCGTCGAAAAACACTGAAGTACAAATACGACGGCACACACACAAAACCGATGGCGATGGTCTCCGTCGCGCGAATTTTCACGTGACGTGTGCGAGTCCGGGGACCTACCAAAAGGGGGGAAAAGGCGGGGGAAGAGGAAGAGAGGAGAGTGTAGAAGGCAATGATAGAGGAGATGGGTGGAGGAAAGAAGGTATGGGAGAGTAGGGAAAGCCTGGGGGAGGAGGGGGAAGGAAGGGAGGAGGGAGAGAAGGGAGAGCGGGTGCCCTAAGGAAAAAACGCAGGATCGGGAAGAGGAGGATCAAAGTTGATAGGATGGGTAGATGGAGGGGATGAGGGCATCATCAGGGAGGGGGAGCTGGTGGAAGCCACCTTGGGAGAGGGTATGGAGAGTGGAGAGATGGAAAGCAGGTGGGACGTGGGAATACAGGCATGGCAGTGCACGGGGGTGGGAGAGGATGGGAGAGACAAGCGGGTGAGGGGGATCAAGTTTACGGGATATGTAGAGGATTCATATCCGTTTGAGGAAAAGGAGTAGGTCTGGGAACGGAATTAGGTCATACAGGATCTGTGTGGCGGAGGGGAGGTGGATGCGATAGCTAAGGAAGAGCACATGGCATTCCAGGATTTGAAGGGTTTTGTAAAAGGCAGTAGGAGTGGAGATCCAGGCAGGGTGGGCTTAGTAGAGTATAGGGCGCATGAGGGATTTATAGGTGTGGAGGATGGTGGAGATGTCCAGACTCCATGTGTGGCCAGAAAGGAGCTTGAGGAGACGGAGTCAGGAGTTTGCCTTGGCTTGGATTGTCCGGAGATGGGGCGTCCAGGAGAAGCGACGGTCAAGGGTGACCCCGAGGTACTTAAGGGTGGGGGTGAGGGCGATAGGCTGGCCATAAATGGTGACATAGAAGTCGGGGAGACGAAAGGAAGGGGTGGTTTTGCCTACGATGATCATGTGGGTGTTAGAAGGATTGACATTTAGCAAAGACTGGTTGAACCAAGCGGTGAACAGGTCAAGAGGGGATTTTAGAAGGTGTTAGGAACGTTGCAGGGTAGGGGCGACGGCAAGGAAGGCGGTGTATCGACCCTCCTGCATCACGCCTATAAAACCATTGTCGATGAAGTGCACAAACATGCCCAAAGAGTGTTCATTTTGCATTAAATGCACTAGCACTGTAAGGAATAAAGAAATCAGTAGCTGATATAACTATCAGATGAGAGTAACACAAACTGAATGTACGTAAATCACAACATGTTGTGCTGCACCGCTAGAAGGGAAACTGATTCTTAGTTTCTCTATAGTTGTAGTATTGTTCCGGGAAAAGGCACTTCTTCCACCACAGGGGCTGTTCGCGCCACAGTTTGGAGAGAAATGTAACAAAACTCGTCCTCTACTTTCAGCGTCTCATTTCCTAATCTAATTCCGTCCGCATATCCTTACTTCAATTGAGTACATTCCATTAACCTCATTTTACTTTTGTTGATGTTTATCTTATAACCTTTTTTCAACACACTACCAGCCGTTCTTCCGAGACATTTGCTGTCTCTGACAAAATTGCAATGTTTGTCTTTCTTAACCTGTCTTATAGGATAACTCACAGTTTATATTACACTCATAATATGGGATCTTCTGAATTCACAAAACAAACTTGTGCCATGGTGATAGAGTGCAAACTGTACTATGGGACTGCTACAGGAAAGCATGTAAACTGTTGGTAGCAGCTCGGTCACCGTGGTGGATTGCTAAGGGAAGGGGTCTGGGTTCGATTCCCAGCCGACTCGGAGATTTCCTTCGCTCAGAGACTGGATGCTGAGTTGGATTTACTTTTGTACCGTTAGGATTGTCGCAAATGCCAATAAATTGAAAAAAAAGGCATGGCCATGCATTGCAAAAATATCTTGTCTGAACAATGTACACGGAGGTCTTGGCTATCGTTTAGGTTTGGCAAAATGTCGTGAAGTCACAGTAAGCAGGATGGTGCAGCAAGCACATTTGTATTACGTTAGGCGTGGTGCGGTCATTGGAACACAGGCCAGGAACTGAATGTATCCCACAGCGTCGTTCCACAAGCTTTGAAAAGAGTGCAGGAGGGCCGAAATATGCGACGGCAAAAGTCAAGGTCGATCACGTGGTACATCGTGGCGCGAAGACTGCTATCTTGCCTCACAGTCAGCTGCCAGAAGACTCCCAACGGTTAATGCCACTGCCTTGCCCAGTGACCTTACAGCGCACTGTGAGTCATGTCCTGTCGGACCGCATATCGTTGGCCTCAGAAGGCTATTCAGTATGTGCGGGACTTCAGAAGATGTACGTTGCGAACAAAACTGTCTTTTTAGAAGGGAGAGGGGGGAATGTGATTTTCTGAATGCAAGAACTATATGGCGGCTCCCCTTCTTAAAACTGAATTTCTTTAACCTTATTCAAGCACCTAACGCTACTGATCTTCCTAAATGAATGTACCTTTTATAATTTTGCTTCGGTGATCCACCGCAATAAGGGGTATAAGTGAAAATCCCATGAAAATATTATGTTACCAGTATAAAAGTCAAACCTATGGCCCTAGATTTAGCGTCTGACCCCAATAAAATGTTTCGGCGCTCCAGGTGCCGCTCACGAAACAATTGCTGAAAAATAACATTTCCAAAGTGTCAATGTTGAACTCCGCTTCTAGTGATCTATATACTATGTGGATGTCAAACTCCAGCTGTCTGAACGTGGCGGTCAACAAGCTCGTATTTTTGTTTTTGTTTATTGTTACTCTGAAACCTTTACAACAAATGTAGGCCGGCAGCAGCCTATCTACACCGCTCTTCGGCCACAGAGAATACATGCAGTAAACAGAAAGACAGACAAACAAACAAACATGACGGATCAAAACGGGAGACAGACATAGTAAAAATAAATAAAGCGGTTCACAGGCGCACTGTTTGGATAAAAACGTTCATCGCTGTACACAATGGAGACAGAGTTTACACACGTGACCGGAGGAGCACGAACGAAGAGACATAGCACCGACGCGAAGTCAAACACGAGCATTGGCGACGATCTCCGGCGCACGAAGATGCACCGTTCACTCGAAAAAGTCGGGGGCTTGCCAGAGGGAAGAGGTGAGGGTAGGAGGGAGAGGTGGAGGGCGTTGATGCCAGTGGAAGAGAAGGGAGGGGGAGGGAAGAGGGTAGGGGGTGTGGAAGCTCGGACAGGGGGAGGGGAGAGGGTACGAGGTTTGGAAGCCCAGGGAGGGGGGGGGGGAAGGAGGGAGGAAGAGAGGAGGGTGAGAAGGGAAAGAGGGTGTCCTGGAGTAAAAACACAGGGGGAGGGAGGGGAGGATCAAAGTCGGTAGGAGGGGTAGATGGAGGGGATGACGCTCATATTTCGTTTGTTGTGTAATTACTACGTGGATGCCACGAAATGTCACAAGTACGCAAAACGAAAATACTTGTCGATTCTGCTCCCACATCAGCCGATTCATCGCATGTTGATACACAAGTTCAGAGCTAGAAATAAATGAAGAATTCCTTATCACGCACAGACCAGTGAAATTGTTTTGCCTGATTACGATATGGTGCATTATGGAGATGAAAAGCATCTGCAGGCACTTTAAAGTTCTATTCTCTGAGATCGGAAATCAACATCCACGTAGTATAGACAACATTGTTAACTTCGCACAGCTATTTATATGCAGTGCAGTATACACAGCTCGTGGTCTTGCCGTAGCGTTCTTGCTTCCCGTGCACGGGATACCAGGTTCGATCCCCGGTAGGTCAGGGATTTTCACTGCTTCGAGATTAGTGTGTGTTGTTGTGTCGTTTTCACCATCATCATTCACCTCCATTACAGCCGGAGGAAATCAATGGGAAATCACCTCCACTAGACCATGCCTAGTCGGCAGTACAGGTCTCCCGCATCATCCCCCAAGCTCCTCGGAATATGGGACCTCATCATCAAGCGAAGCTACTGAAAATAAATGGGGACATTTCCATGCAAATTTACTTTGTAAAATAAACCATTACGAAACGTAATACAGAGTGGTTATAATTAAACTTTCCCTACCTGAGGCGGGCACCATGAAAAATTAGTGTTCGTTGGACAATGAGACTTTGTGAAACTTTTGTGACGACATGCGGTAGAGAATAACGAGTAAACCATTCAAAGAAGCACATTTTGATTTCTACATGAGATAGTAACATGGCCCGGTGGTCGCCTTTTACTTGGGCTTTCAAGGACGAAACTTCATACCATATTTACCTTGTTGGGTACACTCGTTTCTCAATATGACGACCATCTCCATCCATGACAGCCTGGAACCGCACTAGAGCTACCATTTATTTATTTATGTTTTTATTTACACTTCAAGTTCTGCAGGCCCAAATTGAGGAGCAAATCTCCAAGGTCATGGAACGTGTCAGTACGTGAAATTACAACATAAAAATCATAACAGTTAAAAAGAAAATGCTTATGAACCGGAAAAAAGTCAATCTATAAGTTTAAGTAAACACAAACAACAGGGCTTCAGTCCGGAACCACGTTGCTGCTACGGTCGCAGGTTCGAATCCTGCCTCGGGCATGTGTGTGTGATGTCCTTAAGTTAGTTAGTTTTAGGTAGTTCTAAGTCTAGGGGACTGATGACCTCACATGTTAAGTCCCATAGTGCTCTGAACCATTTGAACCTATGAAGAAACTCTTCAGTTTCAATTTAAAACCGCATGGATTGCTGATAAGATTTTTGAATTCGAGTAGTAGCTTATTGAAAACTGATGCGGCAGTATACTGCACACCTCTCTGCGAGTTAAAGAAGTCGGATCCAATTGCAGGTTTGACTTCTATCGAGTATTAACTGAGTGAAAGCTGCTTATTCTTGGGAATAAGCTCGTCCGAGAGGAATCGTCGCCCCTTCAGGGCCTTTTTTTGAGAGACTGAAGGCGTAATATTCGCACCGAGACACTCGAGTGTCTCGAGTGTATAGTGTAGGGGATGGTGCTGACCTCCCAGATCGACCCGTGTCTTGTGTCGAGTCGCGAACTGCACAGAACTTGGCGCACCATTCCACAACGGTGATTTCTAACAGACATGCTACCCCAGCACACTCTTCCTTCTCCGATGGTCTCCATCCTCCGGCACCTAACAACAGAATAACAGCATCGTAGTCCTCTTTGGACGCATTTGGTAATAACGTTGCCATAGTTCACCCTACACACGTCGGATAGACAGAAATGCTACACTAATTCCTTGCATACTGGACAGTAATTATGTACCGACGGAAAAAAAAACCGCAACACCAAAAAGTAATGAATGGAGAATAATGAAATCTCACGAGTACATATGTTCAGGTAACATACACTCCTGGAAATGGAAAAAAGAACACATTGACACCGGTGTGTCAGACCCACCATACTTGCTCCGGACACTGCGAGAGGGCTGTACAAGCAATGATCACACGCATGGGACAGCGGACACACCAGGAACCGCGGTGTTGGCAGTCGAATGACGCTAGCTGCGCAGCATCTGTGCACCGCCGCCGTCAGTGTCAGCCAGTTTGCCGTGGCATACGGAGCTCCATCGCAGTCTTTAACACTGGTAGCATGCCGCGACACCGTGGACGTGAACCGTATGTCTAGTTGACGGACTTTGAGCGAGGGCGTATAGTGGGCATGCGGGAGGCCGGGTGGACGTACCGCCGAATTGCTCAACACGTGGGGCGTGAGGTCTCTACAGTACATCGATGTTGTCGCCAGTGGTCGGCGGAAGGTGCACGTGCCCGTCCACCTGGGACCGGACCGCAACGACGCACGGATGCACGCCAAGACCGTAGGATCCTACGCAGTGCCGTAGGGGACCGCACCGCCACTTCCCAGCAAATTAGGGACACTGTTGCTCCTGGGGTATCGGCGAGGACCATTCGCAACCGTCTCCATGAAGCTGGGCTACGGTCCCGCACACCGTTAGGCCGTCTTCCGCTCACGCGCCAACATCGTGCAGCCCGCCTCCAGTGGTGTCGCGACAGGCGTGAATGGAGGGACGAATGGAGACGTGTCGTCTTCAGCGATGAGAGTCGCTTCTGCCTTGGTTCCAATGATGGTCGTATGCGTGTTTGGCGCCGTGCAGGTGAGCGCCACAATTAGGACTGCATACGACCGAGGCACACAGGGCCAACACTCGGCATCATGGTGTGGGGAGCGATCTCCTACACTGGCCGTACACCTCTGGTGATCGTCGAGGGGACACTGAATAGTGCACGGTACATCCAAACCGTCATCGAACTCATCGTTCTACCATTCCTAGACCGGCAAGGGAACTTGCTGTTCCAACAGGACAATGCACGTCCGCATGTATCCCGTGCCACCCAACGTGCTCTAGAAGGTGTAAGTCAACTACCCTGGCCAGCAAGATCTCCGGATCTGTCCCCCACTGAGCATGTTTGGGACTGGATGAAGCGTCGTCTTACGCGGTCTGCACGTCCAGCACGAACGCTGGTCCAACTGAGGCGCCAGGTGGAAATGGCATGGCAAGCCGTTCCACAGGACTACATCCAGCATCTCTACGATCGTCTCCATGGGAGAATAGCAGCCTGCATTGCTGCGAAAGGTGGATATACACTGTACTAGTGCCGACATTGTGCATGCTCTGTTGCCTGTGTCTATGTGCCTGTGGTTCTGTCAGTGTGATCATGTAATGTATCTGACCCCAGGAATGTGTCAATAAAGTTTCCCCTTCCTGGGACAATGAATTCACGGTGTTCTTATTTCAATTTCCAGGAGTGTATTTAAGTGATGGATATTACAAGATCACAGGTTATTGTAAGCACGAGATGAGCCATCCAAAATGTGAAATGTTGGTACATTAATAACTAGTGTAACCACCAACATGTTAAATGGAAGCATGCAAGCTTGCTTGTATTGTGTTGACCAGATCCCGGATCCCAGTTTGCGGGATGGAGTTCAATGTCTGTTGCACTTAGTCGGTCAATAGAGGGACAGTTGGCGCAGTTTGTGGATGACGCTGCAGCTGTCGTCCGTTGATGTCCCACATGTGTTTGACTGGAGACAGATCTGCTGATTGAGTAGGCCGATCCAAAATGTCGACAATATGTAGAGCACATTGAATTACAACAGCGGTGTACGGGCGAGCAGTAGCCTATTGGATAACATCTTCTGGAATGCTGTTTATGAACAGTAGCACAGATCGATTCATCAGATTGATGTTCAGATTTGCAGTCAGGATGCGTGAGAGAACCAGCAGTCTGTTTCTTCTGTCATACGAAATCGCATCCTAGGCCATAACTCCACGTGTGGGTACAGTGTGCCTAGCACGCAGGCAAGTTGGTTGCAGGCCCATAACTGGTCTCCTTCTAACTAACACACACCATCACTGGCACCAAGGCGGAACCAGCATTCATCACGAAACACTACGGACCTCCACGCTGCCCACCAATGACGCCTCATTTGGCATCAGTGAAGTCTCGAAAAGCGGTGGTTTGGGGTCAGTGGAATGTAAGCTCAGGGCGTTAGGTTCGGAGCTCTCCTTGAAGTAGCCGACTTGTAACAGTTTGTTGTCTGACTGTAGTGCCAACTGCTGCTCAGATTGCTGCTTCAGATGCAGTACGATGCACTAGAGCCATAGGCCGAATACGATGGTCTACCCTCTCGGTAGTGCCAGGTGATCGTCCGGAGCCCGGTCTTCTTGCGACCGTACATTCTCGAGACCACGGCTGCCTACAATCATGTACAGTGGCTACATTCCAGCCAAGTCTTTCTGCACTTTCGCAGAATGAACGTGCAGCTTCTCATAGCCCTATTACCGAACCTCGTTTAGACTCGCTGAGGTATCAATGACGGCATTTTTTTTACTAACATCAACTCACCGCGTCCAATCTCAAAGGTAACTAACCTTCACGACCGTTAGAGCAAGTATTTGAAGCAAACCTGATTTGAATCCTCACTGGCGTTACTAGTGCCTCGTGTATACGAGTCCAATGATTGTGACCGGGCCAAATACCTCGCGAAATAAGTGTGAAACGAAAAAACTGCAAAGAACGAAACTTGTCTAGCTTAAAGGCGGAAACAAGATGACGCTATGGTTGGCCCGCTAGATGGAGCTGCCATAGGTCAAACGGATATCAACTGCGTTTTTTTAAATAGCAACCCCTATTTTTATTACATATTCGAGTAGTACGTAAAGAAATATGAATGTTTTAGGGGACCACTTTCTTCGCTTTGTGACAGATGGCGCTGTAATAGTCACAAACATATGGGTCACAATTTTAGACGAACAGTTGGTAACCAGTAGGTTTTTTAAATTAAAATACAGAACGTAGGTACGTTTGAACATTTTATTTCGGTTCTTCCAATGTGATACATGTACCTTTGTCAACTTATCATTTCAGAGAACGCATGCTGTTGTAGCGTGGTTACCTGTAAATACCACATTAATGCAATAAATGCTCAAAATGATGTCTGTCAACCTCAGTGCATTTGGCAATACGTGTAACGACATTCCTCTCAACAGCGAGTAGTTCGTCTTCCGTAATGTTCGCACATGCATTGACAATGCGCTGACGCATGTTGTCAGGCGTTGTCAGTGGATCACGATAGCAAATATCATTGAACTTTCGCCACAGAAAGACATCCGGGGACGTTAGATCCAGTGAACGTGCGGCCCATGGTGTGGTGCTTCGACGACCAATCCACGTGCCATGAAATATGCTATTCGATACCGCTTCAACCGCACGCGAGCTATGTGCCGGACATCCATCATGTTAGAAGTTCATCGCCATTCTCTCATGGAGTGAAACATCTTGTAGTAGCGTCATTAGAACATTACGTAGGAAATCAGCATACATTGCACCATTTAGATTGCTATCGATAAAAAGGGGGCCAATTATCCATCCTCCCATAACGCCGCACCATACATTAACCCGTCAAGGTCGCTGATGTTCCACTTGTCGCAGCCATCGTGGATTTACTGTTGCCCAATAGTGAATATTATGCCGGTTTACGTTGCCGCTGTTGGTGAACGACGATTCGTCGCTCAATAGAACGCGTGCTAAAAATCTGTCATCGTCCCGTAATCTCTCTTGTGCTCAGTGGCAGAGCTGTACACGACGTTCAAAGTCGTCGCCATGAAATTCCAGGTGCATGGAAATATGGTTCGGGTGCAATCGATGTTGATGAAGCATTCTCAACACCGACGTTTTTGAGATTCCCCATTCTAGAGCAATTTGTCTGCTACTAATGTGCGGATAAGACGCGACAGCAGCTAAAACACAAATTTGGGCATCCTCATTTGTTGCAGGTCGTGGCTGACGTTCCACATGTGGCTGAACACTTCCTGTTTCCTTAAATAACTCAACTATCCGGCGAACGGTCCGGTCACTTGGATCATGTTGTCCAGGATACCGAGCAGCATACATAGCACACGCCGTTGGGTATTTTGACCACAATAGCCATACATCAACACGATACCGACCTTTTCCGCAATTCGTAAACGGTCCATTTTAACACGGGTAATGTATCACGAAGCAAATACCATCGGCACTGGTGGAATGTCACGTGATACCATGTACTTATACGTTTGTGGCTATTATAGCGCCATCTATCACAAAACGTAAAACGTGGTCCCACTAAAACATTCATATTTCTTTACGTACTAGACGAATATGAATAAAAAATGGGGTTCCTATTAAAAAAAAGCAGTTGTATCCGTCTGAGCTATGGCAGCGCTATGGAGCGGGCCAACTATAGCGCTTATGCTTTCCCTTCAAGCTAGACGAGTTTCGTTCTTTGTAGTTTTTTTGTTTGATGCTTATTTCGTGAGATAGTTGGCCCGGTCACTATCATTGGACCACCCTGTATACAGTACGACCGGAGCGAATCGTGAATAGACATCATCTTCCAGATGTAGAAACACGTCCACATTCTTTCGTTTATATCGCAAACTCCTTCTTGCTGTTGTGATTTTTTGTTCCGCCAGCGCACACCCGAATCGGAGTCGTGGTTCGTTGCATACTCGTATATGTTCCAGTAACGTCCTCAACGGAAACTTCTTGATCTTCCTTTCACTGTTCGATCTACACTGCCTAATGTAGCAAATGTTTAACTGTAAACAACCTGCATGTTGCTTCTGAGAGCTAACTGCCCTAGCTGCTTTAATAATAACGTTAAACTGAATTACCAAGGCCTGGTGCAATTATAAATAATAGATGGAATATAAGGACTGACTGTCGTGCTGAAAGAATTTTATTATTTCTTATTTAAAAGAATTGTAATTCTGTCAGAGACAGCAAAGGACTTGGAAAAGCAGTTGAACGGAATGGACAGTGTCTTGAAAGGAGGATATAAGATGAACATCAACAAAACCAAAACGAGGATAATGGAATGTAATCGAATTAAGTCGGGTGATGCTGAGGGAATTAGATTAGGAAATGAGACACTTAAAGTAGTAAAGGAGTTTTGCTATTTGGGGAGCAAAATAACTGATGATGGTCGAAGTAGAGAGGATATAAAATGTAGACTGGCAATGGCAAGGAAAGCGTTTCTGAAGAAGAGAAATTTGTTAACATCGAGTATAAATTTCAGTGTCAAGAAGTCGTTTCTGAAAATATTTGTATTGAGTGTAGCCATGTATGGAAGTGAAACATGGACAATAAATAGTTTGGACAAGAAGAGAACAGAAGCTTTCGAAATGTGGAGCTACAGAAGAATGCTGAAGATTAGATGGGTAGATCACATAACTAATGAGGATGTACTGAATAGAATTGGGGAGAAGAGGCGCTTGCGGCACAACTTGATAAGAAGGGACCGGTTGATAGGACATGTTCTGAGGCATCAGGGGATCACAAATTTAGCATTGGAGGGCAGCGTGGAGGGTAAAAATCGTAGAGGGAGACCAAGAGATGAATACACAAGCAGATTCAGAAGGATGTAGGTTGCAGTAAGTACTGGGAGATGAAGAAACTGGCACAGGGTAGAGTAGCGTGGAGAGCTACTTCAAACCAGTCTTAGGACTGAAGACAACAACCACAACAACAACAACAACATTTAAAAGAAACTTTGGCTGGTGCGTTATAAGGTTCCTCTTGTTTCATGGTGATTGCTCCGTGCCTACGCTGCATCCAAGTTTGTTTCCCCGCATGCTCCATTCCATGGAACACCATGCTCTGCAGCGGCGTGTACATTCTATGCAGACGACATGTAACAGATTTCCACAAAATTACTAACAAAATTATCAAACTTCCTGGCAGATTAAAACTGTGTGCCCGAACGAGACTCGAATTCGGGACCTTTGCCTTTCGCGGCCAAGTGCTCTACCATCTGAGCTACCGAAGCACGACTCACGCCCGGTACTCACAGCTTTACTTCTGCCAGTATCCGTCTCCTACCTTCCAAACTTTACAGAAGCTCTTCAGCGAACCTTGCAGAACTAGCACTCCTGAAAGAAAGGATATTGCGGAGACATGGCTTAGCCACAGCCTGGGGGCACACAGTTTTAATCTGCCAGGAAGTTTCATATCAGCGCACACTCCGCTGCAGAGTGAAAATCTCATTCTGGTCAACAAAATTATCATTTCCTACCTGTCACCGTTCTTTCATTACTCAGTAACCAATTAAGATTCATTATCTTCCCTTTTACAATTTTAATTAACATTTTAGGGGGAAACTTGACATTTACAACTACTTCATCAGAGTAACGAGCAATTAAGAAGACATTACTGAACACCAATGTGAAGTTCTCGTGAAAGCTTAAACAAAGCATGAAGCAGTGGTGAATGGAACCTTCGAGAGCCAAGTCAGTTCCGAGAAGCCATGAGATATCGCTCCCTGTACACGAGTGCTTAAATGACCCAGCAATAGGTCAAATGCCCAGTCAGTGGCGGTCAGACGTCGTTCTGAAGACCGACAACTCAAGGAAAATTACATTTTCCTTTCTCGTACTCTCTTAGTCGGTAGCTTATCTCCGCCGAGTTCCAGGTAGTGTAGTTAGGGGAGATGTCAGAAATACAGTTTCAAAAATCTGCTTAAGAGTTTGTACCATTCTTTGATGTGCATTCGCATCCGGAAGTCACTGCGACATTGTCTGCTGAATTTATTTTCCTTGTTCATGTCACCAATAAAGAACATAAAAGTGTTAAGTTATAATATCCGTCTGTTTCACAGAATGCCAAGGGGACTGCTCAATAATGTTTAGTACCACTCCAATGTAGAGTTAATTATTTTTTAAAGCGGGAACCTTTTTTACAATACACTCGCCATCACGACAAATTACTAGATACAGCCAGCATCAACTCAAATAAGCTGTGTTGCGTAGCTCCAGCAATCCTTGGCGACGAAAATGAGAGGCGTTCGCCCCAGCTCGTGGGCACCGTAGGTAGGAACGGGCTGCTGGTATTTTAACTTGCTTAGGTAGCCAGTATCCGACAGCGTAAGGCACTGACAACGTTCTCGTTTGCAGGGGTCCCTGATTTGTTTGTATATGCGGAAGGTTCGATGATATCACAATTCTAATAAGAAAGAGTACGCTAAGGAACTTGGCCCCCTTCTTGCAGCGGTGTACCGTAGGTCTCTAGAAGACCGTAGCATTCCAAAGGGTTGGAAAAGGTCACAGGTCATCCCCGTTTTCAAGAATGGACGTCGAACAGATGTGCAGAACTATAGACCTATATCTCTAACGTCGATCAGTTGTAGAATTTTGGAGCACGTATTATGTTCGAGTATAATGACTTTTCTGGAGACTAGGAATCTACTCTGTAGGAATCAGCATGGGTTTCGAAAAAAACAGTCGTGTGAAACCCAGCTCGCGCTATTCGTCCACGAGGCTCAGAGGGCCATAGACACGGGTTCACAGGTAGATGCCGTGTTTCTTGACTTTGATACAGTTCCCGATTGTCGTTTAATGAACAAAGTAAGAGCATATGGACTATCAGACCAATTGTGTGATTGGATTGAAGAGTTCTTAGGTAAACAAGGCAGCTTGTCATTCTCATTGGAGAGAAGTCTTCCGAAGTGAGAGTGATTTCATGTGTGCCGCAAGGGAGTGTCGTAGGACCATTACTATTCACAATATACATAAATGACCATGTGCATAACATCGGAAGTTCACTGAGGCTCTTTGCGGATGATGCTGTGGTACATCGAGAGCTTGTAACATTGGAAAACTGTGCTGAAATGCAGGAGGATCTGCAGCGAATTGAAGCATGGTGCAGGGAATGGCAATTGAATCTCAATGTAGACACGTGTAATGTGCTGCGAATACAAAGAAAGATAGATCCCTTATCATTTAGCTACGAAATAGCAGGTCAGCAACTGGAAGCAGTTAATTCCATAAATTATCTGGGAGTAGGCATTAGGAGTGATTTAAAATGGAATGATCATATAAAGTTGATCGTCGGTAAAGCAGATGCCAGACTGAGATTCATTGGAAGAATCCTAAGGAAATGCAATCCGAAAACAAAGGAAGTAGGTTGCAGCACACTTGTTCGCCCACTGCTTGAATATTGCTGACCAGTGTGGGATCCGTACCAGATAGGGTTGATGGAAGATATAGAGAAGATCCAACGGAGAGCAGCGCTCTTCGCTACAGTATCATTTAATTATCACGAAAGCGTTACGGAGATGATAGATAAACTCCAGTGGAAGACTCTGCAGGAGAGATGCTCAGTAGCTCGGTACGGACTTTTGTTGGTTTCGAGAACATACCTTCACCGAGGAGTCAAGCAGTATATTGCTCCCTCCTACGTATATCTCGCGAAGAGACCATGAGGATAAAGTCAGAGAGATTAGAGCCCACACAGAGGCATACCGACAATCTTTCTTTCCACGAACAATACGAGATCGGCATGGAAGGAAGAACTGATGGAGGTACTCAAAGTACGTTCCGCCACACACCGTCAGGTGGCTTACGGAGTATGGATGTAGATGCGGATGTAGAAAGAATATACGGAGTAATAAAAACGAACATACTCCAGTGTGAAGAAAGTTCAGGACGAAAATAAGTTTCGCATGATGCATTAGTACCAAATAACATAGTTCGACGGAACCTGCCATATATGGAAACGACTGCTAAAATATACTGCAGAAGGTAACTGAAGGAAGTACACAGCTAAACGACGGAAATGGCAGTTTTATGCGTAGACAGTAATTACACTGAAGTGATCGGAATTCATGGCCGTCTCCTGGACATCATCAAAGGAGGGACGTGGGTCTTAATTAGGCGTGTGGTCGCCATGGACAGCAGTGTGTGTTCTGCAACGTGCTGCCATGCTGGCTACAAAGTTTGTAATGAGTTCTCGTGGCAGGGCGTTCCATTCCCCGATAAGGAATGGTGGTTGTTGGGGCATGTGGCGGTTCTGCGATACGTCTCCCCAACGCTTCCCGCACGTGACCCATGCGATTCAAGTCGGGGGAACGGTCAGGGAAGTGCGTTCACCGAATATCTTCTCATTCCAAGAGCTCCTACACCTGAGCTGTTCGATGAGATCGCGCATTGTCATCCATAAAAGTAAGGTCAGGACAGAATGCACTACTGAAAAGAAGCACATGGTGGGGGAGTACAGAGTCGCAATAATACTGACAGGTGAGCGCACCATGCTCAAAGATTTGGAGGTCAGCACACCCATGCAACGTTGTGCTTTCCAACACCATAACACCTGAACCAGCAAAACGGTTACATTCGACAATTTTCATTATTGAATTACGTGTTACCATGTCTCGCCATATGAGAGCAGGTCCAGGATGGTTGGAAGTTAGTTACTCTGACTCGATCGTTCGTTCGTTCATGAGCATTAAAATGCTTGCGTGCTTTCTACTCAAAACTGAGTGTACTGTCCTCTGTAATAAAAAGGCTGAACTGAAATTACTGTTGCGAACTGCGTGTCACAGTGCACACATTTACATAAAGACAAAACTACTTGGCGTTCACTGTGCAATAAATTAAATCGGAAGTGTCACTCAAAAATCGCTAGTAAAATTAAACTGCGCGCTGCCTCAAAAGTTGAAACACTGAAATTACTTAGCAACACTATGAAATAGACACTGTTCACTGGCCCAGTAAAAATCTGAATTACAAAGTAAATGCCCAGAATTTTTGCAATCGAAACGTAAGATGAGAAACAAAAGAACCAAGAAAATATGAAAAGAATCTCACCTGAAGAACTACAGCATAATCGACAGCAACAGCACAACGTGGAGAAATCGCAACAGCTAAAATATGCTAATGTAAGTAAAACTATACTATTGGTAAAATTACTGGGATGATTTTCTGAAAGTAAAGAAAAAAAACACAAGTTCTTACTTGAAATGGAAATACTAATCCGTTCATTATGATAACAATACTGTATTTTAAACTCTTGCTTCACAAAAAGTTAAAGCTCACAAAAAACCAAAAACTTTACTTTCTTCACAAAAGTTTTAAAGAAAAATGCTTTTAGAATTATGCAAATTAAAATGAATTAAACTGAGACGACATATACTGGTGTAGGGAGTTGGACTGTTCTGTTGCAAGTATTTCTAGCATTATCAGTACGAGCCAGAAAAAAAAATATTACCTTAAAAACGTGTCCACAATGCAGATCCATTTTCTCTGTTCCATAAATGCTGCGTCTGTAAGTCTTTGCATCAGATTAATAATTTCTAACAGTTTTCTTCAGCAAAGTCCTCCTCCAGTATGCACTGTGCTAAAGGTTCTGCCAGTTTACTCCATCTGCAACACTCGACTACCCCCCGCTCTGCAACTGAGCCAAAGATACACAAGTTCAGAGCTACTACTGCCACTGCCGTAAGTAAACTATTCCACAGATGTCACATGCAACTGCTTCCCTCTCGCCGCGTGAAATTTCCACTCATTCTGAACCTATGCGCAAGGAAATTTCCAGTTCACCTATGTACGTCTACTTTTCATGGTCGAACATGCTCTTTTTACTGGTCCAGGTGTACGGTATGGGGAGGCATAATGTAGCGTGGGTAGAAGGACCTCAAAATTTTTGAAGTCGTGACACTGACAGATCAACGTTATTGTGACACTGCATTCCGTCCCCATGTGTATCTTTTCATGGGTACATTCGGCCCTGGCTTCACTTATGGATGACGGCGTCGAATAATACACGTTTGTGAGCTGTTGGAACGACAGAATATTGGGCGATTGGATTGGTCTGCCCGTTCCCTCGGCTTAAATTCCATGGAGCACGCGTAGCAGGCGTTGGGGAGACGTGTTTGTGCATCAAAGACCAGCTAGCATTCGTCAACAGTGCTAATGACGGAGTGGAACGTCGTAATATGAGAACTGCTTACCAACCTTGTGTCCAGGTTGGGGCACGTTTAGGAGTATGCATTACCATCCTTGGTAGTCACGCGCCCTATTAAGAACCACACTTCGCCTTTTTTAATGTCTGGGGACCAATCAAAAATCTCGGTAACTTCAGCGTAATTATTGTTTTGGCTTAAAAGTGTCGTTTCTTTCCATCTCATTGAGTATTCCTTTCATTTACCTTCAGTATTGTATTGTAGCAGTTCTTTCTATGTATGGTCCAAGTTTCATCGAGTTACTGGTACTGACGCATCATGCGAAAGTTACTTCCGTCCATACGTTTTGGACATCAGTGTGTAGTCTGAAGTCAGAATTAAGCAAACCACGATATTAAGCTGAGAGCAGTCTTCGCTGTTGTTTCAGGATGAAAAATGATACAGGGTAAACGTTCAGATACACTAGCTAGGTACACAGAAGTATGGTTAAATCGAAGAGAGGGCTCTGAACCATGAGAAGCAAATCGGGATGAGGAAGGATATGATTTTCATCAATCCTGTAAAACGGCTGCAGTCTGAGTGCGAGGCACTTGAGCTCGCCGAGTAAATGAAGCGGCTTACGTGTGCTAGAGCCGTTGCTGTGTTCTGTTCAGAGCTATGCTGCTAAATATCTATAGCAAGTCGCGGTCGCAACGGTGACGAGGCTGCAGCTCTTGCTCTGTATCAAAGTACGATGTGGCGACGACCAGACCTTTTATGGACTGACTGCTACCACACTACTGTAGTCGTCTGACTTCAAAAAAAGCTCCGTTGCCAACTAAATACGTGAGAAGAAAAGTGGTGGCGTGGGAGCCTTCTTGCTGAGACAAAGTTACTCACTAATAAGGAACCCGTTGAGTGCGAGGTCAATCTTTAGTAAGAAATTGTTGTGTTAATAATTTGAACAGGTAAAATATTGGCTCCTAATGACTCACCATGTGCATCAAGAGGGCGACGGAATATAAGTGTCGTGGAGGTGCAGTTATCAAACTTCTATGGGATGTATATATTACACTTCACAAAATAGAGGTAGTCGACATTCAAGAAACGTTTAAAACAAACCATTAACCATCTTAACTGACTTAACTGTGGATTCTTGGTGAAACATTGTTAATTAAGTAAAGGAACACTGTTTTCGGCCTCGTTTCACAGATTTTATTATCGTCACTACACAACCTAGGTTTCGGGTTATAAGGTCATTTTCATGTATACTAGTGATTCGAAAGACGACAAAGCAACGATAAACATGACGATACGGCAAAGACAAACTTCTCAGTTTCGTAATGTATCGATCCTTGGCTTAATGTAAAATTACTTCAGTGATCATTTTTTTACCAAATTACTTATAGAAATACACAAATCAGCAATTATACTAACATGTCTAAACATACCTAGGAATAAAGTTGTGCATTAGCCTACAACTTATTACCTACTCATGGACTGAGGCGAAAAGTCTTACTTCTATCTAGGAGTTGTGATATCATCTAAAAGAGGTCAATAATTGAATTGGTTTTGCTCACTTAATAATAGGTTTAGGGATTTACACATCTGTTCTTTAATTTCTAGAATTTCCAACTGACTTAGCTTTGCCCCGTTTCCTCCATGTATAATACTTCCACATGATTTCACCTCATTTAAATGACATCACAGCTCCTAGATAGAAGTAAAACTCAGGGCCTCAGTCATAAGTAGATAGTAAGTTCTAAGCTGATGCATGACCTTATTCCTAGGTACGTTTACTCATCTAAGTGTAATTGCTGAATTGTGTAATTCCATATGTAATTTGTCATAAAATTGTCATTGAGGTAATTTTACATTAAGCCAAGGATCGATACATCAAGGAGTTGAGATGTTAATCTTTGCTTTGTCATCATGTTTATCTTTGCTTTATCATCTTTGGAATTAGTAGTGTACTTGAAAGTGGGATGTAACGCGAATCGTAGCTTGTGCAGTAACCATGATAAAATTTGTGAAACAAGGTAAAGTGTTTTTTAGTTAACAAACCATTAACTTGCACCGCGAACACCCAATGAAAAATGGCGGGCCATAGTGGTCACAGAGGTTCGCACTGTCTAGATCGAAGGCGAACATTTTGCGAGCTACAAACCATGCAGGATGTTCTGCTAGGTATGCGCTCTGTAAGAGTGCTTTTAGTATCGGGTTGGTGTAACAGGATGACGACCAGTGATGGAATATGATGGCATGAAGCCGAATGCGAAACAGTCTGTCGTGGTGCTTATGCTGAAACTGGTTATCCTCATGGTGTACCTGCAGATAGTAGGATAATGTGTTTCTTAGACACAGAGAAAGCAAATAACCCTAGTATGATAATTAATTTAGAGAGTTCAGCTTCAGTTATACTAAAACGAATATTTGTTCAAACTGCGACTCGTTTCGAGATTTTAACGGCTCAAAATGGCTCTGAGCACTATGGGACTTAATTTCTGGGGTCATCAGTCCTCTGGAACTTAGAACTTCTTAAACCTAACTAACCTAAGGACATCACACACATCCATGCCCGAGGCAGGATTCGAGATTTTAAAATCCCACTTCAGGTGTATGAAATTTGTTGTGGTTGGCAGGAGAGCCAACCCCGTATTACTAAAGCAGGCCGAAATGCACGCGTTTTAGCTCACGCAGGCTGGCGTGAGGTCTGTAACACGACAAGTGAATTAGAATTGAGAAAAACGGACGTAGCTGGTGGAATACTTAACTTTAATCCATTAATGGAGAACGTCGCTCTTTATGGTACATAATTCACAATATCTATAGCTATCTATATCTACATCCATACTCCGCAAGCCACCTGGCGGTGTGTGGCGGATGGTACCTTGAGTACCTCTATCGGTTCTTCCTTCTATTCCAGTCTCGTATTGTTCATGGAAAGAAAGATTGTCGGTATGCCTCTGTGTGGGCTCTATTCTCTCCGATTTTATCCTCATGGTCTCTGCGCGAGATATACGTAGGAGGGAACAATATACCGGTTGACTCCTCGGTGAAGGTATGTTCTCGAAACTTTAACAAAAGCCCGTACCGAGCCACTGAGCGTCTCTCTTGCAGAGTCTTCCACTAGAGTTTACCTATCATCTCCGTAACGCTTTCGCCATATCAATAGTACGGATACTGGCGCCTTGCTAGGTCGTAGCAAATAACGTAGCTGAAGGCTATGCTAACTATCATCTCGGCAAATGAGAGCGTAGATGTCAGTGAACCATCGCTAGCAACTGGGACGAGTGCCAGGAAGTCTCTCTGGACCTGCCGTGTGGCGGCGCTCGATCTGCAATCACTGATAGTGGCGACACGCCAGTCCGACGTATACTAACGGACCGCGGCCGATTTAAAGGCTACCACCTAGCAAGTGTGGTGTCTGGCGGTGACACCAAAAAATTACTGTATTTGGTAATACATAATATGAGGTTGGGCCAGTTTGTGCGAGAGTTCCACAGTAGTGGTTGGCATTCCTACGGTGCAGCTGTCCGACAGCGGACAGTCAGTTTCCGCCAACATACAATGACTGGAGCTCTTGTACAGACTCGCCCGACCGCATGTTGTGTGTTACAAAGTACTGTAATTTCATACACCTGAAGATGGGATTTTAAAATATCGAAAATGATCGTGGTTCGAGAAAATATTAGTTCAACTGAAGCAGGTCTCTCTAAATTATCATGCTTCTGATTTGCGGATGTCCTACGTACAAAATGTTATGAAATATCCAGGGACTGGCCGTGTACAGTGTCACAAGGTGGGATGAATTGCAACGTCACACACTTTTCGGCAGGGATAGTTTCCTCTAACGTAGTACGATTTTTATATGCAGACCATAAATCAAACAGTAGCAAGTTATTTTGACCAGCTATAGGTCAAAAGCAGTGGTCATGTCATAGGTGTAGTTATCTTACGCCCATTGTCCCACTGTTCCTTGCTGTGACGTAAATTTTCCCCACGTCCTTGCAAGATGATGCACACGAGAAAGAAACGTAGGAGGCAGACCACCTCTAACTTCCGCAGCCCAATTAATTACTTTGCAGTCAATTTGACATCCAAATTAACAGTCGGCAAAATTGTACACGAAAGAGTTAAGGCACCGATTTTAATTAATCTTAATAGAATTCCCTTGGTACCTTTAACTTCCAGGTTTCCTTTCATATACAATTCCTCTTCAAATCGCGGTTGGTCTGAGTTGAAAACAAATTCCTTACTCAACTATGGGGTAAGTTTGTTTATCTTATCTACAAATTTTCGAGCCGATTCCACAGTCTGCTCTGCATCGTCAAGTTGAAGCTCTTTTCGAAATTTCGTTATCTTATGTCTTCTGATCCTGTAGCACTGCTTGAACTTTGGTAACCATTCACTGTTTCCCTTGAAATCGCTGTAATCTATGTCACGCGCATTTTTTTTTGTGTAGTAACCAAGTAACAAACTAAACAGGTCCAAGAAACAAATATGGCTTTATTCGTGAACCTCTGAGCAATAACGCAAATCAGATCCTCGTGGATCCCCACGTAACACGACACAGAATACAGATGTGAATGGTACAACAGGCAGAAAATGAAACAGCGTGTTTTCGCTGCTGCGCGCATATACACTGAAGAGCCAAAGAAATTGCTACACCTGCCTAATATCGTGTAGGGCCCCTGCGAACACGCAGATGTGCCGTAAAACGACGTGGCATGGACCCGACTAACGTCTGGAGGGAACTGACACCATGAATCCTGCAGGGCTGTCTATAAATCCGTAAGAGTACGATGGGTGGAGATCTCTTCTGAACACCAAGTTACAAGGCATCCCAGATGTGCTCAATAATGTTCATGTCTGCGGAGACTGGTGGCCAATGAAAGTGTTTAAATTCATAAGAGTGTTACTGGAGCCACTCTGTAGCACATCTGGACGTGTGGGCTGTCCCATTGTCCTGATGGAGGCGGCCGCTGTGGCCGAGCGAATCTAGGCGCTTCAGTCTAGAACCGCGCTGCTGCTACGGTAGCAGGTTCGAATCCTGCCTCGGGCGTGGATGTGTGCAATGTCCTTAGGTTGGTTAGGTTTAAGTAGTTCTAAGTTCTAGGGAACTGATGACCTCAGATGTTAAGTCCCATAGTGCTTAGAGCCATTTGAACCATTTTTTGTCCTGCTGGAATTGTCAAAGTCCGTTAGAATTCCCAACGGACATGAATGGATGCAAGTGATCAGACAGGGTGCGTAAGTAAGTGTCACCTGTCAGAGTCGTATCTAGACGTGTCAGTGGTCCAATATCACTCTAACTGCACACGCCCCACACCATTACAGAGCTTCCACCAACTTGAACAGTCCTCTATTGACATGCAGTGTCCATGGGTTCATGATGTTGTCTCAATACCCGTACACTTCCATCCACTCTGTACAATTTGGAACGTGACTCGTCCGACCAGGCAACATGTTTCCTGTCATCAACACTCCAATGTCTGTGTAGACGGGACCAGGCGAGACTTAAAACTTTGTGTCGTGCAGTAATCAAGGGTACACGAGTGGGCCTTCGACTACGAAAGCACATACCGATGATGTTTGGCTGTATAGTTCTCACGGTGACACTTGTTGATGGCCCAGCACTGAAATCTGCAGCAATTTGCGAAAGGGTTGCACTCCTGCCACGTTGAAGGATTCTCTTCAGTCGCCAGTGGTCCCGTTCTTGCCGGATGTTTTCCGGCCGCATCGATGTCGGAGATTTGATGTTTTACTGGGTTCGTGATATTCACAGTACACTCGTGAAATGGTCATACGGGAAAATCCCCACTTCATCGATACCTCGGAGGCGCTGTGTCCCATCGCTCATGCGATGACTATAACGCCACGTTCAAACTCACTTAAACCTTGAAAACCTGCCACTGTAGCAGCAGTAACCTAACATCTACGCTGGGCACTTGTTGTCGTATACAGGCTTTGCTGACCGCAGCGCCGTATTCTGCCTGTTTGCATATCTCTGTATTTGAATACGGCATGCCTATACCGATTTTTTTGGTGCTTCAGTGTATATGTGCGAGGCGCTGGCAGACAGTGCGGTGAAGACAGCTCCGCGGGCGCACCTCCCACAGGCGGCCTCCAGCGGCCAGCCAGCACTAATACAATTGGCTGCCGATTCAAACACTCACGTTCTCGGCGTCACCTGGCGCACTCACACCTGGTGCACTCACACTCGCACACAGCAGCACATTCTGTATTCACCTCTCCCTCGTCCGAAGTTGTCGGCGATCCAACGACACACACATCCATCGGATCAAGGGCGGTGGCAGTGTGTGCCGATGGAAGGGTCAGAACGATGTGCTAAGGCTGCACCGGAACACAGGGTCGTAACGCGCGGGGACGCAGGCACGCCCGATGGTGGCGAGCTCAACCGGACCCATCTCTGCGTCTTCATCAACGGCAGATCCCTGTGCGGTGGAGACGGGGCTGGACCCAGCGACGACAGTGGGTGAGGCAATGGTGGCGGGGGGCTGGTAGAGGCGGCCCGACCGGAACAGCAAGCTGCGGAAATGGACCAGAGGCTGGGGACTGTTCACTGGTTGGCGCTTGGAATCTGGAACTCTAGGACGCTGTAGCCAATGGGCGGGGCCGCCTCCACCGCAGTCGACGACGGGCTCGAGGAGATGGGTGGCGGGATGGCCTGCAATAAAGGAAGCCCCAGTCGTTAACTGTAGCTTCCGGCGTCGAGCGGTAGTGCAGCTAATAAAAATAGTGTACCGCCAGCCCGTCAGCCGTACGGACGGCTTCCCAGGAGACGGACAACAGTGGTCGGTATATATTCGGGCCAGCGACCAAACCCTCACGCTGACACATGCAATCTAGACGCGAAGCGACCAGACAAACCCAACTACGGCAGGTGGTGGTGGTTGTTGGGATGTTTAAGGGGGACTAAACAGCTAAGGTCATCAGTTTCCCCCCCCCCCCCCCCCCAGGTGTGGTACAGGCCGCAGAAGGAGGAAGTGCAAAGCGATAGGTGCTCAGAAAACGGGGAGGGGCGTGTCCAGTGAAGAATCCACAACAAACTTTTTATTTGGGACTTGAACCTATGCACTAGTCGATCCGCATCGCCATTTGATTGAGGGTGGAATGGCAGAGCCGTAGCATACCGAATGCCGTGACGGAAACAAAACAATTGTGTGAGACATGAACTTGCAGCCCATTGTCGAAAACTGAGGTACAAGACAACCTGTCAACAGATAAAAGTTTCAAAAGTGTACGAATTGTGACCTCAGCTGACGTCGACATAAACTGGAGAATATAAGGAAACGGAAAAAATGCATTCATAACCAATATGAAATCAAGAAGGGACGCGAAAAGTCTACATCAATGCGTTCCAACAGATAGCGTGAAGTGGGCCAAGGGGATAGAAACGCTCTGGGAGATACCTGTTATCGGGCACACTGCTCACAAGTCGTAACAAATCTCTAGCTAAAATGCTGTCTCCTGGCTAACAGTTAAGTGTGTGAAACTCTCCAATGGACCTGGTGGAAAAGGGGTAGAACTACGTATTGTAACATGGCAGGAGTGACTACTGTGCGTGAGAGTTCTTCTGCAGACAACAGCAAAACACCATCGAAAACAATCAGGGGATGCTGTACGGAAAAACAGTTGTACAGGGTGTTCGAAGATCAACCTGCTGGCTTATCTGGCCAACCCTCTTCACTAAACAGAACCACCTGGTGGAGAACCGAGCCGGCTGCTATCCCCCAAGTTCCAAACTGGGAACCCCCAGAGTGAGATTTTCACTTTGCAGGGGAGTGTGCACTGCTATGAAACTTCCTGGCAGATTGCTAGGAAGTTTCATATCAGCTCACACTCCGTTGCAGAGTGAAATCTCATTCTGGAAACATGCTGCAGGCTGTGGCTAAGCCATGTCTCCGCAATACCCTCTCTTCCAGCAGTGCTAGTTCTGCGAGGTTCGAAGAAGAGCTTCTGTGAAGTTTGGAAGGTAGGAGACGAGATACTGGCAGAACTGAAGATGCGAGGACGGGTCTTGAGATGTACGTGGGTAGCTCAGTCGGTAGATCACTTGCCGCGGAAGGCAATGGTCACGAGTTCGAGTCTCGGTCCGGAAGACAGTTTTAATCTGCCAGGAGGTTGGGAAAGCTTCGACCGTGGCTTGCGTTGCAGTATCAGGACGGAAGCGAAGCAGTTATTCACGATCAAACACGGTATCAGGACCCACGGAAGGTGGGATACGGCGTCCGCACTGGCATGATTAGACGTACGTCGAAAATGGATTTCGTAATTGTAGCGACACAAGAACAGTGGCCCGTGCTGTAGACGGTGTGCTGCCTTGTCAGGCAAGGAAGTGTGAAGGATAAACAAGGAAATCAAGAATTTATGGTCAGTAATAAGGTGACTCTTGGAGCCATACAAAAAACCATGCTATTTCTTAAGAGCATCGACTATGGCAAGAACCTTTTATTCTATCAGAGAATAACGGTGCTGGGCTGGAGTGAGAGATTTAGAGGTGTACAGGTGCTGACAGATTGAGTACGGGAGTCCTTTATTTTAATAAAAAGAAAAGGGAAATTAAAAAAAAATGCTTGAGCTACGGATGGCAATGGATTTTCACAAAGCCGTGCACGGGCCCTGGGTTGGCGACACATCAGATTTTTCTAGTATGTGCCCCTATCTCACGGCTTGTTCACGTGCTCGACGAACAAACAACCTTTCTGCTGACGGGTGACGCTTAGGGAAGCGTCGCTTGCCTAGGCAGAGCTCCTACAGCAGCCAGTCAGAAAGGTCTAGGAGGTCACGTGTGAGCGCCCACCGCGCCGAGTTGCGCGAACGAGGCGTGTGGATCGCCCTCTTTTACTGACAGGCCCCCGACGAGATCAGACGCATTGGCCGGTTGCCTCCGTGCACTTTTCGAGCCCTGGCTCAATCTGTTTGCGCCTTAGGGCCGCTAACCTCACATAATGTACCCCGGCTAGGTCATCAGTAGATGTTTTTTTTTCAATAAACGGGAGGCAGTTTGCCGACCGGAGTTGAAAAATTAACACTTGTTCTTTTTTAGACCCCACTTCCACCTCAGCCACATACTGACATGTACAGAGGCGAAAGCAACTGGTCGTCAGAGCTGTCGGCATTTCGGTGCACTAGGGCCGCGCCGAGGCCGCACTGTGAAGTGTGAGTCGCCAAAACCAAGTGATGGTCCAGAAAGAACGTAGCTAAACGAGTAGCCGTGAAAATAATTAAAAAGCACAATCACAATCCTGACTCCAGGAGAAAGGTACATTCTTGTGTAACAAGGCATGCAACGGGTGGGTCAATGTGGCCGCCCCAAGCAGGAATTTGTGGTAGCAGGCTATGTTCCCTAAGAAGGCCTGGACAAGATGTAACAGCGGAGGTGTGGTCTGGCAGAGGATAAACCCAATCCTGTGAGACCTCGAACCCCAAATAACCAACAGAAGATCCAAAGAACTGAGATTTGGCGAGGTTACACCTTAAGCCTGCGGAATTCAAGACAGAAAACAAAGTGCGCAAATTTTGCATGTAAAAGGCCATGGAAGAGCCTGTGACAACAATATCATCCAGATAATTAATGGAATCTGGGACAAGCGTAGTCAGTTGCTCAAAACATCATTGGAAAATAGCGGGGGCGATAGCCACACCAAAAGGAAGGCGCAAATATTGATATACACAAAAAGGAGTATTCAAAACCACAACTAGCTGAGAGACTTCGTCCGTAGGGACATGCAAATACGCTTCAGACAAATCACTTTTAGAAGAGTACTGGTCTCCCGATATTTTCGCCAATAGTTCCTTCTGGTGTGGGAGATGATACGTATCCACTATTCATTGCGCGTTGACAGTAGTACTGAAGTCATAACAGTGGCAAAGTTTCCCCAGCGGCTTCAGAACTGCAGTCAGCGGAGACGAACATTCACTAGCCATAACAGGTTGGACTTGAAGTCAGTCCAATTATACTTTTACTTGATCTTTCAGGGCGGCAGGAATATGACACGTGCAACAGAAACGTGACCGTCCCTTGGCTTTCAAGGAAATTTGAGCAGAAAGACTCTTAGGTTACCCTATACCTTCCGAAAACAAGTCTGAAAACTCCTCAAACGGTGTTTCCAATTGAGAATCCGGTACCTTCTAAGACACAAAGTGAACTTCGTCGCTGGTAGAAAATCCAATGGCCTGAAATGCGTCCATCTCAAACAAGTTCTTAACACTGGCATCAGCAACCGCCAAAAAGATAATGGAACGGGACCACTGGCTTGTAAGAAGCAGATGCTGTGGCGGCGTGGTTCCGTCCGTTCATTGCCTGTACCTACCTGTGAACCCGTCCGTTCATTGCCTGTACCTACCTGTGAACTCGTTGCAACAGATCGCCGGTAGGAAAGCCGAGCAGTAACTTACCGTACTGCATACAACGTAACTGTTCTAACAATCGGGAAAGGGCCTTGATTTTGAGTGAAATGTGGAAATACTGGCAAAACTTCGGTATATTCTGAACCTTGATAATGTACACGTTCACTGCCAAGCCCGTGATAATCTTAACACAGACATGTACAAACTCTTTCATTCACGTTAGCCAGTTTATGGTAACGTATTTCTCGAAATCTGAGCTGTTACTAAGCACGGATAGTTCTAAATGAAAATGCTCGCCAGAGTATTAAGTTTATCGGTGTCTAATGCACTCAGGTTTTCACTCACAAATCTGCTCAATATGCCACGCGGAATTACTGCCTTTTCTGATACACAAAATTATTTAAAAATCCGTACTTTCTAAAAAAGACACAGGAATAAATACACTCCTGGAAATGGAAAAAAGAACACATTGACACCAGTGTGTCAGACCCACCATACTTGCTCCGGACACTGCGAGAGGGCTGTACAAGCAATGATCACACGCACGGCACAGCGGACACACCAGGAACCGCAGTGTTGGCCGTCGAATGGCGCCAGCTGCGCAGCATTTGTGCACCGCCGCCGTCAGTGTCAGCCAGTTTGCCGTGGCATACGGAGCTCCATCGCAGTCTTTAACACTGGTAGCAAGCCGCGACAGCGTGGATGTGAACCGTATGTGCAGTTGACGGACTTTGAGCGAGGGCGTATAGTGGGCATGCGGGAGGCCGGGTCGACGTACCGCCGAATTGCTCAACACGTGGGGCGTGAGGTCTCCACAGTACATCGATGTTGTCGCCAGTGGTTGGCGGAAAGTGCACGTGCCCGTCGACCTGGGACCGGATCGCAGCGACGCACGGATGCACGCCAAGACCGTAGGATCCTACGCAGTGCCGTAGGGGACCGCACCGCCACTTCCCAGCCAATTAGGGACACTGTTGCTCCTGGGGTATCGGCGAGGACCATTCGCAACCGTCTCCATGAAGCTGGGCTACGGTCCCGCACACCGTTAGGCCGTCTTCCGCTCACGCCCCAACATCGTGCAGCGCGCCTGTCGCGACAGGCGTGAATGGAGGGACGAATGGAGACGTCCAACAGGACAATGCACGTCCGCATGTATCCCGTGCCACCCAACGTGCTCTAGAAGGTGTAAGTCAACTACCCTGGCCAGCAAGATCTCCGGATCTGTCCCCCATTGAGCATGTTTGGGACTGGATGAAGTGTCGTCTCACGCGGTCTGCACGTCCAGCACGAACGCTGGTCCAACTGAGGCGCCAGGTGGAAATGGCATGCCAAGCCGTTCCACAGGACTACATCCAGAATCTCTACGATCGTCTCCATGGGAGAATAGCAGCCTGCATTGCTGCGAAAGGTGGGTATACACTGTACTAGTGCCGACATTGTGCATGCTCTGTTGCCTGTGTCTATGTGCCTGTGGTTCTGTCAGTGTGATCATGTGATGTATCTGACCCCAGGAATGTGTCAATAAAGTTTCCCCTTCCTGGGACAATGAGTTCACGGTGTTCTTACTTCAATTTCCAGGAGTGTATATCTTCACTTAAAAACAATTTTGAAAAATGTAGCACAACTGAAACCAGCAAATTTTAACTTCCTTCGGAGCTCATATTACACACGACCGTACCACAGAAAGGCAGGGCTCCGACTCTTTAGGTTGTTGTAAGCATTCTGGATCTCCAAGAGAGAAGACTGACTGGTCAGTTTTCTTTAAGGTCAATAGAAAAATATTCTCCCACGTTAGTCCCCGCTTTTCGTGACTAACCAATCAACAAATAACACACTTTCGAACTGTACTTTTTCCGGAAGTTCGCAGAAGAGCTTCTGTAAAGTTTGGAAGGTAGGAGACGAGGTACTGCAAGAAGTACGGCTGAGAGTACCGGGCGTGAGTCGTGCTTCGGTAGCTCAGATGGTAGAGCACTTGCCCGCGAAAGGCAAAGGTCCCCAGTTCGAGTCTCGGTCGGGCACGCAGTTTTAATCTGCCAGGAAGTTTCATATCAGCGCACACTCCGTTGGAGAGTGAAAATCTCATTCTGGATAAATAAACAAAGCTGCCTTCAAGAAATAAACAGAACATTTCAGAAAAACATTCTCTTGACCTGTTTCTTGAATGTCTGTCCGCTACTGTCCTCTGGCAGATGAAAATTAGAACGACATACTTGGCTGAACTCGCTTAAGACCATCTGTCTCTGAGCACGCTTGAGTCCTTCTCGCGAGAAGCGATATAAGGCGCCACGCATCAATGCCGTAAATTTTTCCCAAGAGCACAATGTTCCGTTTGTTTTAACTGGCCAGATGCCCAGTTACCAGTGTCGAGCGAGCGAGGTGGCGCAGTGGTTGGCACACTGGACTTGCATTCGGGAGGAAGACGGTTCAATCGCGTGTCCGGCCATCCTGATTAAGGTTTTCCGTGATTTCCCTAAATCGCTCTAGGCAAATGCCGGGGTGGTTCCTCTGAAAGGGCACGGCTGCCTTCCTTCCCCGTCGTACGCTAATCCGATGAGACAGATGAGCTCGCAGTTTGGTCTCTTCCCCCACACAACCCAACCCAAACAGTGTCGATGGCGGCGAGCCTAAATTCACATAGGTTTGAGATTTCACTAACATCACTGCAGCACCTGTGTCGACCTGTAGCCAGATCACTTGGCGAAAAACACACAGTCACAAGCATTGGAGTCACACAGTTGACGTCCATATCCGAATCCTGAGCAACCTTCCTCGAGCGCCACACGCAGGCAGGGTGCCCTTTCCTCTGGCAAGCATTACAAGTAGCCCAGCGCTTAGGGCAAGCCGAACGTTCGTGCTGGACAAAACAGAAAGGACAAGACAGGAACAGATAAAGCTGGATCTGCGGCGGTTGCGGCTCTTTGGCCCGGCCTTGACCAGCTCAGCGCTGGGCTCACATGTTTATCGCCGCCACTGTCGCTTTCTCACGCAAGCTGTCTGTCGTCCTAGTGGGCACATCTTGTAACACTTCTGCCACATAGCCCCACTCTACAATTTGGTCACTCGCTGCCCGATAAACGGAGCTATTTTCAAAACTACCCCCAATAGGGGTTTTAACAAAGCAAAGCCTTCTGACGCATTTCCTCCTCTGGAGATCAACACATAATTACATCACGTACCATAGAGTATGGATAAGAGTCGTTATGGGCGTCAGTAACGAAATGGCACTTACGGCTAAGGCCGTGAAGTTCGGCTACCCAGGCGCTGTATGACTGGTTTGGTTTCTTGAGACATCAGTAGAATTCAGTTTGCGCCGCTATGGTTTAAATGGCTCTGAGCGCTATGCGACTTAACATCTGAGGTCATCAGTCCCTTAGACTTAGAACTAGTTAAACCTAACTAACCTAAGGACATCACACATATCCACTGCCGAGGCAGAATTCGAACCTGCGACAGTAGCAGCAGCGCGGTTCCGAACTGAAGCGCCTAGAACCGCTCGGTCACACCGGCCGACTACGCCGCTATGACATGAGTTCGTTTGCGAGAGTAGTTGGACGATAAGCTGCACCTACGATCGCAAATAAGAGCTACCGGTTCTTGTAAAGGAGCAAGCTGACAGCAACTGATAGACCTTAGGTGCAATCCACGAGAGGAAGAAGGCTTTGCAAAAATTTGAGTCTGTCACACTGAAAACCAAAAAAATGCTATCTGGGTCTATTTTCGTAATCTTCCCAATGCTCCGCTGAATCATCATATGGAGGAGCAGTGCTCTGTCTGTTAATGGAAGCCGACAAAGTGGTCACTGTCACATAAGCTGTTCAACCAGGGGCCGGTAGGATGGTATCCATACTGAAAAAACCTAATGAAACCGCACTTAATTGTTGCACACACCGATACCGTTCCAAACACGTCACTAATGGTGTAGTAGCCAAGTAACATACGAAACCGGTCGGAGTAACAAAAATATGGCTTTATTCATGAACCTCTCAACAATAACGGAAATCAGAACCCCGTAGATCCCCGTGTAACACTACACAGAACACAGATGTGAACGGCATAACAGGCAGGACAGAAAAGAGAGTCAGTTAGAGCTGCAGCGCGCATACGCCGGGTTGTTATAATTAAAAATTCCCTGTTTAACACGTTAGAATGTGGAAACTAGTTACCGTACGAGTAGCAAACGTGGTAGGATTAATGTACAGAGTATGCGGTGCATGCCCTCTATGCGTCACAGGGCCACCGTTGAGTTCCAGCTATGGCCAACAGGTGCCGTGGTCAGTCATCATGATTCATCGTCTCACACACCCGAGCAGTTGCACTGGACTTGTTGACGCTTCGATATGAGCTTGGACAAAGAAGCAAGGCATTATTAGTGAAGCTCTGTTGTCAAAACAACAGTAATACTAAAACCGCACTTAAAGAATATCGCTGGCTGAAAGGATTACGGAAGGGTCCTCTTTCTCCAACTGCTGTGCGGAGCATGATGAAGCTCGAATGAACAGGAGAACTGGGCGTCGCTCCGGGCAGAGACTGACGCCCGGTTGCACCACAAGTGGACGATGAAATCGCTGTTGCTATGGGAGACAACGCTGCGCGCAATTTCCGACCGTCAGGCAGTGCGCGTGCTGTGTCACGACAGTTGAACATCGCTTTACGGAAATTGTTTCGAACCATCCTCAAATGGTATCCGTACAAGATCCATATCGTACAGGAGCGTGTACAACAGGATACACAACGACGCGTTGACTTCGCTCTCCAGTTTCTCGCAAGGGCTGAAGTCGACGAGGCCTGGCCCTGGACCATCTTGTGGACAGACGAAGCTCATTTTTCTCTGACGGGTGAGGTGAACACACAGAATTGCTGAGTGTGGCGATCTTCACCTCCAGTCACATGAATTTCCTCTGTCTGGTGAACGTGTCACCGTAAGGTGTGGTTCAAATGGCTCTAAGCACTATGGGACTTAACTTCTGAGGTCATCAGTTACCTAGAATTTAGAACTAGTTAAACCTAACTAACCTAAGGACATCACACACATCCATGTCCGAGGCAGGATTCGAACCTGCGACCGTAGCGGTCGCGCCGTTCCAGACTCTAGCGCCTAGAACCGCTCGGCCACTTCGGCCGGCCGTAAGGTGTGGCTTCAAGGCTACGTTCATCATTGGCCCATTATTTTTTCAAGAGGTTTGCCCTCAAGGACCAAAGACGTGCTGTGTGACTGGCCAGCGCTGGTGCGATATGCTTCGTCAGCATGTCACACCCGCCCTACAGGAAAGACACGCACTGATCTCAACAGTTTTCATGCCCAATGGGGCCCCACCGCACATCCCTCGTGAAGTTCACCTGCATCTCCGAAACACATTCAGAAACGATCGAATTATCAGCCGATCGTTTCCAATTGCTCGGCCGGCACGATCACCTGATCTCACTCCCTGTGGTTTTTGGTTGCGGGACTACCTGAAGGACAGGGTTTATCAGGGGAACATTCACACATGTTCCGATCTGAAGCGTAGCATGTCAAGAGAGGTGACCAGAAAACCTACATACATGCTTCGTTCTGCTGTGTAGAACGCAGTCCTGCGCTGTCTGATTCTTCTGGACACTTATAATCGCCATATTGAGCCCTTTTCGTACCAGTAATGGTACCAGTATTTAATGGTATAATTTACAGTAGCAGCACATTAAAAGTGTTTCAATTGGATTGATTCTGAATTATCCCTCTTATCGAACTCCTTTACATTATTGCTACCAAGTTTGGTACATGCGCGAGTCGCCGACAGACAGCGCGGTGGAGACCGCGCCTCGCTTACACTCCCAATAGGCGGGCCCCAGCGCCCCGCGACACCGCACGCGGAAACTCACTCACACACGCGCTAGTTGCAGGATACAGCACTGTGCATAACGTAGCAGCTCGCTATCACGCACATCTTGTACATTGTATCGAGCGTTACCCACCTTATGGAAGCAACGCAATGGTGGATGTGCAGTACCGCGTACAAGCGGAACTGGTATCTGGTGTTGTCATTCTTAAAGTAAGATGGGGACTTCACGTCCGAAAATTTTTATTTGTTTTTGAATTTTGGCCCTGTGTGCTTTTGAAGCGCATTTTATGTAGGTTCACGTTAAACAGCCATATGATAGGAACACAGCTCCCGAAACACGTTGTCGTAGTTACTTATTTAGTTAGTTAGTCACATGTTCGAATGATTATTTGAATGATTTTTTCGTCGCAATGGTGTGGAAAGAGTCAGTTTACAGGATCTGTATACATGATTAGTATTAACATTAATAAAGACATTACCATTTTATTCCTACTCGTGTAACTTGACTTAAAAGTAAGTTTTGTTTCTACTGGCTACCAGTTTTTATGTAGAATGTCGTCAGTATAATAGTTGTCCAGGAGAAAAGACTTTAAATTAGATTTAAACCTTGCTTCTGTACCTGTTAGGTATTTTATGTTATTGTGCAAAAGATCAAAAATTTTTATTGCTGCATGTTGAATTCCTCTCTGAGCCAATGACAGATTTAACAATGTACGTCATTTTTCCCCTTGCTGTTCTCAAATAGTGATGGAATTATTCATGAGGAATTTCACTTGCCAAAGTATCCGATGTGACAATACGATTAAAATGCCTAGCTCCTTGAAGAGGTGCCCACATGACGTTTCTCGGTGAACACCACATATTAGTCTTATCGTTCGCTTTTTTGCGATCAATACTTTCTTTCTAAGTGACTAATTACCCAGGAAATTATTCTGTATGATATTATTGAGTGAAATATGTTGGGAGGTTGATACATTTGTTTCCAAGATTAACAAAAGTAATTGAACTTAACTGTCTTCCAGTTGAAGTTTTCATCAGTATGTACACTCAAAAATTTGGTGCATTCTGCCTACTTACTGACTGCTGTTCATGTGCGATATCAGTCGCTGGTATGACTCTATTTGTTGTACAGAACAAATGTAGCGTATTTTTGCAAAAGTTTACGGAGACTCCATTTTCAGAGAACCACTTAATAATTCTTTGCAAAATATCATTTACTACTATTCCGTTCCTTTCTCTCTAATGGAATTTGTTATAACACTAGTGTAGCCTGCAAAAACTACCAGCTTTACTTGTTAAATGTTAAGTGGAAGGACATTCAGTTGTATAAATAATAGCAGTGGGCTCAAAATTGAACCATATGGGATTCCCTTTGTTATTTTGCCCCGTCACTGAAATTTTGTGCGTTTCTGACATGGTCTGAATTATTAAACACATTATTTTGCATTCTGTTTGTTAAGTATGGTTTAAAACAGCTGTGTGTAAAGCCATTAATTCCATAAAACTTGGGTTTCTCTAAGAAAGTAACGGGATCTACACTATCGAAGGCCTTGAAGAAATCACAAAAAATACCAACTGGTGATATATTATTATTTAATGCTCGTAATGAGAGAACATATAAATAGAATTCTCAGTAGAGTAACCTATCTGGAATCCAAACTGTGGTAAGCTAAATAAATTTTTTCACTTAAGGGTGCGGCTACTCTAAAGTACACTTCTTTTTCAACTGTTCTGGAAAATAATATAAGTATGGAAATTGAGTTTGTCTTGTCATCTTTCTCATGAAGTGGTTTAATAATTGCGTATTTTAAACTGTCTGGAAAAATTCCCTATGCCAGTGATGCATTGCGTATAACACTAAGGACATTACTTAATAAGTTTAACAACTTTTCAGAGTTCTGTCTGAAGTACTATCAACCGCACAAGAGTTTTATTTAATTTTTAGAATTGTGTCAGTTTCAGTGAAGGATATTGTTGCTATTTATAGTTGATTAAAGTTTTGTGGATTCACGTTTTTAATACATTCTTTTCTTTCTTCAACTGAGCCATTCAATCAAACATTTGCTGCAACCTTTAGGAAGTGATTTTTAAAAGTACTTGTGAATTATCAGTAATTACATTGTCATTTAGTTTAATTATTATGGAGTCTTGTACACTGACTGACTGTCCTGTCTCCCGTTTGACTGTATCGCGTGTAGTTTTCATCTCATTATCTGCATCATTTATTTCTATCTGGATATAAACAGGTCTGTACATTTTAATCACTTTCCTTAAAACTTGACATTATTTTATAGTACGCAGGTAAAGTCAGATATTGACTTACTCTGCCCTTGACATAAATTTCCATCTTCCTCTTACATGAGGTTTTAATTCCCCTAGTTACCACGGCTATTTAGTTTTCTTAATGGATCTTCTGTGTAATCTTTTAGGAAAACAGCTTTCAAATATAGAAACAAATTTGCTATGGAATAAACAGAATTTGGCATTAGTACACCTTTCTACATATAACTCATCCCATACCCTTTTCAGTGAATTTTCCATTACTGTTCAAGAGAGTAGCACACAATCAGTGGACCAGTTTTGCCCTTTCCGATATCCTGTTCCTCAGGCGCGGAGCCTTGACAATCTGCCCTTTGTCAAAGTCACTTATGTCACAGAATTCCCCATTTCCGGCCCGTATAGCTGCTAGAGTTATTCCCGTTCGTCTCTGCTCCGCTTAAATAGTTTCCTCATCGCGTGACGCGCCTGTTAGGCCAACAGGCGGATTTCAGTCTCGTGATGTGTAGTGATCACAATGATTTGCTTCTTCATTATATGCCGAAAGGTTGCATTTTAATCATCGATTTCACTTCTGGACCTGGATTTTTCTACGGGGAATTACCTCGTAAGCTACAGACATTTTTATCTTTCTTTTTTCGTTCTGACCTTCGTCGCTATGTGCACGGGGTCGGCTTGTTAATTGTTGTATTTGATGACAAAAGTGGCGAAGGTAAACCGGATACCCTTTCTGTGGCCACCCATCTCCCCCACCCCCCTCCCCTCCTGGGATGGAATTTGTGTACCCCAACTATCTGCATCTTGTTATATCATATGTAAAAGCGTGGGAATGTTTTTTAAACGTTTACAAATCGTGTAACTGAGGCAGGATGTTGGTACCAACTCGATTTTCACTTAGTCGGATGTGGGAAACCACCTAATAACGACATCCAGATTCGCAGGCACACCAAGGGTAACCAATATTTGATCATGGTTTTAAGGGAGGCGACCAACATCTGACCGTGATTTTAAAGGCGGATGAAGGAAGCTTTAGCTGTAATAAATGTCAGCTGCACAACTACATCGTATTTACTTGGAATAGGTGACAATAGAGATATAAATATAAAGGAGCTCGCATACTTTGCTTTCTTTTACTACATTAAATCATACGATACTGTTTTTTTTTATGAGTAACTCCACAAACCGAGAGAATTTTTGAGTGCAAAGCCTGTAGTAAGACTCATATGTGGTGTAAATTCAAGAACAGAATCCCAAAACCAATTAAAACTATTGGATGACTAACTATTGCTTTCCAGTATACTTACTCCTTAAGGAATTTTGTTGTAAAGAAAACAATTACAGAAAGAAGACTACACAAATCGGCGGAACATTTCGGGTTGACTGTCCTGTTTTCGACTGCAACGAACTTAAGCGATCTGTTAAATACTGGCTCTTCGAAAGCCTGAAGAAATGTTGTTTTGTGCATCAGTTGAGAAATGAGAATGTAACCAGCGTGTTCAAACATGAAAGTTTCTATAATAACCTTTCCCGAGTTCTTGTTAGTTCCGTGTGTCATTTGTATCTTAGCTGCCGATCGCTACGAAGCAAGCGCATCCGTGGGTTGCGAATGCTGACAGAGACACAAGCAAACATTCCCCCCACTCACTATGCTTCTAGACGAGTACACTACAACAATATTTGTCCTCTCGTCGTATTACCTTGAGCCAAACCGTCTACTTTTCGTAGAAGCGCAAACGGAAAAAGACTATATTTCGACGACGACATCGACTCTTACAAATGATTTTTCGAGATTTGTCGGCCAGGGAATTTGAACTATCGGTAGTACTTCGTAGAATTAATATTTACAACAGTGACCGCTACGGTCGCAGGTTCGAATCCTGCCTCGGGCATGGATGTGTGTGATGTCCGTAGGTTAGCTAAGTTTAACTAGTTCTAAGTTTTAGGGGTCTGATGATCTCCGATGTTAAGTTCCATGTGCTCAGAGCCATTTGAATCATATCACTGACGAAATATAGCGGAGAAACAAGGAGTCAGTAAGGGAGCTGAGAAAACTAAACAAAAAATTGTTGTAATACTGGAGATACCGAAAATACAGGAGAGTTAGTCACCGTAGGCACACCACACGGCCCTCGTCGTTATTCTACTGTTCTGTACAGGGCCGGCGCACCTCCTCCAGTACCAAAGTGGTATGCTAAAGGGCACGGCTATCTGGGAGGGTTCGCAAGTTATCGATGTTTTAGTTAATAAATATTAATTACAAATCGTCATTCGGCTGTAACAAATTATACTTGTCGAGATATTTATACCTTGTACATCAAATGTGATATATGAATTACTTCAGAATTTTTTTCAGAAGAAAGCGTCGAAAAGTAGTTTCATCAGTGCTCCCGTACCATGCGCTTTGGTCTTCATTTGTGGAATATATCCCTCACAAGACCTGTAATGTGACAGTGAATAATAGGTGGTTCCAACTTTAGATATCTGTTTTTGATTCTTGGGGGTAATTTGTAAGGAAGAAGCCGAATATGGGAATTTTAATCTAACAGTGATATCTTATGAAGTAAATACAAGCTTAATAGGTCGATATGGAAGGATACAGATAATCGCAAGCATTTTGATGCAGTATCTCGAAGCACCTGTTGTGTTACATTGAAACGCTTTTAAATGTACGAAAATTTAAGATATCAAGAAAAAGAGACTTCCTTCTGAAACTATGGACTATGAATATATCGAGCGCCAGCAATCTGTCTTTTATTTACGAAAAGAGCCGAGAATTCAATGGAATTATATCACATCAGCAGCAGATTCTGGTTTCCTAGATGAGTAGAGGTGTGCAGTTTCGTTCTAAATGTCGCTCTCTTGTTTGTTTTGTTTTCACTTGACTTTTTAAAAGTCTTTAGGTTTATTCTTCCAGTAGTTACTCCACTTGAATCTAAATTCATACACGTCCTCAGTTATTCAAATGTTGCAAAATTTATTTTGGGCAGTTTATCTAGACAGCATTCCGCTTCCTCTCCATGTACATATGCACAAAACTCTGGGGCTCAATTCAACACTAGCAGCTAGTCCAATTATTTTACATCTTCATGTCACTGACAGAGCAGAGACGCGTATAATAGCACTCAGTTGTTATCACAGAACGCTAAATAGCGCCAGATGGTGCAGCAACACGATCTTGCATGGACGTTTCAGGTTGCAGAGACAAAATATAAGTCTGCAATGGGACTCTGTACGTCTGCAGGACTGACGGTGGAAAATTAGAAGGCGATGCACGCAACGTTACGAGGCGCACGCAAATTTCCCTTGTGGAGTTTCTGCTTGTCGCATTGGCTTCCAGTTGCAAGCAGCGGACCGGGTCCAGAATACGTGGAAGCTGAGAGACGAGGGCGGGGCAGTGAAGGCAGCCTAAACGTAACACCTGTGTTCCAGAGAGCTCATCTGACACGTTACACTTCATATCCGCAAAGCCGTCATAAACCAGCTCTGTGAAACGTTTCCGCGAAACTTTATCTTAAATCTCGACGGGGAAGTTAATCCGTCTTTAATTTCTTTTTTAAAAAACACCATCATTTGCAAAACACGACGTTTTTCTTACTCTTGTTATGTAGCCATAAGTGTTCCCACACGCATGTACCATCAATTGGATTTTGTAGTTATTTATGTAAAAATATCGGATATGCCTCGGGAATGATTTCTACTAGGGGCGTTCAATAAATATGGCAATACTTTTTCTTTGTCGGTCAGTTTTCGATTGAAAAATGTGGAATTTGTTGTGAGACATCGTGCAATATTTCCACTGCAGCCTCCGTGGTCTCATGAGGTTCATATAGATGGAGGCGCAACACGTTGCCTTCAAAATGGAGTCTCTAACGTGAAAGTATCATGTCCAAAATTGTCTTTAAAAGTGAAAGTATCTAACGCAAAACTGTTTCTTTTTTAATTAGTGAAAGTATCAAAGATAAAATTGTTCCAAAATAATTATTCAACAAACCTGCATCTGACTGCGTCTGCGAACTTGTTTCGTGCACTCCTCCATTTCGCCAGTAATGAAACATGTAGTTGGCTCAGAAATCAAGTTTAAGAGAATAATGCCGTTTGTGCAGTGGCATTAAGATGGTACTGAAAAATTAACTTTTGGCCCTGATGTTTACTTAATGAAATTATATCTTGACTTGAATAATGGCAGTTGTGCAATGGCATAAAATTAGTTAATTGAAAAAACTTTGCTCTGGTAACTTTAGTTATACCAACATCGATTTCAAACCATGAACTTGTCATATATATTGCATAGAGGCCTAATTTTCTTTACGTTGTTTCATTTGGTGGGTAACTTTACTTTACTACTCATTTTCATATTCAGTACAAACAAAGGATGTGGTTTATGATTCAGGCTGTTAAATTTAAACACAATTTTGATTTAAAAATGTAAGTCATATAAAAAAACTACCATTTCCAATATTTTTGTAGCACGAATCACTTTTACAAAAAAATTTACAAAACGCTTACTGCGTCAAAACTTGGACAAATAAATCCTAACTCTGAACAAAATCGTTTTATATCTTTTCCCATTAACGTGCTAAAGTTTGCTCAGAGTACAACCTGAAAACTGCGTAGCGCGAATCCTACGTTACAGCTGTCACCACACATCTGCTTCCTCTGGGCACCTAGCTGCGACGACCGAGTTTTTTACTGCGCGCGCCCGTAACCACCAAAGATCCTCCTACTCAAATATATTATACTCATTCCACCTTGCGGTTGGCAACTATCGACTTTAATTTTTGGGTCTACCCTGATCAGACCTTAGCACATACCTTTCAAACGGAGGTGCGTTCCAAGCAGACAGCTGTCACTGAGTTTATCCTGGCGGCAAACGAAAGCATCGCAGATATCCAGGGGCGCTTGCAGAATGTCTACGGAGACCTGGCAGTGAACAAACGCACGGCGGTTCGTTGGGCGAGGCGTCTGTCATCATCGCAACAACTTCGCGAAAACCTGTCCGGTTCCCCACGCGCCGACCGGCCGCACGCACCTGTTACTCGCCCACTGTTGCAACGTGTGGACACTCTCATTCGAGGGGATCGACGGATCACAATCAAATATCTTGCTGGTCAACTGGACGTCTCTGTTGCTAGTACTGACGCACACGTCCACCAGGTGGGGTACTCAAAGGTGTGTGTCCCCTGATTTCCTCGCCGCCTAACAGAAGACCGTAAAGAGGTCCTGACAAATGTTTGTCAAACAGCGTCACAGGCGATGAAACTTGGTTCATCGTTTCGAACTGGAAACAAAACGCCAGTCCACAGAGTGGCACCACTCCAGCTCTCCTCCGAAGAGTTCAAAGCCGCACCCTCACCCGATAAAATCATGGCGACCGTCTTCTGGGACTCTGAAGGGATCAATCTGTTTGATGTCCTTCCTCATGGTGCGACGATCAACTGTGATGTGCGTTGTACTACTCTCACGAAACTGAAGAAACGACTTCAGCGTGTTCGTCTCCGAGAAAATACAAGCGAACTTCTTCTTCTCGATGACAAAGCAAGGCCTCACCTAAGTCTGCGCTCCCGAGAAGTGCTCACAAAACTTCATTGGACTGATGTTCCTCGTCCACACAACAGACCTAATGTTCCCCTGAATTTAACTATGGGTATCTGGATGAATTTTTTGATTATTTACTTCAGACCTATATTCTTGCAGATGGCGACTTTCGACCAAGTATGTGGGTCGAGTTTGGTAGTAGTTCTGAACGGACTACTAACTGCAGACAGGCATACCATTCTAAATTGAACGCTAAACTGTACTCGTCCCATTACAACGTATTCCATTTGTTATGCCAGCCGGGGTGGCCGAGCGGTTCTAGGCGCTTCAGTCCGGAATCGCGCAACTGCTACGGTTGCAGGTTCGAATCCTGCCTCGGGCATGGGTATGTGTGATGTCCTTAGGTTAGTTAGGTTTAAGTAGTTCTAAGTTCTAGGCAACTGATGACCTCAGATGTTAAGTCCAATAGTGCTCAGAGCTATTTGAACCATTTTGAACACTACAGCCCGGATCTCGCGTTCTTGGAGAACGTAAATTTCCTCTACAAACATCAAAGTGGATTGCACAAAGAGGAATCTTTTGAGACACAGTTCGCCCTATTAGTTCGTGAGATACAGAGTCCTGTAGACAAAGGGAGCCAGATACACGTCGCGTTGCGTGACTTCTGGAAGGCACCCGATACAATTCCGTGCTGTCATTAGTGAACAAACTACAAGTTAATCGAACCTCCTGCGGGAATTGTGGCTGGGTGCAGGACTTCCCTGCTGACAGAACTCAAGAAGTCGCTACTAAGAGAGCGAAGCGACAAGTGTCAATTTAATTTCGCGAGCACAGTGATCCAATGCATAACACCGGAGGATAGGTGTGACGATTCGCGGGCGACGCTGTTATAAATATCAAAGTTTCTACCCCAGGACCCTGTATTGGAATGCAGGAAGACCTTCAGGGCATCGCTGATTGCTGCCAGGACTGGAGGCGGAGCCTAAACTAAAATAAATGTGACGTACTGTCTATACATTCGCGAAGAAAGCTGTTACTGTTCTATTACAGCTACATGTATATCTACATATATGCTACGCAAGCCATTTTTCGGTGTGTAGTGGGGGGGTACTTTTGCACTCTTTGTACTTGTTCTTTGTACTTTTTGTCCTCTTAGCTCCGCATATGGTTCGCGACAAGGACGATTGCTCGTGAGCCTTCGTGTTGGCAAGAATATCTTCAATCTTACTTTGAATCTCTTTTCGCGAGGTATACGTAGGACCTTTTGACACTGTAGAATGGAATACTCTCTTTAAAATTCTGATGGTGGCAGGAGTAAAATATAGGGAGGAAAGGATATTTACAATTTGCACAGAAACCAGATGGCAGTTACAAGAGTCGAGGAGCATGAAAGGGAAGCTGTGGTTGGGAAGGTAGTGAGACAGGGTTGTAGCCTATCCCCAATGTTATTCAGTCTGTATATTGAGCAAGCAGTAAAGGAAACAAAAGAAAAATTCTGAGTATGGATTAAAATCCATGGAGAAGAAATAAAAACTTTGAGGTTCGCCGATGACATTGTAATTGTGTCAGAGACAGCAAAGGACCTGGAAGAGTAGCTGAACGGAATTGACAGTGTCTTGAAAGGAGGGTATAAGATGAACATCAACGAAAGGAAAACGAGGATAATGGAATGAAGTCAAATTAAGTCGAGTGACGCTGAGGGAATTAGATTGGGAAATGAGACGTTTAGAGTAGTAAATGAGTTTTGCTATTTGGGGAGCAAAATAACTGATGATGGTCGAATTAGAGAGGATATAAAATGTAGACTGCCAAGGCAAGAAAAGTGTTTCTGAAGAAGAGAAATTTGTTGACATCGAAATTAGATTGAATTTTCGGAAGTCTTTCCTGAAAGCATTTGTATGGAATGTACCCACGTGTGGAAGTAAAACACGGACGATAAATAGTTTGGAGAAGAAGAGAAAAGAAGCTTTTGAAATGTGGTGCTACAGAAGAATGCTGAAGATTATGTGGAATGATCACGTAACTAATGAGTAGGTATTGAATAGAACCGGGGAGAAAAAGAATTTGTGGCACAATTTGATTAGAAGAAAGGATCGGTTGGTAGGTCATATTCTGAGTCATCAAAAGATCACCAATTTAGTATTGGAGGGCAGCGTGGTGTGTAAAAATCGTAGAGGGAGACCAAGAGATGAATACACTAAACAGATTCAGAACGATGTAGTTTGTAGCAGGTACTGGGAGATGAAGAAGCTTGCACAGGGTAGAGTAGCATCGAGAGCTGCATCAAATAAGTCTCTGGACTGAAGACCACAACAACAACAACGTAGTAGGTAGTAATAAGTATATTGGTTGACTCTTCGAGGAACGTACGCTCTTGGAACTTCAGCAGACCACACCGTGTTGCAGAACGCCTCTTTTGCAGCGTCTGCCACTGGAGTTCGCTTAGCATCTCCGTGACGCTTTCGGGCTTAATAAGTGAACCTGTAACGAAGACTTGCAGGCGATCGACGCATGGTGCAGGGAGTGGCAATTGACCGTCATCATAAACCACAGTAAGGTATTACGAATACGTACATAGAAAGACTCTTGGCTCTATGATTACACGATAGCAGAATAATCACTGAAGGCAGCTACATCCGTAAAATATCTAGGAGTATGCATAAGGGGCGATTTAAAATGTGACGACCACATCAAATAAATCGCGAGTAAGGCAGATGCCAGACTAAGATTCACTGGTAGAATCTTCAGGAAATTCCATCAACAATGGAAGACACTTGATCGACCAATACTTGCATATTGCTAGTCAATATGGAGTACGTACCAGATAGGATTGACTGCTTGCTTGGTCTCGCGGATGAAGAGGCCGAGCCAGAGAGGCTGAACCAGTGTTGACTTCTACAGAGAATTCCAGTCTCAAGAAATGTCAGAATACGCAAGCGAAAATGCGTTCCAAAACTTTACAACAGTACCATGTGAGAGATATAGGCCAATAGTTTTGTGTGTCTGTTTGACGACTCGAATTGAAAATAGGAGACATTTCATTGGAAAGGGTAAGTGCGCCTAAATATCTACGAATATCCATCTGGAGATGGCTCGGCTAGCCGCGTGGTCTGGTGCGCTGCTTCCCGAGCGGAAAGGCCGCCCGGCGGATTAGTGTAGAGGTCCGGTGCGCCGGCCAGTCTGAAGATGGTTTTGGAGGCGGTTTTCCATCTGCCTCAGTGAATGCGGGCTGGTTCCCCTTATTCCGCCTCTGTTCCACTATGTTGGCAACTACTGCTCAAAAACCGTTTCAATGTACGCGTACACCATAATTGTTTTACCACGTAAATATTTGCTGAGTACGGTGTGGGTGGTGGTGGGGTGGGTGGACTGCTGTAGCCTGTTGTGAACCACTGAGCGCTCCGGCGGGACGAAGCCTCTGCGTCGTTTCTAGGTCCCCAGCTTAATACATACATACATACAAACAACCATCCGGAGCGATCTAAAGAGGAATGGCAACATAAAAAAGTAATATAAAAACAGATACGGATTGAGATTCACTGGGGGAATCTTAAGGAAATCAACGAAGGAAACGCTTTACAGAACACTATTTCCACCGATCTGTGAGCGTTTTTCACCAACCCGGCATCTTTAAGAAGTAGGATTTATAGAGGAACTGGGTTGGAATCACTAACGCCTATTTGCTGTATGATTTTAGAACACATACTGTGTTCGAATATTATAAATTACCTCGAAGAAAACGATTTATTGACAAACAGTCAACATGAATCCACAAACTACAGTTTTTTAGAAACATGACTAGCTTCTTATTCTCATGATAAGAGTGTTATCGACAGGAAATCTCAAATTGTTTCCACATTTTTAGGTTTCCAGAAGGCTTTCGATACCGTTTTTCACAAGCGAATTCTAATCAAATTGCTTGCCTATGGATTATTGTGTTTGCTGCGCTACTGGGTTCTTTATTTCCTGTCAGAATGGTCGTACGTCGTAGTAACTGACGGAGAGTCATCGAGTAAAACAAACATAATATATGAAAGTTCTCCAAATAAGTGTTATAGGCCCACCTCTCTTCCTCAGCTACATAAACTGTTTAGATAACAATCTGAGCTGCCTTGTTGGATTCCTTGCAGATGATTCTGTCATTTACCATCCTGTAAAGTCATTAGATGATAAAAATTACTGACAAAATGAAACACCTGGCAAATTAACACTGGGTGCCGGACCGAGACTCGAACTCGAGGCCTTTGCCTTTCGTGAGCAACTGCTCTATCATCTCAGCTACCCAAGAACGACCCAGGCCCCGCCCTCACAGCTTTTACTTCTTGCAGTATCTCGTCTCCTACCTTCCAAACTTCACAGAAGCTCTTCCGCGAACCTTTCAGAACTAGCACTCCTGGAAGAAAGGATATTGCGGAAACATTGCTTAGCCACAGCCTGGGGGATGTTCCCAGAATGTGAAGTTTGGAAGGTACGAGACGAGGTCCTGGGAGAATTGAAGCTGTGAGGACGGGTCGTGAGTCGTGCTTGGGTAGCTGCCCGCGAAATGCAAAGGTCCCGAGTTCGAGTCTCGGTTCGGCACACGGTTTTAATCTGCCAGGAAGTTTCATATCAGCACACACTGCACTGCAAAATGAACTCTCATTCAGGAAATGCAAAATGATTTAGAGAAGATACCTGAATGGTGCTAAATGTGGCAGTTGACTCTAAATAACGAAAAGTGTGAAATCATCCACATGCGCAATAAAAGGAATCAGCTGAATTTCGGTTACACGGTAAATCATGCAATCCCAAAGCTGTAAATTCAACTAAATACTTAGAAACTACAATTATGAATAACTTAAATTAGAACGGTCACATAGAGGAAGCTGTGGGTAAAGCAAATAAAACATTGTGATTTATTGACAGTACACTTAGAGAATACAACAGGCCTACTAAATGATTTTACACTACGCATTGTCCGCCATCTGGTAGAGTATTGCCGTGCGGCGTGGAATCCGCATCAGATAGGGTTGACGGAGGACATTGAAAAATTTGAAAAAAGACAGCTCGTTTTCTATTATCGTGAGGTAAGGGAGAGAATGCCACGTATATGATACGCAAATTGCGGTGTCAGACATTATAAAAAAGGCGTTTTTCGCTGCGGCAGGATCTTCTCTTGAAAATTCAATTACTAGGTTTCTCCTCAGAATGTGAAAGCATTGTGTTGGCGTCCACCTTCATCGGGGGAAATGACCATCATGACAAAATAAGAAAAATCAGAGCTTGCACGGAAACATTTAAGTGTTCGTTTTTCCCACGCTCTGTTCGACAGTAGAAAGAAGAGAAATAGCTTGAAGGTAGTTTGATTAACCCTCTGCTAAGTGCTTAATTGTGAACTGCAGAGTAGTCACGAATATGTAGAATACGAGAAGTGCGATGCGTCTTGTCATGGGATCGGTAATTAGGGGCGAGAGAGCATTTACGATAGTGCTTAACAAACTCAAGTGGTAGACGCGTCACGGAGATGTTTACTTTTGAAATTTCAAAAAATGGCTCTGAGCACTATGAGACTTAACGTCTGATGTCATCAGTCCCCTAGAACTTAGAACTACTTAAACCTAACCAACCTAATGATATCACACACATCCATGCCCGAGGCCGGATTCGAACCTGCGGCCGCAGCCGTGGAGCGGTTCCAGACTGAAGCGCCTAGAATTGTTCGTCCACTCCAGCCGGCTGTGAAAGGAACGGGAAAGGGGGAAAAAATGTAGCCACATTCCATGAAGTGGTTTGTGGAGTGTAGATGTAGACGTACATGAAGATATGTTATAGTGTATTATGCTTTCGGTGATACACAGAAAGAAACATTTTTTCTTGTTCCCACTTACGAAAGGAACCGTGAGGAAGTGAAGGGATGCCGCCACTATTCCTGCCTTTGAACGGGTGAAACAAAAATGCGTGACGGCGGAGTTGTTTGTGGCAGAGCGCTGGAGTAATCTGTACGCTCTACCAGACAGCGGGAGCCGTCGTTTTGTGATGCCCCCGCGAGAGATTACGCTGTCTGTTCCCGCTACACAGCTCTGCTCGGGATGGTGAGTTACGTCGAACGCGGTCCGTATTCCTGCGCTGTGTAAACTATAATTTGAGAGTGCCATTCAGGTTTACACAAACGGACAGCAAATAGCTCTAGTGTGATGTGATGTTACTGTTATTCTAAATGTTCGTGGGCTGTTGTCGGTAAACCAATATTAGTTCTGGAACTGGCCGAGTATTTTCCGCTGACAGAAAAAAATCCTTGTTCATATGTCCATACGTTCGTCGTTGCTTTGCAATCGTCCAATGTATTTCTAATCGGTTTTTGCAACTACTAAAAAGTTTATTTATTTTAACGTATTCGTTTCGTTTCATTTAATTGAAAGTCAGCTGTCTTGAAATAAAGATACTGAAGTGTGATTTTTTACTTACAGCTCTTTTATACGATTGCCGCTTACAACTCGAAGTATTGTCTGTTTGCACATTTTCGTGGCTTTGCTGCGTTTGGCAATGATGTTTTTTTTGCCTAATTTCTGACTGTCTTGCAGCACTACACATTTCTTGACATAAAACACCACAATATATTGTACCGCCAGCGTTTACTTGCTTTCTCCTTGGTAAAGCTATGGGTTATGTGCTTTATTTGTATAACGATGCTAATTTATTTACTAGCTCTGGTTTTAGCTTAATGTAAAAAACAAAAAATTCTTCTGACCTACGGTAAATTTATGTTCATAAGTATTTACAAAAAAAATGTTATAAATTAAAGTCCTTCGTGGTGCTTTTCTGTTTATTTGTGAAAGTTAATCTCGTGATCTGGTGTAGTTATTTTGATACAGTTTTCACTCATATGTAGAATGATTCACAAGGGAGATTTGTGTATTTAATTTATGATTAATATTTCGTGCGAATTGGCGCAATCATGACGAAGTTTGTCCATTAAGTCGTGCCTCCTGAGAAGTTTCCTGGCATGTACTGATTAAATCGTTTGATAATGCGGAGGTAACATATACTTACATAACGTTGTTCTCTAAACTCTACACACTAGCCCGTAAACAAAATTACCTGCACACCAAATAAGTCGTCCAGCCGTATATACTTACAAGGGAACATTCCCAAGTGTCAATAAATGATCTTGAGGGGGGAAAATAACAAAATACGTAAAACACAACCCAGCGTATGCCGATTTGTACCACGCATATTTCAGTAGATCGGTAAGCCTTGCCGAAGAGAACTGATTATGTACTAGTGACTGCTGTTTGGTTATATTGTTTTTCCAGTAGAGATTGACATCACAATGATTCAACAGAATTATACCTGAATGTCTTCTCACAAAGTTCTTCCAACATCGAAAGCTGTATACGTCGCATGCCTGTAACGGTTTAGTCGAGCCTTTTGGGGTCATCGGATGAACAAGTTCGTTGTTCACAGGTATGCTGCTCTAAAAGAATCTTTCACATTGACCTCCCCATGAATCTAACAGTAACACAGATTTTTTCTTTTTCACTAAGAAAGAAAACACGTTTCAAATATATTTTGACCTGCTATGACAGTTTCTTACAAGATTTCTATGCTGTCACAAGGATATTTGGGACTCTGAAAAAATATTCTCGATATCACTGTTCAGACTCATCATCAGTTTCTTGTCGGCGGCTCGTGGTCTTGCGGTAGCGTTCCCGCTTACCGGGCAGGGGATCCCGGGTTCGAGTCTCGGCGGGGCCATGGATTGTCTCTGCCTCGTGATGACTGGGAGATGTGTGCCTTTCATTACCATTTCATCCTCATTCACTAGCAAGTCGCCGTAGTGACGTTAAATAACTTGTGGAGCGGCGGCCGAACCGCCCCGCGAGGGGTCTCCCGGCCACCAATGCCATACGCTCATTATTATTATTGGTTTCTTTCCAGATTATAATAAAGGCTGGTGGCCAAAGTGAAAAAACCGTTTTGAGCGTCGTACTGGAGGACAAGAAACTTGATGGTCCCAAAGGACACGACGACACAGGTACAGCCATGGGGCATATATGGCTTTCGAAGTTGGAAGAACTTTGCGAATAATTTTTCAGTTCTTGTTCCGTTGAATGATTACGATGTCAATCTCCTCTTGAGAAACATTACAGTCAAGCTGCAGTCACTAGTGCAAAACAATTCTCTTCGCCAAAGCTTATCAATGTGCTGAAATATACCTAATACAAATCGGGAAATTTATAGGATCACACGTGACGGTTTTAAACTCTAGTGAATTTTGTTTTATCTGAATGCTTAACAGTTCATACAATGAACATTTTAAAAAAAATGCAAGTGTTAATGAAATTTCCAATGGTCCGCTGTAGCTGTATTTCTTCACATCACTTATAAACCCCCGCAACCCGTTCCGCAACTTTTAAGTTGCTTCTTCTGGTGCAGATATAAATGCCATATCATAGGTTACAGAATGAGTTCAATTTCCGCCACTGTCTCAGTACCCCGACGCCAGCCACAGCACACGCTTCGACAACACACGGGACGCTCGTACCTTCCGTTGTCAGCTGCTATGTTGGTCGCAAATACACAACGAGCGTGTCGGCTTTTATCACTACAGGACCCAGTACTTCCTTGAATAAGATCTAAGGGGGGTGGGGGTGGGGGGGTATTTTGTTGCTTGACAGAGGCCGACAAAAGCATGTTTTAATCGTTCGCGACTTACGAAAGACATGACATTAATTATTGATGATGGTTTTCTTATCAGTTGACGATTTTTTTTTTTTTTTTTTTTTTTTTTTTTAATAATGAGGAGGACTGAAAACTTTAGCAAGCCATGCCACTTGTTACCCTGCGGAATTCTGTATCCTGTCACATAGCATTTATATTTGCACCAGAAGAAGCACCTTAAAAGTTGCGGAACCGGTTATGTTGGTTTGCGAGCTGAACAACCACAGCTACATCGTACCACTGGACATTTCATTCAGTTTCGTTTTAATAGATTCAGCACCAGTGTTTTAAAAAATTGTTCACTGTATGAAACGTCAAGCAATCATGGATAACTATGTTAGCTGTAATTATCAGTTTCAAAATTTTGTGTTATATTGTGTTCAGTGTCGGGAAGAATTTTCGTTCATTTTATGTGCATGGTGTAAAAATATGTAATATTTTAAGCATTTCTTCACTCATTATCATTAATGCAATGATTCTGTATAGTAAGTTATTTATTAATAATAAGTTATTTATTATTTTCAATTAACAAAATACACGTATTGAAGCAGCATAATTTAAAAAGTTAATGCAATATTTAAAACATGAAACAAATGTAAGTAAAATAAATAATTAGGCTAATAATGAATGTTTATATTTTTTTGATTAGGTATGTTGAAAATACTCGTACAGCACATTCTGTACACCTTATTTTCCAAAAATGGTATTTCATGAAGCTGCTTTATTACACAGCGATGTATGTGGCTTGAAAGGTTCTTTAAATTATGCAGTAATAAAAGTTTTCATTTTTCAAAATCAGTTAATGGTGGTGAGGTATTTTGCAAAATTTTAGATTATTACAAAAATGATAGTAGCATTTTCAAAGATATTAATTACATATGAAGTTTTGTATGAGAAACATTCCTTTATCATCGTTTAGAAGATTTTCCCTCTTAACTAATATGAAAAATTACCTTTCGTGGTGTGGCTTACCTTTTAGATGTGGAATTAGACGCAAACAAATAAGTACGTACACACACACACACACACACACACACACACACACACACACACACCAAGTTGAGAATCTTCCCTTGTTAGCGAAGACAAGACAGGTCACTGGTTTATGTTGCCTGCATCAGTATTCCACCCACAAAGTTTGAGAGGTTTTTCATAGACACCTGCTCGGTATTGTGCTCGGTATTGTAAATAGTGGTGTAAGTGACCCAATATCTCCGACGACTCATTACAAAGTCGATACATATCGTTTACTTTCTTGCTACACTTATATTTGTGTCTCTTTTGCCCCAAAAATAATGCGGAGCTAATGTCAACGGAATGCTCTTTGTGCCTGTGGGGTTTTCATTAGCTCACGGTGCCTACTGTTGTCAACTGCAATGTCTACTCGTTGCCTTGAAGTTTGCAGTCAGCGGCTCTCGGTTCTGTCTACGATTTTTTTCTTTCCGGGAGCGTTAGTTGCACGTGAATGGTGATACACGCCAGCATTGTGGATAGGTCTACTGATGAAGAGATGACAGACACACCTCTCGTGTATGGGTTCAGCAAATGCAGTGGAAGAATGCCACAACGACCCTTTACTGAGATGTTCCTGCACCGACTACAGCCACGTCACACTAATTTCGCAACCTAGCTCGCTAACTATTTAAAAGACGCCTGTATCCAGCTTTGACCTATAAATTGTGTGGCTGTTATCCTCTCATGGAACCAGCCCGGTTCAAAAACTGGGACGTCTGTTTGTGTTTTACTTTAAGTTAAGAACTGAACTTCGTAACCGACGCCGTCGTCCAGCTTTCAATTACAAGTTGCTACGGATGTCACTCACCTATGGAACCGGCCCGGTTCCAAATATGGGTGGTAATTTTATCATTTTAAATGATATTATGAACGTATCTTTGTACTTCATTCTCTCAGGATTGTTCTATTGTGAAAACTGGACTGCTGTTAAGTTGTAGCTGTTGTATGGTGTTCGTCATTTAGTGTTCTGATTTCACATTAAGAACTTTAGTTTGAGCGTCAAATTCTTTTCATTGTCTTGAAGCTGAAGTTCATCTGTCCATGGTTGCTTGTAAATAGATCTGTTTCTGGGGAGGGTCTGTTTCTCAAATATGTAAATACTGCCTTCAAAAACTCAAATTTACTTGTGTGTTTTAAGGAGCAAATTTATTTATTTATTGCAAAATTGAACATCTATGGCCGATCTCCCACTACTATATAACGATCTTGATTCTTCCAGGAATGCAGCGGCTGCAGAAACTGGGATACATCGCCATCGCTTGCCACGGTAATGATGCATGATACCCATACTAACAAATCCAACCTTGCAGCTAGTAAGCCACTACTGCTCTTACTACCCATCCCACTGTCGCAGAGGATTTTTTTCCCACGGCAAGAGCCTTGGCACTTTTTTCCCTCTGCTCTTCACGTTGCTACCCTCACTCGCGTTCCGTCCACTACCTATCACCTCACTGACCGTGTTAATGCGTAGTCTTACCCAGACGCACGGATAACACCACAACCCATCATCCTGTGATCCACCTTTCAGATAACTAACATGTTGACGGAGGCGACAGCAGAACTTTTGGTTTGGTCACCACGTTGGTGCGGGCGTGGAGGGACCCCATCTCTATTAAAAAACTTGTTACAGGATGTTTTAAAATTGGTCATACATATCAGTTTTCCTTTGCCATCTTTTTTGTAGTTTTTTGTTTTGTTTTTATCTGCAACATTTGACAAAGGATAATATTTTTCTTAAAAATAACAATAATTGGAGGTTGAAATATAAATAAAATTTTGTTGTTTTCAAGAGGAATGTGAAAAGTTGTTAGGATAGAGGAGAGATTTGTTAGTGCCATCACCGATTGTGACTGGCGGTTAATACCTCGGAATGGTTATTTCCAGCTGGTACCCGCTAGTCACAACAAAAAAGTTTAGTTGGTAATAGAGAAATAGTATTGGTAATCCTACACATTAACATCCGTGCATAACATTTCGTACTTTCTTGCCAAGATAGCCAGCACCTTATGCTTGTTTATTGTGACATCTCGTCTTCCTCCTCCTGTCGCTCTTCCGTGCAACTGCTTTCGTAGTCGCTGCGAATACGGAAGATAACAAAAAAAAAAAAAAAACCACTGATGTTGCTGAAACTTCAGCGAGACATGCTTGGGAAATAAAAATAAAAGTTGTGCTTTGCTCAAGGCGGACCCTCTCCGAAAACAAATCTTTTCATTGTTCTGCTACGGAATTTGTAATTACATTAATACTGCACTTTTGTAACTACTGTTGCATCTATGGTCTTTGCTTCTCAAAGCCAAAATTAAATAAATAGAAGTATTTTGACAACTGAGAAATGTTGCATTACGCTTTATTTTGTGTGGTACGTTTTGGTTGTTACATATTACATGTTTCTTCAGTATTATGAACTTATTTTCACAGAAATAAGGGTGATAGATTAGATGGGTAGATCACATAACTAATGAGGAGGTATTGCATAGAATTGGGGAGAAGAGGAGCTTGTGGCACAACTTGACTAGAAGAAGGGGTCGGTTGGTAGGACATGTTCTGAGACATCGAGGGATCACCAATTTAGTATTGGAGGGCAGCGTGGAGGGTAAAATCGTAGAGGGAGACCAAGAGATGAATACACTAAGCAGATTCAGAAGGATGTAGGTTGCAGTAGGTACTGGGAGATGAAGAAGCTTGCACAGGATACAGTAGCATGGAGAGCTGCATCAAACCAGTCTCAGGACTGAAGGCCACAACAACTACAACAAGGGTGATAGTGGTAACAAACAGAATAAATCTATTCTTTATAACCAGCCGCCGAAGACTATGAGTCCCTTATACTACAATACTCAGAAGGTATCCCTGAACACTCTCTGAAAGTCTGTCGGTGGAGTTTTAGTTCACTCTTCATATATAACTGAGATGAAAGAGTAGTGTGGTAGTTATATATTCATCTGGTAACCAAACGGGAGCTTTTTTTATGTCAGCCCCTTCTGCACGTGGAGTTTGCTTGAAAACTAATGACATATCAGTCTTTACTGTTATTTCTTATTGTTATACCATTTTTATACTGTGCCTGATCAGAAAATGTTGAATACCTTGGCCGTATTTCCATTCCGGATTGTTCCTTACACCTCGCTTCAAAGGTTTTGTCAGAATTTCCAATATTCAGATGATTTCAGGCTAACTTCTGAGTGCTGCAGCTTTCGCAACCTGTGGGTACGTATATGGCTCTACAGGTCTCACACATTAAAGCTACACACTCCGCACACAGAAAAGTACCTCCTCATCAATCGGGCTTAAGATTCGAGTCTACGATCCCATGCATGTCAGAGCTAAAACAAATTTGATACTGTTATAAGAAATTGTTTTCGTCTCAGTTCATTTGGAAACGTACTGTCACCCAGTTCCAACAACCCCCCACTGCCGGTCGCGGTGGTCTAACGGTTCTCGGCGCGCAGTCCGGAACCGCGCGACTGCTACGGTCGCAGGTTCGAATCCTGCCTCGGGCATGGATGTGTGTGATGTCCTTAGGTTAGTTAGGTTTAAGTAGTTCTAAGTTCTAGGGAACTGATGACCACAGCAGTTAAGTCCCATAGTGCTCAGAGCCATTTGAACCAACCCCCCACCCCCTCCTTTCCCCACAACCGCCATAAATCCACCTCTCTCGATCCCGATATACTTTATTTGCTCGCAGTTCTAAATAGGTTTGTTTATGTTAGAGGAAGTAGTAAATCTGCTCTCATACTTACAGATAATTAGTTCTTGGAGCTTAGAACCGAAGCCTTTCGGTTGTATTATCATTTCCAGAAACGCTTGCGTTATATTCATGTGAAATCTTGTGGGTAATCGGAAGCTTGCATTTACACAGGACCGCCATAACTGATACGAGAAATCAACGGCCCCGTTCTACGGATTAGCTGCCGCTTCTCGATAGACCAGAGATTAAAAGCGGCGCGGTTTTGCATAAGAACTTTAGGATCCATTCCAAGGACTGCATTATCTGTTGAAACAAGGTCGCATCTTTCCAATACTTAGAAAGTACTTCAGCAGGAAATTTATTCTGGAACACCAACAACGTATTGGCGATGAACTGTGAAAAACACCTACTTATATCTAGAGTGTAACAGAAGTGTACAACACAAAGAGCGGGGCACATTCGTCACACGTAGACGACGAAATGATGTTGTGTGAACATGGGTCTGGAAACGTTCCTTTTTTTTACGTTACAACTGGAGAAACACTTTTAAGTGCAGAACATTAAAACCATGGGGAACAGACATTCTTGATGACGTCTGGTTACATTGCCAACCACCAGTCATCAACAAATATTATCTGCCAATGCTTGGACCAGCATTGTTGGTGACTGTTCGTAGGTCTCATTTTATTCCACCCAGACTCAGCGGACAAAGTTAGCATAATTTTGTAGAGAATGTTCTACCTGATCAGATTTGGATGTGTCTTTACCTGTGCGAGAAAACATGTGCTTTACGCACGAGGAGCCCCTCTCATTTTAGTGTTGCTGTCTGTGGGCTGCTACACTACCGGTCATTAAAATTGCTTCACCAAGAAGAAATGCAGATGATAAACGGGTATTCATTAAACAAATATATTATATTTGAACTGACATGTGATTACATTTTCACGCAATTTCGGTGCATAGATCCTGAGAAATCAGTACCCATAACAAACACCTCTGGCCGTAATAACGGCCTTGATACGCCGGGGCATTAAGTTAAACAGAGCTTGGATGGCGTGTACAGGTACAGCTGCCCATGCAGCCTCAACACGATACCACAGTTCATGAGGAGTAGTGACGGGCGTATTGTGACGGGCCAGTTGCTCGGCCACCATTGACCAGACGTTTTTAGTTGGTGAGAGATCTGGAGAATGTGCTGGCATGGGCAGCAGTCGAATATTTTCTGCATCCAGAAAGGCTCGTACAGGACCTGCAACATGCAGTCGTGCATTATCCTTCTGAAATATAGGGTTTCGCAGGAATCGAATGAAGGGCAAAGCTACGGGACGCAACACACCTGGAATGTAACGTCCACTGTTCAAAGTGCCGTCATTGCGAACAAGAGGTGACCGATAAGTGTAACCAATGGCATCCCATATCATCACGCTGGCTGATAAGCCAGTATGGCGATGATGAATACACGCTTCCAATATGCGTTCACCGCGATGTCACAAAACACGGATACGACCATCATGATACTGTAAACAGAACCTGGATTCATCCAAAAAAGTGACGTTTTGTCATTCGTGCACCCAGGTTCGACTTTGAGTACATCATCGCAGGCGCTTCTATCTGTGATGCAGCGTCAAGGGTAAACGCAGCCATGGTCTCCAAGCTGATAGTTCATGCTGCTGCAAACGTCGTCGAAATGTTCGTGCAGATGGTTGTTGTCTTGCAAACGTCCCCATCTGTTGACTCAGGGATCGAGACGTATTTGCACGATCCGTTACATCCATACGAATGAGATGCCTGTCATCTTCAATGCTAGTGATACGAGGTCGTTGCGATCCAGCACGGCGTTCCGTATTACCCTCCTGTACCCACCGATTCCATATTCTGCTAATAGTCATTGGATCTCGACCAACGCGAGCAGCAACGTCGCGATGCGATATACGACAATCGCGATAGGTTAACTCCAACCTTTATCAAAGCCGGAAACGTGATGGTACGCATTTCTCCTCCTTACACGAGCCATCACAGCAACGTTTCACTAGGCAACGCCGGTCAACGGCTGTTTGTGTATGAGAAATCGGTTGGAAACTTTCCTCATGTCAGCACGTTGTAGGTGTCGCCACCGGCGCCAACCTTGTGTGAATGCTCTGAAAAGCTAATCATTTGAATATCACAGCCGGTTAAATTTCGCGTCCGTACCTTGTCATCTTTGTAGTGTAGCAATTTTAATGGCCAGTAGTGTAAATAACGGATTCGGTGACAGATGAATATATAGAGATGGACCAATTGGGTGCCTCCACTCTCCCCGGACCTAAACCCACTGGACTTTTATATGTGTGGGTTTCTGAATGCTCTTGTGGATTGAATGCGAGTACAAGATGCTCATAGTGCCTATGCTCGTATTATGGAAGACTGCGCAACCATACGCAATGCTCCAGAGATACATTAGCTCATCCAGGATTCACTATGGCGGTGCGTTGATGCAAGTATGAAAGCCCACGGAGGGCACACTGAAGATCTCCTGTGAGAAAGAGTTGCATGTGGTGTGGTGGTGCTTTCTGCTAGTGTGTGTTTCCTTCAATTAATGAGTTGGTGAAAATGAGATGTAATGTGGGAAGAGGAATGTCTCCTGCAATTAGTGCCGTACATTTTTGTTACTCTTTGTATACCAATGCTTTAATCCACCACTTAAAAACAGCGCTTGAGTAAGCCTTCTCCAACGATGGTGAAATGCTGTTTATGGGTGCAGATGCGTTCAAATACGATGACTCTGTTGACTTTCTCTATGTAGGTGCTAAAAATTAAAGGAGTAGAATATTCCGCCTACCAAAAGATTCGTCAGTTTACAGGGTGGAACTCCTAGCGATTAAAATATCGCTAAAATACAGCATGGCAATCCAAGCCTGACCATGACAGACTCACTCAGCGCGTTGCAAACTATAGAATCAGTTAGTAAAGACAAAGGGAGTTTCTATTTACCATGCCGAAAAGCAGCTGCTACATCAGAACTACGGAAAAGCGGTGTGCAAGTTCAGTGCGTAATTCCACTCCAGCAAGAGACACAGCTCTCTGCACAACCACCATGGAATTTAAATCATACCATGAGCACAATGCGACTGTTGGAAGATCCAGGACGACAATCTGATATACTTTGGCTACTCTAGACACAGAAAGGAAGTTACGGACATGGTTAAAATGTAACAACTACTATCCTCGAAGATGTTGCTACTTTCGACGACAGTGAATATAAATATTTATCAACTGGTCGTGGAATTCTTGTGGAAGGTTGGCTATATATTATAACAGGTGATTCAAATGGCTCTGAGCTCTATGGGACTTAACTTCTGAGGTCATCAGTCCCCTAGAACGTAGAACAACTTAAACCTAATTAACCTAAGGACATCACGCACATCCATGCCCGAGGCACGATTCGAACCTGCAACCGCAGGGGTGCACTGTTCCAGACTGTGTACTTCCTAGAACAGCTCGACCATCCCGGCCGACTATAACTGACCAGTTTGTATTTTTTTCTGTGTGTAATAACTCTTAAACCGTTGTTAAGAATCATATTAGTAACTTTTGAATAAAGGAAGCCAGTCATTAAAAACAAATTGTGGATAGAACCGAAAATGTTATTGTTACTTTAAATAAGACAGAGAAAAGTGGATGTATGGAACTCATGTAAGAGATATAAATTTTTTCTCATTGTAGTAAAAGCTAATTACCCTTTAAAATGAACAAATTGAACTGAAAAACAAAAATTGTATTGTAACTTTTCGGGATATCTTGGTACAATGAATAGTGTTAGTTATGGGGCCAACTGATTTCCTTTACCTTAGAGGGTTGTCTGAAGTCGGCCCTCCACACATATCTCACATCTCTCCTTGCAGTGTGTGTGTGTGTGTGTGTGTGTGTGTGTGTGTGTGTGTGTGTGTGTGTGTGAGTTTGTTTGTGGTCATAGAAACAAAGTCGACTGCTATAGCGTACACAGATAATGACTTCATTGTTTTTTACTGGTATATAAGGATTCATTTTTCTTGTGTTTCTTGCAGAACATACACCGTACGTAAATGTCAGTTGTTAATTTCCGTCAAGACTTCATAACTGTAGGAAGTAATGGCTTATCCCACATACAATAAGACGACAAAAGTGATGAGGTACTTCCTCATATCGTGGCGGACCTCTTTTTGTCAGGCGTAGTTCAGTATCTCCACATGGCATGGACTCAACAAGTCGTTGGAAGTTCCCTGCAGAAATATTGGTCCACGCTGCCTCTGTCGCCGTAGCGAAAGTGTTGCCGGTGCAGTATTTTGTGCATGAACTGACTTATCGATTATGTCCCATTAATGTTCAGTGGGATTCATGTTGGGCAGCCTGGATGGCCAAATCATTCGCTCTAATTGTCCAGAACGTTCTTCAAACAAATCACAAACAATAATGTCCCCATGCCAAGGAACATTTTCATCCATAAACATTCCATTGTTGTTTGGAAACATGAATGGCTGCAAATGGTCTCCAAGTAGCTGAAAATAAGAATTTCTGGTCAGTGATCGGTTCAGTTGGACGATTCCATGTAAACACAGCCCTCATCGTTATGGAGCCACCACCAGCTTGCACAGTGTGTTGTTAACAACTTGGGTCCTCGGCTTCGTGGGGTCTGCGCCACACTCGAAATTGCAATCTGCTCTTGCCATCTGAAATCGGCACTCATGAGAGCAGGCCACGGTTTTCGAGTCGTCTTGGGTCCAACCCACATTGCCATGAGGCCAGGGGAGACACTGCGGGCGACGTCGTGCTCTTAGCAAAGGCACTCGGTCACTGGCAGCTGTTGTCGTCTGCAGTAGAACATTAACGCCAGATTTCGTCGCATTGTCCTAGTGGATACATTCATCGCACGTCCCACATTGATTTCTGCTGTTGTTTTACGCAGCTTTGTTTGTCTGTTAGCACTGACAACTCTATGCATAATGCCGCTGCTCTCGGTCGTTAAGTGAAGACTACCGGCCACTGCATTAGCCATGGTGAGAGGCAGTGCCACACATTTGACATCATCGGCACACTCTTGGAACTTTGGATCTCGGAACCCTGAATTCCCTAACCGTTTCCGAAATGGAATGTCCCATGTGTCTAGCTCCAACTACCATTCCGCTTTCAGAGTCTGTTAATCCCGTCATGCAGCCATAACGAGGTCGACAACCTTTTCACATGAATCACCTGAGTACAAATGACATCTCCTCCAATGCAATATTCTTTTATAAATTATGTACGCGATACTACAGCGATCTGTGTGTGCCCATATCCCTAACCCATAACTTTTGTCACCTCAGTGTAGAAATAGTTAACTGAGCCCTGCCCGTGACGCCTGCTGCATCCATAAAAGGAGATGACGCTTGATTACTTACAATATATTTAACTGAGAGATTATAGCTTGTATAAAATTTGTTCATATTACTTTTTCAGGCCGGTAAGGTCCAGATATAGCTCAAATGGCTCTGAGCACTCTGGGACTTAACATCTGTGGTCATCAGTCCCCTAGAACTTAGAACTACTTAAACCTAACCAACCTAAGGACATCACACACATCCATGCCCGAGGCAGGATTCGAACCTGCGACCGTAGCGGTCACGCGGTTCCAGACTGAAGCGCCTAGACCCGACGGCCACACCGGCCGGCAAGGTCCAGATATATGAGAATACTTACAATATTATGCTACCAGCTGAGTACATCGCTTTGCCATTGTATATAATTATTTCAGACTTCTATTAGTGCATCTCTTTTTTTTCCCAGTCTCTCTGTCCATCTCCTCCTGTCCTACCCTCTTACTATCTCCTCCTTCCCCTCTCACTGTCCATCTTCTCCTCCTCCCCTCTGTCCATTTCCTCATTCCCTCTCTGTCCATCTCCTCACCCCCCCCCTCTCGCTGTCCATCTCTTCCTCCTCCATCTCACTGTGCATCTCCCCTGACCCCTCTCTTCCTCTCCGCTGTCCTAGTCCACCTCCTCTTCTTTCGTTTCTCTGTCCATTTCCTCCTCCCCTCTGTGTCCATCTCATCCTCCCGCCTATCACTGTCCATATCCCCCCACCACAATAGGAGCCTGGTAGTTCTTACCCAACAGAATTTCTTGCCAGATCCTAATTATATGTGTACTACCAAATTTGGCTGAAACTGCAGCAGGGGCTTAGAAAGAGCTTCTTACCCGTGGCACTGCCTGTGTACGCACATGTAAAATAATGTTTTACATATATTTAAAATATTTCAGACTTAATTTTACACATATTTCGCCGTACCTGTAGCGAATTTTGCCTCGCAGTTTCATTTACATGCAGCTCTATGTTTATGACGTCGTAACTCTTCGACTGTATGTCGTACAATGATATAGTTTTACTGGCACATCATGTGGTATATTAGTCTACTGCCTGTGAAGTATGTTGCTAACAGAGTCAGTAGTAGAGAAGTAAGAAATTCAAACGTCTCACATGACGCGGCGGTTTTTCACGTACCTCAGTGTTTATGACGTCATATACCTAAACCATACGGTGCACAATGATATGATTTTCCGGGTCCATTCTGTGGTATAAGTGAATACTGTCTGCAAAAACTTTCGTAAGCAAAGAAAAATATTAAGGGGTCATGCTTCATACGGCACTCTTAATGCACGAACAGCGAAAATGTGGTAGGCGATAAACTTTTTAATGCTTCAGGCTTTCCCAACCAGGCGCTGTCATGTTGATTAATCGGGTTTCTGTCAGTTATTCGCATATTTCCTGCACGATCTTTCAACGCGTGACTCGCAGTCTACTTCAGTTGCTGTCCGATACTGTTTACAGTGTGGAACGAGTCCGGTATTTACGCCTACGTTGTGCGAGGCGTTCTCTGTGCAGTCCGTGCGGCGTCCAAACTGTCCTAGACGTTTTATCTGCCGATTGTCGTCATTTGAGTCCTTCTGTGAATTGAGACGTTCTGTTATCGTGGTGTGCCGTGTTAGGCGTTCCGTCCGAAGTTCTTGTCCCCCCGGAGCGGCTGCAGTCTTATTTTCAGGCCAATTCTGTTCACATTGTCGGTCGAGACTCGGAAGAATTCCCTCAGACATTCTGTCTGTTGTCTGAGGTACCATTTCACATACGTCCTTTGTTACATCTATCGGGCTGTTATCCCTAATTCCATCTTTATACTTGTGTCCCTTGGGGTCTGGGTGTTGCCTACTTTGCGTCTTCAGAAGTTCGAGTGTTGATTTCCAAGCCAAATATTAGAAAACTGGACAAGCTTCTACAAAAGAAGGGAAGATTGCTCAGTTCTCTCTGTTTCTGTTGCGATGCCCAGAAGAGCACGTGGTTCAAGTATTATCTAGAATCAAACATCACGTCAATTCCAGAGCCTAGACAGAATGAAACATTGAGCGAGCTTAGCATTGATCAGGGAGAGAGTACGTGACATGCGCCTCCGACTTGATGTGACATCCAGAGAGTTGCTGGCTCTACACATTTTTATAGGAAATTATCTATCCAGACAAGACTGGCATCGAGTTGATAGCACCTCCTGGTCCCTAGCGGAGTGCACTAGGAAGAAATCGGCGTCCTGTCAACTAGCCAAGTTTGAGCCTCTTAACAATAAGGCGCAGCAGCAGAACGAGAACGCTCGCACTGTCGTCAACCTCAGCGGGACGGAATTCGACGCGACCACCTTAAAAGTATTCAGCAAAGGTCTCAATTTTGTTGTTACCCTCAGAGATATTCCTGTTGCGGCCTTTGTCAGTGCAGTGGAGCAGGTGGCCATGAAACGTCCTGTCAGTGAGGCTGAAGAAGTCCGACGATAGACGTGTGCGGCACTCACCAAAACCAAGATACCCAAATCAAGCATCTCCAGTGACGAGAGGTTGGCCCTCAAACAACTCAGGGGAGGTGACAACATCGTGATGTTACCAGCGGATAAGGTGAATGCGACCGTCGTCCTACAGAAGGCAGATTATGACATTAGGGTGCGACAACTTCTAGATGACCAGTAGAAAGGAGCCCCACAGACAAGGTGGATAAGAAGACCAGTGCTCTTCTACAGAAAACCGGCCTTCCAGAAAAGGCCGTTAAGTAGCTAAGGGCTAAAGCACCAGCACCACCCAGATTTTATGGCCTGCCTAAGGTGCACAGGGTATTGGTTCCTCTACGTCCAATAGTTAGCAATATCGCCGCAGCCACTTACGTCACTGCTCAACACCTTAAGAAAATGCTCTCGCCATATGTGGGAAAATGTGCCCATCACGTTCGCAAGTCAGAGGATTTCTTACAATCCCTCAAGCAGCTACAGACCTCGGACTCTGAGATTATGATCAATTTCGACGTGGCCTCACTGTTCACCTGCATACCGACTGTGTGATGCACTTTGAGCTGATTGGAGGAAGTTATTCAGACACATACTGACTTCGACGTACTTTCCATATGGAGGTCAATTGTACGCGCAAACCGAAGGGGCAGTAACGGGCAGTCCGCTATCACCAGTGGTGGCCAATGTCTATGTGCAAAGATTTGAAGAGGACGCACTTACATCGACCCCAGTTCAACCGAAATGCTTTTTGACATACGTGGATGACGCCTTTGTCATATTGCCCCACGGGAGGAAAAAGATCGATGCTTTCTTGGACACCTAAACTCAGGCCACCTTAACATTAAATTCACCATGGAACTAGAGAAAGATGGACTACTCCCTTTCCCAGATGTACCAGTTAAGAGGAAGGGAGATGGTACCTTCAGTCACGGTGTGCACCGCAAACCCACTCACACCGACTTGTACCTGCAACCCAACAGTTGCCACCACCTGGCACAGAGAAACGGTGTACTCAGAACACTGGTTCACCGGGCACGACCTCTGTCAGATCCGGATAATTTGGAGACGGAGATAGATCACCTACTACCTGTGTTCTTCAAAAATGGAGTTGTTCAAAAAGCGCAGCGCCCTGTTTCCCCACCAGAGGTTCCTGAAGAGATACAAGAAGATACGCCCAAGATTGCACATTTGCCATACGTGGGGCAAATATCTGCCAAAATCAGCAGAATTCTCCTCAAACATAACATTAAGAGCATGTTCCATCCACCCTCCAAGACTAAGGCTGTTCTAGGGAGTGTAAAGAAGAATGACCCGCGTCTACAGAAACCGGGCGTTTTCCACGCACCATGTGATTGTGGTGTGGCATACATCGGCCAGACGACCAGGACCGTTGACATCATGTGCAAAGAGCACCACAGGCGCACCAGGCTGATACAGGCGACCAAGTCAGCGATTGCCGAGCATAGTTTAGAACTCAATCATTCTATGAAGTATAATGATGCCAAGATTTTAACACAAACATCGTGATACTAGGACAGCGTCATCAAAGAATCTGTTGAGGTTAAGGTCGCGAGGAATCTCATTAACCGGGACGCCGGTTTGCAACTCAGCTCGGCTTGGAAAGCAGCACTCGATCTTCTGAAGGCGCAACGTAGGCAGTATCCATACCCCAAGGAACACAAGTATACAGATGGAATTAGGGATAACAGCTCGGCACATGTAGCAAAGGACGTATGTGAAATGGTACCTCAGACTACAGACACAACATTTGAGGGCGTTCTTCCGCGTCTCAAGCAACAATCCGAACAGAACCGGCCTGAAAATAAGACTGCAGCCGCTCCTGGGGGACAAGAACTCCGGACGGAACGCCTAACACGGCACACCGCGGTAACAGAACGTCTCGGTTCACAGAAGGACTAAAATGACGACAATCGGCAGATAAAACGTCTAGGACAGATTGGACATCAATCAGAACTTAATTCAGCTATATTTACAACGGATAATAGCCACAAAGTACGCGCACAGCTTTCGGAACAGTCGTTGCAAGAAGAAAACGCCGATACCGTGGTAATTGGTCGTCGCACACTACGGTCAGAGCGCCAGAAGCCGCGCGGACCGCAGAGGGAAGCACAAAGTAGGCATGAATGCCGGACTAGTTCCACACTGTAAACAGTATCAGATAGCACATGAAGAAGACTGCGACTCACGCAGTTGAAATATCGTGTAGGAAAGATGCGAGTAATCGACAGAAACCCTATTAATCAACAAATAAACTTTTTCCCTTTCATTATTTTGTGGGGGGGTGTCAGCGCGAAAAAGTTTTGTAAAGGTTTGAAATTAAGTGTAAAGATCGAAGCGAGTCACAAAGTGCTATCATTCGCATTTACTGACTGAATGACAATCGCACGTCATGGGCTACACTGCTTTTCCAATCCCATTCCCACTCCTGTCACAAAGTACTGTGCTGACGTCTCCCGGGGTTTGGAGGAAGACGTAAGGCACATTTCTGTCTGGCGTTCTTATTTCAGCATGCCAGGTACTGAATAATTATTTGCAGTTTTTCGAGTCCACTTGCCAAAAGTGGAATTTTAAATTTACTTACGCTACGGCCGGCAGAGCATATGAGTACATCCGTGGATTCACATGCAACAGTCGGCAAAATAGTATCTTGGCTGGGTGAAGTATCGTCTGACCCCATGCTGATTCCTAAATGGACATCCTGATTCCCATTAGCTGCCACCGTATTTATCCGACGGCAGACGTTCTGATTCCAGTTAGATGCCGTCTTATTTCTCCACAGCGTAAGTGCTGATTCCCATAAACAATCAAATAGTTCAAATGGCTCTAAGCACTATGGAAGTTAACATCTGGGGTCATCAGTCCCCTAGATTTAGAACTACTTAAACCTAACCAACCTAATGACATCACACGCATCCATGCCCGAGGCAGGGTTCGAACCTGCGACCGTAGCAGCCGCCCGGCGCCAGAATGAAGCGCCTAGAACCGCTAGACCTCAGAGGCCGGCCATACCTATCAACAGTGCGTAACATTTCCTTCCCATTCTAGATGGGAGAAGTTTGTTGCAGATGTTTTGTAGATATTCATACTGGGTAATGATTGAACTAGATAGCTTTCCCATTTGTTCTTTTATGCAGTTCTGTTTGTACTCTATTTTGTTGGAATAGTTCACGTTTCTCTTCTCGTTCGTAAGTTTCAGTTTGGAAACCCTTTATGTCTCTAACAAATGCGTCAAATGACTCTGAGCACTATGGGACTTAACTGCTGAGGTCATCAGTCCCCTAGAACTTAGAACTACTTAAACCTAAGTAACCTAAGGGCATCACACACATCCATGCCCGAGACAGGATTCGAACCTACGACTGTAGCGGTCGAGCGGTTCCAGACTGTAGCGCCTAGAACCGCTCGGCCACCCCGGCCGGCATAACAAATGGAATACGTTGTAATGGGACGAGCACAGTTTAGCGTTTAATTTAGAATGGTATGCCTGTCTGCAGTTAGTAGTCCGTTCAGAACTACTACCAAACTCGACCGACATACTTGGTCGAAAGTCGCCATCTGCAAGAATATAGGTCTGAAGTAAATAATCAAAAAATTCATCGAGTTACCCATAGTTAAATTCAGGGGAACATTAGGTCTTCGACGAAACAATCTTCAGTTTGGTTAGGGGGTGGCAGAAGCAGTCCAAACATAATTTTGGAAGTCTTCCGATTTCAGATTCCTCTAATTTAAAATCTTTTGATAATACAAATGACTGAATCGTTTTGCACCATGGCTACCCTACATGAAATCTGCAGCCCCTTATATTCGTTTGGGGCCAAACTTAAGCATGTGCTTGGTAAACTGTCATCACGAAGACGAAGAACATATATACTGTCAGGATTGGTGTTCTTTGCAATTAAGGACAAAGATTTCTCATATGTTTATCTTTTTGTTTGGCAGAAAAAATATTAGTGGGAATTAGTTTTTTCATGCACTGCATGGACCACGAATATTTGGTGGAACAGCTTAGGTGAACTCCTGAACACCCATCTATAAATAAAATTCTCCTACGTTTCAGAGAATTCGAACTGCGTTGGCATGAGACACCCACCATACGTTCTTCATAGTCGTCCACAAATAAAAAAAAAAAAAAAATGATCTCGGCTGTTTGTGTGTAAAACATGGCTCGCCATTGCTGCACGGAATTCTGATAAGTTACTGGCAACTTGGGAAGTTTGTATAATCGAGTGGCTGCAATGTGTTCCGTTGTTGTTGTTGTGGTCTTCAGTCCTGAGACTGGTTTGATGCAGCTCTCCATGCTACTCTATCCTGTGCAAACCTCTTCATCTCCCAGTACCCACTGCAACCTACATCCTTCTGAATCTGCCTAGTGTAGTCATCTCTTGGTCTCCCTCTACGATTTTTACCCTCCACGCTGCCCTCCAATACTAAATTGGTGATACCTTGATGCCTCAGAACATGTCCTACCAACCGATCCCTTCTTCTGGTCAAGTTGAACCACAAACTTCTCTTCTCCCCAATCCTATTCAGTACTTCCTCATTAGTTATGTGATCTACCCATCTAATCTTCAGCATTCTTCTGTAGCACCACATTTCGAAAGCCCTTATTCTCTTCTTGTCCAAACTATTTATCGTCCATGTTTCACTTCCATACATGGCTACACTCCATACAAATACTTTCAGAAACGACTTCCTGATACATAAATCTATATTCGATGTTAACAAATTTCTCTTCTTCAGAAACGCTTTCCTTGCCATTGCCAGTCTACATTTTATATCCTCTCTACTTCGACCATCATCAGTTATTTTGCTCCCCAAATAGCAAAACTCCTTTACTACTTTAAGTGTCCCATTTCCTAATCTAATTCCCTCAGCATCACCCGACTTAATTCGACTACATTCCATATCCTCGTTTTGCTTTTGTTGATTTTCATCTTATATCCTCCTTTCAAGACACTATCCATTCCGTTCAACTGCTCTTCCAAGTCCTTTGCTGTCTCTGACAGAATTACAATGTCATCGGCGAACCTCAAAGTTTTTATTTTTTCTCCATGGATTTTAATACCTACTCCGAACTTTTCTTTTGTTTCCTTTACTGCTTGCCCAATATACAGATTGAATAACATCGGGGAGAGGCTACAACCCTGTCTTACCCCCTTCCCAACCACTGCTTCCCTTTCATGTCCCTCGACTCTTATAACTGCCATCTGGTTTCTGTACAAATTGTAAATAGCCTTTCTCTCCCTGTATTTTACCCCTTCCGCCTTTAGTATTTGAAAGAGAGTATTCCAGTCAACATTGTCAAAAGCTTTCTCTAAGTCTACAACTGTCTGTAAAGAATTCGCGTTAGTATTTTGCAGCTGTGACTTATTAAGCTGACAGTTCTTTAATTTTCACATCTGTCAACACATGTTTTCTTTGGGATTGGAATTATTATATTCTTCTTGAAGTCTGAGGGTATTTCACCTGTCTCATACATCTTGCTCACCAGATGGTAGAGTTTTGTCAGGACTGGCTCTCCCAAGGCCGTCAGTAGTTCCAATGGAATGTTGTCTACTCCGGGGGCCTTGTTTCGACTCCGGTCTTTCAGTGCTGTGTCAAACTCTTCACGCAGTATCGTATCTCCCATTTCATCTTCATCTACATCCTCTTTCCTTTCCATAATATTGTCCTCAAGTACATCACCCTTGTATAGACCCTCTATATTCTCCTTCCACCTTTCTGCTTTCCCTTCTTTGCTTAGAACTGGGTTTCCATCTGAGCTCTTGATGTTCGTACAAGTGGTTCTCTTATCTCCAAAGGTCTCTTTAATTTGTTCCGTTATTCGGACTAAATCCTGAGCCCTAATAACATTTAAAGAATTCAAATTCACAAAACACATACATGTTATCATGGTAAACTTATATCTATCAATGCCATCGACGAGAAACTTATGGGAACAGAATTTAAAATCCTTTATCATCAGTTTCTTCAAGTTTTTACTTGTCATTATATCAGCTTCCATCGCTCGCACTCTGTGCATTGACTAATCACAAGCTCGATGACCTGTTCGCGTGGCGGAAGAGTGGAGAAGCGAAGCGCTGAGAGCCGAAAGTTAACGGAATCAACACAGATGTTACTGTTCGGGGAACGTATCGGAAGTGGGAATCAAGCCATTCACTATTGGACCGCAAAGGGATGCAAAACGACAGCAGCGGAAGAGTCAATACTAGTATATCTTCCCACGGCCTGTAATCGATGGTTTAAATCATGTGAAACGGTTTCTGCGGAGTCGCTGTCCACTTTCATTTAGGTTAGCCTACCTTCACTTTTCTGCTAGACAGCACGGGTTTTGCCCGCCTACAATACCTACCGCTATTGTAAGTACTGGACCCAAGTCAGATAGCGCAAGGACATTCCCGAGAGGCCATTTATCAAGAACTTTGTACGCTTGAGGTGACTGGTGGTGCCATTGTGCCTCCGTTGCAGCTGTTGCGTAAGGAACGGTGACGCGTGAGCTGATGATAGAGACCGAGGGCAGAATACGAATAGAGCTGGTAGCTCTCTTAAGTGGGACGACTATTGGGACAACCGGAGAGGATCGAGGCTTGGGAAGTAAACACAGGCGTAACAGGGAGATCAGACCGATAAGAAAGACGGGTGAATAAAATACGGAAAGTAACCCGCTTTCCTTTAATAGGAAAAATGTGTTTCATTAGAGTCGAAACGGTAAATTGTTATCTCTATTTACGTTTGTTCGTGAAGACAATTTCAGATTTGTAAAGCTGTTTGTTTAAAAAATTACGAATAGAAGCACTGTACAATCACTGTATATGTTTCTATTAGAACTGCTTAAGGTATGGACTAGTGACAATATTAATTTTGTTAATGTATATGACGATTATTTACCTTCATTAGGATCCTCCACTTAATACGTAAAGTGACTAATTTATATAAGAAAAAACTAAAATACCAATTAGAATTACAGTTTTTCCACATCTTTTATTAATATAATTTGTAAAATATCTTTCTGTAATCCTTCAATAATTTAGGAATAAAATCATAAGTGTTTTTTTATTCATCTTCTTCTGACTCTGCAATTCAGTCAAATACCTGGTGAAGGGTTCATCAAATCGTCTTCAAGCTGTTTCTCTACCGTCCCACGCTAGGGAGGCACGCGGGGAAAACGAGCACTTAAATCTTTCCGTGCGATCACTGAATTCTTTTATTTTATCGTGATGATCATTTCTGTTTGTGTAGATGGGAGCTAACAGAATATTTTCTATTCGAAGGAGAAAGCTGGTGATTGAAATTACACGACAAGATTCTGCGACAACTAAGAACGTCTTTGTGTCAATGATTGCCACCCAATTCACTATCACTTCCATGGCACTGTCTCCTCTGTTTCACGATAGTACAAAACGAGCTGCTCTTCTTTGAACTTGTTCGATGTCCTCCGTCAGTCGCGTCTGATGCGAATCCCACACTGCACAGCAATGCTCCAGAAGAGGGCGGACAAGTGTGGTGTTAACAATCTCCTCAGCAGACCTGTTGCACTAAGTGTCCTGCCAATAGGCTACAATCTTTGGTTTGCTTTACCCGAAACATTATCTAAATGATCGTTCCATTTTAAGTTACTCGTAACTGTAATCCGTAAGTTTTCAGTTAAATTTACAGCCCTGGGGTTTGTAAGATTTATCGCGTAGCCGAAATCTTGCTGATTTCTTTTAATACTCACGTAAGTAACTTCACATTTTTCATTATTTGGCGTCAACTGCCTGTTTCCGCACCATACAGATATTTTTGATGAATCATTTTGCAATTGGTTTTGATCATTTAATGACTTGACAAGACGGTAAATAACAGAAACATCTCCTATGTCGTTTATACAGGTGTAGACCACGAACAGCAGAGGGCCTATAATGCTTCGCTGGGGAACGTCAAATATTATTTCTCTTTTATTCGACGACTTTCCGTCGATTACTAACTGTGACCATTATGACAGAAAAACACGAATCAAGTCTCTCAACTGAGGCCATACTCCATAGGCAAGCAATGTGATTAGAAGAAGCTGTGAGGAACGGTGTCGAAAGCCTTCTGGAAATTTAAGGTATGGAATCAATTTGACATCCCACTGTCGTAGCACTCATAACATCGTGAGAATAAAGTCCTTGTTATGTTTCACAAGAACGATATTCTTTGAATTTGTGCATTTTGCCATTAAATCGTTGTCTTAGAGGTAATTGATAATGTTCAAACACAGTATATGCCCCGAAACTCCACTGCAAATCGACGTTAGTTATATGGATCTGTAATTCTGCAGATTACTCTTTCCTTTCTTGGGCAGTGACATGACTTGTGCAAGTCTCCAGTCTTTAGGTGTGGATCTTTCGAAGAGCGAGCGGCTGTATATGATCGCTAAGTATGGAGCTTTTTATCACTAAACTCTGAAATAAATCCGGCTGGTATACAGTCTGGACCCGAGGTCTTACCTTCATTACGCGATTTAAGCTGCTTCGCTATACTGAGGATATCTGCTTGTAAGCGGCTCATGTTGGCAGTTGTTCTAAATTCGAATTCTGGAGTATTTATTTCGTCTTCTTTCATTAGAAATTTCGGAAAACTGTTTTAGTAGCTCTGCTTTAATGGCACTGTCATCAGTGGCACCACCATTGTAATTTAATCATCAATCTCTTTCATATAATGGTTAGTGAGACTGGGATAATGGTTGCAGAGGAGAAAAATAACAAATTGATAATTCTGAGGATATTTTCGAGTCATATGAGACGTTATCGTACATTTTCTTTTAGTTCTCAATTTTATACCGATTTTCCCTTATTTTCTGGTACATATTTTTAACGTTACACTTCGGTTCCTAGTATTGCTCCGAAAGCTCTTTACGGTGACACCCGAAGCGGAATCCTAAATAAATGTTTCCATGCTACTCCTGTTTATAACTTTACACAAGACTAATTCGTAACAATCACCTGCATGCGCCTACAGCGGTACGATAACGACACAGGCAAAACAAATACTGCGCAACAAACAGGCACAGACATGATCTATCTGCTGTGGGCTTAACCACTGTTTACACCTTATTAGTCTTGTAGTCATTAGCAACTCAAATATGACGATGTTCTGCCACACAAGAAATTGTGACGTCAAATGTGATAATGTTTTGTGTTGTGTCAGAAAATGTGCGCTCGACGCGGAATCATCAATATGAGGCTCAGCTGCCAGGGTGAAGGCCCTTGCCCTTTCCCAGCCACTGCGCGCTACCCAAACTGGTGCCTGGCTGGCAACACATTCCGGGTCCCTTATCTCCTCCTGCCCGGCTCAGTATCTGTTTGACATTGGGTCACGCGGCCTTCCGGCCGTCAAATATCCATTCCTCCTATCTCCCCTCCACAGCAGCCGAAGACTAATATTTTCCTACCCCGGTAGAGCGGGACTTTACGGCTATTTTCGTTGATCAATGTTTGGGTGCAGTAATGTACAACAAGGGCAGACAAGAGGGAGAACTGTAGCACAGTGAGCTTAACATCTCGTCTACCTAAGTTACTGAAAGGAATAACATATAACAAAATGAAAGACAATTGAGGACATATGAGATGACGATTAGTATGGTTTCACGAAAGGCACCAGAAAAGCAGTTCTGTCGTTGCACTTGAAAATGAAAGCAAGGCTTAAGAATATGCAAGACACGTTCATAGGATTTGTTATAATAGGAATAGCGTTCGAGAATGCAAAACGGTGAAATGTGTTTCATATTCTCAGTAAAATTGGTGTACTGTAAGTAGATGTAAGCTGCAGAGAAAGACGCGTAATATACAACATGTAAAAGAGCCTAGAGAAGAAAAGAGAATGGAGGACCAAGAACGAAGTACTCGGATTAGAAAAGGTGTAACACGATGATGCAGTTTTTCGCCCCACACTGTTCCATCTATACGTCTAAGAAGAAATGGCAGAAATACAACAGTGCATCAGGAGAGGGATTAAAATAGAAGGTGGGAGGAAATCAGTGACGAGATTCTCTGATGCCATTATTATCCTCAGAGAAAATGGGGAACAATTGCAGGCCTTGTTGAATGGGATGAATAGTCTAATGAGTAAGGAACATTGGTTGGGAGTACACTGAAGGAAATCTAAACAAACGAGCACTTATAGAAATGTGACCAGCGGTAACCTTAAAGTCAATATTATGGACGACGAACTAGGAAGAAAAGCAGACTGAAGCAGGGAAACAAGACATACCTGGGCAAAATAAGTATCTTGGTATCAAACATCAGCTTTAATTTTAGGAAGAATTTTCTGTGAATGTGCGTTTAGAGCATATTGTTGTAAGGAAATGATTCATGGATCGTGGGATAACGCGTTCGGATAGAACCGAAGAGTGAGAGATTTGTTGCTACAGAAGAATGTTGAAAATTAGATGGATGGCTAAGAGAAGGAACACGGAGGTTCTCTGCAGACGCGGCAAATTAAGGTACATACGCAAAACGTTGATAAGAACAAATGACAGGATATTAGGAGGCGTGTTAAGACATCAAGAAATAGCTTCCATGATACTTGAGGAAGCTGTAGACGGTAAAACATATAGGAGAAAACAAAGACTAGATTATACCACACGAATGAAAAAAGGAACCAACAGACGGCAATAGATATATTTTTTTACTTACTTGAACAATTTACGCCTTACAACAGAAACTTATACTCACAGTAAATGTTCAAACTTAAGACAGCAGCTATCGACGTACACAATCCAAGCTGGTGTTCAGAGACTTGATTTAAGAATTTTGAACACTCCGGATATGGATTTTGCAGCACAGATATTTACCATCGCGGTTGAGAGGCCTCACCCGTGGGCAATACGAAGTGTAGAAATTATTAACGGAATTCTGTGTCGGGTCTTACCAACACAGAAACGACTTACCGTGACAAAAATAACGAAAAAGGCAACACTTTCATGGTGTTTTACTTTTATTTATTCATTCACAAACATATTTTGTGCTTCTTAGGTCACTGTAAGTTGTCCTTTCTAAACAGAAAAACGATTTATGAATAAATAAACAATAGTGGCGAAGTTCAGATCTGTTAATAGACTACCAAAGGCAGCATAGCAATGCTGAACTATCTACAGTTTTAATTTAAAAAGGAAACACTTATTCCATGTTCTGCAAAAATTACTTTTTATGTTAATATTGAACTATTAACATCACCTAACAACTACAGTTCCTCTTATTTTTTATTTTTTATTTTTTCCTGTTTTTTGTTTCCAGTACTCCTTCATCTTCGTCCCCTTTCGTCTCTTCCTTTATTTTGTCCACGTTGTTACCGATTGATGATTTCATCTGCCTTGAAAGCGTTCTAAATGTAGCATTTTAATTTTAAAAAGATTTATGACAGAAATACTACAAGTAACGATGTATTGGTGCATGAAACGTTTGCCCCGACAGGAATACGTGCATATTGCGTTAAGTCTGCTTTATAATTGGTATCTATGCGGGAAGTCTTTTCGTGTATTTGGAAATGTCATCTGCAGAAACTACAGATACATTACAGATGAAAGTTCCTGCTGCAGTTTTTTGTTTGCGGTAAAGGTTCGGACAGTTATTAACGTCAAAATGTTTATTTATTTGAACGAGCTTAAGAAGCTTCCTGAGGCTGAACAGACAGCCACGTGCAGATGTCACTATAAGCAGCCGCGTGGGAGAATTCCTGGTCCGTGTTGACAACACACAGTTGATACGTACGAGAAAATTTACGACATATGCCGTCAACGACATTCGCCAAGCAAGTCTGCCAGCAAGCTCAGAAGTGTCGCCAAAATTGTCACCTTTCTCTTGGTTCACTACTGAAACTTTCCGTGCATACTACGACCAATGTGTTTCCTTTAGCCAAAGTATCTTCATATCATCTGAATGATGTGGTCGGTATGATCTTTAGTCTATTTTTATGCTCATATTACTTGTCACCAGTAAGCTACAGAAAAATGCCGATAGCTCCTAGGACATAGTATAAATGTGAAACTTACCTTATTTCCAAGCGCAACTTTAAAATGTCTATGAGACATAGATACTTGTAGTATGCGGCATCGTGTAAGTTTTGTTTAAAGTTCTACTAAAAGATTCCTTTCCTTTTGCTTCAAGCGTTAAGTAATTATCAGAAATTACTCCAACTCAATGCGTGGTGTGGTGTACGAACGCGAAATCATCCATTGCTACGTAAATAAATTTCCAACGTGTAGTTCAAAGCGAGATACCAAACCTTAAGGCGATTAAGGTTTGACATGACAATTACCTGGGCCAGTGGAAGTGTAAAGATTCAGTTCGGTTCTGGCACATCTGATGAAATGCTAGAGGACGTCTGTGAAACCTTAGAAAGAAGACCATCAGTGTCAGTTCGTCGCGCACAACGAGGGCTCAACACCCCTACTCAAGTGTTTACATGGTGTTGCATAAACTATTTAGCTTCACACTCACAAAGTTAAAATTTTGCAAGCACAGCCCCGAAATGATTTGAAGCTTTGCCACGAATTTTCTGTTCAGCTATTGGACCAGGTCGGGAAAACCCCAGCGATCTAGGAAGTGTCCTTTTCTGTGACGAAACAACTTTTGACACATGTGGGAAGGTTAATCAGCACAACATTTGCATCTGTGTTTATGAACAACCCTCAGTAATCGGGAACCTGTCAGAGACAGAGAAGAGGTGAATGTGTGGTGTGGGCTGATGGAAAACAGCATGGGCGGTCCATTTCCCTTCATTGAGCAAAGAGTTGCAGGAACAGTTTGTATGGACATACTTGAGCAATCTGATGTCCCTCATCTACTCACCCTTCAGCCAAATGTGATCTTTCGTCAGGATGGTGCACCACCTCACTGGAGTTCACACATTAGTGACTTTGTACAAGGAACTTTTCCACGGATGCGATTAGGCCGTGATGGACCAACCAAGGGGCCAAGTAGCCTCCATGAGCTCAGACATGCGTGTGCGCAAATCAGGTGACTTAGAGTACCTTCTAGTCATTTTACGGGTTACGAAAGAAGTCCGTATAGTACTGCATTAATTTCCTGTATAAAAATTTTTGAGATTCTTTACATGGTGTCACAAAGTGCAAGTATCAATGCACCACAGTGTTTCTAATTGCATTTGCCAATATGGAAGGTTTCATGTGGGCCCCTGTATCCATACTACTGTTATTAAATGCGAAGTCATCTCTGTCTGTTACGTTTTAACGACGAAACGGCTGATCCGGCTGCGTGAAATTTGGTGCGGATGTAGCTTCAACAATAAGGAGGGACATAGGCTACTAAAACATGTGTGTGTTTATGTACGAACTAGCAGACAATCTGTTTACTTCTCTGGGCTTGTTCGCGAACTACAGAGTTGTATACAGCAGCGTTATCTGGAAATCCGTAGCAAACACAGGAAGACTTTTAGATGCTCAGCGTTTGGTGCAAAAAGAATTACAGCTGAGAATCGTCACAAAAACAAGGCGTGGAGTGCGCATAACTGGGCATATAATTCGATAACGGGTCGGTAATCAGAATCTGAAAGAAGAGACAAGCGCCAGGAATCATGGAGTATGTGTCCGCAGGCAACGAGTAATGTGCAGACAGCAGAGAAATTTATCATCGAAAGCGTAGAGAAGGGCAGTTTACATTTAAAACGAAAAACTAGTTCTTGAGGATTTTTTCTCCGTTTCAGACACTTATGAAATGCGATAAAAGAAGGCGGTAATAGAACATTTGTTGGTAGAAACAGGAGCACCACAGTAACCAGATGGTTAGTCCCATAGCGCTCAGAGACAATTTTTGAACCACAATAACCGTCAACTAGCTCCTGTGGGGACGTGACAAGAAAGGTTTTATTTATGCTTATCCATTACGGATATTTTAGAACCGTGACTGTATATTGAATGTAAATAATTTATACACAACTGCAACCAGTCACTTTTTTTGAATAATAATGCTTTATTACATGAACCGGTTTTCGAACCTTTTCAGGTTCATCTTCAGATGGTTTCGGGAGAATCCGGGAAGTTACATCATTACTGGTAATAGCATAATGTTGGGTACTGGTCTGCGTCAGTATAGGCGTCTTTTTTCGGATCTGTCTGCTCCATCTTGATGTCCAGAACACTTTCACACAGACTATATTAGTTTACACTTTACCAGCATCCACAATGTTTAGCAAACTGAAGTGGCACACTCTGTAAGAGAGGCGCTCTGCATGGCGGTGAAGCTTGATGTCCAGGTTTCTAGAGGGTGCGTTTCTGGATGAGGTGTAGAATGTATTGCTTCCCCCTACTTATACCTCCCCAGGAGATCACGAATGTAAAATTAGAGGGATTCGAGCGCGCACGGAGGCTTTCCGACAGTCTTTTTTCCCGCGAACCATACGCGACTGGAACAGGAAAGAGAGGTAATGACAGTGGCACGTAAAGTGCCCTCCGCCACACACCGTTGGGTGGCTTGCGGAATATAAATGTAGATGTAGATGTACCATGGAGAAGGGGCGAAGTTAAGTTCTTTCTTAAGGGCCGACATTGCACGCGAGGCTATATACTTCGCCTTCAAAACGTCATGCACACTCGTTTAATTAAAGTACCGAAGCGTTTCAGAAAATACATTACACGTAACGTTAAAGTACACTCTACCCTGACAAGTCACAGTGATAAGAACGTATGGACAAAGTATACATAGTGATTTGAACTCGCTAATAGTACATGCATCTTTTAAAATGTATATTCAGATATGAGAGATGCACTCATAAAATATGTGATTGAATGTCTACGTCGGTCTCGGAAACTGACATCCAGCCGGGAAAGCCGTGTGCTGACCACATACCCCTCCATATCTGCATCCAGTGACGCCTATGGGCTGAGGATGACACGGCGGCCGATCGGTACCGTTGGGGCTTCATGGCCAGTTCCGGAGAAGTTTAGATAGAATGTCTACGTCGTAAAGGCGAGGGGGAAAACGCAGGATGTTCACAGCTGTGATAGGACGCTATACGCTCTGTATCTGAGATATTAAAGCCTCTCTTACGGATTACGTTAAGATACCACAGCCAGGTCGCTGATGTTTCCCAGAAACAAGAAGTATGTATTTACTTAAAACTAAGCAAGTAAATATTGACCGTGGATTAAGCAATGGTGTTATCTTCCTTCTGCCCACTACTCCGGGGACGTCCTCCATTGCTGATAACCAACCACTGTAAATTTCTTCCTACTTTCAAGTGTCTGCGTGTAAAGTGCAATTATGCCTTGTCGCAAGCGTTTGGTTACGGTGACCTTTCATAAATAGGTTTGTAGACTGGCTTTTTTATTAGCGTTCCAGGGAATGCCATTCACATTTTAGAGGACATTGTCCCACAGACAAGTTGTTGTGAAGACCAACTATCAAGAAGACAGCCGAGATTAACGTTCACACAGTGAAATACGTTTTGCATGAAAACGCTTACCTTGGGAAATCGACCAAAAACAGCTGCGGCGTCTCAAAATACTATGCCGTTTAATAATTTTTGTTTTAAAAATTTCAACACAAAAAACAACATTTAACACTAAAAATTTACGCTACTCGGATGAATTAATATATTTGATTTCTGCTGTCCTGTGTCACCCAAATTTAATGGCTTACTTTTTCCGATGGGTCGAACAAAAGAAAGAACGGTTGCTAATGTTGCTATGTTACCGCTTGTTTGTTCTACCATTGTAATAACATTTCTGTCAACATTCGAATTCGGTGGTGAGCTTGCCGAATTAGTAGTGATTTTGAGTCAAAATCGTTTCCATGGTTTTGTCTTTTAAGCACAGGTATGGTGAATTAGTTTTCTATGCACAATGAAAGAGAAATCGGAAGGAAAGCAATTCGCTGCTTAAGCTGTTGATAAAAAGTGGAATTCGAGAACTGATAGCTGCAAAGAGTTGAGTATTGGTAACTCTACAGTGACGAGGATAATGACAAATAAAGATTAAATTACTACAGAGTTTCAGCACAGTTTGTGGGAGACAGAGAAAAAAAATTGAAAACGTAATTAGCTGCGCAAGCATGATTCGACCTCAGGCTGCATTTTTGTCAGATTTCTCTCTCCTTCACTCCCTCCCTCCCTCCCTCCTTATGACGTCATGCAAAGCTGCCAGGTTCGAATTCCAGTTGCCAGGTTCAACCTTCTCCTCACCCCCCCCCCCCCCCCCACTACCCACCCCAGCTCTGTTACGTAGCCCAGTTGTCCTATGTATTAAATGCCAGCAAATTAAAAAAAAAAGATGAGAAGCAAACAATAGCCCAATTACTCTGTGTACAAAAAGAAGGAGATTCAAACTTTCAATCTGGGAATTACGCCTATTGGTTGAAAATCTCAGCAAGTTGGTTGGCTGTTTGTGGGGGTTGAAGGGACCTGACTACAAAGGCCATCGGTCCTTTTCTCAGCAAGTCATCTTTGGTAAGTACAGAACCCAAGGTAGCAGATGCTTGGATACAGTCCCAATCTTCATCGTTGTCAGATTTACTCAGCACTGTGATATCAGAATCAAAGACAGCAGACCTGGGGATACAGGACCAGACTGCACAGTTGTCACATTTCGTTTGTGTTCTAAGTTTACAATTCTGTTCTATTCATAAAATGGCGGGAAAACAGAAATCTTTGATTTTCACCACTGCCATGCTATTACAGTTGTGCCAAGAGTACATTTACCACAAAGTTCAAAACTCACACAGCCTACATGTTAAAACAATGTCCACCACCCCTCTTACATCACAGCTTAACGGTTTATACCCACCCCACTTGTGCTATGTTTAGGCAATTCCTCTCCACCACAGTTGCCAGCTCATGTCTTCATTTAAACAAAAAGGCGTCTTCTGTAGTCTCCGGACATGCCAATCACGAAGTTTGTCGGTAGAGAGACTCCGTTCTGCCACTACTGCTGTATCCTACTTGACTGCATGTGTGGTTAGCAGTTGAAGAGGGCCACATTTCCGCCATGCTACACTGATATGTGCTCCCATATGTCGCTTTAAGCGAAATGAGGTGAGCCTGTACTGGGCTGAGCTGTTGCTGCCAACTGCATGTTGTGTACTTGATGCTGGATGAGTGTTGCTGTTGTAAGACATCGTGGTCTCCTGACCTTCATTGCTTACATATTCCATCCTCACAATCATATTCCGCACATCAAGACGCTTCATTCGAACCCAAACACGATAAGATAAAGTCAATGTTGTATGAATTCATGTAAACGATTTGCAGTTAACAAGTGAGCGAACCGTGGTTGCAATACTCGAGACTAGCATACACACATACATTCCAGACACGACGGTCACAGAAGCTGTTGGTTCGGGAGAGAAACCGCATAACGGGACGCCGGTCCCTTCAGAGGATGACCCAGCCTATGTCGGCTGGTGACCGCCCGTGTAGCGGGCAGCATGGGCTCGAGAGAAAGGGGAGGGGGGGAACAACCCCGTGCTCGGCTTAAAAGCAAATTCCGCTACATTGTGTGGGAGTGGCCAGCCTACGCATTCTTTACACATAGCACGCAGTTTCAGAGATTTTCACAGGGAGACAGCAAACCCCAAACGCCAATGCTACAGGTTTCCGGATTGGTCGACTTAAACTAAACGTCATTCTCCTGTTTTACAATAGCAATGCTGATTCGCAGACGATATTTCTGACGCCTTGAGCTGAAGGAATAATGGAATAGATCGAAAGATATACCCCTTCACGTCTGGCGTGGGGAGGCCTCATTCCGTTGTCGCTCTTGGAGCGAGGAACAAGTCTCTCCTCAGTGCGTCACTGGGAGAGCACCTTTGTAGAGAGCGAATCGAAGTGCTACTCTATATTGAGTCCTTGTGATTAAGTGTTGTTCACTGTGTTGGCCGACACACTTATTGTGCAATGTGAACGGACAGAGTTATAGATAAGCGCCTGCGAGCGAATTTTTAAGTGGCATCGCGGTGGACTGGTTATCTGACCGGTGTACCACGCCAATAGTTAGACTAGGGGCGAATAGGAATCTTCGACTTCATCAGGGCGTAGGGAGAGTTTGATTGGCGAAGGTCAATCCACATAGTTGTTGTTGTTGTCTTCAGTCCTGAGACTGGTTTGATGCAGCTCTCCATGCTACTCTATCCTGTGCAAGCTGCTTCATCTCCCAGTACCTACTGCAACCTACATCCTTCTGAATCTGCTTAGTGTACTCATTTCTCGGTCTCCCTCTACGATTTTTACCCTCCACGCTGCCCTCCAATGCTAAATTTGTGATCCCTTGATGCCTCAAAACATGTCCTACCAACCGATCCCTTCTTCTAGTCAAGTTGTGCCACAAACTTCTCTTCTCCCCAATCCTATTCAATACCTCCTCATTAGTTACGTGATCTATCCACCTTATCTTCAGTATTCTTCTGTAGCACCACATTTCGAAAGCTTCTATTCTCTTCTTGTCCAAACTAGTAATCGTCCATGTTTCACTTCCATACATGGCTACACTCCAAACAAATACTTTCAGAAACGACTTCCTGATACATAAATCTACATTCGATGTTAACAAATTTCTCTTCTTCAGAAACGCTTTCCTTGCCATTGCCAGTCTACATTTTATATCCTCTCTACTTCGACCATCATCAGTTATTTTGCTCCCCAAATAGCAAAACTCCTTTACTACTTTAAGTGTCTCATTTCCTAATCTAATTCCCTCAGCATCACCCGATTTAATTTGACTACATTCCATTATCCTCGTTTTGCTTTTGTTAATGTTCATCTTATATCCTCCTTTCAAGACACTATCCATTCCGTTCAACTGCTCTTCCAAGTCCTTTGCCGTCTCTGACAGAATTACAATGTCATCGGCGAACCTCAAAGTTTTTACTTCGTCTCCATGAATTTTAATACCTACTCCAAATTTTTCTTTTGTTTCCTTTACTGCTTGCTCAATATACAGATTGAATAACATCGGGGAGAGGCTACAACCCTGTCTCACTCCTTTCCCAACCACTGCTTCCCTTTCATGCCCCTCGACTCTTATTACTGCCATCTGGTTTCTGTACAAATTATAAATAGCCTTTCGCTCCCTGTATTTTACCCCTGCCACCTTTAGAATTTGAAAAAGAGTATTCCAGACAACATTATCAAAAGCTTTCTCTAAGTCTACAAATGCTAGAAACGTAGGTTTGCCTTTTCTTAATCTTTCTTCTAAGATAAGTCGTAAGGTCAGTATTGTCTCACGTGTTCCAACATTTCGACGGAATCCAAACTGATCCTCCCCGAGGTCTGCATCTACCAGTTTTTCCATTCGTCTGTAAAGAATTCGCGTTAGTATTTTGCAGCCGTGGCTTATTAAACTGATAGTTCGGTAATTTTCACATCTGTCAGCACCTGCTTTCTTTGGGATTGGAATTATTATATTCTTCTTGAAGTCTGAGGGTATTTCGCCTGTCTCATACTTCTTGCTCACCAGCTGGTAGAGTTTTGTCATGACTGGCTCTCCCAAGGCCGTCAGTAGTTCTAATGGAATGTTGTCTACTCCGGGGGCCTTGTTTCGACTCAGGTCTTTCAGTGCTCTGTCAAACTCTTCACGCAGTATCGTATCTCCCATTTCGTCTTCATCTACATCCTCTTCTATTTCCATAATATTGTCCTCAAGTACATCGCCCTTGTATAAACCTTCTATGTACTCCTTCCACCTTTCTGCCTTCCCTTCTTTGCTTAGAACTGGGCTGCCATCTGAGCTCTTGATATTCATACACGTGGTTCTCTTCTCTCCAAAGGTCTCTTTAATTTTCCTGTAGGCAGTATCTATCTTACCCCTAGTGAGATAAGCTCCTACATCCTTACATTTGTCCTCTAGCCATCCCTGTTTAGCCATTTTGCACTTCCTGTCGATCTCATTTTTGAGACGTTTGTATTCCTTTTTGCCTGCTTCATTTACTGCATTTTTATATTTTCTCCTTTCATCAATTAAATTCAATATTTCTTCTGTTACCCAAGGATTTCTAGCAGCCCTCGTCTTTTTACCTACTTTATCCTCTGCTGCCTTCACTACTACATCCCTCAGAGCTACCCATTCTTCTTCTACTGTATTTCTTTCCCCTATTCCTGTCAATTGTTCCCTTATGCTCTCTCTGAAACTCTGTACAACCTCTGGTTCTTTCAGTTTATCCAGGTCCCATCTCCTTAATTTCTCACATTTTTGCAGTTTCTTCAGTTTTAATCTACAGGTCAATAGATTGTGGTCAGAGTCCACATCTGCCCCTGGAAATGTCTTACAACTTAAAACCTGGTTCCTAAATCTCTGTCTTACCATTATATAATCTATCTGATACCTTTTAGTATCTCCAGGGTTCTTCCACGTATACAACCTTCTTTCATGATTCTTAAACCAAGTGTTAGCTATGATTAATTTGTGCTCTGTGCAAAATTCTACTAGGCGGCTTCCTCTTTCATTTCTTAGCCCCAATCCATATTCACCTACTATGTTTCCTTTTCTCCCTTTACCTACACTCGAATTCCAGTCACCCATTACTATTAAATTTTCGTCTCCCTTCACTATCTGCCGGCCGCGGTGGTCTCGCGGTTCTAGGCGCGCAGTCCGGAACCGTGCGACTGCTACGGTTGCAGGTTCGAATCCTGCCTCGGGAATGGATGTGTGTGATGTCCTTAGGTTAGTTAGGTTTAAGTAGTTCTAAGTTCTAGGGGACTAATGACCACAGCAGTTGAGTCCCATAGTGCTCAGAGCCATTTGAACCATTTGAACCTTCACTATCTGAATAATTTCTTTTATTTCATCGTACATTTCTTCAATTTCTTCATCATCTGTAGAGCTAGTTGGCATATAAACTTGTACTACTGTAGTAGGTGCGGGCTTCGTATCTATCTTGGCCACAATAATGCGTTCACTATGCTGTTTGTAGTAGCTTATCCGCATTCCTATTTTCCTATTCATTATTAAACCTACTCCTGCATTACCCCTATTTGATTTTGTGTTTATAACCCTGTAGTCACCTGACCAGAAGTCTTGTTCCTCCTGCCACCGAACTTCACTAATTCCCACTATATATAACTTTAACCTATCCATTTCCCTTTTTAAATTTTCTAACCTACCTGCCCGATTAAGGGATCTGACATTCCACGCTCCGATCCGTAGAACGCCAGTTTTCTTTCTCCTGATAACGACATCCTCCTGAGTAGTCCCCGCCCGGAGATCCGAATGGGGGACTATTTTACCTCCGGAATATTTTACCCAAGAGGATGCCATCATCATTTAATCATACAGTAAAGCTGCATGTCCTCGGGAAAAATTACGGCTGTAGTTTCCCCTTGCTTTCAGCCGTTCGCAGTACCAGCACAGCAAGGCCGTTTTGGTTAATGTTGCAAGGCCAGATCAGTCAATCATCCAGACTGTTGCCCCTGCAACTACTGAAAAGGCTGCTGCCCCTCTTCAGGAACCACACGTTTGTCTGGCCTCTCAACAGATACCCCTCCGTTGTGGTTGCACCTACGGTACGGCCATCTGTATCGCTGAGGCACGCAAGCCTCCCCACCAACGGCAAGGTCCATGGTTCATGGGGGGAGGTAGAACGAGAGTTAATTTATTTGTCAGCAGCGAGCGGCGCAGGCAACAGTTATCGCAGTTTACGGTATGGTGCGCTACAGCTATTGCGAGTCCCATATTTCCTCCACAACAGAACACTTCACTGCATTTCACATGCGACAGCCTCCACCGTACCTAGCAACATTCTAAAGGATAATTATTCAAGCTGAGTAGGCGCGTCTCTTAGCCATTCTGCCAACTCAACAACCATCTTAAACTTTGTATAGAAATTTCATTAGCGAATCCTATTCTTGAGAGGTGATTTCACGTTCCGAAAAGGACCGGGATATAATTTGTTCAATTCATAACCAAAAGTTCCATTGTGTTTTCTCAGAATTTTTGCAAAATAAATAATAACTTTCGTTAGTTTCATGTTTTTCTTACACTAGCTGGCACTACTCCAGTACGGAAGTATCCCACTAGTTAAGTAAGAAATTTTGTGCATTTTTGTGTCATTTCCTTACAGCGGACGACTCCAGAAGATATTTATTGCTGAAAGTTTTTCAGGCATTTCTCTTTAGAACGTTAGGGGCGTCTGTCTGACTTCTGTAGTAGTGTGGGGGTGGAAATTGCATTTTGCAGGAGCCACAGGGTAAAGGGTACATCTCAGATTAATCCGTTGCGCAGAATGATAGATCAACCCCACACCTGCAGACTGTATACACTCTACAGCAGTCACAGCATAACTGGACACCACCATATGTGCTCCATGTGTCCTCTCCTCCTGGCACCTTGTCACATAGCATCATAGCCGCCAACAGCTTGCACAGCTGCTACTGCCACCTGCGGATAGTCAAGCCTGTCTGCTATGACAGTCACAGCACTAGAGTGGGCAGGCATAACAGTGCAACTGCGTCCTCCCCCCCCCCCCCCCCCCACAGCCACGTGTTACCCAGGTCTATACTTCCTGCCAGCCACTAAAGCGATGGTTGATGCCTCTGTTGCTGCTAACACATTTCCATATCCATGTGTGTGACTGAATCTTCGACTAGTCCAGACCTGCCTGCCATTCTTTTTTTTTGTGTGTCATCTGTCTTCTGACTCGTTTGATGCAGCCGGCCACGAATTCCGCGTTTAGATTTTCATCTCAGAGAAGCGCTTGCAACCTACTTCCTCAATTATTTGTTGGATGCATTCCAATATCTGTCTCCTTCTACACTTTTTACCCTCTGCAGCTCCCTCTAGTATCATGGAAGTTATACCCTGATGTCTGAACAGATGTCTTCTCAGCCTGTCCCTTCTTCCTGTCAGCGTTTTCCGTATATTACTTTCGTCTCTGATTCTGCACAGAACCCGCTCATTCCTTACCTTGTCAGTCCACCTGCATTTTCAACACGCTTCTGTAGCACCACATTTGAAATGATTCGATTCTCTCCTTTTCTGGTTTTCCCACACTCCTTGTTTCACAACCACACAATGCTGTGCTCCAAACGTACATTCTGAGAAATGTCTTCCTTACATTAAAGCCTGTGTTTGATACTAATAGCCTTTTCTTAGCTGGTGCTAGTCTGCTTTTGACGGTTAGCGTGCTCCGTCTGTCATTCATTATTTTGCTGCCTAGGGAGCAGAATTCCTTAACTTCATATACTTCCAGCTCGTCAGTGCTGATGTTAAGGTTCTCGCTGTTGTCATTTCTGCTACTTCTCATTACTTTCTTCTTTCTTCGTTTTGATTTCAGACCATTCTGTACTCATTAGACTGTTCATTACAATCAGCAGTTCCTGTAATTCTTCTTCACCTTTACTAAGGAGTGCAATCTGATCAGCGAATCTTATCACTGATATCTTTTGACTCTGAATTTTAATTCCACTCTTAAAATTTTCTTTTATTTCCATCATCACTTCTTTGATGTTTAGATTGAACACTAAGGTTGGAAGACTACATCCTTGTCTTTTACCCTTTATAATCCGAGTACTTCGTTTGTGGTTTCCATTCTTATTGTTCCCTATTGGCTCTTGTACATGCTGTGTATTAGCCGTTTCTTCCAATAGCTTACCCCTATTTTCCTCAGAATTTTGAACCCCTGCACCATTACACATTGTCCAACGCTTTTTCCAGGTCGACAGCTGCTATGAATGTGTCTTGATTTTCTTTAGTCCCGCTCGCATTATCAACTCCAACGTCATAACTGCCCCTCTGGTCGCCTTTACCTTTCCTAAGTCCAAACTGATACTCATCTAACAGATACTCAATTTTCTTCTCCATTCTTCTGTAAATTGTTCTTACCGGCAACGTGGATGCGTGAGCTGCAAAAACTGATTGTGCGGTAATTTTCGCACTTGTCGGCTCTTGCAGTATTCAGAATTATGTGTATGATATTTTTCTGAAAGTAAGATGGTATTTCGCCAGTCTCATACGTTCTATAGGTTTAGACAACACTGTCCGTGGAGCGCAGCGCTCTGCTGCTAACTTTGATTAGAACAACAGTCGAGCCCGCAAAAACATTTGTTTATTCGGCTATGTTTCGATTTATGTTAAAGCATCCTCAGATATTTTGGGACAGCAACTTACAAGCAGCATTACTATATATGGCGTTAAAGGAAAAAAGAGAAATGCTGTAGCGTTTACCCCTATGGCTGGTGCTGGCAGTTTCTCCGTTTTTCGCCTGATACCACGATCGCACACTGTGACTGATGGCTGTGGAGCCACGGCTTAAGCAGTGTGTAATTCACACGCCAACTATGGATTACGTCAGCAACAGCCAATGCCAAACGCTTCACAACGATCCTGGTATCATGTGAAAAACAGAGGCAATGACGTTTATGATTTTAGAAATTCTTATGGAATGTTATCTATCTAGCCGGCCTCTGTGATCGAGCGGTTCTAGGAGCTTCAGTCCGGAACCGCGCTGCCGCAATGGTCGAAGGTTCGAATCCTCCTTCGGGAATGGTTGTGTGTGATGTCCTTAGGTAAGTTAGGTTTAAGCAGTTCTAAGTTCTAGGTCACTGATGACCTCGGATGTTAATTCCCATAGTGCTTAGAACCGTTTGAACCATTTGTTATCTATCCTTTCTGCCTTATTTGATGTTAAGTCTTCCAAAGCACTTCTTTCTTCGGTTATGCAATCTTTTTCTCATGCTTTCACATCCGTCTTGGAGATCCCAATGGGGTACTATTCCGTAGTCTTTTACCAGTGGAGAGATCATCATGACACTTTTTCAGTTACAAGCCACATGTCCTGTCGATACACCTCGTCAGTCTTTAATGTAGCGATTTCCATTGCGTTCCGCATCCTCATACCGTTCATCATTATTGATACTTCCGTCTTCAGAACCATTTTTCCACTCCAAGGGCAAGAGAGTATCCTGGACCTCTGTCCCCTTCTCCGCTCTCTTTGACAAATCTGTTGGCAGAGTGAGGGTGACTTCTTACGCCGGACGTCTTTTGGCCACCTATGCTGATGACTTTTATTCAAAATCCAAGCGATAGTGGGGTACTAACCTGGGATAGAGGACGTCTCTGATTACTAAGCAGAGACGCTGCTCCTAGACCACGATCGCAACTCCTGAATGTTGTTCTTATCCGAGATAAGGACATTTTTCCCTACAGGTCTAAGACGACCTGCTATTCATAGCTAAGGCAAAGATGTTTTTCTCATGCAGGTAGAAGTCTATTATTCACATGTTAGGAAAACAACTCAGAAGCGCTGTTTCAGTACTAATATGCATGGAGCTACCTCCTGGAATTTCCCTATACTGTTTATATCTGATAACATGAAATTACACATAGTGGGTGTTTTCCTCTGCTGGTCTAAAACTGTGTGGGTCACCATTCATAGTTGGGACAAAGATGTTTTTCACCGCAGGTATAAGCCTGTGTGTACATGTTCACATATGGGATGGAATCATGTTTTCTCACTCGGCAAGAAAACAACTCAGACCTGTTATTTCGGTAGTAATCTATAGGGACTTGCAGGCCAATTTATAGAAGACCCACAAAATTTTATTCATTAGGAATTTGGAGGCATACTTTATAGCATTACAGTTTTAGAGTTTCAGAATACTCCCAACATACAGAACAAGTTTGATGTCGAATAATAAGTGAAACTTGCAAGATTTTTGATGAAAGAATAAAGAAAGCTGAAGATGCTAATCATACATCACACACGTAAGGAGTTCATAAAGGCGAGTGACCAGTATAGCGCATTTGGTGTATCATAATCACATTTCATTTCACAGTTCATTTCGTAGATTCAAATAGTAGGTCACAAAGTCTTTTATCCTACCGAAGAGTCAAACAGTAGGTCCCAAAAATAGGTGCTACACATTGACCATACACTTTTTGCGAAGTAAGCCACATTGCATTACGAAATAATATATACATCAACGATAAGTAATAATTCCAGTTAGCAATGTTTAATCAAGGTATTAATATAGTTAACATGAAGCAGCAAAGTCGATATCCAGTAGTTTCATAGTGTTTGCACAATGTGTGTAGTATACTGTGTTTGCATGGTTAACTCCTTCTATTTCTATTTCCAGATACTTTTGTTGAGTATCCCCTTGTAAATACGACTCAACAGGAATTTGTATCCATATTCCGCACCGAATTCTCCCTAAATTCAAGCAGAAGGAAACACGTCAATGTTGGAGTGTTGTCTAAGTATGAATTCAAGCCAACTGAAAGTTTTGAAAACCTGAATTACTGTGGCACTAACGTGGATTTATCCCCTACAGAGTGATGTTGGCTGTGCGGTAGATCAACAACGATTGCTGGCATGTTTGCTCGAAATACTCAAGATCAATGCAAACGGCTTCTCCCGAACAAATTAAATTTTTTAACTGGACGGAACATGTAGGAACAGGCCTTCAAGAATTCAGTGTATGACACTTGTGCCATAAAATACGCATTTATGAGAGTTGGCAGCGGTATGTGTACAACTTCCATCAACCATTATTTAGCGATTTATTAAAACTGTCATGACAGACTCGGGATCCCATAGAGGAAGATATAGCCCATTATACTGATGAGGGTTTTAACATCAATATGTGGAACTATGTAGGAGTTCACTGCACCTGATGTAGGCACAGATAGCCTGGTAAATGCAGAAATAAATGAATTGTCTGCATGACATCAGTGTTTTTTTTTTTCCTTAGCTTATAAAACTCCATTGCATGTTAGTGTAGTCATATACTCTTCGTAACGAGCAGTTGGACGAATCATCCACTTCGCAAGGACTTTATGGTAAGTGACTGGCCTGAGGATACCACAGAAAACTAGGATGAGAGGACTGGAGCACTACTGCTGGACATTATCAGATTAACAATTGTTGGCCCATCTCATGGCAGGAAGACAAACGTTCTCCTGTGTCTTGTAATTCACCCAGATGATGTTCAGTTTCAAAAGGTATATATAGTTTCAAAAAGCAGCATTCCAGGCCCAAAGCGAACTATCTGAGAATATACTTTGAAGCACTGACGGTATTACGTATGACTTTCACCAGAAGTGATGATGTCCTGCCACCTGAAGGACTAATAACCTGCTGCTGATTTTTTATTTGATGATGTTGCTGCGGAAAACCTAGATCAAATACCAAAATACTTCTACTTTAGGCAGGCATAGATGAGTCTTATACCTATTTCAGATTCACTTTAGGATCCCAGAACAACTGACAAGGGACAGTCAAACAAACGGCTAATTACGTCATTACACATTATTCTATGGTCAAGTTCACGTACACATATACCCACGATCAACCAGAGGGGGGAAGGTAGAACATTCGTCTGTACATTAACAACACAATTCAGAAGCTCGATGATAATATTGAATGTTACACTACTAGACATGAAACACTCAAAAAATAGTATCAAGGAATGAAATACTTACTCTGAGACTATTTTGCGGTAAATCAAGTTATCTGCAAGGCATCATGCAAGTGAAATGAATGAAAACGAGAGTATCTGTAAGTTGTATACCGTTCCGATGTCTGTTTATTATATAACAACATGTCCATAAAATATAACGCCGTTGAGAAGGGTGAGGATGTCTGGGTGAAGCTAGGACTAATGTGGCTAGGGCACCAGGAAAAAGACCAGGCACTCACAGAAGCGTTTAAGTCTGTTACAGAATTTATTGGGAGGCAATTGAAAGGTAATGATTTAAAGATTGCTATTGGCGATTTCATTAAACATTACAATGATATTAGGATAGATACAACACATGATGTAAGCAGGGAATAATTGTATACGCCGGGTACTCACTCTATAACTTTAATTAATAATGCAATAATATCGTTAATATAGAATCTGAAAGAACACTTGGTTTACTGAATCTAATATTCCAAAAGACTATAAAACTTGACAGCTATTCATCAAAAGATATAGAAACGTATGGCGAAATATTACGTATGACTGAAGTATGTAAGAAAACACATGAAATAGGAGCAAAAAATGTAAACAAATTATTAAACCGGTATAATAAGGTATACCTCGCAGTGGTATTATCGACATTCAGAATAAGAAAATTAACAACTGACATCCCTAATCCATCAACTACGACGACCCCAACGAAACAGTTGAATGGGTATGACCGCTCACAGCATGAGCTGCAGCTGGGAATACAGCTCATTCGAATGAAATCGTTGCGGTAACTTCAGAGCTCTGCGAAAGAAGTATTACCGAATAACTGGGGAGACAGTTGTTCAAGAGCTCCATAAACAAGCATGCAAGGCATTCCCATATAGGCGCACTGTAATTCGAGGTTTGGATGACTCCTAGCAGGCGAATCTTCTAGACTGAACGATATTAATGGAACAACAAAAATTTCAGACATATTTTAATGGTCACTGACACATATTCTAAATTTTCATGGGCGTTAACTGTGACAACAAACGTGGGGAGGACAGGTGGACAGTTGTCTTATCTGCAGATAAGAACCGACAGCATCACAATCTACGAACAGATCACAGCTCCGAGTTTTCCAATAGGTATTTCAAGATGGTAGTGAGACAATATGGCACACACATTCTCTCAGAAGACGGTAAGTATTGCGGGTTATTTTTACTAACTCACAAAAGCACGAATGTGAGTGCTTCGTAACATTTGCGGTTCTTGTAAATGGACTGATATCCTTCTACAGTTCAGTGACCTGTATAAAGGAACCGTACACCAAAGAATAAAAATGAAACCCATTGACGTCCACGATAATGAGTTTCTAAGTAGTGCGTACAGTCATACTGAAATGGTAGGTCCGTGCAAACAGAAATTTAATTTAGGTTATTTAGTATGTATTTCAAAACAGACTATGTTTGAGAAATCATACGTACGAAAATAGTCAACAGAGATATTTACAGTTTCCAACAATCAAACATCTTAAAAGATAGCACCCGTAATGAAATTGACGGTATATTTTTAACAGAATAGCTACAAAGAAGTAGTGGACTATAGTAACGGGAATCGGACGCAAACGGGAGACAATGGCCGACCATCCGAGGGAGTCGACGGTGAGTCGCCGAAAACCACGGAGAGACGGGCTAACAACGAAGACAACACGACAGAATGATGAGCCCAGAGAGTGAACCGAGTCGAGAGTCTGGCGGTAGCAATATCAAAAACCAAGCAACGCTGAATGCGGGGAACAGTACGATGTATGTATGGTATTCTGCCCTACGGCAGGTCTTGTCATGGGTTAAGCCTCTTCCACTTTTGTCTGTCCGTAGCCAGTCTTTTCATTTCTGAATATTTGCCTCCTTTGATATTGTCCGGCATTTGATATATCCTTTTTCCTCATCGTCTTTTTCCCTCCACCATTTCTTTTATTCCTTCCTTCAATAAGCAGTCCCTCCTCAAACAATGTCCAATCCAGTTTCGTTTTCTCTTTCTGATGACTTTGTTATCGAACTCTTCTTAATACATCTTCATTCCTTACTCGGTCTTCCCATTTCACTTTTTCAATTCTTCTCCATATCCGCTTCTCTAGTGCCTCTAATCTTCTTTCATGTTCCTTCCTCAATGTCCAGGTCTCCTCACCATATAGTGCAACGCTCCAGATGTAATATTTGGCAAGTCTTTTCCTCAGATCTTTGTTTAGTGGTCCACGAAGTAATTTCTATTTCCTCCTGAATCCTTCTTTTGCAACTGCAATTCTTTTCCTAATTCCTGTTGAGCAATACATATCATCCATTATTACATTTCCCAAGTAATTGACGTTATTCACTTGCTCTATTTTCTCTCCCCCTATTTTCACACGGCATTTTCTCCCCTTTCCTCCAATAACCGTTACCGTTAGAAGAATATGGAATGAAAATTAACAAGAGGGAACAGTACGAGAGTGCAGTCTGAACACCACTGTGGGCCGCGTCCCTGCGCTGCTAGCTTTATAAAGCGGCCGCGGGCACCTACAGGCTCGCGCATAGGGCGTAGCCCACACCTAGCGCTGAGGTGGCGACAGCAGCGCTCGCAAATGTTTGGGGCGCCGCCCAGGGGCAGTCGTCTAGGCCCATGCGTTGTGAACTGGACATTTTTCTCATAGCTACCACACAACATTTGGGTGGATAGCGATGATTTGCTATATAACAGGATGATATATATTAAAAATTTAAAAATTAATGTATACAATTGTAGCCAGTGGGTCTGATATATATATATCAGACCCACTGGCTACAATTGTATACATTAATTTTTAAAGTGTATTAGCTGAAACAGTAACATTTTTCTCAATGGAAATCTCGTGTACACATCTGTGAATGTTCAATCTTTATATCATGCACAAGTACTCTCATTGTTGGGCACCACTGAAACAATATCAACAACTGAATGTAGCAGTGCGCAGCTGCTTGGGACCGCCACAATTCACTGAATTTGTTGGTTAGCTATACTCCACCGTGTAATTTAATACTATTATTGATATTCTGCAAGGTGAGTGTTGAACTTGAATATTTCAAAATTAATTATTTCAGTTCATAGAAAGAATTCAAATGTACTCAGCATACATTGAAACTGGTATATATGATTATAGAAATTTTTCATATAAAATAATTGAAAAAATTCACCTAATAGCGTTAGTGCACAAAGAAAAATTTCCCTTCCTCCAGAAAAAATTCAGATCTGAAAGGGTTAATGCACATCAAACAAAAACAGCACATGAACATGATCTCCTTTGGTCTCCGAGGTAAAAACTCTAGGTTTCGTATGTATGTATATTTATTAGTAGCACACAGATATTAATTTTAGTTGCATTGTGTGTATTTAGTTATAACTTTTGTCTATAATGGCGCCTATGTGAAAATAACATAGTCAACTTTCGTGGCCCAGTGCTGCAAAATCTGCACCATAAAATGAAAATAATGACTGAGATATTTAAATACTTTCATAAATGAATAAACTGAATAAGTTATCTGAATAAAATCTGGGCTAGAAGACCCGTAATTACCAAAAATAGTTGTATTGATCGTAATGGTGGACAACAGTAAGGTAAGATCGTAACTAATATAAGTTTTAGTAAGTGTAAGAAACGACTCAATTCTTCTACAAGTAAAATATGGTTTCAATATTAACAATAATATTTTGTAATATGAAAACGGTTTACACATTTAAGAATTATTACACTTATTACAGACCGCTTAGTATAGAACATGCTAAGTCAGCGGTACTACTTGAAAAGGTACACTATCTTCCCTTTTATCAGACAAATGAAAATTAACGGAGTGTATATTGTCGTTTTTAATAATTGACAACACAGATTGTCTTTGTGCTTTTCACTCGATGCACTTCACATGAAAAAATGTCGTTGTTTTTCATTTATTACAGAAAAATATCTTTCCTTCACGTATATTCACAGGAATAAATACGCTAGGACGTGGCATACCGGCTATAACTATAGCGGATCTGGAACCAAACTTGAGAAACGACTTGTGAATGGTGACAAGAAAATCAACCTTTTAGACAAGGCCTGCAAACAACATAATGTACGAAGCAAATAAGGATCTTCCAGGAAGTCACACAGCACATTTAATTTTGGTGGACACAGCTAAGGAAATATGTAGAAGAAGGTTCACTGGTTTTCGTCAGCATATTACTGCGCTTGTAGTAGACAACGCAATCCATAGAAAATGAAAATTATGTATGGCGTTTAATTTCAGTTGAATTATAAATACAGCAAGTCGTCCGCTGAAGAATAAGAGGTAGAGTAGTTTGAAAGAGACCACATCAGGGTGTTTAAGAAAGAGCGGCAGTTAAAAGAGCCTCAGAGGCAAAACTGACTAAAATGCCTAAAGATCTACCACTGCCTAGTGTAACAGGTCGAATCTTTCTCCTCATAATTCGTGTTCTTTTAGGATTTTCAGCGACTGGCTCTTTATCCAGCAGCACTGTAGCTGTTGCCAGAACAATGAAAAATTAGGGCAATGCACAGCAGCAACTTGATAGAACGAAGAGACGTCATAGATTCATTAAATCTCTAGTTACTGCGAAAGTAGTAGTTATAGTGCCTGAGAGACCACTTACAAATATCGGTCTGCTTAAATTCGCCAAGATGTTCTCTGTTCCAACATTTCATGGAGTGTTTACGTGAAATACACCACCTAAGAGTACGTTCAAATCGAATGAATGTGGAATTGGAAATTTAGACGTTGAGGAACTCACTGGGTGGCATACGTTAAAAGAAGAAGAACTTAGACTAGTATCTACTACCTTGATTCATTGGGGAGTTATAGCCAAGAAAAGAATTACACCACTACTTTTCCAGCAACAACACATTCTACAATTTTCTATCCTACCGAAACTACGGTGCATACCTGTATGGACACTTACGTCTCATCTTGATACTGCAAGTCACAAGGAATATATAAAACAAAAATCGCACACAGCAGTTCTTCAGCTGAGTTAGAGAGTGATGTCACTCACTATGAATTTAAAAGATCGATCATTAGCATTGTGTGCGAATTACTTTCCACCAATAAAATTAAAGAAAGGCGATTGGCCTCCCCTTGTTTGTATTCCCAAAATTTTCCCCGCCGACATATTTATTAAAATATTATGGCGTGTAAATAATGTCCTAAAAATTTGGTTTACATTTTTTTGGCAGCCACGAAGTATCTTTGGCCATAGATTTCTGTTTCTCAGCTCTTCAAATCCAGCTCCTTATATCCATCGCTTCTAATCGCTTTCTGTCTGTCTTTTGGTTGTGTCTAGCTTTCACAGACATAGAGAAACACAATCCAGAGTGATAATTCAGTTGCTTTCTGTTTTACATGCTGAATCTTGTATCTTCTGCAAATGATTGGCCTGAATATCAAAACTGATTAATAGTTTCTATTTTTTTTCAGATTTTGTATCAGGCATACTTATCATTTTTATTTGCTTACTATGAAAATATTGTCGTTTTGTCACTAGTAAGTTTAAGCTCAAGCATTTTTGTAGCTATTGCAGACACAGAGAATATATTAGACGTATGGTTTTCACTATCATACATTACAGCAATATAATCTGGAAATCTGCACCTTTATTCCAGATATTTTGCGTTGAATGCTTTTACAGGTCCATCGACGAAAAGATATGAAATAAATGTAGTTACACTTGAGCAAAACACAATATATTGTTCTCCTCTATTTGCCCACACACGTGTCAATCACATTAAATAATATTGAGTGGCAATGTATACAGTTTGGTATTATGAGCACCAGATTCAGAGAAGTGAATAAGTAAAACATAATTATATTATTACTGGGAGTAAATCTTCCGCAGCTACAGCTGGATTATTTATTTATTTACTTATTCATTCTGTCATACCCAACTTCGAGAGTAAATCGTCACTATCAAATTCTCGTCCTCATCATACAACATAAATAACTGTGACGAAGCCACAAATAGTTGAAATTAAGGCCAAATTTACATGTGCTCATTGAATACACACCACAGGTCGCCCTCGTATTAACCATTGTGATAGGTAGGGACTAGGAGCCAGGGCAAAGCTTCTGACGCTTCAGCCTCCAAAGAGATTCTGACACAATAAATAAATAAAAAAGTCAACCGCAGTTGTGATAGATTAATTTTGGGAAATTTTACCATAAATTTTGAGCCCATAATAAACTTCTCTAAAACAGGGGTGAAGAACTAGAATTTAAAAAATCAGGAAATGTGTACTTTCGCCTTCTTTTCCCTCTTGTACAGTTTCAACTAGTGTGTAGTCAATTAGAACTTGCAGTAGGTGACAAAATAACACCATGATGGATAACAGGTGGCAGGCTCGTGTCTGCAATAAAACGTGGTAAAAAGTTAAGGAAACCAATTAACATTTATGTAAAATAGCTCGCTGGCAATTTCTGTTATCTAACAAAGCTTTTGAGTTCCTTTATGTCAGGAACAACATTGATTGCTTGTGGAGACCAAGTATAGGACGAAATTCCCTACAAACACAGAGATGAAATAAGTGCCAAGATCCAACCAATACCTGTAGTTGCTAACATCAGCGGTCGCGGAGTTTCTACGGAAGTGGCTATCTATCGTAGCTCTTGACCAATCTTGCAAAGGATACACCAACCTCAAATTCATAGTACCGTTAGCCTTTCTACTACCAGAAACAATATAATCGTTAGAATTACATGAAGTGCATGTCGAATTAACATACACTGAAGAGCGAAAGAAACTGGTACACCTGCCTAACATCGTGTAGGGACCCGGCGAACTCGTAGAAGTGCTGCAACACAACGTGGCATGGACTCGACTAATGTCTGAAGTAGTACTGGAGAGAACTGACACCATGAATTCTGAAGGGTTGTTGTAAATCTGCAAGAATACGAAGGGGTGGACACCTGATCTGAACAGCACTTTGCAGGGCATCCCAGATATGTACAATAATTAGCATGAATGGGGAGTTTGGTGGCCAGCTGAAGTGTTTAAACTCAGAAGACTGTTCCTGCAGCCACTCTGTAGCAATCATGGAAGTGTGGGGTGTCTCATTGCTCTGCCGGAATTGCCCAAGTTCCTCGGAATGAACAATGGACATGAATGGATGCAGGTGATCAGACAGGATTCGTAAGTACGAGTCGTATCTACACGTTATCGGGGGTCCCATATGACTCCAACTGCACGAGCCACACACCATTACAAAGCCTCCTCCAGTTTGAACAGTTCCCTGCTGACATGCAGGATCCATGGACTCATCAGATTTTCTCCATACCCTTACACGTCCATCCGCTCGATACAGTTTGAAACGAGACTCGTCTGGCCAAGCAACATGTTTCCAGTCGTCAACAGTCCAATATCGGTGTAGACGGCCCCAGCGAGGGATAAAGTTTCGTGTCGGACAGTCATCAAGGGTACACGAGTGGGGTTTCGGCTACGAAATCTCATACTGATGATGTTTCGTTGAATGGTTCGCAAGCTGACACTTGTGGATGGCCCAATATTGAAATCTGCAGCAGTTTCCGAAAGGGTTGTACTTCCGTCACGTTGAACGATTCTCTTCAGAAGTTGTTGGTCCCGTTCTTGCAAGACATTCTCTGCTGCAGCGATGTAAGAGATCTGCTGTTTTATGGGATTCCTGACATTCACGGTACACTTGTGAAATGGTCGTAGGGGAAAATCCCCGCTTCATCGCTATCTGTAAGATGTTGTGTACCATCGCTCGTGCGACGACTGTAACACAACGTTCAAAGTCACTTGAGTCTTGGTAACCTGCCATTGTAGCAGCAGTAACCAAACTAACAACTGCACCAGACACATTTTGTCTGATACAGGCGTTTCGGCCGATGTGGCTGAGCGGTTCTAGGCGCTTCAGTCCGGAACCGCGCAGCTGCTGCGGTCGCAGGTTCGAATCCTGCCTCGGGCATGGATGTGTGTGATGTCCTTTCGTTAGTTAGGTTTAATTAGTTCTAACTCTAGGGGACTGATGACCTCAGATGTTAAGTCCATAGTGCTTAGAGACATTTGAACCATGTGAACAGGCGTTTCCGACCGCAGCGCCGTATTCTTCCTGCTTAAGTATCTCTGCATTTGAGTACTCATGCCTGTAACAGTTTCTTCGCCGCTTCAATGTAGGTGCACAGAGCGAGGTGGCGCAGTGGTTAGCACACTGGACTCGCATTCTGGAGGACGACGATTCGAACCCGCGCTTCGCCGTCCTTATTAAGGTTCCCCGTGATTTCTCTAATCGCTTCAGGCAAATGCTGGGATGGTTCCTTTGAAAGCTCGCAGCCCACCTCCTTCCCCATTCTTTCCTAATCCGATGTGACCAGTGACCTCGTCGTTTGGTCCCTTGCACGGTATGAACCAACCAATCAACCAAAACAGGCTCTAGTTCACTGACTGACAAAATAAGTGAAACACCCAGAAAGAACGGTCGTACATGTACAAATCAACGGTGGGTAGGTAAATTATCAGAGATGAAATTCTGTGTGACGTTTAGAATGCCCACCAGAGTGCATTGGTGTTGTTCGTGTTTAGTATTGTCACCATATCTGGTAGGGTGAACAGAGTCGGAGTCAATATGTTGAGTCATCATTGTGAATGACATGGAGGTGCCACGTGCTCGTGCCTGAAAGCTTCATCAGTACACGACGGAGATTGAAAGGGGCCTCATTCTCGATTTCTATCTGGCCGGCCGGTTGAACTGTGCAATATCCAGAACTGTGAGGCATCCTGACGTGACGGTATCCTGATGTTGGACTGCACGGGAATGTGAAGGCTGGCATTTTCGTTGTCAAGGATCCGGTAGATCGTGTCTGACCATCACAAGGGAGGACCGCAGTGCACCAAGCACGTCCTAACCCATTCACGTCTGCGCCCATGTCATCCGAGATAAATCAATGTATTCGTTGCAATAATCTGTGTCATCCCGCAATGTTGGTCGGACACCAGCAGTAGCCGGACTGAAGAATTACCGTCCTATGTGTTAGCTTCCATGGTCACCGAAACACAAACTGTGTAATGCTGCCCGCAAGTGTTATATAATGGTCCCAACGAAACTGCTTTCTCAGATAGCTAAACAACAATTCAAACACTTCTAATTAATAGAGATAAAAGTATACATCTTAAGTGTTCCGAAACAACTCAAATCGCTTAAGACACGCAAGTCTTCCCATCCAATCTGGTTCCTTTCAGAGTATGCAGACACAATAGCGGCTTCCTTAGCAATCATATACAACCGCTCTCTTGACGAAAGGTCTGTTCCTAAAGAGTGGAAAGTAGCACAGGTCACACCAATATTCAAGAAAGGACATAGGAGTAACCCATTGAATTAGAGACCCATATCACTGACCTCAATTTGCAGTAGGATTTTGGATCATATACTGTACTCGAACATTATGAATCACCTAGGAGAAAATGACTTATTGATACATAAGGTGCCGGCCTGGGTGACCGAGCGGTTCTAGGCGCTACAGTCTGGAACCGCGCCACCGACACGGTCGCAGTTTCGAATCATGCCTCGGGCATGGATTTGTGTGATGTCCTTAGGTTAATTAGGTTTAAGTAGTTCTAAGTTCTAGGGGACTGATGACCTTAGAAGTTAAGTCCCATAGTGGTCAGAGCCATTTTTTTATACGAAACCAACACGGATTCAGAAAATATGTTTCTTGTACAACACAGATAGCTCTTTATTCCCATGAAGTAATGAGTGCTGTCGACAACGGATCTGAGATCGATTCCATATTCCTGGATTGCCAAAAGGCTTTTGATACCGTTCCTCACGAGCGACTATTAATCAAACTGTGTGCATATGGAGTATCGTCTCAGTTGTGTGAGTGGATTCGTGATTTCCTCTAATAGAGGTCACAGATCGTAGTGATAGACGGTAAATTTTCGAGTAGAACGGAAGTGATATCTGACGTTCCGCAACGTAGTGTCATAGGCCCTCTGCTGTTCCTGGTTTATATAAATGTTGTAGGTGATAATCAGAGCAGCCCCCTTAGATTGTGTGCAGATAATGCTGTAATTTACCGTCTAGTAAAATCATTAGACGATCAATTCAAATTACAAAATGATCTTGATAGAATATCTGTATGATGCAAAAAGTGGCAATTGGCACTAAACAAAGAAAAGTGCGAGGCCATCCACATGGGTACCAAATGAAATACGATAAATTTTGGCTATACGATAAATCGCACAAATCTAAGGGCTGTCAATTCGAGTAAATACCTAGGAATTACAATTACGAGCAACTTAAATTGGAAAGACTACACAGACAATGTTGTGGGGAAGGCGACACAAAGACTGCGCTTTGTTGGCAGAACGCTTAGAAGATGCGGCAAACCCAGTAAAGAGACCGCCTACGTTACACATGTCCGTCCGCTGCTGGAATACTGCTGCGTGGTGTGGGATCCTTACCAGGGGTAGGCCGGCTGGAGTGGCCGAGCAATTCTAGGCGTAACAGTCTGGAATCGCGCGACCACTACCTTAGGTTAGATAGGTTTAAGTAGTTTTAAGTTCTAGGGAACTGATGAACTCAGAAGTTAAGTCCCTTAATGCTCAGAGCCATTTGTAGCATTTTACCAGGTAGGACTGACGGAGGACATCGAAAAAGTGCAAAGAAGGGCAGCTCGTTTCGTGTTATCGCGCAATAGGGGTGAGAGTGTCACTGACATTATACGCGAGTTGGGGTGGCAGTCACTGAAGCGAAAGCTGTTTTTTTTTTCGGCGAAATCTGTTAACGAAATTTCAGTCACAAACTTTCTCTTCCGAATGCGAAAATATGTTGTTGGCACCCACCTACATCGGGAGAAATATCAATATAAAAAATATGAGAAATCAGAGCTCGAACGGAAAGATTTAGGTATTCCTTTTTCCCACGCACCATTCGAGAGTGGAATGGTAGAGAAGTAGTATGAAAATGGTTCGATGAACCCTCTGCCAGGCACTCAAGTGTCAATTGCAGAGTAGGCACGTAGATGTAGGTGTAGATGTAGATTATTACAATAAGTGAAATTCACAATACTTAATTTTGCCTTTTTATAACGAAGTGTCGCAAGCAATTGGCGACATGCAAATAATGAATACAATTTCCACACAAGCAAGTAATCAGGCCACAAGTCACTGCTATGGTTTATATCACAGCTCGTCTTCTGGTGCGCTCCTCCTCTAGTGCCGGCCTCCTACTGCGGCTCTTCTATTGTGGTCGCGGCTATGCGGCGCGTCGCTTTTATTCCCTTGGTGTAGCTGCCGCTCAGGTCGTGGTGTCCTCTTCGTCAGCTTACTACTGGCTGACGTCGTCTCACAGCCTCTCTGCTCTTGCGTTCTTCATCTTCGTGTAGGCGCTTGATGTTACGCCAGAACACAAACAGCTGCGTATGGAGCGAAACCAAGATTGACAGGCAACCCCTCGAGTGCGAGGTCTCAAGTTCAGTCTGTAGTAAGGCTCATCTGAACCTGTTGTGTTAACGACAATATTACCTGCTAATGATTCACTGTGTGCATCAGGAGGGTGACAGAAAATGAGTGGCCGGGAGGTGCAGAGATAAACCTTCTATGAGATGTATACAGGGTGGTCCATTGATCGTGACCGGGCCAAATATCTCACGAAATACGCGTCAAACGAAAAAACTACAAAGAACGGAACTTGTCTACCTTTAAGGGGGATACCAGATGGCGCTATGGTTGGCCCGCTTGATGGCGCTGCCATAGGTCAAACGAATATCAGCTGCGTTTTTTAAAATAGGAAACCCCATTTTTATTACACATTCGTGTAGTACGTAAAGAACTATGAATGTTTCACTTGGACCACTTTTTTCGCTTTGTGACAGATGGCGCTGTAATAGTCACAAACATATGGCTCACAATTTTAGACGAACAGTTGGTAACAGGAAGGTTTTTTAAATTGACGTACAGAACGTAGGTACGTTTGAACATTTTATTTGGATTGTTCCAATGTGATACATGTACCTTTGTGAACTTATCATTTCTGAGTACGCATGCTGTTACAGCGTGATTACCTGTAAATACCACATTAATGCTCAAAATGACGTCCGCCAACCTCTATGCATTTGACAATACGTGTAACGACATTCCTCTCAACAACGAGTAGTGCGCCTTCCGTAATGTGCGCACATGCATTGACAATGCGCTGACGCGTGTTGTCAGGCGTTGTCGGTGGATCACGATAGCAAATATCCTCCAACTTTCCCCACAGAAAGAAATCCGAGGATGTTAGATCAGGTGAACGTGCGGGCCATGGTATGATACTTCGGCGATCAATCCACCTGTCATGATATACGCTACTCAATACCGCTTCAACTGCACGCGAGCTATGTGCCGGACATGCATCATGTTTCAAGTACATCGCCATTCTGTCATGCAGTGAAACATTTTGTACTAACATCGGTAGAACATTACGCAGAAAATCAGCATACATTGCATGATTTACATTGCCATCGATAAAATGGGGGCCAATTATCCCTCCTCCCATAATGCCGCACCATACGTTAACCCGCCAAGGTCGCTGATGTTCCACTTGTCGCAGCCGTAGTGGATTTTCCGTTGCTCTATAGTGCATATTATGCAGGTTTACATTACCGCTGTTGCTGAATGACGCTTCGTCGCTAAATAGAACGCGTGCAAAAAGACCTGTCATCGTCCCGTAATTTCTCTTGTGCCCAGTGGCAGAACTGTACACGACGTTCAAAGTCGTCGCCATGCAATTCCTGGTGCATAGATATATGGTAAGGGTACAATCGATGGTGATGTAGCATTCTCAACAGCGACGTTTATGAGATTTCCGATTCTTGCGAAATTTGTCTGCTACCGATGTGCGGATTAGCCGCGACAGCAGCTAAAACACCTACTTGGGCATCATCATTTGTTGCAGGTCGTGGTTGACGTTTCACATGTGGCTGGACAATTCCTATTTCCTTAAACAACGTAACTATCCGGCGAACGGTCCGGACACTTGAATGATGTCGTCCAGGATACCGAGCAGGATACATAGCACACGTCCGTTGGGCATTTCGATCACAGTAGCCATACATCAACTCGATATCTACCTTTTCCGCGATTGGTAAACGGTCCATTTTAACACGGGTAATGTATCACGAAGCAAATACTGTCTGCACTGGCGGAATGTTAAATGATAGCACGTACCTATACGTTTGTGACTATTTTAGCACCATCTATCACAAAGCGAAGAAAGTGGTTCATCTAAAACATTCATATTTCTTTACGCACTACAAGAATATGTAATAAAAAATGTGAGCTCCTATTTAAAAAAAAAAAAAAAAACGCAGTTGATATCCGTTTGACCTGTAACAGCGCCATCTAGAAGGGCCAAACATAGCGCCATCTGATTTCCCCCTTCAAGCTAGACAAGTTTCTTCTCTGTAGTTTTTTCGTTTGACGCTTATTTCGTGAGATATTTGGCCCTGTCACTATCAATGGACCACCCTGTATATACGTAGGGGCTTCAACTGGAAGCCAATATGGCGCCTCACAACTCTGCACCGAAAGGAGACGGCGTGCACGTGACCTAGGTGGCGTTGTGGCATCTCACTGGTCAACGTTCAGCCGCAAGTTCAGAATGTCTGATATTCTAGATATTGTTCTACACGTTTGGAGAGCTCTTCCAACGTGCAATTCCACGCTATGACGTCAGAAACTCGGCATGCTCAATGCTCAACTGCCGGACGCACGGTCCATGTGCCGACGGCTTTACTGCCCTTGCAAGATGACGCACACGAGAAAGAATTGTAGAGAGCAGAGCATCTCCAACTCCTCGAAGCACAATAAATAGCTTTCCAGCTAATTTACCATCCTGATTAACAGTCGCCATGATTGACCAGAGCGTAAAGACACTGACGTTAGTTGATCTTGATAGAACTCTGTTTGTACCTCTAATTTTCAGGGTTCCTTTCTCATGAATGTCCTCTTCAAATCCCGACTGGTGGGAGTTGAAAACAAACTCCTTAATGAACGGTGGTATAAGTTCGTTTATCTCATCTACAGAAAATTCGGGCTGATTCTGCAATATGCTGTGCATCGTCAAGTTGGCGCTTTGCTTGAAATTTCATTATCTTACGTCTTCCAGTTCTGTAGCACTGTTTGAAGTGATGCAACCATCCACTGCTTCACTAGAAGTCACTGTAATCTATGTCGATCAAAATTTGATGTGAATAACGTAATAGCTCACTATCATGCACATCCTGTAAATTCTATGGAGCATTCGTGAAACGCGGAAAGACCAGTTTTTGTAACTTCCTCCCAGATTAAAACTGTGTACCGGACCGAGACTCGAAGTCGGGACCTTTGCCTTCCGCGGTCAAGTGCTCCACCATCTGAGCTGCCCAAGCACAACTCACGACCCGTCCTCACAGCTCAGGAGTGAGGGATAGATTTTGTAACAAGTGCGCCTTGTCCTCCCTTGAATATCTATACTTTTTCTTATGCAGAACACAGTCATATTGATGCGGACTTGGTAGAATTTTTTCTTCGCGATGCTGCGGATGATCTACCATGTACGTATGTATGTTTAGCATCCGCTCCTCGGGCAGCGATTCTCCTGCGTATGCGATACCACACATTCCTCTGACTCATCTTGCAGAAACGATAATATTTCATCTGCCAATTGTTTCTCACGCTGTGAAATTCCGTGGGTTCCTTTCTGACGAAATGTCAACTTCAGTACTGTTGTTGCAGATATAATGCGATGTTTGCATTGCTATCATTGCCTTTACACTGCTTTGTACTTACACCACTAGCACTGTAGCACTCTTGTGACTTACTCATCGAATAAACAGTTCAACTACGTTCCATTGCTGCATGCCTTTAGCAGCCAATATTGTGGTTTGCATGATGGAGAATATGTGGGACGTCGAATTCCGTCAACATCATTGGTCTTTAGCGGGGTTGCGGTCAAGGAGTTCCTTGTGAGAAGCATGGACAGATGACGAATGACATCGTATTGTGTTTAGCGATGAAACGTGGTTCTGCATTCTTATTGGTGAGCATCGTCGGCGCTTATGACGGCAACCTTGGGACACGCCCCATTTTCCTATTGTTTTGGAGAGGCACTAGTGTTATTCCTGGCATGAAGGTGCTAGCAACCATCGGGTATGGCAATAGTTCACGGCTGGTATACAGTGACAGAGAGAACTCGGACGGCACGAACATTCTGTGTACTCATGTGTTTCCTGCCATGCAACAATATCGTGAAACCATCTTTCAACACGACAATGCTTGACCGTGCAGGTCAAGTGCCTCTATCAACTGTCTGCGTGATGTTGAGGTACTTTGTGGCAAGCAAGATCTTCTGCTCCGTACCCGACAGTATAATATTGTGCCCTGCCCGCGAAGTAATAACACACTATTTTCTTTTTCTATGGCAGTATTAAAATTTAACGTTATAATTTAAGCACTAAGGCAATGAACTGCGCTGGAAGTAAGCGAATATGTACGCACAGAATAATGTGAGCAGCGTATCATTATTATCTTTGTTTTCTTTTATATAAGAATGCGCGCCCGTGTTTTTTCTCCCCACTTCTTCTTTTTCAATTGCGCACTTTTCCGACAGTATCTTACGCTACCATGCTCCTATTTTCTTCCATTTTGTTCGAATAAAATAAACTTGTATTTCTGTTAGGAATTTATTTAATCATTCCATTATTAACGCCATTTGCGACTACTGATAGATTCTTATTTGAATACTTTATTATTTCGCTCCAGAGTTGAGCTAGGATTGTACTTTCCAAGTATTTCGCCGATATACGGCACAATTCTGTGTTATGTTCCACACAGTAAGAATTATTTACAAATTGTTAGATTTCCGTACAAAAAAAACTTATTTTGTCAAATACTAATAGTTTAATTTAACATACAAGTTTAGTTCATTTGAACGAAATGGAAGAAAATAGGAGCATGATAGCGTAAGATGCTGTCGGAAAGGCGCGCGATTAAAACAGAAGAAGAGGGGAGAGAAAGACGAGCGCGGATTCTTATATAGAACAAAACACAGATAACAATGATACGCTGCCTACATTATTCTAGATGTACATGTTCGCTAACTTCCAGCTTAAATTATATCTTTAAATTCTAATAATTCGATAGAAAAAGGAAATACAGTACTGGCCATTAAAATGGCTACACCAAAAAGAACGGCAGATGATAAACGGGTATTCATTGGACAAATATATTACACTAGAATTGACATATGATTACATTTTCACGCAATTTCGGTGCATAGATCCTGAGAAATCAGTACATAGAACAACCACCTCTGGCCGTAATAACGGCCTTGATAGGCTTGGGCATTGAGTCAAACAGAGCTTGGATGGCGTTTACAGGTACAGCTGCCCATGCAACTTCAACACGATACCACAGTTCATCAAGAGTAGTGGCTGGCGTATTGTATCGAGCTGGTTGCTCGGCCACCATTGACCAGACGTTTTCAGTTGGTGAGAGATCTGGAGAATGTGCTAGCCAGGGCAGTAGTCGAACATTTTCCGTACTCATAAAGGCCCGTACAGGACCTGCTACATGCGGTCGTGCATTATCCTGCTGAAATATAGGGTTTCGCAGGGATCGAATGAGGGGTAGAGCCACGGGTCTTAACACATCTGAAATGTTACGTCCACTGTTCAAAGTGCCGTGAATGCGAACAAAAGGTGACAGCGACATGTAACCAATGGCACCCCATACCATCACCCCGGGTGATACGCCAGTATGGCGATGACGGATACACGCTTCCAGTATGCGTTCACCGCGATGTCGCCAAACACGGATGGGATTATCATGATGCTGTAAACAGAACCTGGATTCATCCGAAAAAATTACGTTTTGCCATTCGTGCACCAAGGTTCGTCGTTGAGTACACCATCGCAGGCGTTCCTGTCTGTGATGCAGCGTCAAGGGTAACTGCAGCGATGGTCTCCGAGACGATAGTCCATGCTGCTGCAAACGTCGTCGAACTGTTCGTGCAGATGGTTGTTGTTTTGCAAACGTCCCCATCAGTTGACTCATGGATCGAGAAGTGGCTGCACGATCCATTACAGCCACGCGCATAAGGTGCCTGTCATCTCGACTGCTATTCATACGAGGCCGTTGTGATCCAGCACGGCGTTCCGTATTACCCTCCTGAACCCACTGATTCCATATTCTGCTAACAGTCATTGGATCTCGAACAACGCGATCAGCAATGTCGATATACAATAAACCGCAATCGCGGTAGGCTACAATCCAACCTTTATCAAACCGGAAACGTGATGGTACGCATTTCTCCTCCTTACACGAGGCATCACAATAACGTTTCGCCAGGCAAAGCCGGTCAACTGCTGTTTATGTATGAGGAATAGGTTGGAAGCTTTCCTCATGTCAGCACGTTGTAGGTGTCGCCACCGGCGCCAACCTTGTGTGAATACTCTGAAAAGCTAATCATTTGCGTATCACAGCATCTTCTTCCTGTCGGTTAAGTTTCGCGTCTGTAACACGTCATCTTGGTGGTGTAGCAATTTTAATGGTTCAAATGGTTCAAATGGCTCTGAGCACTATGGGACTCAACTGCTGTGCTCATCAGTCCCCTAGAACTTAGAACTACTTAAACCTAACTAACCTAAGGACATCACACACATCCATGCCCGAGGCAGGATTCGAACCTGCGACCGTAGCAGTTGCACGGTTCCGGACTGCGCGCCTAGAACCGCGAGACCACCGCGGCCGGCTCAATTTTAATGGCCAGTAGTGTAGTATGTTATTACGTCGAGGGCAGGGCACAATATTATAGTGTGACCAAATTAGCTCCATTTCGTACCCATTATCCATAATATCTATGGACAGTTCGAACGGTTGTCTGCCAGCATGCCTCAGCAGAGGATGTAACGGCGATATGGCACCCTTCCCAAACCGAAACATTACATGCTTCCAGGCCAGGGGGTTGCGCAACGTAACATTGATAAGTGGGGTCATACCATCTTTGTTAATTTGGTTCGAATTTGCAGTCACTACAGTAATACCACGTACGCTGTCAACCAGTGAAGTTTCATTTCGTTCTCTCCTCTGCTTTTGTCTGCTTCACTGCTAGTACGATCAGCGGTAGCTGCGGTTCTCTGCACTATATAATCACAAACAAGAAATAAATTAACAGACGGCACAGCTGACAAGAAGCATGAGTTACAGTGGTAATTTCACAGCCAGGAAATGCGGAAAATATGTCCTGTTACATACCAAGTGCTGTAAGTGGGCGCTAATGGTCACAAGCTATCAGTACTTATCACGGTTCCTCTGCCACGACACTGGTAAGCTAGGCAATCGATATAAGAAAGGTGGTTTCGCTAGTAAACACTGGTAAACAACTGGGCAAAGAGACAGTTGATTTGTAAGAATTTTGCCGCCAAAAGACGAGAAACGAATTAATATTCGACTAGAGACGGAATGACATTTAATTAGCCTAGGAGGGTCACTACGAATGATGTCCGGAGATGGAAAGCCGATAAAACCGCGCTTTTACTTAGACGTGAAGCGACAGATGAGACGTTAACGTATTTAGCGCCACCGTCAAGCGACGTGCTTCTGGTACAAAGTTAGTGCCACAGTAACCGTATACTTGTGTATCTATGTGCACCAGTCATCGTGACGACTGAGAAGGAATAGTTAGAGCTCGTTATCTAAGAAGAGCCGGTCTCTCCACTGTAATACGAGAACGTCTACGAAAACGTAAATCGATACCCGCAAGGTCGATGTACCGGTCGTGCAGTGACAGCAGGCGTGCAGTCACGCCTCTCGTGTCTAACAGCTAATCAGCCTTTCATTGCCGACTGGCGATCGTGTCACTCGGCTCAGCATACCGCTCTCCAACCAGTTGTCAGCCGGCCGGGGTGGCCAAGCGGTTCTAGGCGTTACAGTCTGGAACCGCGCGACCTCTACGGTCGCAGGTTCCAATCCTGCCTCGGGTATGGATGTGTGTTATGTCCTTAGGTTAGTTAGGTTTAAGTAGTTCGAAGTTCTAGGGGGACTGATGACCTCTGAGTTAAGTCCCATAGTGCTTAGAGCCATTTGAATCATTATGAGCTAGTTGTCAGATTTACAGTTTGGAGATGCTACTGCTCACCCAGCTCGTTCCCTAATTATCATGACAACGATGAGTGCGCCTATTTTCAAGCCTGGAAGTGTCAGAGATTGAACATGCGTCCTCCACTTGTCAGTCATACACGGTGGAAGCTGACATTCCCTCTTGAAATAACCACTGTGCGTGTCCTGATATTATTTATTTTTATTTATTTAACCTGGTGAGATCAGAGCCTTCAGTCCATTTCTTACATTGGACCAGGTCTTGACACATACTGTACCTTCATTTACCTTTAGTTACATAAGAAATTACAATAATTTCAATATGACAATCAGTCATAAAATGACCTGAGTGTGCAGAGACAATGTGAATAAATAGTACTAACAAAAGCCTATGATTTTGGGTGGGGTCCGCCTTTAGCAAAACACAATCTTGTTTTTAGTACCAGAAATGTTTCGCTGCAGTTGCAACACCATCAGTGGGTTTGTTATTATTATGGCCGTTAAACATAAGGACTGGTCGGTAGGCCCCTTGCGGAACAGGTCCGGCCGCCATGGTGCAGGTCTTATTACATTCGACACCACATTGGGCTACCTGCGAGCCGGATGGGGATGAAATGACGATGAAGACAACACAAGACCCAGTCCCTGAGCGGAGAAAATCTCCGACCCAGACGGGCCCGTAGGACGGCAATCCGTCACGCTGACCACGTATTTTTTTTTCAGAAGGGTGTAACAATAACAAACATAAACTGCTCCTAGCATTTTTTTAAATATATACGACGATGACTTTATAAAATAAAATTTTTCTGGGAAGCGTAAATAAGTGGACTTTTTATTTTTTTTTACATAATAGTGAAAAAAATCCTGCTTCTGTCAGGACAAAACAACAACGGTCTACGTTCCTCTTTCAGGCGCGTACCTCGCTAATCCCGTCATACCACGAGTTGGTGTTGGGTACGTCTTCACGTGTGTTTGTGGATCCTCTCCACTGTCCTGGTCCTTTCTTATTCTGATACTTATAGACAATAATTACATTCTCCTACCCGGGACGCCCCAACTGGATGGGGGATCAAGAAAGGCACTCCCTAAAAAATTTACGTAATATGTTCGATATCTCGGATGTCTCATAAGCTGAGAGTGAAGTTCCTGTAGTAAGACTCAGAAGTCAAGCACATTCTTACTGCCGTCTCGGAAAAGATAACGCACAGTCAAACCTCGAATCCAAGTCACTGCGTTTGTCTTTGTTCGGGGATAATATGTCCTATCTCGAATAAGTAGTGTGCATGGTTCTACTGTTTGCGGCCCCACCCGAAGGAGGAAGGCGATCATTTTTTTGACCAAACACCATACGTCCGCCGAAAGACCGCATATCAGGCGATGCTCCTCTGTGTCTATAACATTGCACTGCGGACACAGTGGCTCGTCCGCCATATGAATTGTATGCAACCTGGAACGAGTCACGTATTTCACATTCACCATCTGATACCACAGTGCGCGCGTTCCCGTATCAAGGTGTGGGTGGTGCACTGTACGCCATACCGCTGACCACATAACTGTTGGTTGGCGGCGCTCTACGGCATTATTCGGCCGTCGTCGAGTCAAGATGTGATACATATCACGTGCCGTTGCCGTCCTGGTAGTCGGTAGTTCCATATGTACATAACTGTGCTCCACAAAAAAGGTTCGCATATGGGCAAGCGATGGTGAGATGTGAGCCACCGCTACCGGAGCCGAACGAGAAGGTGGAGCGAGTTCGTCTAACAAGGTGCCCGTCAGACTTGTCTGGTGTCGTGTCCACATCTTTATCATTGTGGTTACATAAATAGCCGCTGCTCGGTCGCGTACGTGGACTAGTCCAAGACCTCCACGACTACGACGAAGGGTGAGGGTTCCGTATCCTACCTTAAAAAGCAGACCTGTGCTCACAAAATATCCTAGTGCCGCCAGGATTCGGCGGGCCAACACCACCGGCATAGGAAGAACTTGTGCCAGGTGGGGGATGCGAGAGGCTAGATAAGTGTTGGCAAAGGTGACCCGTTGTATCATATCCAGTGCTCTTAACGTGTGACTTAGGACACTCGCACGAATTGTTTGCAGAAGATGTCTGTAACTCAGTGTCGCCGTGCGTCGAACGTCTGTAGTGAAGATAATTCCTAGGCATTTCATCTTGTTGATCGGCTGTAATGGTGCCTCACTTCCTGTCGGGAGTCCTCTCCCGATGTTCATCGCTCCCGGCTTTGCCATGCTCAGGCGACTTCCCGTAGCCATACAATACAAATTAATCCAATGCAACGCCGCTCTTGCCTCGTCGCCTGACCGTGCTAAAAACACTAGGTCATCTGCGTATGTTACTGCAGATAAACTTGTTGTGCCTTATCGTCATTCCTTGGAGTCGACTCCGGAACCCGCTGAGCAGCGGCTCGACAGCGATGGCATACAATATCGTTGACAGCGGGGACCCTTGTCTGACCGATCGTGAGATGGTGATGGGCCCCACCAAGCGACCATTGATGAGCACTTTGGATGCGGTTCCGTGGAGTAGTCTCATAACGACGGTGACAAAACTTGCCGGAAACTTGATTTTCGTCATCACGTCCGTGAGATAAGCATGACTCAGCCTGTCAAATGCGTGATCGAAGCCTATCGATACCAATACACCCCGGAGACGACATGTTGATGCCAGTGCGATAACATCGCGGTGGTCACTGAGTGCCGTTTGTATATTGCTGTCTCCTCCTAGCTGGGTTTGGTCTAGTGAAATCACTTGGCCTATTACGCGTTTAAAGCGTGCTGCAAGTATCCTGGCGTAGATCTTGTAGTCGCAATTAAGAACGGTCAGTGGCGGCTAGGCCTGTATCCCTGTGCCGTCAGATGGTTTGTGGACGGGGATGATCATCATTCCTTCCACGAAGGAGGGTAGAAGAGGCACGGTGGGAGACATCAATTCGCACTACATGGCAGTCCTTCGTGGAATCATGAGATCTTTAAATGTACGATAGAACTCTAACGGAAACCCGTCGGGCCCCGGCGATTTGTGCGACGCTCCCTTATCAATCGCTTCCATTACGTCGTCAACTGTGATTTCACCTGCCTCTCCCCCCCCCCCCCCCCCCCCCGTGTTTCACAGGAACGATGTTTTCTAAACCCATGTTTGCTAAACCCATTCCTTTCTTTTCCTTATGTTAGTATAAATACCCCCCCCCCCCCCCCCATGATGCTTGGACCTTACCGTTGCTAGGAAGGCTTGAGTGCCTCAGCGATACAGATAGCCGTACCGTAGGTGCAACCACAACGGAGGGGTATCTGTTGAGAGGCCAGACAAACGTGTGGTTCCCGAAGAGGGGCAGCAGCCTTTTCAGTAGTTGCAGGGGCAACAGTCTGGATGATTGACTGATCTGGCCTTGTAACAATAACCAAAACAGCCTTGCTGTGCTGGTACTACGAAAGGCTGAAAGCAAGGGGAAACTACAGCCGTAGTTTTTCCCCAGGGCATGCAGCTTTACTGTATGATTAAATGATGATGGCGTCCTATTGGGTAAAATATTCCGTAGGTAAAATAGTCCCCCATTCGGATCTCCTGGCGGGAACTACTCAAGAGGATGTCGTTAACGGGAGAGAGAAAACTGGCATTCTACGGATCGGAGCGTGGAATGTCAGATCCCTTAATCGTTCAGGTAGGTTAGAAATTTTAAAAAGGGAAATGGATAGGTTAAAGTTAGATATAGTGGGAATTAGTGAAGTTCGGTGGCAGGAGGAACAAGACTTCTGGTCAGGTGACTACAGGGTTATAAACACGAAATCAAATAGGGATATTGCAGGAGTAGGTTTAATAATGAATAGGAAAATAGGAATGCGGGTAAGCTACTACAAACAACGCAGTGAACGCATTATTGTGGCCAAGATAGATACGAAGCCCACACCTACTACAGTAGTACAAGTTTATATGCCAACTAGCTCTGCAGATGACGAAGAAATTGAAGAAATGTATGATGAAATAAAAGAAATTATTCAGATAGTGAAGGGTGACGAAAATTTAATAGTCATGGGTGACTGGAATTCGGTAGTAGGAAAAGCGAGAGAAGGAAACGTAGTGGGTGAATATGGACTGGGGCAAAGAAATGAAAGAGGAAGCCGCCTGGTAGAATTTTGCCCAGAGCACAACTTAATCATAGCTAACACTTGGTTCAAGAATCATAAAAGAAGGCTGTATAGATGGAAGAAGCCAGGAGATACTGACAGGTTTCAGATAGATTATATAATGGTACGACAGAGATTTAGGAACCAGGTTTTAAATTGTAAGACATTTCCAGGGGCAGAAGTGGACTCTGACCACAATCTATTGGTTATGACCTCTAGATTAAAACTGAAGAACCTGCAAAAAGGTGGGAATTTAAGGAGATGGGACCTGGCTAAACTAAAAGAACCAGAGGTTGTACGGAGTTTCAAGGAGAGCGTAAGGGAGCAATTGACAGGAATGGTGGAAAGAAATACAATAGAGGAAGAATGGATAGCTTTGAGGGATGAAGTAGTGAAGGCAGCAGAGGATAAAGTAGGTAAAAGACGAGGGCTAGTAGAAATCCTTGGGTAACAGAAGAAATATTGAATTTAATTGATGAAAGGAGAAAATATAAAAATGCAGTAAATGAAGCAGGCAAATAGGAATACAAACGTCTCAAAAATGAGATCGACAGGAAGTGCAAAATGGCTAAGCAGGGATGGCTAGAGGACAAAATAAGGATGTAGAAGCTCATCTCACTAGGGGTAAGATAGATACTGCCTACAGGAAAATTAAAGAGACCTTTGGAGAAAAGAGGACCACTTGTATGAATATCAAGTGCTCAGATGGAAACCCAGTTCTAAGCAAAGAAGGGAAAGCAGAAAGGTGGAAGGAGTATATAGAGGGTCTATACAAGGGAGATGTACTTGAGGACAATATTGTGGAAATGGAAGAGGATGTAGATGAAGATGAAATGGGAGATATGATACTGCGTGAAGAGTTTGACAGAGCACTGAAAGACCTGAGTCGAAACAAGACCCCCGGAATAGACAACATTCCATTGGAACTACTGACGGCCTTGGGAGAGCCAGTCCTGACAAAACTCTACCATCTGGTGAGCAAGATGTATGAGACAGGCGAAATACCCTCAGACTTCAAGAAGAATATAATAATTCCAATCCCAAAGAAAGCAGGTGTTGACAGATGTGAAAATTACCGAACTATAAGATTAATTAGTCACAGCTGCAAAATACTAACACGAATTCTTTGCAGACGAATGGAAAAACTAGTAGAAGCCGACCTCGGAGAAGATCAATTTGGATTCCGTAGAAATGTTGGAACACGTGAGGCAATACTGACCCTACGACTTATCTTAGAAGCTAGATTAAGGAAGGGCAAACCTACGTTTCTAGCATTTGTAGACTTAGAGAAAGCTTTTGACAATGTTGACTGGAATACTCTCTTTCAAATTATGAAGGTGGCAGGGGTAAAATACAGGGAGCGAAAGGCTATTTGCATTTTGTACAGAAACCAGATGGCAGTTATAAGAGTCGAGGGACATGAAAGGGAAGCAGTGGTTGGGAAGGGAGTGAGACAGGGCTGTAGTCTCTCCCCGATGTTATTCAATCTGTATATTGAGCAAGCAGTGAAGGAAACAAGAGAAAAATTCGAAGTAGGTATTAAAGTCCATGGAGAAGAAATAAAAACTTTGAGGTTCAGCGATACTTCTACGTAGCGGCAGAGTAGCCGAGGACGTGTTACTGGGTGTAATGTACGTATCGTACTCATAGAGGTCGGGGAAGCTCTCAACACATACTTCCTGCAGCAGAACGATGTCGACGTCTGACTCATGCAACATGTCTCGTAATAATAGCAATTTGACAGGCACTCTGATCGTATTAATATTAATAAAGGCTGCTCGATATGCCTGCCGCTGTTCCTCAGTGCGTAAAGAGCACATGAACGCTTATATTAATTTGTGTGCTGCTGCCCGGTGACATGATGTCTGTGCGTCAGTCTGCATCTTCTGCGCGGTTAACATCCGGTGGACGCAGCACTCGCCATTGCGGGTACGTCGTCGGTGTGTAGGTCAGTATCGGATTCGTCGGCCCAGTTCCTGTGCTGGAGGTCCAGCTCCCGTCGTGTCTCTCCGGCCGGGCTAACCGGTAGGTAGGTGGAAGGACTCCTTCCGTCGTCTTTCCGTCCGGTGTGTCTGTATTCAACCCCTCTCTAGCATGATTCTCGTCGTACTGCTGTGTGGAGGGAAGAATCTCCCGATCTCCCGTTGCGCATCCGGATGCACTGTATCGACGTTACACCCAAGTTTGTCTGCCGTGGACTGCAGTAAGCAGGTATCCGACGGCGCTAGCCGTCGTTTCTTGTGGCGCTTCGGCGACCGTTTCTTGCGCCTGTGCGCCTCCGTATCTGAGTGCGGAAGTGACTCCCGGTGCTCAGGGACGAAAGCAGCTGTCGGCACAACCGCAGGATCAATTTCCATTCCTCCTACCGATCCTTTCCGCTCTGTTAAGGGCGTCGTCGGCGCCGGAGTGGCAGAGGTGTGCGTCTTTTCGTCACTGGAGGCGGTCTCTGCTGCAGTCGGTTGCCGTAAACTATCAGGATTCTGTAGATGGCCGTTCTTCGGGATGGGATCTGTTCGAAATGCGTCCGCATACGTTAATGGCAGCGGCGTCAACGTGGACGGAGGTACGGGTTCGCCGTTTGGAACTTGCACTATCCTCCGCTGCATACATTCGGAGCGGACGTGACCCTCTTTCCCGCAGCCTGAGCATGTTTTGGGTTGTCCATCGTAGATGACTATAGCTCTGCATCCGCCGATGAACAAGTACGAGGATACATGTTGTGTCAGTTCTATTCTGATTTGACGACCCCATAGAGAACGGGGTAAGTCGTGAAGTTGGAGCGTTTTTCCTCAACGTGGCTAAGCACTCTGCCATATGGGCGTAAAGTGTCAACGACCAAGCCAGACGGAACCTCGAAAGGAAGTTCGAAAATGCATATGTTTCGTAAGCCCAGTCCTGCGTGATCAATAGTTACTTCTCGAACATGTCCACCAGAGTGACGAAATTTGAGTCCATGTTTAGTATCTCGGATGATTCTGTCACATACTGCATCGTTAATCAGCTTGACGTAAACGACACTGCTCGCTATGGAGAGGTGGATTCCGATAAGTTCGTTGTAGTCAAGTTTAACTTAGTCTCGTAGGAACCTTTCTATTTCGTAGGCTTTCGGTCTCGCATATTCATTCGAAAAACTAATCTTGAGAGTCGACTTTCGGTATGCGTGTGCCATTCTATATCGAGTCGTCTAAACGCGCGAGTACGCCGAAGAGGTAAACAACTGCGCGAGAGCGAACTTCTCCGGCAGGGACGTAAACAGACGTCCGTGCCGTAGCACCGCCCAAGGCAGACTGACCACTCAGCTATCGGTGCGGACAGAACATAAGCAATGATCTTTACTGTTTAAAGACATGTAAAATAATAGTTTCTAAATCGCAATTACAGATTTTTGAAGACCACTTAAAATTATGTATTCATATCTTCATACCACATGGAGTGGTTTTCTTGCTTTATTACGTTTATATAGTGTCTGTTTTTATTTAAATTTTGTCATCTGCAACTAGCGAAATGGTTGAAAAGAAAGAATTCCCAAGCACCCACACTGAACAGCCTACTAAAGCTCCACATAGAGGGCATTCCTGTACGCCCCGTTGTCAACATCAGAAGTGCACACACGTATCGCTTAGCCAGAGAAATGCACATATACTTACAGAAACATTACATATACCGTACACAAATAACACAAGCATACACAACACTGAAGAGCTGATACAACAAATCAAAGACATCAACGTACCCACAACAGCCACACTCACGTCATTTGACATCACATCCATGCACACCAATAACCCCCCCCCCCCCCCCCCCAACAAAAATCATCAACATCATCAAACAACAAGCAGAAGAACAGGCAGAAATTCCCAAACCCTACATAAAATAAATAGCTAGCACTCTAAAGCTAATCACGGAACAAAACTATTTCTCATCTGACAATCAGTTCTACTCACAAGAAGACGGGCTTCCAATGGGGTCACCGGTCCGTGGACTTATAGCCAACATTGTTCTTAATCGTATTGAAAATAGAATATTTGAAACAATAGTAGGATCCAAAAAATACCAGATAATATATTGGTATAGTTATGTAGGTGACATCGTATACCTTCTAGATGAAACACCCAATCGCATCCAACTCCACAGTGATATGAACAAAGTCCACACAAAAAACAGAAAACAACAAAATGTTAAATTTTCTTGACCTGACAATATACAAACACAACAAACACCAATTCTCCATATTCAGAAAAGTAACCACCACCAGCAGAGCCATTCACAAACATTCTAATCATCCAATTGCACGCAAACTAGCCAGTTTCCAAAACATGCAACACAGACTGAACAAAATTCTACTCACTGGAAGCAACTATAAAAATGAATTACAGACAATCACACCAACAGCTGTAGAGAATGGATATGATACGAACACTATAGATAAACTAAACAACAAAATTAAAGCAAAATTAAAAAAGACACCCAACATACAAAAACAAAAACCTTCTCATCAGCTTACAAACACACGGAACACACAAACGAGCACACATGAACAAGAAACACCCACAACAACCAACAAGTGGTTCACAATCACCTACAACAACAAAGCAGCCCACAGAATAGGCACCTTATTCAAAAAACAAGGGCTAAAAATAGCCTACAGGACAGGCAACTCAACACAGAAAACTAAGGGCAAGCAACACAAGCACAGACAAACACAACACATCTGCTATTTTCCAACTACCGTATCAGGACTGCATATAAGTTTATAAAGGACAGACAAGCAGAAACTTTAATACCAGATACACAGGACACAGAAGAGCATTAAAGAAGTAACGGCTGTCATTCCACATTTGCTGAACCCCTTATGGACAATAAACACAGGCCAACAGACATCAACAATGATTTGAAAAGTGTCAAATGCAGCAACAAACCCCCACAAAAACTAATAATTAAAGAAAATTATCAAATTTAAAAAGCCATAGTTGAAGGAAAGCAAGTAATAAATGAATACATAGCTCTCTGCAGTGGAATTCTGTTCTCTGCCCTCAAAGAATTATTAGATAACACCAACCTATAGAACTCCCCCCCCCCCCCCAACCTCCCATACACACACAGACACATACATTCATACATACACACAAATAAAACTAAAAATAAATATGTACAATAGTAAAAATGATGATAAATCCTCAAACGTACTCTCTCTCTCTCTCTCTCTCTCTCTCTCTCTCTCTCTCTCTCTCTGCCATTTTTCACACAGACACAGACACACACACGCACACGCACACGCACACGCACACGCACACGCACACACACACACACACACACAAGTTTTCACATAAATTATTAATTTCAGGCATAGCCATAACTGTTTAGAAATCGTACTTTTGCGTAAATAATTTGTCTTCATTAAGTTGTATATAGTTGCCGATGACAAACTGTAAAGTAAAACAGACACTTTAAAAACGTAATAAAGCAGAAAAACCACACCGTTTGGTAAGAAGGTATGAATACATAATTTTATGTTCTCTTCAAAAATCTGTAATAACGATTTAGAAACTAATATTTTACACGTATTTACACAGTAAAGAGCCTTCCTTATCTTTAACGGCCATAGTAATAATAATAAAAAAAACACAGATATTGCTGCAACTGAACTGAAACATGTCTGGGACAAAAAAAGGCGGATCCCACAGAAAAATGTACGCCATTGTTAAAGCAAATACAGACAAAAGACATTCAGCCTCAAGATGAGCCGGTCGGGGTGACCGAGCGGTTCTAGGCGCTACAGTCTGAAACCGCGCGACCGCTACGGTCGCAGGTTCGAATCCTGCCTCAGGCATGGATGTCTGTGATGTCCTCAGGTTAGTTAGGTTTAAGTAGTTCTAAGTTCTAGGGGACTGATGACCTCAGCAGTTAAGTCCCATAGTGCTCAGAGCCATTTGAACCTCAAGGTGAGTACTAACAAGGGAAAGTTCCCTACCCAGAGGTTTGTCCGTCGAAAAATGAACACAGATCAAGCATGAAAACAGAAAGAATCTGTACTGGACTGTGAATAAAGAAGCAAAATAGAAACAGTGAACTGCCCAAGCTCAACGCCTGCTACATCCAGAGAAATTCGACTGCGATGGCGTCGTGGTTGTGTGGTCATAATGTTGGACTGCGAAGCGAAAATTCGTTTTCAAAAGTCCCCCATACCCCACTTTTTCCTACAAAATTATAAACTGTCCCTCCTGTCATTGTCATGTCTGTTCGTTGTATTCAAATGTGTGTCTGCGTCGTGGTGTAATGTCCGTTTGCAACAGCGAGGTGTAAGGAAGATATCTCCAGAGACACATACATCCTGTTTGTTCTACACAAGTATCACATGCTCCAGAGGCACATACATCCTGTTTGTTCTACACAGGTATCACATGTTATGACTCTTGCTTTCCATTTTGGGTGTTTAGACTCTTCAGTTCTTTTATTGCAACGTTGTTCACACCCGTTTATTAGTTGTTTTTATTCCTGTGAGAGGCCTATGCAGCATCTCGCCTGCTGTCACTATTCAGCACAAATACTTGCGTTGGTAATATATTCTTACCACATGATTCATGTTGTATAAGCAATGTATAGCCTGACAACTTTCAAGACTACAGGAGGGGAACAGATACGTTCAAGACTGGTCGGCAAGTTCATAATTTTATGAAAAAAAAAAAAAAGAATCTGGCCCGAGGGAGATTTGAACACGGATTTCCCGTATTGCAGTCCACTGCCGTGACCGCAAAAACACAAAGCCGTAGTTCTTACATTCCACTCGATGTTGTTCATGTTGACCTTGGATCGTTCATTGTTTTTATTTTGCTTCTTTTTTCACAATTCAGCGCAAGTTCTTCCTGTTTTCATGCTTGATCTGTGGTCAGTTTTTGACGGGCTACCCACTGGGCCACTTGACCACTAAATCTGAGGGGAGTGCGATGGGGAATTTCCGTTGTAAGAGCTAATACAGTCAATACTGACATTACCTGCACTGAAACTTCCTGTCAGATTAAAACTGTGTGCCGGACCGAGACTCGAACTCGGGACCTTTGCCTTTCGCGGGCAAGTGCTCTAGCGTCTGACCTACCCAAGCACGACTCACGCCCCACCCTCACAGCTTTACTTCTGCCAGTATCTCGTCTCCTACCTTCCAAACATCACAGAACTTGACCTTGCAGAACTAGGAGACGAGATACTGGCAGAAATGAAGCTGTAAGGACGGGGAGTGAGTAATGCTTGGGTAGCTCAGATGGTGGAGCACTTGCCCGCGAAAGACAAAGTTCCTGGGTTCGAGTCTCGGTCCGGCACACAGTTTTAAGTTTCATATCAGCGCACATTCTGCTGCAGAGTGAAAATCTCATTGTGGAAATTACCTGCATTACTGCAACTGCTGCCACGAACAGTGATAAAGGTAATAACAATAATGGTAGAGGGAGGTATAACAAGAATTTATGGGTGGGCAAGGTAGATGTTTCCCGATACAGTGAGATCTGCAGAAAGGAAAGTTAAGCAGACTGCACTAGCTAAGAGTACTGGGAAATGAGGAACATCTGGCTGCAAAGGAGGATGTACAAGGGTAACGAGTGCGTATAGGGAGAATGGTAGTCATTATTACTGCTTCAGTAGACATGTCATTAGCTGCCTTCTGAAGCTGGAGATATTCAGTTCTCTGATGTAATGCTGGAGGTTATTACAGAGTGATTTCTGCTGCTGAGAAGGACTTAGAGAAAGTGGTAAAAATTGGAAATTTGTGCTAAGAACTATGGAACCAAACGGCTGAGGTCATCGGTCCCTAGGCTTATGTACTACCTAAATAATCTAAGGACATCACACACACCCACGCCCGAGAGAGGACTCGAGCCCCTGACGGGGGAGCAGCGCGAACCGTGACAAGAGAGAAAGTGGCAGAGTGATGGAATGGAGCACAAATGATTTCGCGCTGATGGGAGCGGACGTTTATGCCATGTTGTTCAGACAAAAGCGTTAAGGTCGAGGAGAGATATAAGGGACACTGTACGTTGGTAAGACAACAATGAAGACAAAGCATATGGAAATCTCTGTGCTTGTCTGCACGCAGCCAGGACAGCTGTGCATATGATGGCGAAACATGATTAAAAAGTCGAACACCACAATTATAAGTAACACAGGCACTCGTCTACATCTACATGACTACTCTGCAATTCACATTTAAGTGCTTGGCAGAGGGTTCATCGAACCACAATCATACTATCTCTCTACTATTCCACTCCCGAACAGCGAGCGGGAAAAACGAACACCTAAACCTTTCTGTTCGAGCTCTGATTTCTCTTATTTTATTTTGATGATCATTCCTACCTATGTAGGTTGGGCTCAACAAAATATTTTCGCATTCGGAAGAGAAAGTTGGTGACTGAAATTTCGTAAAAAGGTCTCGCCGCGACGAAAAACGTCTATGCTGTAATGACTTCCATCCCAACTCGTGTATCATATCTGCCACACTCTCTCCCCTATAACGCGATAATACAAAACGAGCTGCCCTTCTTTGCACCCTCTCGATGTCCTCCGTCAATCCCACCTGGTAAGGATCCCACACCGCGCAGCAATATTCTAACAGAGGACGAACGAGTGTAGTGTAAGCTGTCTCTTTAGTGGACTTGTTGCATCTTCTAAGTGTCCTGCCAATGAAACGCAACCTTTGGCTCGCCTTCCCGACAATATTATCTATGTGATCCTTCCAACTGAAGTTGTTTGTAATTTTAACACCCAGGTACTTAGTTGAATTGACAGCCTTGAGAATTGTACTATTTATCGAGTAATCGAATTCCAACGGATTTCTTTTGGAACTCATGTGGATCATCTCACACTTTTCGTTATTTAGCGTCAACTGCCACCTGACACACCATACAGCAATCTTTTCTAAATCGCTTTGCAGCTGATACTGGTCTTCGGATGACCTTACTAGACGGTAAATTACAGCATCATCTGCGAACAACCTAAGAGAACTGCTCAGATTGTCACCCAGGTCATTTATATAGATCAGGAACAGTAGAGGTCCCAGGACGCTTCCTTGGGGAACACCTGATATCACTTCAGTTTTACTCGATGATTTGCCGTCTATTACTACGAACTGTGACCTTCCTGACAGGAAATCACGAATCCAGTCGCACAACTGAGACGATACCCCATAGCTCCGCAGCTTGATTAGAGGTCGCTTGTGAGGAACGGTGTCAAAAGCTTTCCGGAAATCTAGAAATACGGAATCAACTTGAGATCCCCTGTCGATAGCGGCCATTACTTCGTGCGAATAAAGAGCTAGCTGCGTTGCACAAGAGCGATGTTTTCTGAAGCCATGCTGATTACGTGTCAATAGATCGTTCCCTTCGAGGTGATTCATAATGTTTGAATACAGTATATGCTCCAAAACCCTACTGCAAACCGACGTCAATGATATAGGTCTGTAGTTAAATGGATTACTCCTACTACCCTTCTTGAACACTGGTGCGACCTGCGCAATTTTCCAATCTGTAGGTACAGATCTATCGGTGAGCGAGCGGTTGTATATGAGTGCTAAGTAGGGAGCTATAGTATCAGCGTAATCTGAAAGGAACCTAATCGGTATACAATCTGGACCTGAAGACTTGCCCGTATCAAGCGATTTGAGTTGCTTCGCAACCCCTAAGGTATCTACTTCTAAGAAACTCATGCTAGCAGATGTTCGTGTTTCAAATTCTGGAATATTCCATTCGTCTTCCCTGGTGAAGGAATTTCGGAAAACTGCGTTCAATAACTCCGCTTTAGCGGCGCAGTCGTCGATAACAGTACCATCGGCACTGCGCAGCGAAGGTATTGACTGCGTCTTGCCGCTTGTGTACTTTACATACGACCAGAATTTCTTCGGATTTTCTACCAAATTTCGAGACAATGTTTCGTTGTGGAACCTATTAAAGGCATCTCGCATTGAAGTACGTGCCAAATTTCGCGCGTCTGTAAATTTTAGCCCATCTTCAGGATTTCGCGTTCTTCTGAACTTCGCATGCTTTTTCCGTTGCCTCTGCAACAGCGTTCGGACCTTTTTTGTGTACCACGGGGGATCCGTTCCATCTCTTACCAATTTATGAGGTATGAATATCTCAATTGCTGTTGCTACTATATCTTTGAATTTGAGCCACATCTCGTCTACATTCGCATAGTCAGTTCGGAAGGAATGGAAATTGTCTTTTAGGAAGGCTTCTAGTGGTACTTTATCCGCTTTTTTAAATAAAATTATTTTGCGTTTGTTTCTGATGGATTTGGAAGAAATGGTATTGAGCCTAGCTACAATGACCTTGTGATCACTAATCCCTGTATCAGTCATGATGCTCTCTATCAGCTCTGGATTGTTTGTGGCCAAGAGGTCAAGTGTGTTTTCGCAACCATTTACAATTCGCGTGGGTTCGTGGACTAACTGCTCTAAATAATTTTCGGAGAATGCATTTAGGACAATCTCGGAAGACGTTTTGTGCCTACCACCGGTTTTGAACAAGTATTTTTGCCAACATACCGAGGGTAGGTTGAAGTCCCCACCAACTATAACCGTATGAGTGGGGTATTTATTTGTTACGAGACTCAAACTTTCTCTGAACTGTTCCGCAACTGTATCATCGGAGTCTGGGGGTCGGTAGAAGGAGCCAATTATTAACTTAATTCGGCTGTTAAGTATAACCTCCACCCACACCAATTCGCACAGAGTATCTACTTCGAATTCACTACAAGATAAACCACTACTGACAGACACCAACACTCCACCACCAATTCTGCCTAATCTATCTTTCCTGAACACCGTCTGAGACTTCGTAAAAATTTCTGCAGAACTTATTTCAGGCTTTAGCCAGCTTTCTGTACCTATAACGATATCAGCTTCTGTGCTTTCTATTAGCGCTTGAAGCTCAGGGACTTTTCCAGCGCAACTACAACAATTTACAACTATAATTCCGACTGTTCCTTGATCCAAGCACGTCCTGTAATTGCCAAGCACCCTTTGACATTGCAGCCCATCCCGCACTTTCCCGAGGCCTTCTAACCTAAAAAACCGCCCAGTCCACGCCACACAGCCTCCGCTACCCGTGTAGCCGCCAGCTGAGTGTAGTGAACTCCTGACCTATTCAGCGGAACCCGAAACCCCACCACCCTATGGCGCAAGTCAAGGAATCTGCAGCCAATACGGTCGCAAAACCGTCTGAGCCTCTGATTCAGACCCTCCACCCGGCTCTGCACCAAAGGTCCGCAGTCGGTTCTGTCAACGATGCTGCAGATGGTGAGCTCTGCCTTCATCTCGTAAGCAAGACCGGCAGCCTTCACCAAATCAGATAGCCGCTGGAATCCAGAGAGAATTTCCTCAGATCCAAAGCGACACACGTCATTAGTGCCGACATGTGCCACCACCTGCAGCTGGCTGCACCCTGTGCTCTTCATGGCATCCGGAAGGACCCTTTCGACATCAGGAATGACTCCTCCCGGAATGCACACGGAGTGCACACTGGATTTCTTCCCCTCCTTAGCCGCCATATCCCTAAGAGGCCCCATTACGCGCCTAACATTGGAGCTCCCAACTACCAGTAAGCCCAACCTCTGCGACTGCCCGGACCTTGAAGGCTGAGAATGATCCTCTGAAACAGGGCAGGCAGCTGCATCTGGCTCAGCCAGAGACAGTGCCTGAAACCGGTTTGTCAGACGCACCGGGGAGGCTTTCTGGTCAGCTTCCGGGGACGCCTTTCGCTGCCTGCCACGCCTTGGAACGACCTCCCAATCAACCACAGGCGAGGGCTCAGCCCCACTGCGGGCAGCAACCGGGGCAACCACAGCGGCAGACCGATCTGGGGACAGACGGGATGAGGTTGACATCCCCGTGATACCCGAGTCCGGCTCCCCACAGTGGTGCCCATTGGCAACAGCCTCAAGCTGCGCGACCGAAGTCAGCGCCGATTGCAGCTGTGAGCGAAGGGATGCCAAGTCAGCCCTCATCCGAACACAGCAATCGCAGTCCCTGTCCATTCTAATCGATGTTTAACAACAGTTACTGAAACACGAGTCGGTGCCTAGATAACGCAAGCGGAACACGCAAAGAATGTATCAACTAACCTGTACAAATGCCTAACGACTGCGCTACAATCTGCTGAATTTACGATTACAGTAACTAAAACTCGAAATTGCACCTCCTATACGAAACTCACACGCAATTTGAATAAGAATCTACGAAGTAAACACTAAAGCGCGATGCTACAACTGTCAAATACTATAATACGCCCGAAATACACGAATTAAACAATGCAAGTACCCAAAAACACGCAAAGAAATTAATTAAACTATGTAACAAATAAGTAAGCTAGGGTTATACGACTTGCTGCTGCAGCTGCTTATCCAACGGCGGCAGGGAGCACACTGACTGGCCAATCGACTCTGGCCGTTCACAACAAAAACAGAAGACAGACGACTACGCAAATTTGCACTATTCAGGTACTAAGGCGCGATGCTACAACCCTCAAATACTATAATACGCCCGAAATATACGAATTAAACAATGCAAGTACCCAAAAACACGCAAAGAAATTAATTAAACTATGTAACAAATAAGTAAGCTAGGGTTATACGACTTGCTGCTGCAGCTGCTTATCCAACGGCGGCAGGGAGCACACTGACTGGCCAACCGACTCTGGCCGTTCACAACAAAAACAGAAGACAGACGACTACGCAAATTTGCACTATTCAGGTACTAAGGCGCGATGCTACAACCCTCAAATACTATAATACGCCCGAAATATACGAATTAAACAATGCAAGTACCCAAAAACACGCAAAGAAATTAATTAAACTATGTAACAAATAAGTAAGCTAGGGTTATACGACTTGCTGCTGCAGCTGCTTATCCAACGGCGGCAGGGAGCACACTGACTGGCCAACCGACTCTGGCCGTTCACAACAAAAACAGAAGACAGACGACTACGCAAATTTGCACTATTCAGGTACTAAGGCGCGATGCTACAACCCTCAAATACTATAATACGCCCGAAATATACGAATTAAACAATGCAAGTACCCAAAAACACGCAAAGAAATTAATTAAACTATGTAACAAATAAGTAAGCTAGGGTTATACGACTTGCTGCTGCAGCTGCTTATCCAACGGCGGCAGGGAGCACACTGACTGGCCAACCGACTCTGGCCGTTCACAACAAAAACAGAAGACAGACGACTACGCAAATTTGCACTATTCAGGTACTAAGGCGCGATGCTACAACCCTCAAATACTATAATACGCCCGAAATATACGAATTAAACAATGCAAGTACCCAAAAACACGCAAAGAAATTAATTAAACTATGTAACAAATAAGTAAGCTAGGGTTATACGACTTGCTGCTGCAGCTGCTTATCCAACGGCGGCAGGGAGCACACTGACTGGCCAACCGACTCTGGCCGTTCACAACAAAAACAGAAGACAGACGACTACGCAAATTTGCACTATTCAGGTACTAAGGCGCGATGCTACAACCCTCAAATACTATAATACGCCCGAAATATACGAATTAAACAATGCAACTCGTAACGAGTTCCAGCCTCCGTGAGCTTTCCTGGGAAAGACCTTGCAGGATAACATAGCTGTAATCAATCATTCGAAATATAAGTGTTTGTACAAGTTTTTTTTCATGTCGTTAAGGAAGGGCTCATTATATTTTTATAGGGCATGGAGAGACGGTAAGGCCTTTTTGAACACTGCAGTTACTTGCTCACACCAATTTATATTTTCATCTATTATGGTTCCTAGTCTCTTTACTGAGGGTTAGAAGTTGATATTTCTCCCATTTAAGGGCATATACCCCGAAACAATACTACGACCCATTGGTAACACGATCTGACTTTTGACTAATAATAAGAAGGTGGCAAAGCTCCTGGAACGTGCAACAACAGGGGAGAGTTTCTCATCTGTTACACCACTTGAACGTAGAACATGTGGTGAAATGTGTAGTGGAAACGTTGTAGGTCCAAGTATCTCCAGTAACGTATCTTACTGGCAGTTACCTATCATTGGCTAATAAACTGAAACATAGTTCCTCTTGGAGAAAGTTGTTAATTGGAGATTCAGCGTCTCTGTCGTCAGTCTGAGGGAGCACGAAAGTGCAAAGTGGCCCCTATGCAAAATGTAGCGTATGTTCAGTAGATACGTTCTCCCATGGGTCCAAACTTTGAAGTTCCAACGTGGAAACTGATACACATGGTATAACGGGAAAACCAGGAATAGCGGTGTAAGACAGTAAATTTTCCTAGACAAATAAAACTGAAATCGCATATAATTTCATTTCAACACTGATGGCTCTAAATACCCAGACGAAACGGACTGTCTTTAAATCTCTTCAGTATGGTACCTTAAAACCACGCCATAGATTAACACTTCAGAGTTCATACAGCATCACTGAATGTTGAAAGAACTGCCTTGAATCATTTGAGGTTGCAGATTCCTATTACTGAAGTAGATTCCGATCACCACATGTTGTAAAGCAAAATACGAGCATGAACGAAGAGCCACATTATCAAGCGAAATAGCAATTTGAATAGCAATGCAAAAGGGTGAGGCCTCTATCAGAACCGAGTAGTATTACTAAGCTGACTCGTATGAAAGCAACTGCAATGCGTACAGCTACATGCGTCTCGCAATTGACATGGAAGTGTGCTGCCCAGAAGCTTCCATCTTACACACAAAACAAAATGTCTGAATTATTGCATATTACCAGCGTGTTCCACAGGTGGAAGACGGTACGAGAAGTGACGAATCCTTAGCGGTTCAAACTGCACGCTGGAACCAGCCGAATTCATACGCGCCTTGCGTTCCCATTGGCCGAATCAGGTTAAAGTTTTAAGGGACACGTGAAGAGATACCCACATCTCCGCATTTGGTACACATGCATTGCGTAAGCGCTCAAGTTGACACTTCGATAGTCTTTCTGCTACCAACAAGTGACTAGAGCATCGTGCATGGTGCAGACTTAAGATACACGAGAAGGCGCTGGTTATGAACTGCTGACGTTCAACGGTTACCGCTCATCTATGAAGATAAACTCTGTCGTACGCTTGCGTGTGATTTCTATCTGTGTGTTTCCGACTAGCAAAAGGTTTACAGCCCTCTAATTCCAGCAACGTTCAAATGGTTCAAATGGCTCTGAGCACTATGGGACTCAACTGCTGTGGTCATTAGTTCCCTAGAAATTAGAACTACTTAAACCTAACTAACCTAAGGACATCACACACATCCATGCCCGAGGCAGGATTCGAACCTGCGACCGTAGCAGTCGCACGGTTCCGAACTGCGCGCTTAGAACCGCGAGACCACCGCGGCCGGCCTCCAGCAACGTAACCAGCATTGAGAAGCGGTGCTACTCGCGGCTACCGAGATTGTACGAGGGCTATCCACAAATTAAATTACGTTTTGGAATTAAAAATGAATAAAGTATTGGAATTTTTTTATTGTATACAGATGAAAGCCACACTTACATACTACTTTTCTACATAGTTGCCATTTAAATTAAGGCACCTATCGTAGCGATGGACGAGCTTGGAGATTCCTTCGTCGTAAAATTCGGCAGCCTGCGCCTTCAACCACGTGGTTACCTCTTCTTGAAGCTGTGCGTCGTCATCAAAACGCTGCATAGGCAACCACTTCTTCATTGCTGGGCATAAGTGGATGTCGCTCGGTGCCAGGTCGGGACTGTACGGCGGATGAGGAAACAACTCCCACTTAAAAGATTCGAGAACTTCACGAGTGGCATTTGCCGTGTGGGTCCGGGCGTTGTCGTGAATCAGCGAGGTCTTTGAACCCAACTTTCCCCTGCGCTGGTTTCTATTGCTCTTCTGAGGTTGTGCAGGGTTTGGCAATACCTTTGAGAGTTTATTGTAGTGCCTCTTTCCAGGAAATCCACAAAAATCACACCTTTTCTGTCCCAATGGGCAGTGGTCGTAATGTTTTGGCTCATTCGTGTGTCTCTGCCACTGACAGACGAAGAAACATTGATGCAAGAGACTATGGCCATCGTTGGTTTAGCGGCTCTGCCACAAGCAGTGGTAACCCTGTCATCTGACAAACGACTACGCAAGTCGGCCGCGTGGGGAACTTCAACGGGTTCCCGTGTTCGATTCCTGGCGGAGTCAGTTCTAGGGAACTGATGACCATAGATATTAAGTCCCATAGTGCTCACAAGGGAACCTCCACATCACACCCCCTCAGATTTAGTTATAAGTTGGCACAGTGGATAGGCCTTGAAAAACTGAACACAGATCAATCAAGAAAACAGGAAGAAGTTGTGTGGAACTATGAAAAAAACAAGCAAAATATACAAACTGAGTAGTCCATGCGCAAGATAGGCAACATTAAGGATAGTGTAGGTTCAAGAGCGCCGTGGTGCCGTGGTTAGCGCGAGGAGCTGCGGAACGAGCGGTCCTTGGTTTAAGTCTTTCTTCGAGTGAGAAGTTTACTTTCTTTATTTTCGCAAAGTTCTGTCCGTTCCTTCATTGACGTCTCTGTTCACTGTAATACGTTTAGTGTATGTATTTTGCGACCTCACCGCAAAATCGTGCCATTAGTAGACGAAAGGACGTGCCTCTCCAATGGGAACCGGAAACATTTGATCGCTATGTCATAGGTCAACCGATTCCTCCACAGGAAAACACGTCTGATATATTCTATACGACACTGGTGACGGGATCACATGAATATATTGTCGACCCACCTAACTTGTACATTTGGCGAATGGGTAAAAAGATTCTTCTACCTTTCTCGATTTAGGTTCTCTTGTGGATGTGATACCCACTCCCAAAAAAAGTGATGACGGACAGATAAGAATTGTCTGAAAATAATAAATTAACCTTGAGGGAAGGCTTGAATCATGGACCTCTCGTTCCCCAGCTGCTAACGCTAACCACGAGACCACGGCGCTCCTGAACTCGTATTCTCCTTGATGTTGTCTATCTTGCGCATGGACTACTCATTTTGTATATTTTGCTTATTTTTTTTTTTCATAGTTCCACACAACTTCTTCCTATTTTCTCGATTTATCTGTGTTCAGTTTCTCTAGGCCTATCCACTGTGCCAAATTATAATTAAATCTCATGGGGGTGCTATGGGGAGGTTCCCTTGTCAGAGCCATTTGAACTATTTGAACCATTTGAACCATTTGGGAACTTCGAAAACAGGAGCGCAGTCGGAAAGTAGTTGTCTTCAGGTAGCCACCTCAAACAGGTCAATGCCACCGACTCCTCACTGCAATTCCCATGGGATTCATTTTACGACATTACCACGCTACACTAATTTCTGCTGAAGTTTCCCTCTCGGTTTGTTGTATTGCCGCTGGCTTTTGATTCTGACAGCAATTCTCTATAACAGTTTGTAGACTATGAAATGTTTCGGGATATTTCGGCCACCATGGTTTTTATCGTAAGAGGTACACTGAAGCAGCTCATATTATTAAGTGTTCCTGATTACGTGCTGTGATAGACGCTGAACTTCCGAAACTTCAAATAGTAGTTCCTTCCACTTCGTTTATTTCCTTGTCGATTATAATTTTTCCAATATATAACGGTACGGTGATTGAAGGTGTATTAATCTTTTGATAACCAATGAGTACTGTAACCATGAAACTGTTTATATATTTCGTGCAGGCTACAGTAGAATGGGTACCCATCCAAAACAAACCTGTGATCCATCTGTTCTACTATAGTAATAATAAAACAGTAAAACCATCGTATCTGTCTGTCTGTTTGTTTGTTTCAACACTTTCATCTTCAAAACTACTAGACGAATTTTCATAGGGATTTAACAGGTAACTTAAGTGCAGCTTGGGGCAACATATAGGATTTATTTAATCAAAATCATAACGCAGAAAAAAGGTACTGTTAATTTAAAGAACTGTGCAAACTTCTTTAATTTAAAAACTTAATAAAAAAATTAGTAAAAACATTTGTTTAGGTGTATGGATAAATAAACGTAGACTTCTGAAACGATTAGTCAGTTTTCAATTTTATTCCCTGATCAGCGTCATATCTTTGCTTATTTTCGCCACCTTATGTTCGATTCCCCCCCATGAACCATGGACCTTGCCGTTGGTGGGGAGGCTTGCGTGCCTCAGCGATACAGATGGCCGTACCGTAGGTTCAACCACAACGGAGGGGTATCTGTTGAGAGGCCAGACAAACATGTGGTTCCTGAAGAGGGGCAGCAGCCTTTTCAGTAGTTGCAGGGGCAACAGTCTGGATGATTGACTGATCTGGCCTTGCAACATTAACCAAAACGGCCTAGCTGTGCTGGTACTGCGAACGGCTGAAAGCAAGGGGAAACTACAGCCGTAATTTATCCCGAGGATATGCAGCTTTACTGTATGATTAAATGATGATGACGTCATCTTGGATAAAATATTCCGGAGGTAAAATAGTCCCCCATTCGGATCTCCGGGCGGGGACTACTCAGGAGGACGTCGTTATCAGGAGAAAGAAAACTGGCGTTCTACGGATCGGAGCGTGGAATGTCAGATCCCTTAATCGGGCAGGTAGGTTAGAAAATTTAAAAAGGGAAATGGATAGGTTAAAGTTAGATATAGAGGGAATTAGTGAAATTCGGTGGCAGGAGGAACAAGACTTTTGGTAAGGTGAATACAGGGTTATAAATACAAAATCAAATAGGGGTAATGCAGGAGTAGGTTTAATAATGAATAGGAAAATAGGAATGTGGGTAAGCTACTACAAACAGCATAGTGAACGCATTATTGTGGCCAAGATAGACACAAAGCCCATGCCTACGACAGTAGTACAAGTTTATATGCCAACTAGCTCTGCAGATGATGAAGAAATTAATGAAATGTATGATGAGATAAAAGAAATTATTCAGGTAGTGGTAATGGTAAGACAGAGATTTAGGAACCAGGTTTTAAATTGTAGGACATTTCCAGTGGCAGATGTAGACTCTGACCACAATCTATTGGTTATGACCTGTAGCTTAAAACTGAAGAAGCTGCAAAAAGGTGGGAATTTAAGGACATGGGATCTGGATAAGCTGAAAGAACCAGAGGTTGTACAGAGTTTCAAGGAGAGCATAAGGGAACAATTGGCACCAATGGGGGAAAGAAACACAGTTGAAGAAGAATGGGTAGCTCTGAGGGATGAAGTAGTGAAGGCAGCAGAGGATAAAGTAGGTAAAAAGACGAGGGTTGCTAGAAATCCTTGGGTAACAGAAGAAATATTGAATTTAATTGATGAAAGGAGAAAATATAAAAATGCAGTAAATGAAGCAGGCAAAAAGGAATACAAACATCTCAAAAATGAGATCGACAGGAAGTGCAAAATGGCTAAGCAGGGATGGCTAGAGGACAAATGTAAGGATGTAGAAGCTTATCTCACTAGGGGTAAGATAGATACTGCCTACAGGAAAATTAAAGAGACCTTTGGAGAGAAGAGAACCACGTGCATGAATATCAAGAGCTCAGATGGCAATCCAGTTCTAAGCAAAGAAGGGAATGCCGAAAGCTGGAAGGAGTATATAGAAGGTTTATACAAGGGCGATGTACTTGAGGACAATATTATGGAAATGGAAGAGGATGTAGATGAAGACGAAATGGGAGGTAAGATACTGCGTGAAGAGTTTGACACAGCACTGAAAGACCTGAGTCGAAACAAGGCCCCCGGTGTAGACAACATTCCATTAGAACTACTGACGGCCTTGGGAGAGCCAGTCATGACAAAACTCTACCACCTGGTTAGCAAGATGTATGAGACAGGTGAAATACCCTCAGACTTCAAGAAGAATATAATAATTCCAATCACAAAGAAAGCAGGTGCTGACAGATGTGAAAATTAAAGAACTATCAGTTTAATAAGCCACGGCTGCAAAATACTAACGCGAATTCTTTACAGACGAATGGAAAAACTGGTAGATGCGGACCTCGGGGAGGATCAGTTTGGATTCCGTCGAAATGCTGGAACACGTGAGGCAATACTGACCTTACGACTTATCTTAGAAGAAAGATTAAGAAAAGGCAAACCTACGTTTCTAGCATTTGTAGACTTAGTGAAAGCTTTTGTCAATGTTGATTGGAATACTCTCTTTCAAATTCTGAAGGTGGCAGGGTTAAAATACAGGGAGCGAAAGGCTATTTACAATTTGTACAGAAACCAGATGGCAGTCATAAGAGTCGAGGGGCATGAAAGGGAAGCAGTGGTTGGGAAAGGAGTGAGACAGGGTTGTAGCCTCTCCCCGATGTTATTCAATCTGTATATTGAGCAAGCAGTAAAGGAAACAAAAGAAAAATTTGGAGTAGGTATTAAAATTCGTGGAGAACAAATAAAAACTTTGAGGTTCGCCGATGACATTGTAATTCTGTCAGAGACGGCAAAGGACTTGGAAGAGCAGTTGAACGGAATGGACAGTGTCTTGAAAAGAGGATATAAGATGAACTTCAACAAAAGCAAAACGAGGATAATGGAATGTAGTCAAATTAAATCGGGTGATGCTGGGGGAATTAGATTAGGAAATGAGACACTTGAAGTAGTAAAGGAGTTTTGCTATTTAGGAAGTAAAATAACTGATGAAGTAGAGAGGATATAAAATGTAGACTGGCAATGGCAAGGAAAGCGTTTCTCAAGAAGAGGAATATGTTAACATCGAATATAGATTTATGTATCAGGAAGTCGTTTATGAAAGTATTTGTTTGGAGTGTAGCCATGTATGGAAGTGAAACATGGACAATAACTAGTTTGGACAAGAAGAGAATAGAAGCTTTCGAAATGTGGTGCTACAGAAGAATGCTGAAGATTAGATGGGTAGATCACGTAACTAATGAGGAGGTATTGAATAGGATTGGGGAGAAGAGAAGTTTGTGGCACAACTTGACTAGAAGAAGGGATCGGTTGGTAGGACATGTTTTGAGGCATCAAGGGATCACAAATTTAGCATTGGAGGGCAGCGTGGAGGGTAAAAATCGTAGAGGGAGACCAAGAGATGAATACACTAAGCAGATTCAGAAGGATGTAGGTTGCAGTAGGTACTGGGAGATGAAGCATCTTGCACAGGATAGAGTAGCATGGAGAGCTGCATCAAACCAGTCTCAGGACTGAAGACAACAACAACAACATGTTCGATTCTATCAATGACATCATAAAGAGCAGTGCGATTTGTAAATCAAAATGAACAGAGCACAACATGTTTGCCAAATACACACAAGTGGGACCTCCTGCTAGATAACTACACAATGTGCTTCAAAAATAAAAGGATAATTTCGGTTCTGTATTCCTCATATGTAAACAGTAAAAAATGTTTGTTAAAACATATGTTCCAAGATTTCTGATTTCTGAGTTAAAGCAGAGATATTGTCTAGAACATTTTTGTTCCTGTTGGTACTTGCCGTGACAGAAGATCTTAACTTGACGGATAATTCCAAGGTGATGGATGCAACGAGGGTTGTGTTTCACGTTCCATTTCATTACTAAGTGTGGTTCTCCCTCAATATGGTGGCCTGTATCGCTGGTGATCGGTTCTCTCTACCACATATATTTGTAAACAGACGTATGGGGCAGACGAATACAAACAATCTGGAAAACGCTGTGCCTAACGTTTTTCAAGACACTTCACTAATCATTCGTCAACAAGCTGACTTGTGGCTCAGTTGTTTAGTCTCCATGCCCACCTGATTCGAACCCTATCGACTTTTACTTGTCGGTCAATTTAAAATCACTTGTTTGTTCGTCTCAAGTGCCAGACGTAGAAGCACTTGAGAATCAAGTAGCCGCAGTTTGTGAGGAAATACGTAATACTCAGGGAATCTGGGTCGTAATCGTAAGGCCATCAGGCGTCGATGTGAGCCCTCTATTGCAACAGGAGATGGATATTTTGAACACCTTATGTGTTGGGAGCTGGTTTGGTTTGGTTGCCTGGGGAAGGAGACCAGACAACGTGGTCGTCGGTCTCGTCGGATTAGGGAAGGAAGTCGGCCGTGCCCTTTCAGAGGAACCATCCCGGCATTTGCCTGGAGTGATTTAGGGAAATCACGGAAAACCTAAATCAGGACGACCGGACGCGGGATTGAACCGTCGTCCTCTCGACTGCGAGTCCAGTGTCTAACCACTGCGTTGGAAGCTGCTTGAGGAAATGAAAACGTTCCCCTCAGTGTCATTGTTTTGAAGGCGATAGCTCGAAAACCAGCTATCTGTGGGTGGATGGTGTAATGAATCGCCGGCCGCGGTGGTCTAGCGTTTCTAGGCGCTCAGTCCGGAACCGCGCGACTGCTACGGTCGCAGGTTCGAATCCTGCCTCGGGCAAGCATGTGTCTGATGTCCTTAGCTTAGTTAGGTTTAAGCAGTTCTAAGTTCTAAGGGACTGATGACCACAGATGTTAAGTCCCATAGTGCTCAGAGCCATTTGAACCATTTTTTTGTAATGAACCTTTCTATTGACTACACATGGGAAACAAACACCTGAAATTATGCCCTCTGTTTTTGGAACATCCTGTATTTCCTTTAATTTACGTCCACATCTTTAAACGGAAATACTTTTGGTTATGTTTGAATGATGTTTCCGCCATTTCCCTGCACAAGCTCTTTTATTTTATATTACTATCATTATTTCGGCCTTAAGTCATTATCAAGTACAACGATAATTATATTTTTTAAAGTGAAGTAATCATCAAGACCTACTGAACTGGGTGTCCCAGCATGTAGATTAGTACAAACTGACAGAAATGTATGTCAGACAGGTAGCAAAAATGTTTTCCAACCATAAAAGCCTACAAAATGGTCGAGTCTTTCTGAATATATCTAAAGAACATAAGACTGAGGATCGCGCAGTCCCAAGAAGTCGATGAATGTTGTGAGGCGTGACTTGGCTGCAGCTCGGAAACATCAGACTTTAACTCGCTCTGCGTAAGCTCCTTTGCATTGCCTTATGGTTGGAAAACATGTTTGTTACCTGTCTGCCATATATGTCTCTGTGATTTTGTACTTATCTACATACTGGGACAGCCAGTCCAATAAATGGTGACAATTACTTCATATAATCAAAGTCTAAATGTACCCAACATTGTTGTACTCGATAATGACTCATGGTCGAAATCATGATAATAATGTAAATTAAAGACGTTTGCACAGTCAGATATCAGAAATATCAACCAAACAAGGAATTTCTTTCAAGGTCGTTCGATAGAGAGCGGGAAAGGTGAAAATCCAAGAGCGCGAGATCTACATCTACATCTATATCTACATGGATACTCTGCAAATCACATTTAAGTGCCTGGCAGAGGGTTCATCGAACCACCTTCACAATTTTCTGTTATTCCAATCTCGTATAGCGCGAGGAAAGAATGAACACCTGTTTCTTTCCGTACGAGCTCTGATTTCCCTTACTTCATCGTGGTGATAGTTCCTTCCTATGTAGGTCGGTGTCAGCAAAATATTTTCGCATTCGCAGAAGAAAGTTGGTGAGAGGATTCCCTCCCAACGAAATACACCTTTCTTTTAACGATTTGCAGCCCAAATCCTGTGTCATTTCTGTGACTCTCTCTCCCATATTTCGCGGTGATACAAAACGTGCTGCCTTTCTTTGAAGTTTTTCGATGTACTCCGTCAGTCCTATCTTGTAAGGATCCCACACCGTGCAGCAGTATTCTAAAAGAGGGTGGACAAGCGTAGTGTAGGCAGTCTCCTTAGTAGATCTGCTACATTTTCTACGTGTCCTGCCAGTTAGACGCCGTCTTTGGTTAGTCTTCCTCACAACATTTTCTATGTCTTCTTTCCACTTTAAGTTGTTCGTAATTGTAATACCAAGATATTTAGTTGAATTTATGGCTTTTAGATTAGACAGATTTATGGTGTAACCAAAGTTTAACGAGTTCCTGTTAGCACTCATGTGGATGACCTCACAATTTTCGTTATTCAGGGTCAACTGCCACTTTTCGCACCATTCAGATATTATTTCTAAATCGTTTTGCCGTTTGTTTTGATCTTCTGATGACTTTATTAGTTGATAAACGACAGCGTCATCTTCAAACAACCCAAGACGGCTGCTCAGATTGTCTCCCAAGTCGTTTAAAAAGTAAGGAACAGTAAAGGGCCTATAACACTACCTTGGGGAACGGAAGAAATCACTTCTGTTTTACTCGGTGACTTTCCGTCAGTTACTTCGAACTGTGTGATCTGTTTGACAGGAAATCACGAATTCAGTCACATAACTAAGACGGTAATCAATAAGCACGCAGTTTCAATACGAGCCGCTTGTGTGGAACAGTGTCAAAAGCCTTCCGGAAATCCAGAAATACTGAATATCGATCTGAAATCCCTTGTCAATAGCACTCAGCACTTCATGTGAATAAAGAGGTAGTCGTGTTTCACAGGAACGATGTTTTCTAAACCCATGTTTGCTAAACCCATTCCTTTCTTTTCCTTATGTTAGTATAAATACCCCCCCCCCCCCCATGATGCTTGGACCTTACCGTTGCTAGGAAGGCTTGAGTGCCTCAGCGATACAGATAGCCGTACCGTAGCTGCAACCACAACGGAGGGGTATCTGATGAGAGGCCAGACAAACATGTGGTTCCTGAAGAGGGGCAGCAGCCTTTTCAGTAGTTGTAGTTGCAAGGGCAACGGTCTGGATGATTGACTGATCTGGCCTTGTAACATAACCAAAACGGCCTTGCTGTGCTGGTACTGCGAACAGCTGAAAGCAAGGGGAAACTACAGCCGTAATTTTTCCCGAGGGCATGCAGCTCTACTGTATGGTTAAATGATGATGGCGTCCTCTTGGGTAAAGTATTCCGGAGGTAAAACAGTCCCCCATTCGGATCTCCGGACGGGGACTACAAAGGAGGAGGTCGTTATCAGGAGAAAGGAAACTGGCGTTCTACGGGTCGGAGCGTGGAATGTCAGATCCCTTAATCGGGCAGGTAGGTTATTGTTGTTGTGGTCTTCAGTCCTGAGACTGGTTTGATGCAGCTCCCCATGATACTCGATCCTGTGCAAGCTTCTTCATCTCCCAGTACCTACTGCAACCTACATCCTTCTGAATCTGCTTAGTGTATTCATCTCTTGGTCTCCCTCTACGTTTTTTACCCTCCACGCTGCCCTCCAATACTAAGTTGGTGATCCCTTGATGCCTCATAACATGTCCTACCAACCGATCCCTTCTTCCGGTCGGTGTTGTTCACCAGACAACTGATGGCAAGTAAGCAGAGATGCAAGTATGGCCACCCGCGGATTATATTGACTTTGACTTAGAGAATTCGGTACCCATACACCTGATTTTTGAACCTCCACCATTGCATGCAAATGCCACACAATGACGGAATGAATGCACTTCATCACATCTGTCAGTTCTAGTACACTGATGTGGATCATTGTGGACTAATGTGTGTAAACGATCTTCATTAAGCCCGGAATGTCTTCTCAACGTGGGCAGCCACTAATGTCAAAACGATAGTCCTTAAAACGGTAAAACCATTTTCTTGTCCTGTGCTTTCCGATGGCATTATCACCACACACGGCCCAAATGTTTCTGGCTGCCTCCACTGCTATCACCGCTCTACTGAACTCAAACAGAAGAATATGTCTAAAATGTTCCGATTTCTCCATTTGGCACTCCAGTTTCTAGTGTCCACGGCGGACAATTCGTTGAACTGAAAATAAAAAATTAAAATCAATAAAGCAACCCATAGTAACTTTAATATCAATACGCAAAACAAAAATGCTACGAACTTAAGCACGAAGCTAATAGTAACACTGAGCTTTTTGTTGTTTTCGACATCCTCACACAACAATTGTGTTCTCGTTTCGTTGCGACAGTGAAGTGTTCTCATTTATGCATCCAAACACTTGAAGATAACATAAAATATCGAAGCCGGAAGTGGAACAAAGAAGAAGTTTATATTAATATACTCCAGGTGGAAAATGTTGCCTTTAGTTCTTCCGTATGTTAAGTGTTTCTACATCTACATCTACATCTACGTGATAATGTTCCACTCTCGAAGGCCACGCGGGAAGAACGAGTTGTTAATTTTTTTGTGCGAGAGGTAATTTCTCTTATTTTATCGCGATGATCATTTCTCCCAATGTAGTTGCGTAGTCACAGAATGTTTTCGCAATCGGAGGAGAAAACTGGTGATTGAAATTTCATGAGCAAATCCCGTCGCAACGAGAAATGCCTTTGTTTTAATGATTGACACTACAATTCGCGTATCATGTCTATGAAACTCTCTCTCCTATTTCACGATAATACAAAACGAGATGCCTTTCTTTGTACTTTTTCGGTGTTATCCGTCAGTCCCATCTGATGCGGATCCCAGACGGCACAGCAATACTGCAGAATAGGGCGGACAAGCGTGGTGTAAGCAGTCTCTTTAGTAGATCAGTGGCAACTTCTAAGTGTTCTGCCAACGAATCTCAGCCTTTGGTTGGCTCTACCCACAACACTGTCTATGTGATCGTTCCAATTTAGGTTATTTGTAATTGTAATCCCTAACTATATAGTTGAATTTACAGCCTTTAGATCTGTGTGACTTATAGCATTTGTGTGGAAAAGTGCTTTGCTTTTGAAAAGGAAATGGCGTCTCCTTCCTTGACAAATGCTCTCGCACTTAAAAGTTGTTTGTTACCTTGAGTATCAGCGGCCAAACTGCAGAACAAGTCCCTGGACAAAACACAATGAACTGACGAAAGGCATGGGATAGCGATGTGCACATAATACAGAGGGCGGTAGCAACGCGTACACAAGGTGTAAGGGGGCAGTCCGTTGGCAGAGATGTCATTGTTCTCTGGTCGTTCATGTGAAGAGGAGGCCGGCGTGATTATGGCCTCACGGTAGGAATTAACAGACTCTGAACGTGGAATGGTAGTTGGATCTAGAAGCACGGGACATTTCATTTCGGAAATACACTCCTGGAAATTGAAATAAGAACACCGTGAATTCATTGTCCCAGGAAGGGGAAACTTTATTGACACATTGCTGGGGTCAGATACAACACATGATCACACTGACAGAACCACAGGCACATAGACACAGGCAACAGAGCATGCACAATGTCGGCACTAGTACAGTGTATATCCACCTTTCGCAGCAATGCAGGCTGCTATTCTCCCATGAAGACGATCGTAGAGATGCTGGATGTAGTCCTGTGGAACGACTTGCCATGTCATTTCCACCTGGCGCCTCAGTTGGACCAGCGTTCGTGCTGGACGTGCAGACCGCGTGAGACGACGTTTCATCCAGTCCCAAACATGCTCTATGGGGGACAGATCGGGAGATCTTGCTGGCCAGGGTGGTTGACTTACACCTTCTAGAGAACGTTGGGTGGCACGGGATACATGCGGACGTGCATTGTCCTGTTGGAACAGCAAGTTCCGTTGCCGGTCTAGGAATGGTAGAACGATGGGTTCGATGACGATTTGGATGTACTGTGCACTATTCAGTGTCCCCTCGACGATCACCAGAGGTGTACGGCCAGTGTAGGAGATCGCTCCCCACACCATGATGCCGGGTGTTGGCCCTGTGTGCCTCGGTCGTATGCAGCCCTGATTGTGGCGCTCACCTGCACGGCGCCAAACACGCATACGACCATCATTGGCACCAAGGCAGAAGCGACTCTCATCGCTGAAGACGACACGTCTCCATTCGTCCCTCTATTCACGCCTGTCGCAACACCACTGGAGGTGGGCTGCACGATGTTGGGGCCTGAGCGGAAGACGGCCTAACGGTGTGCGGGACCGTAGCCCAGCTTCATGGAGATGGTTGCGAATGGTCCTCGCCGATACCCCAGGAGCAACAGTGTCCCTAATTTGCTGGGAAGTGGCGGTGCGGTCCCCTACGGCACTGCGTAGGATCCTACGGTCTTGGCGTGCATCCGTGCTTCGCTGCGGTCCGGTCCCAGGTCGACGGGCACGTGCACCTTCCGCCGACCACTGGCGACAACATCGATGTACTGTGGAGACCTCACGTCCCACGTGTTGAGCAATTCTGCGGTACGTCCACCCGGCCTCCCGCATGCCCACTATACGCCCTCGCTCAAAGTCCGTCAACTGCACATACGGTTCACGTCCACGCTGTCGCGGCATGCTACCAGTGTTAAAGACTGCGATGGAGCTCCGTATGCCACGGCAAACTGGCTGACACTGACGGCGGCGGTGCACAAATGCTGCGCAGCTAGCGCCATTCGACGGCCAACACCGCGGTTCCTGGTGTGTCCGCTGTGCCGTGTGTGTGATCATTGCTTGTACAGCCCTCTCGCAGTGTCCGGACCAAGTATGGTGGGTCTGACACACCGGTGTCAATGTGTTCTTTGTTCCATTTCCAGGAGTGTAGTTAGGTAACTGGATATTTTGAAGTCTACAGTGTTAAGAGTGTGCCAAGAACACCATATTTGTGGAATTACCTTTCAAACTGGACGGCCTTCATCTAGCTACCAAGAGCAGTGGCGTCTACCTAGAATTGGCAGTGCTAACAGACAAGCGACACCGCGTAAAGTAACCGCAGAAATCAAAATGGGTCGTACGACGAACGTATTCTGTAGATCTGTGTGGTGAAATTTGGCATAAATAGGATGTGGCAGCAGACGACCGATGCGAGTGCCTTTGCTAACACCTCTCGTGGGCTTGTGGTCGTATCTGTTGGACCCTAGACGACTGGAAAATCGCGGCCCGGTCATATGGGTTTGAGTTGGTATGAGCTGATAGTGGGGTATGACTGTGTCGCCGGCCCGACGAAGCCATGGACCCAAGTTGTCAACAAGCCACTGTGCAAGATGGCGGTGGCTCCATAACCGTGTGAGCTATGTTGCCATGGAATGGATTAGATCCTGTTGTCCATCTGAAGCGGTCATTGACTGGAAATGATTATGTAGTAAAGTGGAACACCGACACCCGTCCTGACGATGTAATTTATTATATGGCTACCAGTCTTGGTGCATAACCATCGCCTTAACTGACGCCGAGAGGTTTAACTCCAAATGCACATATGATTCCATTAGTGGCGGATATCTATGGACTGGTTTTCGCAAATTACGCGTAACCACGATGTTGTGTCTCCAAACCTCAAGTTCGTAGCGGATCGTTAGAGATACAGCATCGCTGTTACAGGTAATCTGCGAAAGCCAGTCCATAGAGGTTGGCCGCTGATGGAAACGTGTATACGATTAGAGTTGACCCGGTCGGCTTCAGTTACGGCCAGAAGACGGTGTACCGAAGCGCCGGAACCGGTAGCCACATTATAAATAACATCGTGTCAGAAGGAAATCCTTACAAAAGGAAAACGTTATGTTCGGCTACTTGCAGACCATTAGCACTCACTCATGGACTTCAAATTCCCAAACAACGATGCCATTGAGAGTTGGCAATACTCTCTTAGGATTTAAAGGTTGGCTATAGCACGCATACACAAGATCTGGAATCTAAGATATTGTTGTCGCGCTTCGCAGCGCACGGATTAACTAGTGGCAGTTTTGAAGCCAGTCTAGGAGCCCGCCTGCTGTGTTGCGCACGTGTGTTGGCCGAGGGGTCGTCACCGAGGTGCCGTACTGCTGTGTCAGCCAGCAGCGACACAGGATTTGGTATTGAGTTGATATTTTTTACAATTTGCAGCGCGCTTATAAATTTAAAGAAAGGGGTTTGTCTATGTGCGTAGCAGCAGGCGGTAATTTTGATAATGATAGGAGTTGAATTCTTAAGGGAATCCATTGTTAGGCGAATAGATTAAGTATTGATTTTTCTCATTGATTTCTTTTGTAATTGTCAGGGAACTGTTTAACTATGTATTTAATTGAGAAATATTTCAGTCTGTCTCAAGAGTTTGACTAATTTGTAATATTGCTTTAATGCCACTGGAGGCAAATTTACATACGAAGCGATTGTCCAAAGAGCTTCTAGCGTTTTGTTAATTGAATGAGAAAGAATCGCTTTCACAATATAGTTTTTGAAAAAAGGAATTACTTGTTTGGGTTATCATTTATCGAGTTTAGATTTGAGCAAACCCTTTCTCTTGAATTATATGTAGTTGTAATAAGCAGCAACAGCAGCTGCAACAGCAGGAGCCGCCATACAGAACATGCATTGCACTCACCATGAATAATAGGTTTTTTTATGTTTTTGTTAAATGATGGAATGCAGCAGATCAAGCAGTGACAGCAGAAAGACCAAGTAAGTTATTTGTTGCGCACAGGACCAATAAACAAAATAAAGTTAACGCGATCTCTGTTACAGTAAAGTTAACAAGAGTACAAGCACGAGATTTTCAGTAGGTTAGTTAGGTTAGTGTTGTTTAACGTCCCGTCGACAACGAGGTCATTACAGACGGAGCGCAACCTCGGGTTAGGGAAGGATGGGGAAGGAAATAGGCTGTGCCCTTTCAAATGAACCATCCCGGCATTTGCCTGAAACGATTTAGGGGAATCACGGAAAACCTAAATCAGGATGGCTGGAGACGGGATTGAACCGTCGTCCTCCCGAATGCGAGTCCAGTGTGCTAACCACTGCGCCACCTGGCTCGGTAGATCTTCAGTAGAAAACACGAGATAAGAAGCTAGAGCTCGCGACTTTCACCATGCCACAACTGGTGGTGACTGATTTGAAGAACATTTTGGACGGTTGGAGTTAATCATTAACAGCTGTAGTAGCCGAGCGGTTCTAGGCGCTTCAGTCCGGAACCGCGTGACCGGTACGGTCGCAGGTTCGAATCGTGCCTCGGGCATGCATGTGTGTGATGTCCTTAGGTTAGTTAGGTTTAAGCAGTTCTAAGTTCTAGGGGACTGATGATCTCAGATGTTAAGTCCCATAGTGCTCGGAGCCATTTGAACCATTTTTTAACATTAACGGGACACCATCGGGAGGTCAATTGGTGTACAAGATGTCGCACCGGAAACACTTTCGCATTTCGCAGTTATGTACGGCTATAGAGTCAGCGTGGCTAAAGATATCTGCAGGGGACTTCCAACGAATTGTTGAATCCATGCCACGTCGAGTTGCTGCACGACGTCGGGAAAAAGGAAGCCCGACACGAGATTAGGAGGTATCTCATGGCTTTTGTCCCATCATTGTAGCTCTTCATTAGCCAATTAGTGGCACGCCATCAAAACGGTGATGTTGGAATACTACACTACTGGCCATTAAAATTGCTACACCACGAAGATGACGTGCTACAGACAGGAAGAAGATGCTGTGATACGCAAGTGATTAGCTTTTGAGACCATTCACACAAGCCTGGCGCCGGTGGCGACACCTACAACGTACTGACATGAGGAAAGTTTCCAACCGATTTCTCATACACAAACAGCAGTTGACCGGCGTTGCCTGGTGAAACGTTGTTGTGATGCCTCGTGTAAGGAGGAGAAATGCTTACCAACACGTTTCCGGTTTGATAACGGTCGTATTGTAGCCTATAGCGATTGCTGTTTATCGTATCGCGACATTGCTGCTCGCGTTGCTCGAGGTCCAATGACTGTTAGCAGAATATGGAATCAGTGGGTTCATGAGGGTAATACGGAACGCCGTGCTGGATCACAACGGCCTCGTATCACTAGCAGTCGATATGACAGGCATCTTATGCGCATGGCTGTAACGGATCGTGCAGACACGTCTCGATCCCTGAGTCAACAGATGGCAATGTTTGCAAGACAACAACCATCTGCACGAACAGTTCGACGACGTTTGCAGCAGCATGGACTATCAGCTCGGAGACCGTGGTTGCGGTTACCCTTGACGCTGCATCACAGACAGGAGTGCGTGCGATGGTGTACTCAACGACGATCCTGGGTGCACGAATGGCAAATCGTCATTTTTCGGATGAATCCAGGTTCTGTTTACAGCATCATGATGGTCGCATCCGCGTTTGGCGACATCGCGGAGAACGCACATTGCAAGGGTGTATTCGTCATCGCCATACTGGCATATCACCCGGCGTAATGGTTTTGAGTGCCATTAGTTACACGTCTCGGTCACCTCTTGTTGGCACTGACGGTTCTTTGAACAGTGGACGTTACATTTCAGATGTGTTACGACCCGTGGCTCTACCCTTCATTAGATGCCTGCGAAACCCTACATTTCAGCAGGATAATGCACGACCGCATGTTGCACGTCCTCTACGACCCTTTCTGGACACAGAAAATGTTCGACTGCTGACCTGTCCAGCACATTCTCCAGATCTCTCATCAATTGGAAACGTCTGCTCAATGGTGGCCGAGTAACTGGGTCGTCACAATAGGCCAGTTACTACTCTTGATGAACTGTGGTATCGTGTTGAAGCTGCATGGGCAGCTGTACCTGTTTTGCCATCCAAGCTCTGTTTGACTCAATGCCCAGGCGTATCAAGGCCGTTATTACGGGCAGAAGTTGTTGTTCTGGGTACTGATTTCTCAGGATCTATGCACCCAAATTGCGTGAAAATGTAATCACATGTCAGTTCTAGTATATTTGTGCAATGAATACCCGTTTATCATCTGCGTTCCCTTTTGGTGTATCAATTTTAATGGCCAGTAGCGTACAAGCACCGGTCAGTGGTGGAGGAGCAACCACAGGGCAAGTGGTGATGCACGAGCCGCGGGTGAAGAAGCTGGAGACCCCCGTGTCTGTCAGCAAGGCGGCGGGCAGACGCGCTGGCGCCGCGTGGTCCTTGGGCACCTGTTGCTGTGCTGTGTTTTGTTGTTGCCGGAGTCCCCGCGTGGCGTCTCTAGCGGCGGTGTGGGCGAGGGCGGGGTGGGGCGCGGCGGGCGGACGCGGGGCTGTGTCAGTGCTCGGCCGACCGCCGCGCCGTAAACATGTCGTGGTCGTGCTCGTCGCGCGCTGTGGTCGCCATGCAGCTGGCCGCCTGGAGCGTGGCCGGCGTGCTGCTGCTGCACCGCGGACTCTCCACGCTCGCCAAGGTGCGTACTGCCTCGCATCTCTCTGTCCCAACGCGAGAAGGAATGGCGCCAAGTACAGCCACACCTCACGTACACAACAAAGTCAAAATATTTACAAGTGTGGATGCCAACTGTACTGACGTATTTGGATGAGATCCAGTTTCGTTGATTGATTATTTCTGTTCAAACTAACCAAAACCAATTGTGAGGCCTATTCGGAAAGTGAGATCTGATAGGTCGCGAAATGGAAACGACAGTGAAAGTCCGATGAACTTTTGTACAGTTTTGTTGGACAATGTCTCTAGTATGCTTGTCGGTGTCGTCACGTTGTTATTTTGTGCACTGACAAGGGAACCTCTCCATCGCACCCCCCTGAGATTTAGCTATAAGTTGGCACAGTGGATAGGCCTTGACAAACTGAACACAGATCAATCGAGAAAACAGGAAGAAGTTGTGAGGACGTATGAAAAAAATAAGCAAAATATACAAACTCTCGGTCCATGTGAAGATAGGCAACTTCAAGGACAGTGTGAGGCCCAGAGCGCCGTGGTTCTGTGGTTAGCTTGAGCAGCTGCGGAACGAGAGGTCCTTGGTTCAAGTCTTCCCTCGAGAGAAAAGTTTAATTTTTTATTTTGAGACAATTGTCATCCGTCCGTCCGATGCGAGGTAACTGCGCCGTAGTATGGTGACCCTACACCTAAACAAACATCGAAACACACGACGTCAGTCGACTGCAGCGCACGGAAGAGAGAGTATTCGTGCTAACGAGGCTCCCTGGCTGGCACTTGACTGTTCGCATCTTTGGACGAGAGTGCATTAAATACATGCACGGTAGCTCAGCGTGTTCGCTCAGAGGGTTTAGCTAACCTCTGTAACAAAAAAACTAAGTGAACAGTTCAACGAACAACCTGAATGGGTGTCATGAGATGTCCGCCCCGATCATATATAACGAACAAAATGAGATTAACTAAGAATAAAAAAAAAATACGTGAGATGTATTGCGTGGACAATATGAATCCAGCAAATATAGCTCGCGACTTCAATCACAAGGTCAATGGATATTGGAGAAGCACGTCCTTTCGTCTACTAATCGCACGGTTTTTCGGTGCGGTCGCAAAACACAGACACTAAACTTATCACAGTAAACAGAGACGTCAATGAACGAACGGACAGATCATAACTTTGCGAAAATGAAGAAAGTAAACTTTTCACTCGAGGGAAAACTTGAACCAAGGACCTTTCGTTCCGCAGCTGCTCACGCTAACCACGGGACCACAGCGCTCCTGAGTTCACGCTCTCCTTTATGTTGCCTATCTTGCCCATGTACTGCTCAGTTTGTATATTTTGCTTATTTTTTTCATAGTTCCTCACGACTTCTTACTGTTTCCTCGATTGATCTGTGTTCAGTTTTTCAAGGCCTATCCACTGTGCCAACTTATAACTAAATCTGAGGGGGGTGCAATCGGGAGCTTCCCTTGTGAGTACGTAAAGATGCCTAGAACAATAGTGTCTCCCGCCAAGTATGGGTGCCTGCTGTAACTTTGCGCCTGATGTCATATAACGTACATGTCATGCATTTCCTTCTTCATAAGAATTTTCGACCGCACACTGCAGGGGCAAACAGTACGCCCCTGCAGCGATTTCGATGGGAAGTGTTTCATCACCCACCGTCCATCCCGGGCTTGGCTCCCTCTCATGTTTATCTCAGCTCACGTGAACTGCTGACTATGAAGACAGCATTTTGGCACAGACATAGAACTGCAGACGAGTGTAGAGAAGTAGTGGAAAGGACAGGTGGCTGTCTTCTATGAGGATCGTAACGAAAAGTTGGTACAACGATACGACAAATGACTGAGTTGAAGCTGCGACTCTTTCGAGAAATAGTATGAAGCTGTAGCAAACTGTTCCAAATAAAACATTTTTGATTTTCTCTGAGGTTTCCATTTCACGATCGATCGCACCTTACTTCCCGAACAGCCCTCTCATTTTAATGACTTGGCACTGAAATTTGTTTCGCTCTTGGTCCGTGATTGATGTGATAAAAGCAGCTAAGTGAAAAAGATTAATGTTAGTTGATTAACTGTCATCCCTTTGGATTAATGCCACAAAATATGAACTGTGACCTCGAAAAACCACGCAGCGACTAATGTGATACGCTGTCGCACTCCTTCTCGTGGTCTAGTTGTAGTGTGTATTGCCAGAGAGCATATATTTACTTTAATGTGTTATTGTTTAGCTTTGCAGTGTTTGTCATAACATGTGCGAGTGTTGGTTAACTGCTATGCATCTTTTTGTAGGGAGAAGCTTAACATGACTTACTTGATCTGTTGTCATCAATCAACCGCAGAAATAAACAGCTCGTTGAAGACAGTAAATATTTCATTTGATTTAATTAAAACACTTGATTGTGTAACGCATAAAACATTTTTTATAACTTGCAACATTCTGTGATTATGAAAAAAGTTCAACAATGGTTCACCTCGTTATGGAAAACAGGAAGTAAAAGGTAGTTCCTCCAGCGCCAACAAACTTTGAAGATACTTGAATCTTACAGGTATCACGCAACGTGAGGGATCTGCCATACCGTAGTTTCCTCGTTTTGTTGCTGTTTTGGAGATTTCGGTGATCTGCCATTGAACATTACAGACGACTCAAAAAACTCCCTCTTTACAGATGAAACAAGTATAATGGTGAGGGATCTGCCATACGGTAGTTTCCTCGTTTTGTTGCTGTTTTTGAGATTTCGGTGATCTGCCATTGAACATTACAGACGACTCAAAAAACTCCCTCTTTACAGATGAAACAAGTATAATGGTGAAAGACGTGAAGTGCAATGAAGTGCAATGTAAATGATGTAGCTCATAGGGTGCTCGCTAACTATAGAACGTGGCTTCCAGAGAACACTACAACAAAACGCAGTTCGTACAATGTGTCACAAAATGCTTGTAAAAGCTAAATATTACTGTCCCAAGGTGCTCAAACAGTCAATGAATTCGATCATGTTAAATTCACAGGACTGAAGACAGATGGAAAGGTTTCTTGGAATACTGAATTCATGTTCTTATGCAGAAACTGAATTCCGCTACCTTCACTGTACAGTGAGGTGACAAAAGTCGTGGGACACCTTCTAATATCATATCGAACCTCCTTTTGCCCGGTATACTGCAACTATTCGACGTGGCATGGACAAGTCGTTGGAAGTCCCTGCAGAAATATTGAGTCATGCTACCTGTATAGCCGGCCATAATTGCGAAAGTGTAGCTGGTGCACAATTTTGTGCACTAGCTGACTTTTCCATCAAGTCCCGTAGGTGCTCGATGGGATTCACATCGAGCGATTGGGTGACCAAATCGTTCGCCCGAATTGTCATTGTTCAAAGCAATAGTGAACAATAGTGGCCTGGTAGCCGGCGCGTTGCCATACACAAATATTCCATCATTGTTTGAGAACATGAAGTCCATGGATAGGTGCAAATAGTCTCTAAGTAGCCGAACATAGTCATTTGGGCCACAGAACGCAGTTCATTCCATGCAAACACAGCCCACACCATTGTGGGGCCACAACCAGCTTGCACAGTGCCTTGTTGACAACTTAGATCTGTGTCTTCGTGGGGACTGCACCACCTGCGAACCCGTCCATCAGCTCTTACCAACTGAAATCGATACTCATCGTTCTAAGCTACGGTTTTCCAGTCTTCTGGGGTACAACCGATATGGTCAAGAGCCCAGGAGAGGCGATTCAGGCGATGTTATGCTCTTGGCAAGGACACTGGCGTCGGTCATCTGCTGCTATAGCCCATTAAGGCCTAATTTCGCCGCACTGTCCTAATGGATTCGTTCGTCGTACAACCTACATTCATTTCTGCGGTAATTTGACGCACTGTTGCTTGTTTTTGAGCACTGATGACTCATTAAACGTTTCGCCGCTGCTTTGGCTGTTAAAGTGCAGGCCGTCGGACAGTGCGTTGTCCATGGTGAGAGGCAATGTTTCAAATGTGGTCTTTTCGCCACATTCTTGACGCTGTGGACCTCGGAATACTGAATTCCCTGATGATTTCCGACACAGAATGTCCCATGCGTTTAGCTCCAACTACCATTCCGCGGTCAAAGTGTGTTAATTCCCATCGTGCGGCCATAATCACATCGGAAACCATTTTGCCCTGAGTACAAATAACAACTCCGCCAATGCATTGCTCTTTTATACCTTGTGTACACGATACTACCGCCATCTGAATATGTGCATCGCGCTGGCCCATGACCTTTGGCATCTCAGTGTAAGAGTAATCTCCATTTTCTCTGACACTGAATCCCAAAGGCTTGTTTACTTTGCGGGCATTCACTCTATTTTCACGTATGGTGTTATATTTTAGTGCAACTCTGAGTATTAATTAAGGATATACTTAACTCAGAAAAGGGCACCAAGAGTGATATGTGTTGACAGTTGGCGAACATCGTGAAGGACCTTTTCCAGGTGTATCGTATTTCTACTCGTGGGATTTTTTGTTTACAGTACTGTCTCATTCAGAAGAAACTGCAACATTCATTCAGTGAACACTAGGTAGGAAAACAATTCTCTTTTGGATACCACTTACTTAAGCACTGTACAGAAGGACGTGCACTGCCTTGTTTTCATTTTCAGTTGACTCCCTGGAGTACTGACAACATATAGTGATAAACCCCAAGTATTCTAATCCAATCTGAAAGTTTTCGCTGTGGCGCATTCCTCTTTTTCTGTCACAGTAATTCCGAACTATCCTCTGTAGTGTGTTATCTATTCGAATACCCTGTCACAACGTATTTTTATGTTTCATTAATTCTTTAATTATTCTGAAAACTACGCACTGAGTCTTCCATGGTCCCACGGATGCTGATAAATATATAAATAAAAGTTTCTTCACACTACATACTTGCAGAATAGCTAAGACCCCCATTAAGGTCATTGTGGGCTATGGATGAGCGAATGGCGTAGTAGTTATGACATTGCACTAATACTTCGGAGGAATGGTATTTTTAATGTGCATCTGCGGTCGGGTTTCCAGTTCCTCACTCTTTTCCTAAATCTTTTCATCCAAATGTACTAATGTCTTCTCCAAGGAAACCTAACTAATATCTTGTACTTTATTTCTCATCTATGTTTGCAGTTCCCTGTAACAAATTTATTATTTCCTCTGATCTGGTCTGGAACCGCGCGACCGCTACGGTCGCAGGTTCGAATCCTGCCTCGGGCATGGATGTGTGTGATGTCCTTAGGTTAGTTAGGTTTAAGTAGTTCTAAGTTCTAGGGGACTGATGACCTCAGAAGTTGAGTCCTAAAGTGCACAGAGCCATTTGAACCTGTGATCTGATAGTCACACAGCCACGCTCCTATTATACAAGCCTTCTTACTGTCTGCAGACACATTAGCAATGTAGCCATTCATGTTATCGCACTCTTTCCCGTAAGCACTCGTCAACACCTAATTACTCTCACAGCATACATTTGGGGTGTTTATGCTGAAAACTATTTTGCAACATTAGATAATTATGGGGGTATAGCATCTTTAGGCTTGGGCAAGCCATTGTTCTGTCCGCATGCTCACAGCAATGCGGAAGGTGGACAGTGATTTAAATGCCCTGATATTGGAAGTAGACGCAAGCGTCTGCAGGGCCGCCGTATTCGTAGTAAAGCAGCCGACTAAGTAGGATTTCCGCCAAGCGGTTTACGCCACTTGTTTTATGCGCTCACAGTAAAGCCTGATCACCCTTCCAATCCAGTACAGATGCTGTTTAAAGTGTGCATGATTGAGTTTAGCTAAGTCCTTCACATAGAATCTTTGTGAAACTGTTTATTTAGTGCACCGACCGAATACTGGGAATATACGTACATTTCGTTATAACTATAGCCGCTGATGGATGTAGATTTCTTCCGTTGAGCCCTGCTTGTTTCTTATTATTTCCTTTAGTTTCTGAAACTAACGTGGCATCAACATGAATGCCTTTGTCCATGGCGCCCTGGATCTCATGAAGATCAGAGCGAACTGAGTTTTGTAAGATCTCTGTTTGTGGAATCCATGCTGTATTTTATAGAGGTGCTTTAGGTTCTCCAAACCGTCATAATACGGCATAAAACGTGTTCAATAATTCTACAACAAAGTGACGTGAGCGATATGAGCCTATAATTATTCACGCCTATCTGACGACCATTTTTCGTAAGCGGGAAGGTAAGCACGTAGGTGAAATACGAGACGCCTAGCCAGAGTGATTTAATGAAGGACGTGGGTGGGGGCAATCGAAGGGATGTTCATTTTGAAGGACAGTTGTGACAATCTGATTTCTCCTTCACTGATGTGGGGCCTGGGGACATAGGGAGTTGTTAGAATAAAGTGGTGTGTTTATCATCGTGATAGAGACAGTCATTTCTGATGGGAGGGCGACCCATGCTTTGCACTTTTGTGAGGAGTCAGGTGCTGCAATGGATAGGAACCTACTGGCTAGGACGATGTTTTAGATGGTGGTTGGATTGGCAACAAAGACAGGTTGAGGCGTTTTTCTTTTCTTGGGTTAGGTGACCATTTTAGGAAAAGAATATTTGGCAACAATGTGATTCTGCTTGGGATCATGATGGCTTACAGTGATAAATGAAGGCGTCGTCGGTAACTGATTGATCGTTGGTTAAAAAAAGGAACCAGAGAATTAAGGTGACAAATTATTTTAACCTTCAAAAGTTAAAGATATTAGTAGCTTTACTCGCAAGTGAAAGTAATGTTTCTGAAGAAGATCCACGAGAAGAATGCATCCAGAATTGCACCAGAGAAAGGGACGGAATGGTACTGGACGATTGATAGCTAAATGTGTGCTAAATAATTGACGCCAAACACGATTACGAGACATTTTCATAACCAATTAACAAAGAGATAGTTTTGTGCAAGGGAAGTGATGTGTGTGTTGGGCGCAGACCAAAAGAAATTTGAAAATAAACCCTTCGCCAATTTTTGGAACGATTTAGAGGGAGTCGAATTGGTACTGAGCTACAATTTATTGATGTGGACGACACAAAGGTGCTTCATTTAAGGACAAAAACGACCCATCAGTCGAAGCCTTGAGTGAAACACAATGGTGTTGTATCCAATGAAAAGAAAGTACTTGATATCATAGGTCGGAAAAGTTCTTGTGTTCCGGGATACTTCTTATGGATTCATTTGCAAAAGGTGTGGCAATAACTGGTGAACCAAACAGATACATGGTTACGAGCAATATCAACAACAATAAACTGATATCAGGTCTGAGCACCCATCCATGAAAGTCATGATCATAAGGCAACAGAAATAATCATTTTTCGCCTGTCCAATTAAACTGCCCTAACAAATTGTTTTGTCAGTTGAGAAATAAGTATTTAGAAGTACGAATCATTGGAATAGGCAACCTGTTCACGTTGTTAGGCACCATACGACGTCCACCTACTCCCTCAACTTAAGAAATTGGTGGTTGCAGAACATAAAACGATTATTGGTTTTTTTGAATCTCTTTTCAGAGAGGTAACTAAATTCCAGGGAAAATGGTCAGAATGCATTTATATGAAAGAATACTGCATTTAAATTTAGTTAATGTAAGACAGAAAAAAATTATTTTCGCTTGCAGGTGAAATTCTTTTTCTGTAGCGCCATATGTCGAAAAGAGGTGGCACAAGACAAATTGACACTCGATAACTGTAAGTTGACAGCTCAAAGTATTTTCAAGTTTCAAATTCAGGTAAAAACTTTATAGTCCAAAGATAAACCGGACAACGCTTTGTCTACTTCTGAAACTGTCTGTTGTTATGACACCACTCCTCGGCCGAGCTCGCAGTGACAAGATAAGAAGATTAAAGCGTATCTACCAGCTACCGTACGACTTTATCAACATATGACTGCAGGAAAACACTGATGAAATAATCAGTATTGCGCATGGGAAACTATAGTTCGTAAAACATTCTAACTGTTCAGTGTGTTGTAGATAATGTTAAGTGGTGGAAGACAACATCCATTACATGAGTGCGAAAATAACTGAGAATACATTGCTATTTCATTATACTATAAACAGGATCCATCCACCTACCTTGACTTCTTTCTTGTACAGAAATAGGGAGCGCTGCTCCTTCAGCTGGAAGAGTAACGACAACGAATATACAGGGTGTCCATTCTTAGATTTCCAGAAGAATAAAACATGAAGCATATATCTCCCGAGATGTGTTTCGGCTAAAACATGCGGAAGAAACAGGTTGCAAGGTAATCTTATGAATTTTATCCCATATGACGTCGATAGATCAAAATGACGAAACTTCATTTTTTTAGGATGTGAAACTCAAATTTTTGGCACATTCTGATCCTATGTGAAGAACTAAGTTTCTCCTGAAACTCGTTTTCATACTCTTGTAGACGTCACGGTAAGGGGTAAAACTGAGATAAACTTCGTTGCTTTATGGAGATCTCCATTATAATTACACTACTTCTAAAAAAATTCAAAAAACTTTGTGTCCGAACTATCTTTTAAGTCCTGTCCGTAAGAAGTTATCTTTATCCAATGTGCACTGCAAAGATGTTACATGTGCAATCTCTACATTTTACTTGATAAAGATCGATTGTTTTGATTATTGATGCTTCGTCTGCGGCGCCATTACGAATTAAACGAATATGATTGCTTTGTCGTCCCCTCCAGCTGCATCTCATACGACGTGTATTTTTCACGAGACATTCTTCTACAAATATTGAAATAGTGCACAATTACGTTTTACGTAAGTCGAAGACGTGAAGTTTTGCAAATGGCGCAGTCGCTTTCATGTTTGTGATCCATAAAGTATTAAGAAAAACTAGCGAATGACTTCGCACAATACCTCAGACATTTCGCTTATTTCGGGTAAAAGTTCACACTAAATTGTGAATATAGGCGTCTTGCTTAAATTGTTTCGGACAATTCATCACGTATGATTTCCAATAAAATATATTCCTTTACCTTTCCCCGCGAAAGTGATTCCTTTGCATGTCCTCGTGAAAGTGGTGTAGAGCACTTGTTTAACATCTTCACAAAGGATAGAACTCTAACGACGTTCTGGTTACTATGAGGATCCGATCACAACAGTCGACAAAGAGACATTAGTTCAACTGAAGTAATAGCGGATCTACAGACAAACATTTTGATAATCGTATAACTTTTCTCAGAAGACCACAGTGCATTAAGTGTCTCCAAAACCTTACCTTGAGGAGTAGAGTTTCATCTATACATACGCTCTCAGTCAGATACACTGAAGTGCCAAACATCATGAGAGAGCTTCTAATATCGTGTCGCAACTCCTCTTGCCCGATGTACTGCTGCAACTAGACGTGGCATGGATTCAACAAGTCGTTGGAAGTACTTGCGGAAATATTGATCATTGTTAACTCTATAGCCGTCCATAATTGCGAGACTGTGCAAGATGTACCACACGAACTGACCTCTCGACTGTGTCGCATACATTTTCGATGGGACTCATGTCGGGCGATCTGGATGGCGAAATCATTCGCTCCAATTGTCCAGAATGTTCTCCAAACCAACCGCAAACAATTGTGACTGGCGCATTCGCATGGGAATATGAACTCCACGAATGTCTTCAAATGGTCTACAAGAAGTTCAGATGGACGAGAGGACCCAGTCTATTCCATGTAAACACAGCGCACGCAATTATGAAGCCGTCACCGGCTTGCGCTGTGCCTTGTTGACAACTTAGATCCGTGTCGTCGTGGGCCTGCACCACCTGCAAACCCTACCATCAGCTCTTACCTACGGAAATCGGCGACTTAGTGAAACAGTTTACAGACGTTGTTCAGGGGGACGATCATCTGCATCATCGATAGCCTGGAAGTTTGTACGGGTACCATTTCAATACTGTTTGAAACATTTCTCGAACTGTGGATCGTGGAATGGTCAGCTGTCGTGACACAGCTCCTGCACTTCCTGAAAATCGCGCTCAGCAACCTCAGCCATGGCAACAGCAACTTCTTCAACAATCTGTGGCTGCCTCTCCTAGGAGCTATTCCCAAATTGCTATTAAATTCTAACTTGTGAATCATGCTCTGAAACACCGGTGGCGAAAGAGGACCTCTCTGTATTCCTTTAATACGTCGATACTCGTCCAGAGCAGCAGTAGTGTTGTTTCGATAAAACAGCTTTACGAGTAAAACATGGCCCACCTGACCAGACCCATGTCTATGTTCGTCTGTGTGTTTATCAGCGTATCGTGTAAACATTTGAAGTAAATAGAAAATGAACTTTTCGAGATTTTTGGTAACGATTATTCCCTTTAAATATGACATACATATCAGGAAGTCGTTTCTGAAAGTATTTGTATGGAGTGTAGCCATGTATGGAAGTGAAACATGGACGATAAATAGTTTGGACAAGAAGAGAATAGAAGCTTTCGAAATGTGGTGCTACAGAAGAATGCTGAAGATAAGGTGGATAGATCACGTAATTAATCAGGAGGTATTGAATAGGATTGGGGAGAAGAGAAGTTTGTGGCATAACTTGACTAGAAGAAGGGGTCGGTTGATAGGACATGTCCTGAGGCATCAAGGGATCACAAATTTAGCATTGGAGTGCAGCGTGGAGGGTAAAAATCGTAGAGGGAGACCAAGAGATGAATACACTAAGGAGATTCAGAAGGATGTAGGTTGCAGTAGGTACTGGGAGGTGAAGAAGCTTGCACAGGACAGAGTAGCATGGAGAGCTGCATCAAACCAGTCTCAGGACTGAAGACAACAACAACAACAACAACATTTATACATTATATAAGGCACTTCAGTAGGCATATAAAAATAGGCACGTATTCGAATGCAACATTGTGTCAAAATTTCAAGTCAATCTACTCTGGTTTTGCGAACACAAACATACGCAGGCTGAATTTTTATATATAAAGATTGTCACGTCCAAAGTTTAAACTTGTACCAGGAAAAAAAAATTCACAGCGATTTTCAGTTCAGTTATAAGCATATGTACACTCAAGCAACATCATAACCTAAACACGGTTTTTCTGCCCTTCACTTCTTTTCAGTCATACATCTACGTTTTTGTACCGTTCCTAGTGTCCCTGCGATAGGGTTTTCGTGTGGCGAGTAGCACGAGACGTTAAGACACGGTTTCCATCTCGCAACAGGTCCGGGTCTACAAATAGACGACGCGGCCTCACGTGGCACGTGCCAGACAATGCCACCGGCCTAATCCCACAGTGCGCTGCACCGCTGCCAGGTTAGACTCAAGGGCGAGGGCCACACCTCAGCTAAAAGTCACTAATAACGACAGCCACAGAGGCAGACGACAAACATCAGCTTACAAATGAACACGATATCTAAACCACACACTAAGTTCTTCGTATTTCCGTCTGTGATCACAAAATATTTTTTGGTCCTTAAACTACCTGTTTCAGTCAGCTATGACAGTCTTTAGAGCCACAGGAAAACTGGGACAATCAAATGCAATTAATGGACAGTGTATATCTTAAAACGATGAAATATGCACTGTTCCGTACAACAAGCCGACGTACAGTAGCCGCAAAGCATGTTTCCGTCGTAAATGCGTTACATGTCGCCACTGTAGGCCTACACATATGGTCAGTTGTACAGCTGTATAAAATGCAAAAACGAAAAAGAAAAAAAAGAAGAAGTACAATAGGCAGAAACGATAGTGGGGTTGTAAGTCACATACTCCAATGCAGTAGTAAAACGAAATCAAATAGAACGCGAATAAAGTAAAATTTTAAATTATTGAAAAGTAAATGGCTAAGAGATACGTGATTCGGAGATACTCTTGTAATTTTTTAGATAAAACTAACTACACACCCATGACCCTTGGGAAATTTATTGTATTTTTTAACCGAAATCATCTAGAGAGTGTCTGAGAAATCCGTATTGTCACTTAACCGTTTCCTTTCTATTAATTTAAAAATTTGACTTTATTCGTGTTTTTAATTTATTACATTTTACTACCGTAACAACTTAGTCACTTTACAGTATATTGCCACTATGGTTTTTGCCTGTTGTACTTCCTCATTTTATTCCATTTTGTACAAGAGAATAATTGTAGAATATGTCTAGGTCTTTAACAGCAACATCTAACGACCTTACGACACAAACATAGCAACGGCCCTGTGACTTAGTTTGTACCATATTTTAAATATGTGCGACAATGGTAAGCCGATCTTGTGTGTAATTTTTGACAGTACCGCTACGGTTTCAGTGTATTAGGCGGTGTTTTAAAACAGGTATGCCTTGTCGTATCCCACGAGTTTGTTTTTCTTCAAATTTATCAAAGTAATACTTCTCATTATGGAATATTCTGTTGTTTTAAGATCTAGACTGTCAACTAGTTGCATTTGGTTTTTCCCATTTTTGCTACAGTTCTGAAGATGTTCTTTGCTGACCCAAGCCGATAGTGTTAAGAGGAAAAAACTTTATGATCACAGACGGAAAAAAAGAAATTTTCGTACACTTCCTGGTGGGGACGTGGAGGTCATAAACCACTTTAAAAGAGTTTTTAACCAAAGGCATTTAGATGTCTATACCAAAATTTCTCAGTTACATTTTGGGAAATGAAGTGGCAAGTAAACTTAAAGAGTCTCCGTAATTCCATGGTATTCTGGTTAATTACAAGGAATGCTTGGCACTGAACACTTTTCAGTGGATTCACTGAGACTAGGCCATAAAGGTGAGCTTCCACCCTGACAGCCAAGAAAAGGCGCACTTCGCTAGCTGACCGTATATGTTGACGAGACAGTTCTTGTGTCTACGAGTAGAGCCGTCAAACAACAGGATATTGAGTGAGGAAGGACATAAAGGGGAAGATATAGCAGAAAGTCTGACTCTCGAAAGAGGATATTTTTCCTATACGTACTCTGCGACCCTGTGTCCATAATCGCAGTTGTAAATTACGACGTTGTCGAAGTTGCTACAGTTTGTTGCTTTTATAGCTCTTAAATCAATTGTATGGCTCGGGGACTTCGTGAATTTTTGGAGAAATGCTTTGTAAATGGCGCATTTCACTCAAAATCTATTTCTTCGAATACAGAAACCTCCAAGTGTAAGGCAGTCATATCGGTACCAAACGTTGTACGTCGATAGAATATCAACTAACGCACAGATGTAGTTTGTGCTATGGTCTGTTGTCCATAAGAACGTGCGTAAAGGGGAAATAATGGGTAACGCCTTATCTATGGAGCACAGAAGAAGCATTACTTACCGTTACTCAAATTCTCCTCGAAGACAGCACGAAGCACAAACTATATTGGAGTTTTGGTCGATCCAGTGTCGATGTACAACGTTTGGTACAGAGTTGACTAACTGACATCTGGAGGTTTGGGTGTAAGTTATGCTAGAGAGACATACAAACCAGGGATGTAATTAAATGTTATTATTGCCATACAAGTGAAGCGAGAACTGAGCACCATAATGGTAGAATGTTCACATCATCGCCCATCACGAAAACCTCCAGATTTTCATGGTGTACATCCAGAATTGCCTCTGCGATGTGGCAAATGCACTAAAATATTCTTCAGACAATATCTTCAGTACCCCGCCAGGGGAATTCGCGATGGAGGCAAGTGACGTGGCATGGAAGGCACAGCGGAATAGTATGGAAACCTGCCACGGAGGGAGCACGTGATGCGTAATATAGGAAGGCCCCCTAACGGAGGCGTTCGTCTAGAGGCGGCGGTAAATCAGGTGGACGAGTACTTACGCTGAGTTTAACCACGGCGGACTTCGCCTTGCGCATCGTGCCTAGTGTTGTACATCTACATCTACTTCTCCATCTAACATCTACATGAACAAGACTCCGAGGCCACCGTACGGTGCGTGGTGGGCGTTTACTCTCTACCACTACTAATCATGTCCTTTCCTGTTCACCTACACTACTGGCCATTAAAATTGCTACACCGCGAAGAGGACGTGCTACAGATGCGACATTTAACCGACAGGAAGGAGACGCTCTGATATGCAAATGATGAGCTTTGCAGAGCGTTCACACAAGCTTGGCGCCGGTGGCAACAGCTACAACGTGCTGACATGAGGAAAGCTTTCAACCGATTTCTCATACACCAACAGCAGTTGACCGGCGTTGCCTGGTGAAACATTGTTGTGACGCCTCGTGTAAGGAGGAGAAATGCGTACCATCACGTTTCCGACTTTGATAAAGGTGAGATTGTAGCCTTTTGCGATTGCGGTTTATCTTATCGCGACATTGCTGCTCGCGTTGGTCGACATCCAAAGACTGTTAGTAGAATGTGGAATCGGTGGGTTCAGGAGGGTAATACGGAACGCCGTGCTGGATCCCAACGGCCTCGTATGACTAGCAGTCGAGATGACAGGCATCTTATCCGCATGGCTGTAACGGATCGTACAGCCACGTCTCGATCCCTGAGTCAACAGGTGGGGACGTTTGCAAGACGACAATCATCTGCACGAACAGTTCGACGACGTTTGCAGCAGCATGGACTATCAGCTCGGAGATTATGGCTGCGGTGAGCCCTGACGCTACATCACAGACAGGAGCGCCTGCAATGGTGTACTCAATGACGAACCTGGATGCACGAATGGCAAAACGTCAATTTTCGAATGATTCCAGGTTCTATTTACAGCATCATAATGGTCACATCCGTGTTTGGTGACAATGCGGTGAACGCACATTCGAAGCGTACATTCGTCATCGCCATACTGGCATATCACCCGGCGTGATGGTATGGGGGGCCATTGGTTACACGTTTCGGTGACCTCTTGGTCGCATTGACGGCACTTTGAACAGTGGACGTTACATTTGAGATGTGTTACGACCCGTGGCTCTACCCTTCATTCGATCCCTGCGAAACCCTACATTTCAGCTGGATAATGCACGACTGCATGTTGCAGGTCTTGTACGGGCCTTTCTGGATAGAGAAAATAGTCGAATGCTGCCCTGGCCAGCACATTCTCCAGATCTCTCACCAGTTGAAAACATCTGGTCAATAGCGGCCGAGCAACTGGCTCGTCACAATACGCCAGTTACTACTCTTGATTAACTGCGATATCGTGTTGAAGCTGCATGGGCAGCTGTACCTGTACACGCCATCCAAGCTCTCTTTGACTCAATGCCCAGGCGTATCAAGGCCGTTATGACGTCCAGAGGTGGTTGTTCGTGGTACTGATTTATCAGGATCTATGCACCCAAATTGCGTGAAAATGTAATCACATGTCAGCTCTAGAATAATATATTTGTCCAATAAATACTCGTTTATCATCTGCATTTCTTCTTAGTGTAGCAATTTTAATAGCCAGTAGTGTAGTTCCGCAGATAGAGCGAGGGAAATAACGACTGTCTACTGTCTATATGGCTCGGTATGACCCCCTAATTTCTCGTAACCTATGTACGTGTATTTATGCGAAATGCATCTTGGCGACGTGGATCGTTTTGCAGAGAGCTTCAGATGCCAGTTCATTCAATTTTCTCAATAATGTTACTCGAAAACGTCGCCGCCTTCCCTCCAGAGATTGCCATTTGAGTTTACAAAACATCTCTGCAACACCTATGTGTTGTTCGAACCTATTGGTAACAAATTCAGTAGTCGGCCTTTGAACTGGTATGATGTCTTCCTTTAATACGACCTGGTGGAGTTCTAAAACACTCGAGCAGTACTCAAGAAGAGGTCGCGCTGACATCCTTTTTGCGGTTTCCTTTGTAGATGAACCACACTTTCCTAAAACTCTTCCAGTAAACCGAAGTTGGCTAGTCGCCTTTCCTACCACAATCTTCGCGAGCTCGTTCCTTTTCATACTGTCTTGTAACGTTATGTTGTTTAAACACCGTGACGTGTGCTATATCCGAATATAATGGGTTTGTTTTTCCTAAACATTCGCATTGATTTAATTTTTTATACATTTAGCACCAACTGCCTTTCTTCATACTAACTAGAAATTTCGTGCAGGTCACCTTGTATCCTGCTGTAGTTGCTAAACGTCGACACCAGAGCATGATCAGCAAACAACTGCAGGTTGCTGCCTACTCTGTCCACCAGATCACTTATGTATGTACAAAATAATAGCGGTCCTATCACACTTCCCTGGGACACCTATGACGATACCCTTGTCCCCAATGAAAACTCGCTATCGAGGTCAGCGTAATGGGTTCTATTACTTAAGACGTCTTCGAGCCACTCACATGTCTGAGAACCTATTCCGCATGCTCGTACCTTTGTGAAGAGTCTGCAATGCTTTTCGGGAATCAAGGAATATTGAATCAGCCTTTACCCTCCATCCATAGTTCACAGTTTATCATATGAGAAAAGGGAAAGCAGAGTTTCACACGAGCGATGCTTTCTACAGCTGTGCTTATTACTAGACAAAAGCTTTTCGGTGTCATTGACATTTATTATATTCGAACTGTCGATATGTCCAAGGATTCTCCAGTAAACCGAAGTTAGGGATATTGATATGTAGTTTGGCGGGTCCTATCATTTACCCTTCTTATATTCAGTAGAATATAATAATTCTAATCCCAATGAAAGCAAGTGTTGACAGATGTGAAAATTACCGTGCCGACCGTGCGGTTCTAGGCGCTGCATTCTGGAACCGCGAGACCGCTACAGTTGCAGGTTCGAATCCTGCCTCGGGCATGGATGTGTGTGATGTCCTTAGGTTAGTTAAGTTTAACTAGTTCTAAGTTCTAAGGGACTAATGACCTCAGAAGTTGAGTCCCATAGTGCTCAGAGCCATTTGAACCAAAATTACCGAGCTGTCAGTTTAATAAGTCACAGCTCCAAAATACTAACGCGAATTGTTTACACGCGAATGGAAACGCTGGCAGAAGTCGACCCTGGGGAAGATCAGTTTGGATTGCGTAGAAATATTGGAACAAGTGAGGCAATACTTACCATCCAGATTATCTTAGAAGAAAGATTAAGGAAAGGCAGACCTACGTTTCTAGCATTTGTAGACTTATAGAAAGCTTTTGACAATGTTGACTGGAATACTCTCTTTCAAATTCTGAAGGCTGTAGGGGTAAAATACAAGGAGCTAAATGCTATTTACAATTTTTACAGAAACCAGATGGCAGTTATAAGAGTCGAGGGGCATCAAAGGGAAGCAGTGGTTGGGAAGGGAGTGAGACACAGTTGTAGCATATCCCCGATGTTATTCAATCTGTATATTGAGCAAGTAGTAAAGGAAACGAAAGAAAAATTCGGAATAGGAATTAAAATCCATGGAGAAGAAATAAAAACTTTGAGGTTCCCCGATGACATTGTAATTCTGTCAGAGACAGTAAAGGACCTGCAAGAGTAGCTGAACGGAATGGATAGTGTCTTCAACGGAGGTTATAAGATGAACATCAACAAAAGCAAAACGAGGATAATGGAATGTAGTCGAATTAAGTCGGGTGATGCTGAGGGAATTAGATTACGAAATAAGACACTTAAAGTAGTAAAGGAGTTTTGCTGTTTGGGGAGCAAAATAACGGATGATGGTCGAAGTAGAGAGGATATAAAATGTAGACTGGCAATGGAAAGGAAAGCATTACTGAAGAAAAGAAATTTGTTAACATCGAGTATAGATTTAAGTGTAAGGAAGTCGTTACTGCAAGTATTTGTATGGAGTGTTGCCTTGTATGGAAGTGAAAGGTGGACGATAAATAGTTAGGCAAGAAAAGACTATAAGCTTTAGAAATTTGGTGCTACAAAAGAATGCTGAAGATTAGATGGGTAGATCACATAACTAATGAGGAGGTATTGAATAGAATTGGGGAGAAGAGGAGCTTGTGGCAGAACTTGACTAGAAGAAGGGGTCGGTTGGTAGGACATGTTCTGAGACATCGAGGAATCACCAATTTAGTATTGGAGGGCAGCGTGGAGGGTAAAAATCGTAGAGGGAGACCAAGAGATGAATACACTAAGCATATTCAGAAGGATGTAGGTTGCGGTAGGTACTGGGAGCGAAGAAACCTGCAGAGGATAGAGTAGCATGGAGAGCTGCATCAAACCAGTCTCAGAACTGAAGACCACAACAACAGCCATATTCAGTAGTCACCTTCGCCTTTTTTCTAGTCGCTTAGGACTTCGCGCTCGGCGAGAGATTGGCGATAAATGCAATGTAAGTGAGGATCCAATGCGTTCTCTTTGTAAAACTGTATTTGTGTTCCATCCAGATCTGGGGACTCATTTGCTTTCATCTTTCTCAGTTGTTTCTCTTCGCCAGGAATGTTTGTTGCTATGCCCTCCTTCTGGTACTGTGACTTGTCGACTGCTCAAACGACAGCCGGCACGCCAGTCGCGTACTGAGTTTATCCCCGTCCAGGTCTCTACTAGGTTCCAGATTTTCGGCTTCCCGTTGGTTGACTCACACGGCAAGGTTTCATTTTCTCTCGAGGGTTTCTGTCCTCCAGTTATTATCGAGCGTCCGCCGGCCAATGAAGTACCCGCACATACCGTGTAATGAAGCGGCGTTCTCACGCCTGCGCCGATATTAAAGCGTCCATTCCACGACTAAGGAAATAGATGAAGATCATTGTTATCTTAAAACCAAGTACAGTGTGCAAATTCCTTCAGACGCTTCTGCAGAACAGAATACGAGCGAGATACCTAGAAAGATTCCTGTTGAGCAGGTTGGATTCTGGCCAAACCTTCGCTGTCTGGATCAACTACTTTCAATGACAACTTGCACAGCAGATGACTTCGAGAAACAACAAATGACCTCTTCTGTATTTACTGATCTACCTGCTGCTGATGCGTACCAGGTGGAGGCGGGATGTTGTCTATCAGCTGCTGATCCTAATACCCTGTACAACAATAGCACAACTTCTTAGCAACAAATACGCTGACAGACATTTTCAGGTAAATATGGGCAATACCACTATTGGCCAGAAGAAGCTCAATGGTGGCGTACCTCAAGGCTCTATCCTAGCTCCGTTACTTCAACCACTCCGACTAAGGAGCTCGATTATGCTGATGACTGGGTGATAGCAACACAGTACAAGCGAATCGAGGTCACTGGGGATATACACTGGCGGAAAGAAAATCGCAACACCAACAAGAAATTGTGGGACATAAACGACAGTTGGTGGTCAATATTTTACATCTGAAAGATGATGTCTCGTCAAATTTCGCTCCAGTGGCATGAGAGTAGCAGTAGTATCGCCACTATTAGGACGCAAATCAAGTTTGGTTTAAATAAACACTGTAGCGGTCGTGAGCGTTACCTTCGACATTGGACGTGGTGAGTTGATGTTAATCAGGAATAATTTTAAGGTATCAAAGACGCCGTTATCAACACCTCACTGAGTTCCAGCGAGGTTGTGTAATAGGGCTACGACAAGCTATAATACACTCCTGGAAATTGAAATAAGAACACCGTGAATTCATTGTCCCAGGAAGGGGAAACTTTATTGACACATTCCTGGGGTCAGATACATCACATGATCACACTGACAGAACCACAGGCACATAGACACAGGCAACAGAGCATGCACAATGTCGGCACTAGTACAGTGTATATCCACCTTTCGCAGCAATGCAGGCTGCTATTCTCCCATGGAGACGATCGTAGAGATGCTGGATATAGTCCTGTGGAACGGCTTGCCATGCCATTTCCACCTGGCGCCTCAGTTGGACCAGCGTTCGTGCTGGACGTGCAGACCGCGTGAGACGACGCTTCATCCAGTCCCAAACATGCTCAATGGGGGACAGATCCGGAGATCTTGCTGGCCAGGGTAGTTGACTTACACCTTCTAGAGCACGTTGGGTGGCACGGGATACATGCGGACGTGCATTGTCCTGTTGGAACAGCAAGTTCCCTTGCCGGTCTAGGAATGGTAGAACGATGGGTTCGATGACGGTTTGGACGTCCCGTGCACTATTCAGTGTCCCCTCGACGATCACCAGAGGTGTACGGCCAGTGTAGGAGATCGCTCCCCACACCATGATGCCGGGTGTTGGCCCTGTGTGCCTCGGTCGTATGCAGCCCTGATTGTGGCGCTCACCTGCACGGCGCCAAACACGCATACGACCATCATTGGCACCAAGGCAGAAGCGACTCTCATCGCTGAAGACGACACGTCTCCATTCGTCCCTCCATTCACGCCTGTCGCGACACCACTGGAGGCGGGCTGCACGATGTTGGGGCGTGAGCGGAAGACGGCCTAACGGTGTGCGGGACCGTAGCCCAGCTTCATGGAGACGGTTGCGAATGGTCCTCGCCGATACCCCAGGAGCAACAGTGTCCCTAATTTGCTGGGAAGTGGCGGTGCGGTCCCCTACGGCACTGCGTAGGATCCTACGGTCTTGGCGTGCATCCGTGCGTCGCTGCGGTCCGGTCCCAGGTCAACGGGCACGTGCACCTTCCGCCGACCACTGGCGACAACATCGATGTACTGTGGAGACCTCACGCCCCACGTGTTGAGCAATTTGGCGGTACGTCCACCCGGCCTCCCGCATGCCCACTATACGCCCTCGCTCAAAGTCCGTCAACTGCACATACGGTTCACATCCACGCTGTCGCGGCATGCTACCAGTGTTAAAGACTGCGATGGAGCTCCGTATGCCACGGCAAACTGGCTGACACTGACGGCGGCGGTGCACAAATGCTGCGCAGCTAGCGCCATTCGACGGCCAACACCGCGGTTCCTGGTATGTCCGCTGTGCCGTGCGTGTGATCATTGCTTGTACAGCCCTCTCGCAGTGTCCGGAGCAAGTATGGTGGGTCTGACACACCGGTGTCAATGTGTTCTTTTTTCCATTTCCAGGAATGTACTTGGCAGAAGCGTACAAGATTGCTGGCAGCAGTTGTCACCAGAATATACGGTCGCGAGATGACCAGGCTTCGGACGGCCACGTGGCATTACCGAGAGAGAAGATCATTATGTTAGGCTATATCTCTGGCGCGTCGTACTGCGCCTACTGCTGCAGTCTGAGAAGAAGAAAAGGTGTGTTAAATCTTATGGAACTTAATTGCTAAGATCATCAGTCCCTAAGCTTACACACTACTTAACCTAAATTATCCTAAGTACAAACACACACACCCATTCCCTAGGGAGGACTCGAACCTCTGTCGGGACCAGCCGCACAGTCCTTGACTGCAGCGTCCAATACCGCACGGCTAATCCCGCGTGGCAGTCTGAGAAGTAGACACCACAGTGACACAACGAACTGTTACAAATCAGTTACAGCTCCGAGTCAGGCAGCCCTGTATCATGCATTCCACTGACCCTACACCACCGCCGTTTGCGACTTCAGTGGTGTCAAGTGGGGGCTCGTTATAGGGCAGGTTGGTGATTCGGTCTGTTGTGCTACCATTCATGAACAGCATTACAGGTGGTGTTTTCGACCACGCTCACCCACGTACAGCCTACCGCTGTTGTAACCCACCATGCTCTACAGACTATAGACATGCTACGTTGGCCTGAGCGATCGCTAGATCTGTCTCCAGTCGATGACGTATGAAACATGATCGGACGACAACTCCAGCGTCCTCCAGTACCAGCATTAACCGTCTCTTTATTGACCGACCAAGTGCAACAACCATAGAACTTCATCCCACAAACATATACACAACACATGTCTAACACAAAACATGCACGTCTGCATGCTTGCATTCAACATTCTGGCAGCTACACCGGTTATTGCATCTGGAATGGCTTATCTCGCCCCTACATTAACCTTCGAGCTTGCAATGTTAATCACATAAATGTGCTACCTACGCAAATTTAATCCCGAAATTTCATTACTCAACATCAACTATTTTTTGGTATTTCTTTCCGTAACTGTACGAATAAAAGACCTAAGTATAATGGGGCAATACTTTCGTGAATTGGGACATAAACCGAATTCTTCCAACACTGAATCCATTTGCTGTGAACTTAGTAATATCCTAGCCGATCGTGAACCATACGTTTTTTCGAGCATTAACGCTTGGACCATTGTAGATATCCATATACCTCGGGGCTACGCTTGACAGAACGCTGTTATTTACACAGCAACTAACAAAGACTGCACCTAAATTGAGGTCAAAAATAATTTTCCGCAAAAATCGTGTCGCTTTAGCCTTGTTTACTCAGCGGGAGAATATTGCAGCCCTCTCTGGATAAACACTAGCTACACGAAGGTGGTACATACGCAACTAAATCAGACAATGCGGATTGTTACCGGCAACAAAGAGGTCCACACTAGGATTCTGTCTACGCGCGCTGAACCGCATCCCACCACCTAACCCGAGAAGAAAGAATATCCTTGTTAGAGAATATAAGAAAATGTGCAACAACCAGCAGCTGACAATTCATGATTACGTACCTGCTATCCGAATCAACAGATTCCGTTCCACATATCCCCTTTCCCGAACAGCTAGCGACCTGATGAAATTTAAGTTGAGCCTCCAGGAAACTTGGACAACATAATGGCAGAATAATATCCCCGGGGATACAGAGTACCCTCAACACAATGCGTAGTAACGATGAAAGATGCGGGGACCTACTATATTGATGGGGAAAGACTACCACTGTAGAGTCCAGCTGCAACTTCTCATGGCAGACTGTGAGACACTATCGAAGAGTACCCTCAAAATCCTCAGCAGCAGATGTGATAAACTATATAAATATAAGTCTGTACATTTGTATATTATATACATGTTTTTTTTTTGTATTTCTAAAGCTATGTGTAACTCCCATACGATTAATGGTAACATGGTCATACTAAAATATTTTACATATTTTACTGCTACCACTACTGAATTCTACATATCTGTTGTACTTTAAAACTGTAGTTGATGGAACGTAATATTTTGCACGGGCCATTCTTAGACGCTGCTCCATTTGCTGCACAGAAGCTCACAGCGACTGATAACTTTTCCTCATTCCTTTTGCAACCAGTTGTATTTAGACACGGCTAATGAACACGGATTCTCAGTAAATCCTTATACGATATTCTTGACGTCACATGCCGTATTTTTAGGAAGTGTTTTAGTACATCCTGCGTATTAGTTGAACTCGATATCGTAACATTTAGATCTACATGATTACCCTGCAGTTTATACTTAAGTGTTCGAGAGACTATCTCAGAACCGTTCCTGTCTCGAATAGTACTGGGAAAACACGTACACCTAAATCCTCCAGTATGAGGTATAACGTCTCTTGTTATACTACGATGGTCATTTCCGTCTTTGTAAGTGGGAGTCAACATAATAGTTTCGCATTCGGACCTGAAAGTTAGTGTTTCAAATTTCGTGAAATGTCTCACTGCAACTAAAAATGTTTTTGTTTTAATGACTGACGCTCCAGCTTGGGTATCATATTCACGACACCACTATCTTCACAACCAATAAATCGCAGTCTCTTGTTCTTCCTCCCCACCACATTTTACTTGTGCTGGTTCCAGTTTAAGTTGTTTGTAATAATAATCCTCAGGTATTTAGTTGAATAGGAAACCTTTAAATTTGTGAGTTTTGTGCTGTAACACTTCTTATTCTTCTTCTTCACACAGTGCAGGTATCGTGTCTAAAAACTTTTTCAATTCTTTTTGATCTTCTGATGACTTTACTAGACGGTAAATGCCAGTATCATCTGAAAACCGTCTAAACATATGTTCAGATTGTCTCCTAAATCGTTTCTATAGATTAAAAACAGTATAAAGTCCTTAGCACTCCCTTGGGTCAACTCACATATATATTTGGTTTCACTAGACGACTTACTCAATTATTACGAATTGTGACCTTCCTGATAAGAGATCGCGAATCCAGACTAACAGCCGAATCTATACTCCTTTGGTACGCACTTTGATGCTGCTTATGAGGAACGGTGTCAGAAACCTCCTGGAAACAGAAAAATACGGGACCAACCCGAGATCACACGTGTTAGCACTCGTTAATTCTTGTGAATCAAGAGTTACTTGTGTTTCACAGATAGATATTTTTAGAATCCTTGTTGGTTGTGAGTCAACATACAGGTTTCTTTGAGATATTGCATAATGCTGGAACAAAATGGAAGGTTGTAAATCCTACTACAAATCGATGCCAATTATTTAGGTCTATAATTCAATAGATTACATCTATTTCCTTTCTTGAATATCACAGTGACTTGTCCAACTTTCCAGTCTTTAGTTACGGATCCCCTGTCGAGCGAGAGATTGTGTGTATGTTTTAAAAAACCTCATCCTCACCTCACAGTATTACAGACACTTGTTTCGAAGAGGTGGTTCCCTGATGTCAAACACTGGATAGGAATTTGCCCGTTCTGTACACGTGTTTATCTACTGGCTGATTCCTGTGTCGACGTGCACTTCAGATTAAGGCTATCAGTATATCAGCAAGTTCAGAGATCATCGCCCGCCTTTGCAGATATGATATCTCTAAGCTGGCCGACGGAAATAGCACTCTGGATTGGGGCCAGTGTTGCGGGCGTTTTGTGCCGAAGAGGACAAAGCAACGTAATTGGGGACAGGCTGTTTGATACGAGACACGTGCAGCAGTAAGACTCCATTCTCGACAGTGGAGCACCCATGATTGGGTCACATACGACACTATTGGGTATACTGGGAGCTTTCCCTATTAAAAAAAAAATTGTCAAGAAATGCTGGAAGGCTCAGAGCAGATTTGAGCTTGGTACAAAAAGTGCCAGCTGGCTGCGACGTAAATGTGATGCAATGCCCGTAATCAGGAAGATCTGATGTCGCTGGCTACACGCTATGGGATGAGTCACAGCCGTCAAGTACCTTGTAGTACCTTCTCGGCACAACATCACGTGGAACGACCACATAAACCTGAACACTAGCAGAAATCATAAAATTTAATTCATTCTCGTGGATAGCCGCTTACAAAACACGAGTTAGCACAATTCAAGTGTCTTTCCCAAGCTGTCTTAACAGAAGATACGCAGGAGGTCTCTAATAACAATAGTTTTTTTCCCTGTTTTCTTTTCTTTTCTCAACGTATACTTGCAGTTTCGTTTTTGCAATGTGTAACTGGCGTCTGCCTGAAAAAACTGTGCTCATCATATTAAGCTGGTGCGTAGGTTCGTAGCGTTTTCGTCTTGCGTGTTGGTATTCTGGACGCTGCGGCTTTATTTCACTACTGGCCATTAAAATTCTAAACCACGAAGATGACAAGCTACAGACGCGAAATTTACCGACAGGAGGAAGATGCTGTGATATGCAAATGATTAGCTTCTCAGAGCATTCACACAAGGTTCGCGCCGATGGAGACACCTACAACGTGCTGACATGAGGAAAGTTTCCAACCGGTTTCTCATACACAAACTGCAGTAGACCGGCGCTGCCTGGTGAAACGTCGTTGTGATGTCTCGTGTAAGGAGGAGAAATGCTTACCATCACGTATCCGGCTTTGATAAAGGTCGGATTGTAGCCTATCGCGATTGCAGTTTACCGTATCGCGACATTTCTGCTTGCGTTGATCGAGATCCAATGACTGTTAGCGGAATATGGAATCAGTGAGTTCAGGAAGGTAATACGGAACGCAGTGCTGGATCCCAACGGCCTCGTATCACTAGCAGTCGAGATGACAGGCATCTTATAAGCATGGCTGTAACGGATCGTCCAGCCACGTCTGGATCCCTGAGTCAACAGATGGGGTCGTTTGCAAGACAACAACCATCTGCACGAACAGTTCGACGACATTTGCAGCAGCATGGACTATCAGCTCGGACACCGCGGCTGCGGTTAGCCTTGACGCTGCATCACACACAGGAGCGCCTGTGATGGTGTGCTCAACGACGAACCTGGGTACACGAATGGCAAAACGTCACTTTTTCGGATGAGTCTAGGTTCTGTTTACAGCATTATGATGGTCGCATCTGTGTGTGGCGACATCGCGATGAACGCACATTGTAAGCGTGTATTCGTTGTCGCCATACTGGCGTATCACCCGGCGTGATGGTATGGGGTGCCATTGGTTACACGTCTCGGTCACCTCTTGTTCGCATTGACGGCACTTTGAACAGTGGACATTACATTTCAGATGTGTTACGACCCATGGCTCTACCCTTCATTCGATCCCTGCAAAACCCTACATTTCAGCAGGATAATGCACGACTGCATGTTGCGGGTCTTATAAGGGCCTTTCTGGATAGAGAAAATGGTCGACTGCTGCCCTGGCCAGCACATTCTCCAGATCTCTCACCAACTGAAAACGTCTGGTCAATGGTGGCCGAGCATCTGTCTCGTCACAATACGCCAGTAACTACTGTTGACAAACTGTGGAATCGTGTTGAAGCTGCATGGGCAGCTGTACCTGTACACGCCATCCAAGCTCTGTTTGCCCAGGCGTATCAAGGCCGTTATTTCGGCCAGAGGTGGTTGTTCTCGGTACTGATTTCTCAGGATCTATGCGCCCAAATTGCGTGAAAATGTAATGACATGTCAGTTCTAGTATAATATATTTGTCCAATGAATACCCGTTTATCATCAGCATTTGGTGTAGCAACTTTAATGGCCAGTATTGTACATACTGTCATTTTTTATTTGTAGTTTATTTGATTTGGGTTTATATATTGTCATTTTGTCATTTGGAGATAGTGAGTGGAGCTGTGGCTGGTAGGAAATGGAGTGCGATTTGGAGAAATCGGAAAATTTTTGATGTATTTTTCTGTTTGAGGTCAATAGAGGTGTGGCAGCAGCAGAGGCGGCCAGAAACATGTGCGCTATGGTGATAATTCCATTGGACAGAGCACAACAAGATGGTTTTACAGTTCCAAGTAGGATCGTTTTGACTGTAGGGAATCTCCACGTGTGCCGGATGTTCGTCGTTCCACCGGTTTGAATTAGCGCCCCGCCCGCCCGACGTCGAACTTTGGTAGCGCTGACCTGCAACTAGCTTCTACGTTTTCGGTGGAGCGCCCTCTATGGGAGCGCGGAGTGCTTGGGGCACACAAACAAGAGCAGTTAGCTCTGGGTATTACTTATCGTTATGCCTACATCTCTTGTTTGTGAGCCGCCGATGTAGTGGACTGTAGTACGGCGTAGTAGCACGCAGCATTAAACGTTTTCATTTTGGGAACACAGCGCTGGCAGGCAATAGAGAATTACGGATTCCATCTAGTTCTTGGAACTGTCCATCTAAGGGAATCGTTTCATTACGTCTGTGGTGCTATTAATGCAAAAGAGGTTGATAATGAAAGCAAGACTCAAGAGAAATCAAGACACATTCATAGGATTTGTCGACCTGCGAAAAGCATTCGCCGGTAAAAAGGTGCAAGATGTTAAAAATCCTGAGGAAAATTGGGGTAAGTTATAGGAAGAGACAGGTAATCTACAACACGTAAAAGAGCCCTGTATATTACTTTACGTGCCCCACAGCTTAAGTCGTACATGTACGCATCACATTTGTGAAACTCACAATTGTCTTATTTGCCTACTTCTACATCCCTGTAGATAACAAACGAATCGAGTGTCTGTACGTGCGCGCAACAACTTTCGAACTGCCAGCTTCACGTGACTGCAGCGCGATCGGCACGAGAAAGAGGAAGCGAGACTGAGAGTGAGTGGGAAGCGAGACAAACAAGAACACAGGCAGGCATAATATTCTCACACATATTAGACAACACCACCAGCACGTTGGCAATACGTTGGCAGCTTCCTGCAACAGGCTGTTTCATCAGCAATATTTCCCAGCCATACTGCAGAACGCCGTGTATTGCAGCCAAACTGCAGCAGTGTTGATGCCAGCACCATTAAGGATACGCATTGCTGTAAAAAATAGCGCATGTACACGCACATGTATGGTAAAAAACGCATTCCGGATCACTATCTTTTCATTTTACCTGGGGCACACATCACATTTAGATCAAAAACTAGTTAGTTCGAAGAGCTGAGGATGTAACAGTAAAGCGGCAGCCTCAGTGTTGTCTATTGTGATTATTTCTGCTGTTACTGTACGACTGAGGAAAATCTCTAGTCATCATTGCATCGATTAGATTAGCCGCATGACCCAATTACTTGTTAGTGAGTGACTCAGAAGGTGATTTTTCCTTGTACGACAGTTATTCCTGCGCGCTACCCTAAAACGGGACAGGAAGGCGCGGAATATTAGTCGCACGCCCAAGGCTCCCTCTACCACACACCGCGCGGTGATTTGCAGGAAACACATGTAATGCAGCGATAAACGCGACGTCTCGCAGCGATAAATCGTAAATCCGCAGGTGGTTAAGTTGTACCACAGCTTATTCTACAGTTTCGAGTTCAGTTACTTGCATTCGTCTTGGATCCCTTTGGGACTCGTCGAGTACGAACAAGAATAAGAAAAAAGGGGTCTAGTGAAGCAGGGGATACAACCCGACGGCTTTGACCAATGTCCTCAGAATTGGCCAGAGAGCTGACAAGAATGTTCAGAAACAAAGAAATACGAGAGACGAAAAAAATACTTGGTATATAGAGGCCAGTACTATTTTCTCGTTAAGGATATCGCATGTTTGTATCGTATTATTTCTCTGGAAAATGAAAGGGAAAAAATGAATGGAAAATATTCGTAGCATAGAATACATAATGTCACATACATATGAGTTGTATCTTGAACCTCATTCGAGCTGTATTGCTTAAGTGCAGTGCGGGATACAAGTTTGGCGTACGTCGATTTCTTCGTTTCCATTAGCATTAGTGAACTGTTGAACTACGTATCCCCTGCTTCACTAAACCCTAAAAGAAGCACGGGACACAAGTTTTACATGTGTTGTTTATTTCGCCTACGCTATCACTAACAGTCTGTTCTTGCGTAGATATTAGTACTACCGATGGCAGAACGAGTTACGTAAGTAATATTTGTATCTCATACTTCCGTTGTCCTCTATATAAGTACAATGATAACGAAAACGTGGAAAGGGACGTACGTTACATTGCAACCTGTACCTCAGTTGAACTACGTGTAGAAGCAACGAGACGACACATGTAGAATTTGTATCCCGTACTTCACATGGGGTACAGTTTTCTTTTCACCTTTGTTTTTTCTTTACTTGAGCTATATAGCTATGCACAACATTTGTATCCTGCTGTCTAGTTGACATATATTGGTAAATGTCATGAATGTCACATATGTCGTTCTTTTCGAATATGTAGTGTCAGTGTAAGGGCAACTGAAGGACGGGATACAAATTTCACTTGTGTGGGCCGTTTTGCCTTCAATATTGCTAGTAAAGATTCGAAAGAAATCGTACTGATAGTAGTGCTGGGAAACGAAAGACGAACGACAGCTGCGAAATTTCTGTTACGTACTGGACTACACGAAAACATACGTATTGGTGTAATACACCAATGAAATACGTCAAAATAGTCAAATGCAGTAAAAGAAGAAAATGGGAAAGTGAACGTACCAGACGGGAACTTCCTAAAAGAACCGAAGCTCGCCTAGAAAGACATCAATAAAAATCACATACTCACATACACAACAAACACAACATTACGAAAACACTCACAGACAGACAGACAGACACACACACACACACACACACACACACACACACACACACACACACACACACATTCACTCCCTGTGAATATTCGCCTAGGTGACTTTGAAGTGTGGAAATCTGGCGTTTCCCTTTCCCTAAAAGAGATTTCACAGCTGACCAATAATCCTCTATGCTATTTGTGCAAGACCCTGTGGATAATGATCTGAAATCAATATAGTGATTTACTATGAGATGCTGATAACACCTGTCCCTTAAATGCCCATATGAAGAAAACCCGTCTGAAATTACAATGCCACACGGGATTAGCGGAGCGGTCTGAAGCGCTGCAGTCATGGACTGTGCGGCTGGTCCCGGCGGAGGTTCAAGTCTTCCCTCGGGCATGGGTGTGTGTGTGTTTGTCCTTAGGATAATTTAGGTTAAGTAGTGTGTAAGCTTAGGGGCTAATGACCTTAGCAGTTAAGCCCCATAAGATTTCACACACATTTGAACATTTTTGAAATTACAATGGAACCCTCGGCAACGTGATCTTCAATTAAGCTGACCAAAACGTCTTTCCTTCGACTGGGTACTACTTTGAACATTACATCGTCACATGGTTGACCTGAAACTACTGCACACCAAACCCATAATCCCACTGGAAGTTCCCCCCTGTTGTACTTCCTTTTTCCAAAATGTGATTCGTCAGTTTCGACCATAACACCCCCTCTCTCCCCCCCCCCCCCGCCCCCCCCCCCCACATAGGGTATCTCAAACACCAACAGCAAGTGATTTTTGTAATGTCTCTCAAGGCGAGCTTAGATTTTTCGAACCACATTCCCCTTCTAAAGGATCGTCACATCCTATCTCTGCTGCAGAGCCATACGAATAAGTCGTGAGTACGGCAACGAGATACACTTGTGAGGCGCATATGTTCGCCGCACTCACGACATCGAACATACTCAGCAAAGAGACCACACATCTGCAAAAAACAAATCGTGACCAACACGTCTTCGCCCATAGCCTCTCGTATATCATCAGATAATTACACATCTACAAAACGAAAATGAAATACTAAAAGTTGTTCTAAAATAAGAAACTAATAGTCACAATTACCTCAGTACCACAAAGAATGAAATTAAGTACCGAATCAATTAGAAACAACCAATTATTTAATAAATGCACACGAAGAATATTTTCAGACATATGTAGCGATCTCTTTTAAAATCACGTTCAATTCAAAAATGGTTCAAATGGCTCTGAGCACTATGGGACTCATCTGCTGTGGTCATTAGTCCCCTAGAACTCAGAACTACTTAAACCTAACTAACCTAAGAACATCACACACATCCATGCCCGAGGCAGGATTCGAACCTGCGACCGTAGCAATCGCACGGTTCCGGACTGCGCGCCTAGAACCGCGAGACCACCGCGGCCGGCCATGTTCAATTACTTTAATGTACAATGATAGCGCTTATTCGGAACACAGAACTGTTTTACTATCTATGGCTCGAAGTGAAGACATTACTATGTATGAGTAATGTATGACGTCATTGGTCAACGCGGACGGGTTGTATCCCCTGCTTCAGTAGTCCCGAAAAAGAAGTGGCGAAGAGAATGTACTCACTTTCCGCGCCCCCTCCCGGCCGCTCAGGTTCTGCGCAGTCGCTGCTACTGCAACAGCGTTGTCCCGGATACGTTCTATTGTCGTTCCGTTCATTTGTTTCTGCTAACAGTCTTCTAAGCATTTCATTCAGTTTATCGACGAAAATAAATGTGTCCTCATTCGTCCCGACACTAAGACAGATGGTGCTACAATTACACATAAACTTCACGTAACATAAATGGTGGAAACGCACTTTAATTGAACTTCCTTTACCGCGGTACTACCTTTCGATAATTTTTTTAAAGAAAACTGTAAGTTCTAGAAAAAGTTCAATACAGCGTTCTAAGGTAGTGGACAGGATTGTACAATGAAGAATAACCGCCAACACCGAGAAGCAGAAAATTAACTGTTTTGCATCTATAACGAGTATTTCCCTTAGTAAGGAGCAATGCGGCATTTTTCTTTATATTGGCAATAATTGATAGACGTGGTAATGAAAATAAATATCTTCTTTTTAAGGCGTTGTGTGACGCCTTGTGCCTTTTACAACAAGCAGTCCTTTCGCAACACGTAGTAATAAACAAACCTTTGAACATAGTTATTTCGAAATTTTAACAACACTCATATCGAAATACAGTTTCCCCAAAGACGGAGGAAAAATCTGAAGTTGGGTGATTTCCGCCCGTAGTATTGTAATTTGTGGATGACGCAGTCATGGCTTCCTCTGTGAAGATAACCCAAGCTCTAGCATTTTAGAGCGAACAATACGACAATCTCTATAACAGATGTTACTGCGGTCTTGAGTTCGAAAATTAGTTTCATACAGTTGGTCGCATATTGTACTCTGTAAGCCTCTTCATCTCCGCATAACGGTTGCAGTGAATATCAATCTGAACGTGCTTAATATGCCGCCATCTACAACTTTTACTCCGTCTGCGCAGGGCTGTGCATTGGTTTTAGGAAATACTTCCTTACACATAATAGATAGTCCAATTAAACACCTATCTATAGTTTCGTTTGCCTAATTTTGCCGGATTCCGTATTTCGCTGTGCTTGTTTCTACCCCGGTGCATAAGAGAACTTGAAACAAAAGTCACAGCCGACAAGACCATATACTGAACTCCAGAAATGCAACAGAACCGTTATAAATTTTCGTTAATAGCACCAGCCTGAAAATCTGTACATCGTCGGTACCAAAGTAGTTTCGTTAATTCGTTCATTCGTTTTTACACAAAGAAAGCAAATTCCGATCTACGCGAAATCCTACAAAACATGAATGCAAAAGCAGTGTAAAATGGTATTAACATTTCTTGTAACGTGATGGACTAGGCAACTCAGTAGAACTTGTAAGCGGATTGGAATTTTAACGTAACTGTGGCTATACTCATTTAAATGCGTAGAGGCATAGGAAAAAGACACTAGCTACTCGAAAATTGAAAGCCCATTCAGGGAGTATCATCTAGAAGCAGCTACACTACTATACTCAGTAACAGGCGATGTAACTTTGTGGCCGGAAAGTCGAAGTCGGCCTAAAATCATTTATAGTTACAGCCAAGTGAAAGTCAAGTGACGCGCCTTAACATAAAGGCCACTGTGATCTGTCGATTCCCAACATTTCTTAATTTCCAGTCAGCATTTTATCGCATTACGCAAGAAACTACTGTTTTCCTGCGCTGCTTTTTCAATGCAGGTGTCGTCATCAAGCAGTAGTTTAAGATTTGCAAGTACTCTTTCGGCCTAAATTCGATTGTGATTTTCTGAATATGATACTTCAGAGGGCCAGAGTATCGAAACTACGTAATTTTACACACAGGTCACTCCTGGATACGGTTTGTCACACAGAGTAGCAGTGTGAATGTTCCACTACCATGAAACTTTGCTGAGCAAACAAATACTTGTACAAAATATTTTTGTTGATGATTAGATCACGCCGGACTACAGACAGAAGTTAAAGATAATTTTATGGAAATACAAGTGGGAAAAAGTGATAAAGATATTGGAGATATACTCCGAGAAGAACCTAATAGTGCAGTGGAAGACCTAAGACGAAAAAGGCAACTGAAATAGCTGTGATGACCTTAGAATTATTGGGATCCTTTGCAGTACCAGCCATAACAAAACAATTCCACCTTGAATGCAGCATGTATGAGAGAAGCAATATGCCCTCAGACTTAGGAAGAATGTGGTAACTCCAATTCCAAGTAGTGCAGGTAATGAAAGTTAAAGTAAATACTGACATGGACTATTTATTTCGGAATAGATAGACTGATTAGAGTCGACTTTGTGAAAGATCCGTTAGAGCTCCAAATAATCGTGGGAAAGCACAGCACTTTACCTCCGTTTTACCCTAGGAAATTTGCTGAAAAAAGGGAAAACTTACATGCATAGTAACTGAGAATTTAAAAAAGCTTTTGACAGTGTTGACTGGAATACACTCTTCGAAATTCTGAAGATAGCAGAGGTAAAGAAAATGGGACGAATCGTTATGTACAATTTGTACAGAGATCAATCTCCAGTTATGAATCGGACATGAAAGGGAATCAATATTTAGAAGGGTGTGAGACAGGTTTGTAGCCTCTCCCCGATAATCATGCAGCTTGTTTATAAATGAATGTCAGGGTTTTAACGTTTTATAATTTTTATTAAATTAAACTTACAGTTATTAATAATATGTCAAATGAAGGAGCAACTCAAAACAGTTTTACCAAGAACCTTATAAATGTTCAATGTGAGCACTATCTGTCACACGCCGCACATCAAGTCTGGACAGGTCGCAAGCGGCCCATTGACAGGGCTTCTCTTGCATGTCCTCCACGTTAACCCGACTTAACGCCATACGATTTTTTCCTATGGGGCTTCATCAAGGATCGTGTGTAGGTGCCTCCGCTACCAACAGACCTAGCTGGATTAAGAAACCGTATTGAAGCAGCTCTTGCTACAATCACTGAAAACACACTTATCAACATTTGGGAAGAAATCGGCTGTAGACTTGATGTATGTCGTGTGACAAATGGTGCTCACACTGAACAATTATAAGGTTCTTGGTAAAACTGTTTGAGTTGATCTTTCATTTGACATATCATTTATAACTGTTAAGTTTAATATAATAAATATTATAAAGCGTTGAACCCCGATAATCATTTATAAACACCCTCTATTCAGTTTGTGCATTGAGCAAGACGAAACTAAGGAGAAATAAGGGAAAACAATAAAAGCTCAGGGAGAAGTGATAAAAACCTTGAATTTGCCAGTTATATTGTTATTCTGTCAGAAGCAGTAAACGACTTGGAAGGCCAGAGGTTATAAGATGAAAAGCAACAAAAGTAAAAAAATAAATAAAATAAAATAAAATAAAAGCGTAATACAATGTAGTGAAACTAAATAAGGTGCTGCCGAGGGAATTAGATTAGGAAATGAGACGCAGAGTTTCACTATTTGGGCTGCAACGTAACTGTCAATGGCAGAAGCAGAGAGTATTTAAAACGCAGACGGGTAATAATAAGAAAAGTGTTTCTGAAAGAGAGATTTGTTAGCATCGAATATTAATTTAAGGTTACAGAAAACATTTCAGGGGACTGTAGTCTTATGCGAAAGTGAACAAGTGCACGATAACTGGGCCAGATAAGAAGAAAAGTAAAGCTTTTGAAATGTGGTACTGCAGAAGAAAGCTGAAGATTAGATGGAGAGATCGGATAACAAATGAAGACATGAAGTCCTTTATTTATAGACCCGACCGGTTTCGCAGCATTTCAGCTGTATCATCAGGTGAAATCGGGACAAAGTAGACAAAACCTCATGCAAGGCAAGGAAAAGTAACTGAACCGAAAAGATATACGTATGAACATACTCAAAACATAAAGTCATGATCCGATCGAGAAAAGAGAGTGTGATGACCCAGGATTCATAGTCAGCAATTTTTCGCTAAGTTGCGGACGTCAAATATAAACCAACATAAAGTAATATACAACGCTCCCGTGAACGCTCCCAAGGTACCTAACAAGAATGAAAGCTAAAAAAAAAAAGAAATTCATATTAAAAAACTATCAGGGAGGTAAAATACTGATAAATTCCGCTCACCATATGTAACAGTGCCTGATGAGATAACGGGTTCCCATACACTGAAAATGTGATACGATTTTTTTTTTTTTAGGCAGCGTCTTTGATAGGTATCACGGGAGTATATAACTGGAGCGTTCTGCGTTATTTTATGCTATATTACGTTTGACGCCCGCTAATTAGCGAAAAATTGCTGTTTATGAACGATGGGTCATCTCGTTCTCTTTTCTCGATCGGAACATTATTTGATTTTTTAGTATGTTCATTCTGTATATCTTGTCATTTTAGTTACGTTTTCTTGCTTTACATAAGTTTTTGTCTACTAATTCGTACGGCTGATGTTGCAGCTAAAATGCTGCGAAACCGGCCATGCCTATATATAAAGAACTGAGAGCTGAAGCGGTATTATCTTCAAAATGATATATCCAGGCTGTGGCTAACCTGACTAAACAGCGAATGTGCTGTATGCAAATGAAGACGAACTGATTCAAAATCGAGAGAAAATAAATGTATAGAATAACCTGACTAAGAGAAGGGATCTGTTAATATTCCACATTCATAGAAATCAAGGAATAGTTAGCATGATACTGGAGAGAGATGTGGGGGTAGGGGTAAAAACTGTAGAGCGAGAACATGGATTGATTGCAGCAACCACGTTGAAATAGATGTTGGTTGGAGTAATTATGCCAACACGATGAGGCCTGTACAGGGTAAACTAGTTTAGAGAGCCAGATCAAACCAGATGACAACAACACGAAAAATGACAACTAACCGTCATTGTAAAACTGAAGGAAGGCGAGGTAACATTCTCAGTGGAGCGTCTGAAGAAGAATACTACGTTGCAACGAAAATTATAGGTGCAGGCCACTAAAAGGCCTGAATCATGAATCACTCTCTTACGACGATGAGTGAATCAGGGTCGCAAGAGAAGCTTTACGTGCGAGAACATTGCCCTACCTGCGAAGGACGCCAAAAATAGCCTTATGCAAAGGAGCACCTCTGCTCAAAGTGTCCAGTGTGCAAAATGTGATCGATTTGGCGCCGTCGGCGTGGTGTTTCGTTCCTGGCCGTTAGCTCTCAGGTGTTAACGGCGCCTGGCCATTAGGTACCGAGAGAACGGGACAGATGGCAAGGGGGACAGGCAACTAGTCCAGAGAAAGTTCTCGGACAAGGGCGGCACTTGTTGGTTGTTTTCGTGTTTCCATGTTTCCTTAGGAACAGTGTATCGCCGCTGCACTGAATTCACACTGTTACCGTCCCACCAGGTTGCTTGAAATCAGTTAGGAAGAAAATGTAACCGCTGCTAACATCCTCATGAACGATACCTGCACCAGCGAATAACAGAAAGTCGCGTAAAAACGAAGCACGCTGTATAGAGGTTATAATACATAGCAGCAAAGACAGGCCTCCAAGTATGGAAAGAGAATACTCATTTGATGGAAAACTTATATTGAAATAACAGAAGATACCAACTACATACGAAATATGGGACAATTTTGTATGTTTATTCTTTCAAATATATCAGATAAACCGTAGTACCGTCTGAATAGACAGTAAACCTAATTTAGAAAGAGGCGCCAAGCTCAAGAAAGCGTACCGATTAACAAGGAATAAGTCCAAGATAAAAGTGACGTCCCGTAATACGAAACTTCGGCGTTGTAAGACAGTTGTTTTGCCTGAAGCTTTATACACTGCTGAACAGAATTCGAGGACACTCTGGGCGGTTGCCAAATTCCACTGAGCATTAACCGAGAACTGGATATGTTACCGAATAATACCTTTACCTTACACAAATTATGTACACTACGAAGCGTCATTACAAGCTCCATCGTTTACAGAAAAAGGAATGGAATGTCGGAAAGGTGTCGAAAAGAAGTGGGAAAAATCAGTCACCCCGTTATCCCGGACGCTTTCCATTGGACTTTGAGAGCTTCAATGACGTGTATGCCCTCCGTGAGTGTTTATCAACGCCAGACATCGAGGTTCGCTCCTTGTAAGTCTATGAAGGTGACCCCGAGATATCCGTTCCCATTCTTCAGTGAGAGCCCAAAAGAGTTCTTGGAGAGCCGTTAGTGGAGTAGGACAACCACGAACACTTGCGTCAAACATGTCCCGCATGCGGTTTATCTCGGGACTCATCGCCGTTCATTCCATTACTTCAATGTCCACGCTTCGCAAGACATCCATGTTGACGCCTGACTCATGAGCCCTGGCATTAGAAGGAATTCAAGGCGACTAGCGCTTGTAGCAGTCACCAGACCTGTTCGATGTACTGCCTGCCTGTAGGGGACCATGGATAACGATAAGATCCTTATGGCTGTCAACAGTGAAGCCTTCCCACAATACCAGAGAATCCTAGAAATCTGAAGATATCCTGGACAACATTTGGCAGGTACCGCACACCTATTGGGTCTCCACACATGGACGTGGCCATCACCTTGTGTCAGAGGATATTTGGAAACGTCTTTGGATAATACGTTTCGCCAGTGGCCAAGTTGCCAGTACGGCAGATTTGAAGGCGAGAAGTTGTCGGTACGGAATATCTGAAGGCGAGCTGTGGGATGTTGTTTTGTCAAGCGGGATACTCCAAGAAGATGTCTGGGTGATACGGTCCTTTCTCGTAACCTGTTCAGTACAGGGTGATCCAACACAGGGGCTCCAGCGGTCCTTCTGAGAACGTCTTGCAGTGCTCTGGCTGTAGCCTTACAACGCCACAACGCCGAGATGGCTGGATATCGTTTTTCCCTGGGGATAGTAATGCGTCGGCGACCTTGTCCAACACGCCTTGTGTGCTGAGGACTGAACTGTCTCAATGTAGCGTGTCACAACCTATTGACGACATATGGAGAGACTTTGGCATTACGACGGGAAGTCCATCCTTTCTTAATCAAACAGACCGCCTTTGCAACTTTCAGTGTGATGAGATGTAGCATTGCATGTTCTTGGTTGAATGCGACGCCCACAAATGCCATCTGTGCCATCTGTGTACGTTACTAGAAAACAGTGAGACTCCGGTACTCACTTTCTTCAAAGGACTCACCTGACATTGTGATGCATGACACAGTCAATAGAAGATCCTTTCTTTCAGGAGTGCCAGTTCTGCAAGGTACGCAGAAGAGCTTCTGTAAAGTTTGGAAGCTAGGAGACGAGATACTGGCAGAATTAAAGCTGTGAGTACCGGGCGTGAGTCGTGCTTCGGTAGCTCAGATGGCAATTCGGGCCCCCCATAAACTGGCAATGTTCCGTGAGACCATTTATGCTGCTGATGTCGACATTGCCCTCCTCCAAGAAGTGTTTGTCGCCGATTTCCATGCCCCCACTGGCTACGTGGCACACATCTCCCATGCTTCTGACAACGGTAGTGGAGTTGCCATCCTCCTCCGTTCTGGACTCCCTGCTGAAGATGTAGTGTACCTTGCTAATGCTAGGGGTATGGCTCTCACGCTGTTCGGCGTCCGTATCCTCAATGTATATGCGCCGTCCGGCTCCAGTCGACGTCGTGATCGACACACTTTCTTTGCTGACGAGGTAACGCCGCTGTTTGAGGGTCCCCTAGATGATATGGTCCTCGGTGGCGATTTCAACTCCACGCAAAGGCCTGAAGATCAATTACCGCATCATTCCCCTTGTGCGGCCCTCTCCGTCATCATCGACAGACTCCAGCTTGTTGACACATGGACAAAGGTGCATGGCACCCGTGCAGGTTTCACATATTATACGGCGCATTCATCTAGTCGTCTCGATCGTATATACCTCACACGTTCCCTTGCTGCCGACACTCGACATGCCGAAGTATGGCCTCTGGCTTTCTCTGACCATGACGCCTACATCTGCGATGTCGTCCTCGCCCGCCAACAAGTGTGGCACAGCCGCGGCTTGTGGAAATTCAACGTTTCCCACCTGACTGTCCCTGACTGCCGACGAATCGTTGAGGATGCGTGGGCCCTCTGTCATCGTCGTCGCCCAGCCTACGCATCCACCTTATCGTGGTGGGTATCATGCGCGAAACCAGCTCTGCGTAGGGCGCTGATAGGATATGGCAAAGACTTCAAAGCCTGGCAAGCGAGCACCATGGACTTTTATTATGCAGTCCTTCGTGACTGCACTTCGATGGCCTTCTCTCCTGATCGTCAGATGATAGTGCATCGTGCTAAAGCGCAGATCACTTCCCTCACGCGACGGCGCTTAGAAGGGACTCTTGTCAGATCCTGCACCCGTGACCATATGCCTCATGAAACGCCATCGATGTACCACCTTCTCAGGGAACGCCGACGTCGTCGTCGAACCCTCATCCACGATCTCACAGATGCGGAAGGACGACGACACACTACGCAATGCGACATTGGTCACGCTTTCTATTCTCATTTCCGTCAACTGTTCGCTGCCGTCCCTCATCCCCCGACCTTAATTGAGGAGGTGGCAGCAATGACTGTCACCACCATGCCAGAGGATGTGGCTCAAGAACTTCAGGAACAAGTGACCTCTGATGAAGTCCTAGATGCAATCAAGGTGGGGGCTGCCAACAAGTCCCCTGGACCTGACGGCCTCCCCCTCGACTTTTACAAGTATTTTAGCTACCTTTTGTTACCTGCTTGGACGTCCATCTGTCGTGAATTGATGTCACCCACAACGATGATCCCAGCCACCTTCCTTGATGGGGTCATCATCCTGGTCCCTAAGCCACATGGGCGATCACGGATCTGTGATTACCGGCCCATCACTCTACTCAACAGTGACATGAAAATTTTCACCCGTTTGTTGGCCTCACGCCTCAAGAAGGCAGCAAGATCCGTAACCTCCCTTGATCAGACTTCGTTGGGCGGTGACAACAACATCCATACGGCCCTTTGCCGTTATAGGGACATGATTGCGCTCGTGCGCTCGCGACATTTACCTGGCGCATTGGCATCGCTTGACTTCCGTCAAGCTTTCGACCGTGTCGACCATACTTTTCTGAAATCGGTCCTCCAACACATGGGTTTTCCGGTTCGTACAATCACCGTGGTAATGCGGCTCTTGAGCGGCGCAACTTCAAGAATACTCTGTAATGGTCGCCTCACCGCGCCTCTAGCGATCGAGCGCTCTGTCCGACAGGGATGCCCACTTTCCACGATACTGTATGCTTTGGCATTAGAGCCCCTCCTACAGGGGCTTCGCCAACGCCTGGTGGGCCTGACATTGCATGGGCACCGCTTCTGTTGTACAGCCTATGCTGACGATCTAGTCCTCTACCTCCGCAATGAAGACGATGTTCGCGCTACTCTGACTTGGGTGACGACTTATGGGGAGGCATCGGGCAGTTCTCTTAACATTTCCAAATCGAAGGTTCTGCTCATTGGTGAGGGTCTACCAGAAAGATCTGTCGCTCCTCTAAGTGTGGCCACCAGCGTCCGCTGTTTGGGCATTGATTTTATGAATGACCTCCGTCGCTCAGCGGCAACCAACGGTCGACGTCTCCTACAAACGATCAGGGCTGGCCTTGTGGACCACCGGCTTCGATCCCTCGACATTATACAGCGCGCGCAATACGTGAATGTTTATCACGCCTCACGCATCCCCCATGTGGCACAAGTGTTCCCGGTTCCGATTACCCTCGCACGTCGTATGTTGATGGCGATGGGATCCTTCGTCTGTGCGGGGATGTTATTTAAAGTTCAATATTCCTCCCTTGCCCTCCCGCGGGAGCGTGGTGGAGTGGGCTTATTCCATGTGCCAGACAGAGTTACCGCACTTTTTGTTAGCTCCCAACTGAAAGTCTGGCGTCGCTGCCCGACGAGCCTGACCGGACTGCTTTTGCGTGAATACGCACCAGTCTCCATGTCAGCCCCGGTCATGTTATCCGACATTCCACCCCCCTTTTATCACTTTCGGTACTTCTTCTTTGAAATCAGTTACATTCTGCACTCCTTACCCCTTCTCCGTATACTCCAGACAAAGACTGTATACGACACCTTACAAATGTGTCAAACCCCCAACCCCATTGAACACAAGTTTCCCCAGATCATATGGCGCCGTGTGTGGAAAGCAGTGCATGCTGGTTACCTCGACACCAGCGTTCAGTCCACCTGGTATATCACCGTCAATGGCAAACAGGTCAACCAGTCTCGTTTGCACCGCATCCGCCTTGCCGACACACCACTCTGTGTTCACTGTGGTGTAGAGGACACGGACGCTCATCGGTTCTCATGTGGTCCGTCTGCTGACGTCTGGAGGCTCGCGCAGCGTATCCTGGCTTTCCTCACCCGACAGCCGCCTGCTCAGATTATTTTCCTGACGCTTCTATTCCCGGATGTGATTCATTACCCCACAACAAAAACTAATGCCGTGAATTGGATACGCGGTCATACAGTCCGCTACCTTTTTGGGCCCGATGAGAAATCAGAACTAGGTTATTGGACGTACCTTAACGATCGACATTGTGCACTTGTTCGCAACCCCAGATACAAGCAGTTCTTTTCCAATTTTCTACGGAGCGCCTTTCATGACCCGCCTTCCAGCTGGAACGTCCAAGCCATGAGATGCTGATGCTTTTTTGCCGATATGATGTTCTGAACGTACTACACACGGAATCCCCACTAAAATTTCGAGAAGACACGTTTGGATGTTCCGCCAATCAGACGGCGCAAGCGACTCCTAGAATTCTGGTGCAACGACTGCCATAATACAAAAAAATGAATAAATAAAAACATACATACAAAAAAAACAAAAGATGGTAGAGCACTTGCCCGCGAAAGGCAAAGGTTCCGAGTTCGAGTCTCGGTCGGGCACACAGTTTTAATCTGCCAGGAAGTTCCATATCAGCGCACACTCCGCTGCAGAGTGAAAATCTCATTCTGAAAAATTACCTATGTTGGTACATTTATGAGTACGGCACAAACGTCATGAAACCTGGATCACAGGCGACATCCGCGACCTCCCCAGAAGTCACTGTGCTACGAGGTGGTGTCTGAACCGACTGTTCGATGAAAACTGTTTTATTCGGATGACAGTCGACCGTATGTAAAGATGCACAGACTTCATGAACCGTAGGGATGGCATCTTTTAGGACGACGATTCGCTTTCTCACATGGCCTCTATCATTTGTGGCTAGCCATCTAAGACATTTCCAAATTACTTAATCGCTGTTGACGATAAACGTGGCTGAATGATAAAAAGGTGAATTATAATGTAATGTCTTTAAGGACTGAGGCCTCTGAACTTTATTTTTGTTTGTTCTTCTGCTCTTCAGTCCAAAACTAGTTTCATGAAGGTCTCTTTGCTTCTCTATCCTAAGCAAGTCTCTTCACCTTTCCATAAATCAAAATGTGTTTTATCAACTGATCACTTCTTTTCGCCAAGTTGTGCCATAAATATCTTCTTGGTTTTGCCAGATTCCATTCAGTACCTGCTCATTTGTTATTCGATCTGATCATTATTCAACAATCTTCTACAGCATCACATTTCAGAAGCTTTTGTTCTCTTCTTGTCTGCATTGCTTATCGTCAACGTTTCACTTCCATACAAGGCTACACTCCAGATAAATACTTCCAGAAAAGACTTCGTAACATTTGCTTTTATATGTGAAGTTCACAAATTTCTCTTTTTCAGAAATTCTTCTCTTGTCATTACCAGTCTGCTTTTTATTTCTTCCCGACTTTTGCCATCGTCAGTCATTTTGAAATCAAAATAGCGAAGGTCACCTATTAGTTTTAGTGTCTTATTTCCTGATCTAGTTCCCTGGGCATCGTCTGATGTAATTTGACTACATTCTGTTACCCTTGTTCTACTTGCACTGATGTTTACCTTGCAATCTCATTTCAAAACACTTTCCATTTCGTCCAGCAGCTCTTCCAAGCTCTTAGCCTTGTCTGACAGAATTACAGTGGCATCGGCAATGCACAAAATTTTTATTTTTTCCCTTTCCAAATGTTTCCTTTGTTTCCTTCACGTCTTGCTCAAGGTACAGATTGAATAACACCAAGGACAGGCAACAATCCTATCCCACTTTCTTCTCAACTGTTGTTTCTTTTTATCCTGTGACTCTTGTAACTGAAGTTTGGTCCCTATACATTGTAAAAACGTAGTTTGCCTTTCTAGTCTCTCTTCTATGATAAATAGCCTCTCATCTCCGTACATTTCTTCGGAACGCAATTTTATCTTTCAGGAGGGTGGCATTTAGCAGTTTTTCGAGTCTTAACTGTAAATAATTTGTGTCAATATTTTGCAACTATGACTCATTAAAGTGGTGGTTGCACGTCCTTCAAAAGTTTCAGTACTTGTCTTCTCTGAACGTGGAATTATTAATTTCTTCCTTAAGCCTAAAGGTGTTTTGCCGGTATCTCTTACTTTGCACACTAGGTGGTATAGCTTTCCTTGGCTGTCTGTCTGAAGTATTTCAGTAATTCTTCGGTCTTTCACTGCCCTCTCAAATTGTTCTTGCAATATCACAGCTCCCATGATTTATCGACGGTTAATGCTTTCATGTAAGAGAGCTCTCTCCGGAATGAGTTGTTATCGTCAATAAGTTACAAATTAAATATTAAACACGCTTGTATTATATAATTTGCTGTATACCGTTTCAAGGTAATGGCGCAAAGAAAATTTGTTCTACAATATTAGATTTTACATTTCCGCGTGATTACAGAATGAAGAATGAAACAAATACCTGGCGATTACCGAGTGTGCAGTTAGTCAGGAACCAAAAGGAGAGTTTAAATTGTAGCGAGTGAAACGAGGAGCAATACCAATCGTTTTCTGCGTTGTCACAAAGTCGATAGCAGTTCCGGCGGTTGCCCATATTGCGCGTGACGCCAGAATAAGTCACGTTTTTCCGGGCGTTGTGGCCGAGCGGTTCTAGGCGCTTCAGTCTGGAACCGCGCTGCTGCTACGGTCGCAGGTTCGAATCCTGCCTCGGGCATGGATGTGTGTGATGTCCTTAGGTTAGTTAGGTTTAATTAGTTCTAACTCTAGGGGACTGATGACCTCAGATGTTAAGTCCATAGTGCTTAGAGACATTTGAACCATTTTTTGAACGGACACGAGTCCTATTTGGCTAAAATATCATTTGAAATGTTAATTATGATTGCATCACAAAGCATAAGAAAATGATTGATTACTTGTTCTGTATACGTTTCGGAGATAAATGTGGTGTGACTATTTCTTTCGATGTGCACAGCTCTTATCACATTGTCTAGCGAATCGCATCATTTACAGTCACTACGACAGGGCACTGACATCGGAATAAATTTGCCCAGTCTTCCTGAAGTCTGGTTCTTCTCCCTCTGAGTGAACAGTCACTAGAATATAAGGAAGTATCTACAAAGCTGTACGATTTAATTAACAGGTCTGCGTATTCTGTCGGCGTCTCTTACTGTCATCGAGTGCGCGTCGAAGCCGGTACCGGGAAGCGTGTACCGTTTTGGCTTCTTCCTTTGACCCTGGTGGACAGGTAATAAAGCTATAGCCGGAGTGAGGATGCCGGTCGCGTCCACCTCACACGTCAAAGCGACGCCCGACGCCTTGATCGTCCTACTAGGCGCGTAGTAGCGCACGCGTCATTCATTCTACGCAGTTCCGCCTACCAGCAATTTGTATAAGCGCTCGTAACGTTCACATGGACGAAATGGGTATATCAGCGGCTACAGAAACCAGAAACACCCGATGGAGAATGCCCGTGCTAAATTAACGAGACAGAAAATTGCAAAGGATGAGGTTCTGCCGTAACCTTCTGTCTGAGTCTTAACTTCTAATTAGTGGACAAATGGGATTTAACGTAGATATCATTTTTGAAGAACAGCACTATCGTACAGGACCAATGTTTATATACACTACTGACCATTAAAATCGCTACACCAAGAAGATGACGTGCTACAGACGCGAAATTTAACCGAAAGAAGAAGATGCTGTGATAAGCAAATGATTAGCTTTTAAGAGCATTCACACAAGGTTGGCGCCGGTGGCGATACCTACACCGTGCTGACATGACCAAAGTTTCCAACCGGTTTCTCATACACAAATAGCAGTTGGCCAGCGTTGCCAGGTGAAACGTCGTTGTGATGCCTCGTGTAAGGAGGAGAAATGCGTACCATCACGTTTCCGGCTTTGATAAAGTTCGGATTGTAGCCTATCGCGATTGCGGTTTATCGTATCGCGACATTACAGCTCGCGTTAGTCGAGATCCAATGACTGTTAGCAGAATATGGAATCGGTGGGTTCAGGAGGGTAATACGGAACGCCGTGCTGGATCCCAACGGCCTCGTATCACTAGCACTCGAGATGATAGCATATTATCCGCATGGCTACAACAGTTTGCAAGGCAATAACCATCTGCACGAACAGTTCAACGACGTTTGCAGCAGCATGGACTATCATCTCGGAGACCGTGGCTGCGGTTACCCTTGACGCTGCGTTACAGACAGGAGGGCCTGCGATGGTGTACTGGACGACGAACCTGGGTGCACGAATGGCAAAACTTCAATTTTTCGGATGAGTCAAGGTTCTGTTTACAGCATCATGGTGGTCGCATCTGTGTGTGGCGACATCGCGATGAACGCACATTGTAAGCGTGTTTTCGTTGTCGCCATACTGGCGTATCACCCGGCGTGATGGTATGGGGTGCCATTGGTTACACGTCTCGGTCACCTCTTGTTCGCATTGACGGCACTCTGAACAGTGGACGTTAAATTTCAGACGTGTTATGACCCCATGGCTCTGCCCTCCATTCGATCCCTGCGAAACCCTAAACTTCAGCAGGATAATGCACGACCGCATGTTTCAGGTCTTGTACGGGCCTTTATGGGTACGGAAAATGTTCGACTGCTGCCTGGCCAGCATATTCTCCAGATCTCTCACCAATTGAAAACGTCTGGTCAATGGTGGCCGAGCAACTGGCTCGGCACTATACGCTAGTCACAACTCATGATGAACTGTGGTATAGTGTTGAAGCTGCATGGGCAGCTGTACCTGTACACGCCAACCAAGCTCTGTTCAACTCAATGCCCAGGCGTATCAAAGCCGTTTTCACGGCCAGAGGTGGTTGTTCTGGGTACTAATTTCTCAGGACCTATGCAGCCAAATTGCGTGAAAATGTAATCACGTGTCAGTTCTAGTATAATATATTTGACCAATGAATACCCGTTTATCATCTGCATTTCTTCTTGGTGTAGCAATTTTAATGGCCAGTAGTGTATTTAAATATAACAAACAGGGCATAGAGAAGCTGAAAAATGCGTTAGTCTATGGTTTAACGTTTGCCGAACATACACTATCTTTCAAACGTATATGGACACCGTTACATAATGCGAATTTGACCGGTGGATCTAGCGGGAGCAGGACCCGCGTGTATAAAAGGAGGCCGGCACTATGGTGCTGTCAGTAGAGAACCAGTGGAGCATAATGGATCGCTCTGGAAAGCTCAGTGACTTTGATGGTCGACTGGTCATTTTATGTCACCTGAGTAACTCACTTATTAGGGACATTTATTATCTCCTAAGGCTGCGCAAGTAGACTGTTGGTGAGATGATTATGAAGTGGAAGCGCGAAGGAACAACCACAGGTAAGCAAAGACCAGCCAGACACCATGTTCGAACGGGCAGGACCGTCGAGCACTGCGGAGGATGGTTGTAAAAAAAAAATCGCCTACTGTAAGCGGAAGCAATCACTCGTGAGATCCACTGTACTACAAGCTCTCCAGCTAACACACTGACTGTGCGTAGTGACTTGAAAAGAATGAGGTACTGCGATCTAGGTCATCTTGATTTCTACAGCGACGCTTCAGGTGGTGTGAAGAGCGACACGCATTTACAGTGAATGACTGGAGACGAATGATTTGGAGTTACGAATCACACTGCACTCTGGGACAATCAGATTGAATGTTTTGGGTTTGGAAAATGTATGGAGAACGTTACCTGGCATCATATGTAGTGCCAAGTGGAGAGGTGATGTTACGGTATGGGGATGTTCCTCGTGCATAGCATGGGGTCCCCGTATTGTGCTTACGAGAACACTAACCGTCAAAGGCTGTGAACACATTTTACGGCGCTGTGAACTGTTTATAATGGAGGAGCGGTTTGGAGCCGATGATTGTTTGTTTCACCACGATAATGCTTGTCATAAACTAATATCTATGAGGCGATTGTTTGTGGACAATAACATTTCTGAAATAGACTGTCCCGCCTAGAATCCCGACCTGAACCCAGCGGAACACCTGTGGGGTAAGTTAACACGTCTACTTACCCCGACGTGCAAAATCACAACCCTCTCTGGTTTTAGCTCCTGAGGAAGAATGGGCTGCCAGTTCTCCATACTCAGATGGCTCATTAAAAGTGCTCGCCCCAGTGTTCAAACCATCATAAAGGCGATGGGTGGTCATACCCATATTAATATCCGCTAATGGTGAATACTGAATATTTGTATGTGTCTGGAGCGATTGAAAGTGGAACGACCAAATAATGGAAATCGTAGGAAAAGTGGAAGCACCACTGAGACTTGTTGGAAGAATCCTCGGTAGGTGTAGTCACCTACGAAAGAGACAGCTCACGAAACACTTGTTACACCAATACTTGAGTACTGCTCATCGTTGTCAGACCCTTACAAGGTAGAATTGATACAGAAAGTAGAAAAGGTCCAAAGACGAGCACGTTTCGTCGACCGTTCGTCTAGTAATCGCGAAAGCGTCATGAAGATGCGTATCGATCTCCAGTGACAGACGTTTCAAAAGAGGCGCTGGGCTGACACACTGTTACAGTTCCGAGAACGTGCCATAATAAAAGACTTAACCAATATATCGCTTCCTCCCACGACACCTCGCATAAAGGCCGTGAACGTAAAATCAGGGAGATTCGATCTCAGCGGAGGTTTACCAACAGTGTGCACATCATTCGCGTCTGGAAAAAAAGGGGTAAAGACAGCAGTACAGTAAACAATGTCAAGTGGGTTTCGGAATATGGATGTACAAGAAGATTTATAAAACAACGTTTATTAGACCGTAAATTATTTACGAATATAAACACTAAAATTTTTATTTTCTGCCTGTCTGTTTATGTTATACATTGCTCAGTCAAACTTAGCGACGAGAAAATTAACGTATCATATTAAGAACTTGGAAACAAATGGTAGTGAAGGAGGATGTTGCCAGAGGTCTCCAAGTCGTGCACAGAAAGAAGGACGTCACACGTCGTGAGGTCAGCGTGACTATAGCGCTGAATGGACCTGGCGCCGCAGCGCGAGGCAGTTGAAGAAACGGAAAAAGGAGAATGTGTGTCAATCAGCAATCAATTACGGTGCACTGCACTATGGTGCTGTTGTTCATTACAACACGGTCCGGAGACAACATCTGGATGACTTCACATGGGAAGGATAATCGGGAAACGATGGGCGAAGTGTGACGAGTGGAGCCCAGTTATTTGGTATTGGTCACAGTATTGCTTCACGTGCATGGGGAGCGTTCAGAAATACAGGAACCACTGTTTGAGGGAGTGGAGGTAGCTGACCACGGCCAGCTACAGCAGCAGATCACCGCTACGTTCAGCAACAGACAAGATGGGACTCAGTCAAATAGCGGGTGCAATTGCGACCATATTTAACGGGACTTCAAGGAACGCAATCTCAAGCTACGGAGTGGCACGGCGATCCATTGGGGGTGCCCTCTCTGCCCAACGACCAGTACGTTCTGTTCACCTGACACTCGAACATCAGCAGCAGCGTCTGCGATGGTGAAAACACCATAAAGACTGAACCAACAAGGAGTGAGGTCGGATGCTCTTCTCGGATGAGGGTTAAGTAATTATGAGCCGGCCAGTGTGGCCGGGCGGTCCTAGGCGCTTCGGTCCGGAACCGCGCTTCTGCTACCGTCGCAAGTTCGAATCCTGTCTCGGACATGGATGTGTGTGGTGTCCTCAGGTTAGTTAGGTTTAAGTAGGTCTAAGTCTAGGGGAATGATGACCGCAGATGTTAACTCCTATTGTGCTTAGTCATTTGAACCATTTGATTAATTATGAGCAGTTATTCTGGACGTACTCTCATGTGCCGAGATGTTGTAACACGTAGCGCATACAGAAATATTGTCGAAGATGATCGCTCTGATGGTCCAGGTGTTACTGTGTAGGGAAGCATATTGTTGAATGGGCTTACTGCTCTCTAAATCGTTGAAAACAGTAGACTCATCGGTCAACGTTACTGAGGCACTGTACTCCTTTCCCATGTGCGTTTTTCCAAGGGTTCATTTGGCCCTGACTTCATTTTTATGGATGAGAAGCGTGACACCACCGAACAGCGCAAGTGGATTAGCTCTTGGAACAAGAGAATATTTAGCGAATGGACTGCCCTGCCGGTTTCCCTGACTTAAATCCCAAGCAGTCAACGGCGTTGGTGGAGGAATGGAACGCACTGCCACAAGAATTCATTAGCAACCTCGAGGGTAGCATTGGAGCACGTTGCAGAGCATACAATGCCGTCTGTGCTGACCACACACTCTATAAAGAACCATGTCCCACCTTTTGTAATGTCTGGGGGACCATAATAAAACGCAGTGACTCAGGTGTAATTAGTGTCTTCGAATAAAAGTTCAATACCGTTCCTCTCACTACCTTTTGCACTCATTACCTTTCTATGTATGAGCCAAGTTTTTTGGAGCTATGTGACCTGGCAGTGACACGTAATGCGAAATTTACTTTCGTCCTTAAGTTTAGCACTCTGCAACGGCTTTGCAGCAGTGGATATACCGCTTCCCGTCAGATCACCGAAGTTAAGCGCTGTCGGGCGTGGCTGGCACTTGGATGGGTGACCACCCGGGCCGCCATACCCTGTTGCCATTTTCGGGGTGCACTCAGCCTCGTGATGCCAATTGAGGAGCTACTCGACCGAATAGTAGCGGCTGCGGTCAAAGAAAACCATCATAACGACCGGGAGAGCGGTGTTCTGACCACATGCCCATCCTATCTGCATCCTCATCTGAGGGTGACCGGGCGGTCGGATGGTGTCGATGGGCTACTTGTAACTTGAAGACCGAGGGCTTTTAAGTTTTGCACGACAATGCATACCGTAATGGATCTTCCTGCACCTCTTTAACTGCTAGTTTGGTATAACTAATTGAATTAAGCATTGAAAACTGAGGTCCTTCACGAAATTAAACCCGATGCCATGAATGGGAAGTATATCACAAATCAGTTTATCAATTTCTTTTAATTTGCGATTTCACATATCATATTTTTGATTTCTCGTGGAAGATTCTCTTACAGCTACATGTTTGCTGGTTTCTTGCAAAAAATGGTTCAAATGGCTCTGAGCACTATGGGACTCAACTGCTGTGGTCATTAGTCCCCTAGAACTTAGAACTACTTAAACCTAACTAACCTAAGGACATCACACACATCCATGCCCGAGGCAGGATTCGAACCTGCGACCGTAGCAGTCGCACGGTTCCGGACTGCGCGCCTAGAACCGCGAGACCACCGCGGCCGGCAGTTTCTTGCAGGGAAGCCGATAAGTTAACACTTGTTTCCTGTTCCATTTTTTTCTAAATCTTTGATATTCACCTGCGTTCTTTAAAAGAAGGTGTTGTGCCTATTTTTCCTGAACAGCTTCCCTCCCAAGCTTAATACTCGGCAGTATTTGCGTCGTCTTCGCTGAAATAAATCGAAATCATTCGTCTCTGAGATTTTGCTATGATTAATTTTCAAGTTCAAGAATGACAGATAAATGCACGTCGTATCACACACAGAGTGACTCAAAATTATTTGTAAAGACTGCACTTAAGGACTGACATTGAAGACCTGTGGCCGCCATCTGGTAGTCACATGTGGGGTGTTTTCATTTTCCTTGTTCGAATACCCTTTTGTTTTAAACAAGATTTATTTCAAGAAATGACATTATTTCTCAATGTAGTGGATATATCTGAAGCGATATTTAAACATGGGCAACCCACATTGCTGGGTTGAGGCAGCTCGAGAGACAGTAATGTTCTACGTTTAGGAGAGCCACGATATTCTTCCTATTTCATGATTTTAGTTCATATTCTAAAGTTGTTACTTTGAACCGTCACGTTCGATAAATTCTTCATTTCAAAACGATCAAAGCCGTAGACAGACGCGGACGTGACATTTCAGTCACCAACTTTAACCTCTCGAAATCAAAGGCGAAATTGCTTTACATCCCTGTAGTAGAAGCCTCAAGACAACACAAAAACCTCTTCTGAACGTCCTCGTTGGCAAATTATTACGCGTGAAGAAGAAATATAAATGTTTCTTACACTCTTCGGGAGAACAATAGAACTGAAACAATTTGCATAAATCATCAGAAGATAAACCTAAACATTGTGCTACAAATGATTAACAGAGCCACAAACTGACAGGAAACCTTTGTTTTTAACAAAATTCTTACAGGTATCGTCGTGAAGTCGACAAGGTATTCCTTATCTGGGCATAAATCAATCACACATTTCCGCAGTACTGCGATACTCTCTTTCGTGTGCGCGATATGGCTGTACTGACTGCGGCTTTACGACGTCGCCTTAATTCAAACTGACGTTCAACCATATTTCTTAATCGACCAATTAGCACTGGAGACAACCCGTGGAACAAACACACTTTCTTGAGCTGCAAAGACGCTTACCGCCTCAGAAGAAAGGTGTCGCGTATTGCTCTGTAGAATTACGTAACCGGTATGGCACCGAATGAGCCGCTTGTGATTGTATTCTACAATTTGTACCAAGCGACTGTTAAAAACATTCGTAACTGTCAAAATCTCAAAGGAATTTCGTTCTGCGTGTCTCTTGATATAGAGCATGAATCACCGACAAACGTTCAGAGCTGGTAGCATTTACAAAAACAAGCAAAAATTTCTTGTAAACATGGATCTGAAATGCGTACACTAAGAAGTTCATCTTCGAAAACGTGAAACATATCTCTTCTACAACAAGCTTCGGAGGAGGCAGTAAAGACCGAAAACGTCAAGAGCTAACACTGCGAAAAACGACAAGTGCTCATATCTATTCCGAAATGAATATTAGAGCCTACTTTTCTGGAATTTTAATTCTTTTTTTGGTCCACACTACCACCTCTCAAAACGTGAAAAACAAAGAGGAATAGAAGAGATGTATTTCACAGAAGCGAAGATGAACAAGTCCTTGTAGCTCTTATTGAATTTGTTTTAGAGCCCATGCTTACTGCACATTTTGTTCTTGTTTCTATCCACGCCACCACCGCCCGATCTCTGATCCGCTCTATATACTCGAGGAAATACAATCTTCGCATATTGGTATAGCTTGAACGAGAATTTTACGGCTCTTCCATTTTTTTGAAATTGTTCGTTACACTTATCGATAATGATGCGGCTGCTTGATAGGAAAGTAGAGTTTTAATTTTTTTGTCCAGCTTCGAAACCTAGCTTCCCTCACGTCATTTGATATTCTTTTTATATTTACCTTATTCGACATTACGGAATTATTCACCTTTCTTTGTTCTTAAGATAATAAATCCGTTCTTACCGTTGGTGGAAAGCTGTTTCTGGTGTGATTTAAAGCCTGCAGTTAAGATTTCTCTGGTATATGCGCGGGTTGGACAAAAGTGTAGAAACGTTGCCAGAAACGCATGCTTGAACGTAAATGCAGATACTACCCATTCCTTCTGGTTGCGCTGTTGTATGTGACCAAGAACGACCCCTGTGCACTAACCTCAGTAAGTTGCAAGTATCGGTCGTGATGACAGCAGTGTTACGTGTAACTTCGAGTGCCTTATGTCGCAGCTAAGTGAATTCGAACGTTGGCAAGTTGTTGATGCTCGTATGGTGGGTGCTTCAGCAACCACGGGTTGTTCTAAGGGGCATAAGATTTAAACCATATACAGGGAAAGCAGGAAAACTCATCCGCTAAATTGCAACACGAACGAAAGTGTATTACATAGGATTGTGGCGAAATATAAGAGTACGATAGCTACAAAAGTCATTGCAAAACTGAATGTCGCACTCGCGAACTTTTTTAGCACAAAAACTACAGGAAGAGAGTTCCTTCAGCAAGGTGGTGCCGCAGAAATAAAAGCTGGACCGTGCAGCAATGGAAGATTGTAATTTCTTCGTATGAGTCTTGTTTTACACTGTTCCCAACTTCTCGCCTAGTTTACGTCTGAACAGTGAAACATGGCGGGTGATCATTTGGGCAGCCATACCGTGGTATTTCGTGGACCCCATGGTTACTCTGCAAGGCGGCATTATTAGCAACGATTACTAGACCATTTTGGATAGTCAGGTCCATCCCATGATACAGTGTTATTGCTGTGTTCCAAGACGACAGGACATATTTTCGCATAGCTCGAATCGACCAGGGTGCTTTTGTGAGCATTTACCAGAGTTCAGCATTATTCAGTCTTTGTGGTCTACTTTGGAGAGATGGGTGCATGATCGCTATCCGCTGATATCATAGTTTCCTGGATTTGCCACTATTTTGCAGGAGGAATGACACACGTAGGCATTATGTTGATAACCACACGTATTTGCCGGCCGGGGTGGCAGAGCGGTTCTAGGCGTTTCAGTCAGGAACCGCGCGACCGCTACTGTCGCCGGTTCGAATCCTGCCTCGGGATTGGATGTGTGTGTTATCGTTATGTTAGTTAGGTTTAAGTAGTTCTAAGTTCTAGGGGACTGATGACCTCAGATGTTACATAGTGCTCAGGGCCATTTGAACCATATGAACCACATGCATTTATTTATTCCGAGACGACTATAAGTTGTTTTGAATGGGATCAGCGTCCCTACAAAGTATTAGACATAGTAAAGTGTTGTTTTTTGTGATTCCATGTTTTTGTCCAGCCCCTGTAACTAGCGTGTGCTTTGCAGATTGAATATATGCTTTGCTTTCAAAACAGCGTACACTGCAGAATGAGGCTAGGTTCGTAAGTCAACCTAATGTGACTATGAATGGATGAAGGGACATGGCTGCGCATGTGGACAAAGGATTATACCATCTGCAACACATTTGCGTAGGGAAAAAGTAAGAAATGGATGTTGTTCGAAATAAAGGTACAGAAATGGAGGTTCCACATGCACACTATAAATCTTAACAAGTGACACAAGTTCGCAAATCACGTAATCAGTTCATGAATTCCATAATGAAACTTTCAGAATGTTTCACATAATTTTTGAGAGAGGCAGAGAGAGAAAGAGGGAGAGAGAGGGAGAGAGAGAGAGAGAGAGAGAGAGAGAGGGGGGGGGGGATAGATAGATAGATAGATAGATAGAGGGAGAGAGAGACTGCATGTCTTTTATATTCACAGACGGAACAATTAGTAGTATGTACTGTCACTAATGTGTGCACATGTTTTCGACAAGGTTCAAAGGAATATGCAGGTCCCACTACAAATCGACAAGCATATTTAACAAGAAGCAGTACTTAAAAAAATGCTCGAAGTACAAGAAGGCTGACTGGAACAAGAATGAATAACACAGCTACAGCGAGTAATAGATAGCAATCTCATCCATTGTACCAATTAACTTCAAGCATCAAAACACCACTACTAGAACACTTAAAACAATCCAGAGGAAGAGGAAGATGTTGAAGCAAGTGTAGAGCTTCTTAGTTCGTAGCATGTCGATGCAACTAAATTTTTGAGGCGCGCGCTCAAATTGGCTCACGCTGCCCAAAGTTCTTCAACTGACGCAGATATGGCCCACCAAGCGCTGCAAAGATATCTGCTTCTGCCCTATCGAACTCGCCTGACACGCGATACTTCACAAAAGCTGTGATTCGTGCTGGGCGCGCTTGCGAGGAATATGTGAAGTTGTGAAACAGGGCGGAGGCCACAGCGCCGGTGTGTTTCAGAATGTACCGTAGTATAGTAGGCGTAAACAGACCTTCTTTGTCAGACCGTTTCAGTGTGCTGTTGGCTATCAGTCACGGGAACCAGGCACAACACTCAAGTACATAGGAATGTGTTCCCTGAGCTATTTGAGGTAAAACGACAAATGTAGGCGTGGGGAACATAGTTGCTACACATGGGTTTACTGGAAGAATCCTGGCAATGTGTAATTCAACCACTAAGAAGTCACATAGAGAAACCTCATTCGAACAATTCTTGGATATTTTACGTCGGTCTGAGTCCCTTATCTGCTGGCCATGGGTCAACGACAGAGAGAGAGAGAGAGAGAGAGAGAGAGAGAGAGAGAGAGAGAGAGAGAGAGAAGATTCAAAAAGCAGTTGCAGACATTGGTTAATTCAAATTGAGGGTTACACCGAGCTGGTTGACCAACTGCTGTGGTAGACATTGTACGAAAGTCTTTGTGCGTCATGGTGTGCTTTACTCAAAAAATTCCCACTAAAGAAACGTAATAACTTCCTTCAACATGTATATTTCTGAATAGCTTCTTCTTCTTTTCCTTCGTTTACTTAGTGGCAATCTCGCCTAGTATGAGGTCTGCCGGCAGTTGTGGCCGAGCGGTTCTAGGAGTTTCAGTCCGGAACCGCGCTGCTGCTAAGGCCGCAGGTTCTAATCCTGCCTCAGGCATGAATGTGTGTGGTGTCCTTAGGTTAGTTAGGTTTAAGTAGTTATAAGTCTAGAGGACTGATGACCTCAGATGTTAAGTCCCGTAGTGCTCTGAGCCATTTGAACCATTTTATGAGGTGCACTGTACTGAGGATTTGACAAATTTATTAGGAGGGGCGTGTTATAAGTGACGCAACACATTTTTTTCTGGTAGCAGGTTGGCTTTTTTCAGGTTTCCAGTACACCATATTATTCCCCACTCTTCTTGCAACAAAACCCTATTTTTCAACATCATCTCCGTTCTATGTGACTTCCTGGGAGGGCCTGTATGGCCGCATGGTACCGCTCTACTGGTCGATGTCGGAGCCAACGTCTTGGAGCATCAATAACCTCTCAGCATCCACCAACTGCTTCCCGCCGAGGGCATCGTTCATTGGGCAAACCGTGCGATCTAATGCGCTTTGCCACGGTTCACGCAGCTCACAAGGTCTGAGGTTCGAGTCCTCCCTCGGGCATGGGTGTGTGTGTTGTCCTTCGCGTAAGGTAGTTTAAGTTAGATTAAGTAGTGTGGTCCCACAGAACGTACCACAAATTTCCAATTTCATTGGGCCAAACACATGGAAGTCGGAAGGTGTGAGATCCGGGCTGCAGGATGGATAAGGAAGAACCCTCCAATCAAGTTCTGTTAGCTCCTCTCAGGTGCACAGACTTTTGTGAGGCCTTGCGTTTTTGCATGTTTGTGGCGTCGAACACTCTGAAGCCGTTTCTTCAGCTTCCTGAGGGTAGCACAATACACATCAGAATTGGTCGTTGCGACATGAGGGAGGTCATCAAACAGAATCACCAGTGCAGAGTCCCAGAAGGCCGTCGCCATGACTCCGTAGACAATCTTCAAGTACCTATGAATATTTGAAATCCTCTGGCTTTCCACCAAAAGAAACTCAGTGACGGCTTTCTGCTTGGAACGCACCTCCGAACCAGACGCCATTTTGAAGATTACATATAGCGGCGCCACCAATGCGAAATTCATATTCAACGATGTCCCACATCACATTCCGCATTTTTAAGCGAGATTGGGCGAGAAAGAAATGTGTTGCATTTCTTGTTGAAAGCCTCTCGTATCTGATTAGTTATACGTCCGTGCTTCGCAACGGAAGCTAGAAGGTCCTTCACATAACGTCGCGTTTTAGTGTTCCGCGTCTCAACCGTTAAAAATGGAGTGCATATAAGTTCACGTTTCCAGAATGAGATTTTCACTCTGTACCGGAGTGTGCGTTGATGTGAGACTTCCTGGCAGATTAAACTGTGTGCCGGACCGAGACTCGAACTCGGGAACTTTGCCTTTCGCGGGCAAGTGCTCTACCAACTGAGCTACCCAAGCACGACTCAAGCCCCGTCCTCACAGCTTTACTTCTGCCAGTATCTCGTCTCCTACCTTCCAAACTTTACAGAAGCTCTCCTGCGAACCCTGCAGAACTAGCACTCCTGAAAGAAAGGATATTGCCGATACATGGCTTAGCCACAGCCTGGGGTTGTTTGCAGAATGAGATTTTCACTCTGCAGTGGAGTGTGTGTTGATATGAAACTTCCTGGCAGATTAAAACTGTGTGCCGGACCGAGACTCGAACTCAGGACCGTTGCCTTTGCCTTTTTAAGATCACGTTGTCAGTAAATAAGTTTTCCCTAAATACAAATGAAACCTATCGAAAGAAACAAAGATGTAAAATTTTTAATAGAAATAGCTAAAACATCAAATCCGTTTTATCTTATCCAAGTATTTCAATGTTAGTTTTTATTCGACAAGATAAGACTGCGATTCTTAATTCAGTCACTGACATAAACTTCCGAAAATACTTTTATCACTGAGATTAAAAAAATATTTGGTGTACTATTCTGTCACTGAGGTAAACATCCGAACTACTAAGCTGAGCAGACTCCTAAAACTTTAAATCAGCATATGTGTTCCGATTTTTATGAAACAATGCCTATGTGTTGCTCCAAGCTATGCTCAAAGCTACCTGTGAAAACCCCACGAAAATTTATGTAGTAGTTTTCGAGATTAGCGTGTTCAGACAGACAGACAGACACAGCGGTTTTGGAGTTCTGCTATTAGCTTAGACTGTGAGCGGTGGCCTTATGCCGTACCTGTCGCTGCAGCCGTCAGTTACCTAACAGAGTGGAGTGGGATGCGCCACCTGTCCATGAACTGTGTACACTGTGTTGTGAGTGAAGTAGTATTTTAACTCAAAATCTTAAACATGGCTGCGGTTCAGCGACTGTATAAATTTGAAGGGGTCGAAAAAATCAGCCCGCCATTTACAAATCAAAGTTTCATTTAGCCCTTTATCTAGATTTAGATATTTCTAAAAATATCTTCTTCCGAAGGAGTGGGCCCTAAAAATGTATATAAACGGTTACAAACTATTTTTAAGTACGTAACAAATATTAATAATATAAAAAATACTTATGAGCTAAACGGACTCACTTGCTACATCACGTGGTGGTAAATGGCTTTAGCTGAAGACGAGAGGCTCTTATCATGTATAAAACTTATATAAAAACCAGAAACATCACAGGCCGTCGCTTCAGACAGGACTCACGTTACACTCAGCGTACGTAAGAATAGATACTCACTGGTAAAGGCTCTTGTTTGTATAAAATTATAAAGGAGTCCAAAGAATAAATTATTTGCATAACGTAAGTTCTCACCATGGCAGAGACAAAGGCCAACTGTTCGAAGGTACAGATTCAAGCGATAAGGAAAAATTAGCATGCAGTGGGCACTATATTCATGCGTATAAGAATTACGCCTTGCTTATGTCAAGTAACAGCATTTTACATTAAAATCAGAAAGAAAATTTATTCTACAAGACTACTAATAACGAAATAAATTAACAGGTATACGTTACTTATAAAATCTCTAATACATTTGCTGACAGAGTTATACTGTACGTAAATTCAGCTTGAGGTACCTAGAGTTCTATATACAAAGGACCACTGTTACAAATACATGGGGAAAGAAGAGCAAATATAAAATAAAACAACGTCACTAAAAAGAGTAATTTCTGCTTAGCACTGCGGAAGCTTAAGCGATAAGGAAAAATTGGAATGCATTGATCGCTATATACATGCGCGCAAGCATTGCGTCTCTCTAGTGTTAAGTAAAATAAGTTTACTTTAAAGCAAAATGACAATCTCTTATAGAAGGCCAGTAATAAATGTAATAAAATTATCTGTAAAACATTTATGTAGCAGAGTGATACTGCACGTAATTATTACTCTGCTAAATAAACAGAAGGGCAATACAAGGGTCCGGAGGACAAGTCCTTACGAGGGAACCTTTTCTTTTTCTTTCCAGTATTAAGTTACTTACAGTACAAATAAACCGAAAAAATGCTCAATATATTGTATTTATTAATATATTCGTAGAATGCATGAAAAGGAAAAGCAATAGAAAATATGAGATTGCAAATAATTGCCAGGAAAGCATAATACTTACAGCGTCCACGAGGACCCTGAAAATAACTTGCCAAGAAGGAATTGTAATTAAATTCTACAGGATTTCTTTTGCTTTCATTGTGACCTTCGTGCGGCCCTTGTCAACTGCACGCGAACAGTAAGTTCAAATGTGTGTGAAATCTTATGGGGCTTAACTGCTAAAGTCATCAGTCCCTAAGCTTACACACTACTTTAACCTAAATTATCCTGAGGTCAAACACACACACCAATGCCCGAGGGAGGACTCGTACCTCCGCCGGGACCAGCCGCACAGTCCATGACTGCAGCGTCTGAGGCCGCTCGGCTAATCCCGCGCGGCGCAAACAGTAAGTTCCGTATTTTTATGATGAACATCATTCCAGCAAGTGTAAATCATCAATTGTTACATTATTTACATTATAAAAGAATCTAATTTTACTTACGAAATTCTCGTGTACGCTTTGAAAGCTCTTGCTGGAAAATATGTGCAATTCCAAATTTTCCTTTGCATTTCCTGTGCATGTATCTCATTAAAATACTAAAGGGTGCTGAGAAGTAATGACTACGAACTTTTTATGTAAACTGTAAAGACTTTTTAAATAAAAAGAACGTTTTTTAACATTCTACATCTCTGTTCTTCAGGTCTACTTCCTTATTTCTCGGCATAGTGACCCTGGCGACGAGCACATTTCTTCCAAGGAGAGACCAGTTTTTTCATACCGTCACTGTAGAATGTGTGACGCTGTTGACGCGGCCACAATCTCACTTCGTCTCGCAGCGCTTCATCACGATCAAAGTGAAGTTCTCGAAAGTATTTGCAAACAGATCAAAAGCACATCCCTGATACGCAGAATCATTGATGTATTTCGTTCCAAAGATGGGTAAACAAGCTGTTCAGCAGGTGGTCATAATGTTTTGGCTCATCAGTGTAGACAATCATCTTCTCCTCGTTCCAATTGGGAGTGGAACAGAAAAGGAAATGACCAGCAGCAGTGCAATGTCCCCTCTACGATGCACCATATGGTGGCTTGCGGAGCGTGTATGTAAATGTATCTTATCTCGAAACGGCATCCAAGCAAAATCAACTGGCCTAATCGAAAAATCATGCTGCTATTGGAAGGAGGTGATTCAGGAAAGCCACCAAACATAATTACAGATGGCAAGATGGGAATTTGAGCTGCTTTAATCATACATTTGGATTTCATGACTTGATCACAGAAATAGTTAGAGTTACCGATGTTAGAGTTTTGCAGTAGTTCCGCCCTCCTACATATAGTTATCTCTGTATTGATATAGAAAGCGAAAATAACACGCAGGAGACCTGTACAGCCATTTCACTCAACGATGCGAGAGAAGCACTACGAGTGAATTGAAGTCACATGTGCGCACCGGAAGGCATCATCCTCATGTTATCATTGCTCTTAACTGTGACCTCAAAGTGACTCCCAAATCAAACATCAGTAGATGCTGACTCACAAGGAGAAACCCTCAGACACACCCAGCCGATTCGACTTATGTTTGATAGGTCACTTCTGTGCAGCCTAAAACGAAAGACTCCAAAATATTTTGGCTCAACACCCATCTGTTCTCAAGAAAACCAGTCCTAAACTTCATGATGCGTAATCGACTCAAGATTGACCGAACAGGTGTATAATTGAAAACTGAGAATTTTTCAGCTTCATATATGGTGTCTACAAACGTATATTTTCCTGTAAACCGAAAAAAAGCTATTACAACGTTCGCTTATGTATTCATAACTTACATGCTGTTCAAAGAAAACGGCGCTGGTGTAGCAGTCAAGATATCTGGCTGGGGAGCAAAGAATCTGCATTAGTTTCCCTGACGTATTCAAAAACTTTTTCTTTCATTTGTAGGTACTCCGCATTGAAACTGGTAGTAATATGAAGGTTAATAAAGTAAATAAGTCAATAAAGAACAATTAAGAAAGTATACAAGTGAATTTCTCAACTACTTCAATTACTAAAATAATAAAATTTCAAGGCTTGTTGTATGGAAACAAATCCGAGGTGGATTGCTGCGAAGACGAAAATTCTCACGATTTTTTTCCGTTTTCCATCGTTCATTAGTTGATTCCAAATTCATATATAACGGAAATTCCATTCACGTTATTGCACAAGGTGGTACAGACAAACGTACCATCATAGTTCTTGGTAGTATGCATAAAATAACACATTCATACGCGGGGCAATATTCCGTCACAGCGAGGGGAAGTTGTTGCCTAAAGTTTTGTTGTGTTTAAGAGAAACAAATGGTTATTTTGGTCCTTGGCGTATAAAAGAGGTCAATCGTACAACAGACTCTTTTAAAAATATTTGCGTTACTTGCTCCAACTACGGGAAATTCACAAATACGATTTACAAAACATATCTCGAGAACATTGTAAACCAGTATGTTGGTGATAACAGGTTTCGTCTGTTTTTGGATTTCTGGAGTGGACAAGTTAATACTATCATGTATGTCGGCGTGTTTATAGATGACGAGGGTCAACCGACTTGCAAAGTAGAAATAATACCACCAAACCGCACATCCGTGTGTTAGCCATGTGACGTTTATTTTTATCGCCAGCTTAAAGACTTAATTTCGAGGCTTCAAGAATGCAACCTGCTGTTGAAGACCCAGTGGAAATTGCGCAACCACACGAATATTCGCTATTGTGTACGACATTCATCTGCGGTGTGTGATCTCCAAAGCAACGTGTGCTTCATAAAACTTTGAAACACTACCCTACAGTTCGCATTTAGTGCATGCAGCGCCAAAGTCTTTATTATCAAGGAAAGTGCATCATGTGCCAGTTACGGAGCGAGGTAGTGTAGTACTTACGGCGCTATCTTGCAGTTGAGAGTAGAGTGTTTATATGGTCTGTCGTATTAACCTAGCTTCAAAAGCTGGTTTCCTTGTCGTAACCCATTACTCAACGAGAAGCTTGAAAATATTATGTCACATGGTACTAGTGTTTAGACAGTCGAAATCATCTGGTAGACTTTTGCACAGAAGATAATTTAATAATTTCTAACTTTTGATTTAAGACTCATACAAGAAGAGTTGTACTTGGAAGAGATAAGGAGACAGTGGAAGGTTTCGTATGGGTTACATAGCGGTATGGCAGAGATTTCTAAATGAAATTTTAAGCTGCAGAACGTTCGCAGAGCCAGATGTGGACTGCAGATTAAAAAACTAGATAAATTGCAGAAAGGCAGTAGATTAAGGACAAGGGAGCTGGGTGAACTGATAAAAAAAACAACCGAGAGGTTATTGAGAGGTGCCTGTCATAGCCAACGATTGACTGAAACAAACGAAAGGAACATTTTCGAAAATGAAACGGTAGCTTTGAGAGCTGAAATACGAAGGCTGCAGGGGATCATATTGGCCAAAAGATAAGGCTGTGTAAAAATACTTGTGAGAGGTGTTGAAATGAAAAGGTACGAATCAATCTGTGGGTATAGCTGAACTCTTTATCTCAAAGTGATCACCAGACCACTGTTCCACTGTGTCACGAGCCGAGTGATTTCCTGTTCACAGAAGTCCTGTGGCTATGAAAGGAGCCAGTTCTCCCCTGTGTCCTTTGGTTCGTTGTTGGGCTTGAAGCGCTTCCATTTGAGATTTTTTTTTCGGACCAATCACGTGGAAGTCGCAGGACATGTCCGTGATGTAGGGTAGATATGAAACTTACTGGCAGATTAAAAATGTGTGCCAGACCGAGACTCGAACTCGGGACCTTTGCCTTCCGCGGACAAGTGCTCTACCAACTGAGCTACCGAAGCGCGACTGACGCCCCGTCCTCACAGCCTTAATTCCGCCAGTACCTCGTCCTCTACCTTCCAAACTTCACAGAAGCTCTCCTGTGAACCACACAGTTTTAACCTTCCAGGAAGTTTCATATCAGCTCACACTCAGCTGTGCAGTTAAAATTTCATTCTATATAGGGAGGATGCAAAAGCTGGTGCTGCTTGAACTTGGTCGTTACATTTTACATGACACCAGAACACGTGGACACACCTTATCTTGGAACAGAATCACTCCCTCCGTGAGCAGCCGACGCCGTTTGTCCTTGATGGATTTGCGCGGACTACGGAGTGTCTCAAAGTGCGCGACACGGTTAACGATCTTCCTTTGCTCGAAGAAGTCAGTGAGTATCGGGCCACGGACGTCGGAAAAAGAGGGTTTCATCTTGCCTTCTGAGGGCACAGATTTAAATTTTTGTAAGGTGACGACGCATGCTTCCACAGCACGAGATGTCTCACTACGTTACCTCAAAGCGGCGTATACAAACTTGTACTGGTTTTGTTGTAACAATGCTTTCTACCTTTCCATTTGAACACCACTATAGTGGTGCTAATAATACACTCCTGGAAATGGAAAAAAGAACACATTGACACCGATGTGTCAGACCCATCATACTTGCTCCGGACACTGCGAGAGGGCTGTACAAGCAATGATCACACGCACGGCACAGCGGACACGCCAGGAACCGCGGTGTTGGCCGTCGAATGGCGCTAGCTGCGCAGCATTTGTGCACCGCCGCCGTCAGTGTCAGCCAGTTTGCCGTGGCATACGGAGCTCCATCGCAGTCTTTAACACTGGTAGCATGCCGCGACAGCGTGAACGTGAACTGTATGTGCAGTTGACGGACTTTGAGCGAGGGCGTATAGTGGGCATGCGGGAGGCCAGGTGGACATACCGCCGAATTGCTCAACACGTGGGGCGTGAAGTCTCCACAGTACATCGATGTTGTCGCCAGTGGTCGGCGGAAAGTGCACGTGCCCGTCGACCTGGGAACGGACCGCAGCGACGCACGGATGCACGCCAAGACCGTAGGATCCTACGCAGTGCCGTAGGGGACCGCACCGCCACTTCCCAGCAAATTAGGGACACTGTTGCTCCTGGGGTATCGGCGAGGACCATTCGCAACCGTCTCCATGAAGCTGGGCTACGGTCCCGCACACCGTTAGGCCGTCTTCCGCTCACGCCCCAACATCGTGCAGCCCGCCTCCAGTGGTGTCGCGACAGGCGTGAATGGAGGGACGAATGGAGACGTGTCGTCTTCAGCGGTGAGAGTCGCTTCTGCTTTGGTGCCAATGATGGTCGTATGCGTGTTTGGCGCCGTGCAGGTGAGCGCCACAATCAGGACTGCATACGACCGAGGCACACAGGGCCAACACCCGGCATCATGGTGTGGGGTGCGATCTCCTACACTGGCCGTACACCTCTGGTGATCGTCGAGGGGACACTGAATAGTGCAAGGTACATCCGAACCGTCATCGAACCCATCGTTCCACCATTCCTACACCGGCAAGGGAACTTCCTGTTCCAACAGCACAATGCACGTCCGCATGTACCCCGTGCCACCCAACGTGCTCTAGAAGGTGTAAGTCAACTACCCTGGCCAGCAAGATCTCCGGATCTGTCCCCCATTGAGCATGTTTGGGACTGGATGAAGCATCGTCTCACGCGGTCTGCACGTCCAGCTCGAACGCTGGTCCAACTGAGGCGCCAGGTGGAAATGGCATGGCAAGCCGTTCCACAGGACTACATCCAGCATCTATACGATCGTGTCCATGGGAGAATAGCAGCCTGCATTGCTGCGAAAGGTGGATATACACTGTACTATTGCCGACATTGTGCATGGTCTGTAGCCTGTGTCTATGTGCCTGTGGTTCTGACAGTGTGATCATGTGATGTATCTGACCCCAGGAATGTGTCAATAAAGTTTCCCCTTCCTGGGACAATGAATTCACGGTGTTCTTATTTCAATTTCCAGGAGTGTATTAAGTCACGTAATACTGTTAGTTAACTTCGGCTATCTGACGGCGTGAAGGAATGCAGTACTAAGTTCTGTCATGAAAAGTAATCAGATAATTGAATATCGTCATCAGTGACATGCAGCAGGTACAAGTACTAAACAGTTCACACTTTACATAAAAATACAAAGTAGTTGAATGATATTTGAATAGCTGAAGCCTATTTACTTGATTCCATCTATCACAGAAGGTGAAACTGCATCTTAGTCTTTACAATCATGATCGGGGTCCACTTAATATTACCGAATAAGATCACACACATGAGATAAGACTTTTCGTTTTCCCTTCAAATGTCATAACTGAAGAATCACAATGTAGTTAATCAAGAAGTGAGGTCAAGACCTGCTACGAAAGGAAGCAAAGTAAAAGTGGGCCCTCAGACCCTTGTACATTTTGCTATTTTATACGTGAAGTACTAGCGAGTCCGTGCAATTTGCAGCACGGAATTTTTAACTGAAATTTGGTATAGCGCCTTTGGATGGCAGCCGCTCGCAAGTGAAAAGAAATAGCTTCCGCGCCATTTGCGGATTTGTACGTTACTTCAAATACTAGGTTGGTGCATAAGTTCGTAGCGCTTTTATTTTGAGTGTTGGTACTCCAGTTGTATGCGTTTATTTATCGAGAACATTTCTGACATATTCTTCTGGGTGAGTTCACAGGAGAGGTGACAGCGAGAGCAGCCAGAAACATTTGCTCCGCGTATGGGGATAATCCCACTGAGCAGAGCACGGCAGGAAGACAGTATTCTCCATTTAAGGAGGATCGTTCAGGAAGACCTTCGGGGTTTGATTAAGATCGTTTAAAGGCATTAATCCACAATGATTTACGTCACATCAGTGTCTCGAAAGCTGGCAAATTGATGAACTGTGAGCATTCCACCATCTTGAGACATTTGTATGCAGCAGGGAAAGTTCAAAAGTCGGGCGTAGCGTTACAGCATTCTCTAAGCCTAAACCACAAAACTCTGCACGTGACCATGTGCTCATCTCTACTTTCTCGTCATCAATTAGCTCTTCGAAAACACCGACCATTCCTATCCTGTATCGTTATTGGTAACGAGAAATGGTCCGTTTATGCTAACAAAAGGATAAGAAAGGAATGGTTGATCCCAAACAAAGCAGCAACTCCCAGTACAAAGACCTACGTGCATACACAAAAGATAATGTTACGGATCTAGTGGAACAGCGAGGTGTGGTGTACTACGAATTGCTTTCCCGATTTATAATCACCACTGCTGATATTTATGGTCAACATCTGAGACATCTTGCAAACTCACTCGGAGAACAACCACCAGGGAGACTGCGCGAAGTGAAGCTGCTGATACGCCCACCCGCATTCTGCTACACTGACAAAAAATTCTGTACGAGATTTGGATAGGGAAGTAATTCCGCACACACCGTATTCACTTGATCTTGCGCCCTGAGATTATCATCTTTTCCGCTCTCTATCGAACAGCCTTCAAGCAACTTCCTTATTCATATCTATCTGGCCGATAATAATATAAAATACTTTAATTTTTATTTTTTTTTGTTGAGAAACGCTACAAATGGTTCAAATGGCTCTAAGCACTATGGAAATGGCATCTAAGGTCATCAGTTCCCAAGACTTATAACTACGTAAACCAAACAAGACGAAGGACATCTCGCACGTCCATGCCCGAGACAGGATTCGAATCTGCGATCGTAGCAGCAGCGCGGTTCCGGACTGAAGCACCTAGAACCGTGCGGTCACAGCGGCCGGCTGAGCAACGCTACAACTTGAATCGAAATAATACCTCAAAGTTGGAAGACTGTGGTAAGTAGCGAACGAGAATGTATTATTGATTACTAAAGTCTCTGTTATGTGTATCTTTTGTGTTACTAAACTTACGAAAAAACTCTTCGATCTTGTGCAACAGCCACAAACACTTCAAAATAGAAGGAGCAGGGTATATTATAAGGTACTGAATTTAATTGACCAACGGGGAAAATATAAAAGTATGAGAAATAAGTTAGGTACATGAGAATACAGGCGCTAAAATATGTGACTGATAAACTGTGAAAAATGATAAAAGGAGGAACTGCTAGAGGCTGTTACATTATGCATGACTGTGGAAAATAGAGATGCTGCTAATTGGAAATTTAGAGCGATCTTCGGAAAAAAGAGAACTGAGGGCAATATTACATAAAAGGGAGAGGAAATAGATGAAGATGAAATGGGAGACATGATTGTGCAAAAGGAATTTAAAAGAGCAGCCAAAGACTCAAATCGAAACACGACTCCGTGGAGTAGATATTCTCCTAGAATTACTGATATGTAAGATGTCTGTGAAAGGTGGAATATCATCAGATTGAAAGCAGAATGTTGTAATTCCGATTCCAAAGGAAGTATGTGCTTACAGAAGTGAATACTACCGAACCACGTGCTTAATAAGGCGTTGCTGCTAAATACTAAGCCGGCCGTAGTGGCCGAGCGGTTCTAGGTGCTACAATCCGGAACCGCGCGACCGCTACGGCCGCAGGTTCGAATCCTGCCTCGGGCATGGATGTGTGTGATGTCCTTTGGTTAGTTAGGCTTAAGTAGTTCTAAGTTCTAGGGGACTGATGACCTCAGTAATTAAGTCCCATAGTGCTCAGACCCATTTGAACCATTTGCTAAATACTAACGCGAATAACTTACAGCGGAATGGAACAGGTGATATAAGCAGCCCTCGGTGAAGATCAGTTTAGGCCCTATAGAAGTGAGTCTTTTACAATAAACGGTACAGACACGACGAGAATAAAAAATTTTGAAATGATACAGAAGAATAGTGAATTTTAAATGGGTAGATCGTGAAACTAAAGAGGAGACATTGAGTCGAATTAACGGGAAAATAAATTTATGGTACAACTTGACTAAAGGAAGGGATCGGTTGATAGGACACATCCTAACACATCACGGAATTGTCTATTTCGCAATGCTCAGTAGTGTGACACGTAAAATGGTAGAGAGGAAAATTAAGGTTTGACTATAGTAAGCAGGCTGTGCGATTATGTAGATTGCAGTAGTCATGAGATATTGAGGCTTGGGTAGGTCAGAATGCTGTGGAGTAGTGCATCAAACCAGTCTTCAGACTGAACACAAGAACAACAACAACAACAACAACCATCACCATCTTCAGGATGTCGAATGTTGTTTATAGCCGTCTTATTGATCAGGACCCTAGTGGTTCATTTGATAGCAAATGGTAGCACCAACTCTAGTATCTCTACTACTCACAAAGTCAGTTACGTTTTCGAAAGACACTGCGCGAAAATATAAAGCGGTTGTTGCAGTATCCTTTAATGATGTTGCAACAAATTATTTCCTTTTGGAAGAACTGGACGTCGCTGGAGTTAATATGATTTGATGAATAAACACGTCAATATTGTTTCCCGATGTTGTTCCGTCATAGAAAAAATGTAGAAAAATGTGAAGCGTAGCACTTCTTCGGCAGTATAATTCTCATGCTTTGTGAAGAAGATATCCTCATTTCATTCGCAGTGGATAATTACGTAAAAAAAGAAGAATGTTATCCACGCCAATATTTCAACGATAAACTGAGAAAGGGAAACATAGGCAACGGGTATCGTGAGATCGTGTATCTCTTTATGGCACAATTACGTGTCTCCAAACACTTCACTATTGGTTGTGAACAATTACAAGTGAATTTATAAGAACTTCTCCTGGAAAAATTTTTTGCGTTCGTACTTTGCAGTAGTAACACGGGAGTGTTCACGTGAAGACGGGTTTTTTATACACTAGCCATGTCGATAATATCATTTTCGTATCTAAGAATCTCGTGAACATCCCCTATCACTGATAACGAATTAAACTAAATGTAAAAAGAGCAAAAATGGCAGACATAATGAATGCAAATATTCCAGAATGAGATTTTCACTCTGCAGCGGAGTGTGCGCTGATATGAAACTTCCTGGCAGATTAAAACTGTGTGCCCGACCGAGACTCGAACTCGGGACCTTTGCCTTTCGCGGGCAAGTGCTCTACCAACTGAGCTCCCGAAGCACGACTCACGGCCGGTACTCACAGCTTTAGTTCTGCCAGTATCCGTCTCCTACCTTCCAAACTTTACAGAAGCTCTTCTGCGAAACTTGCAGAACTAGCACTCCTGAAAGAAAGGATATTGCGGAGACATGGCTTAGCCACAGCCTGGGGGATGTTTCCAGAATGAGATTTTCACTCTGCAGCGGAGTGTGCGCTGATATGAAACTTCCTGGCAGATTAAAACTGTGTGCCCGACCGAGACTCGAACTCGGGACCTTTGCCTTTCGCGGGCAAGTGCTCTTCCAACTGAGCTCCCGAAGCACGACTCACGTCCGGTGTGAGTACCGGACGTGAGTCGTGCTTCGGGAGCTCAGTTGGTAGAGCACTTGCCCGCGAAAGGCAAATGTCCCGAGTTCGAGTCTCGGTCGGGCACACAGTTTTAATCTGCCAGGAAGTTTCAATGCAAATATTGTTGTAACAGTTGTGTGCTGGATGTAATGTCCCATTCCCCATCTTTCCCTCTCAAACACACTGCCAAGGAAGGATGCTATCACACACCTGACACGTCAAAACTACTACATATGGTATTTGAGGTTCTTATTTGTCTTTTAAGGTAATTCTTTGCAGGGAAAATATTAATAACTATGAGTACCCGCCGTTGCCCGGGTACGTATTTCGTCTCAATTTTCTGTTACTCCATCTCCTCATTCCATCTCTGTCTATCCATCTCCTACTGCACCTATCTCAGTCCATCTCCTCCACCCCTTCTCTCTGTCAATCTGGAACTCCCCACTTTGTACATATGCTCCTTGACCCTCTGTCTGTCTCCGCCCGCTCCAACCTGGTTTCTGTCTCCTTCTTCCCAATTCTCTATCCGTCTTCTCACTTTCACTTTTTCTGTCTCTCTCTTCCTCTTTCCTTTCTCTATCGATTTTCCCATCCCCTCTGTCTGTCTCCCCCCCCCCCCTCCCTTTCTCTCACCACGTTATCACGCTGAACCAAATAGAAGATTGATTATTCTTACCCCCCACAGTGTACCAAATTTGGTTGACATCGTTGCATGTATTAAGCGTGTGCTTCTTACCCGTGGCTTTGCCCAGTTAAGCATGTGTAAAATATATGTCATATGTTTTAAACATATTTCACACATATTTTTACACATATTTCACCTGCACCTCTAGTGAGTTACCGAGCGAGGTGGCGCAGTGGTTAGAACACTGGATTCGCATTCGGGAGGACGACGGTTCAATCCCGCGTCCGGCCGTCCTGATTTAGGTTTTCCGTAATTTTCAGGCAAATGCCGGGATGGTTCCTTTGAAAGGGTAGGGCCGATTTCCTTCCGCATCCTTCCCTAATCCGAGCTTGTGCTCTAATGACCTCGTTGTCGACAGGACGTTAAACGCTAATTTCCTCCTCCTCCTTCCTCTAGTGAGCTGCGCCGAGCAGATTTTTTTTTTTTCAGGCTGCTTAATGTGTATGACGTCGCTGTACAATGATATAATTTTGCAGGTACAGTCAGCGAAGTACGTGGATACTGTCTGTGAAATGTATTGTGAACAGAATTAGTTAAAAAAAGGTTCAAATGGCTCTGAGCAATATGGGACTCAACTGCTGTGGTCATTAGTCCCCTAGAACTTAGAACTACTTAAACCTAACTAACATCCATGCCCGAGGCAGGATTCGAAAGTGCGACCGTAGCAGTCGCACGGTTCCGGACTGCGCGCCTAGAACCGCGAGACCACCGCGGCCGGCGAACAGAATTAGTATTAAAGAAATAATAAATTAAAACGTCACGCATGATCCGGTAGTTTTTCACATATCTCAGTGTTTATGACGTCATATCTCCTGAACTATTAATCGTATAATAATATAATTGCGCAGGTATATTCAGTGCTATTTGTGTATACCGTGTGCAAAGTGTGTCCTCAATATAGTTAGTAGTAAGAAGTTAAAACGTCATGCTTCAAGCCACAGTTTTGCGGCATGAGCAGCGGAAATGTAAGAGATACACTCTTCTCCTTTCATCGTTTCGTGGTGGTCATCAACGAGAAAAAGTTTCGTAATGGTTTGAAATTATGTGTAAAGTCTATTGCAAGTATCTAAGTGCTATCATTCACAAATAACAGATCAGTAAAGTAGGCGTATGGCGGCTTGGGCTAATGTACTTCCCCGCCCCACCCGTTTGATATATAGGTGGTTCTTACTCCCAGAGCGATGATTTCAGACAGTAAGTGATATGTGTGCCAAATTTGGTTGTAACCGCTGCAGTGGTTTAGGAGGAGATGAGGCACATAAATTCATACATACATACACACATGAGATGTATAAGTAGATATATTATTGTAATATGTATAGATTTTACACGTTAATACAATGTATTTCATGTGTGTATAAGCTTATTTTATAATTTGCCTTGCATAAGCACTGTTTCGTGTGCTGTAAGAGTGCTGCTGTCATTTCTTCGTATTTGCTGTGAGACCGTCTGTATTGTGGCCTGTCCGTATTGAATTACCGTCATTACGAGTCACATGTACGTGTGTCAGCCGTTGTAACCCGTAATCTGTTTATCCTTTCGCAGTTATTTCCGCAGCGTATCATTTGTCTTGTCCTATCTAGTCTTCCGTCTCAGATACTTAAGGGTCTCGGACTGGTGTGTTGTAATACGCCGTTATGTAGCAGCTCTGTCGTCTCTGTCTGTCCCGCTTGCTGTGTCGCTGGCGTGTCGTGAATGTGCAAAGTTGCCAGCAGAGAGCAGTAGTGTGTTTTCTGTTTTGTCCAGAGCGTGATGAAAACCTCTCCAGGACGAGAAGTGCCACGTGGCTACTGAGTGCGTGTTGTTCGCAGGATGGTGCAGACCTAGAGGGGTGGCTGTCGGCGAAGCCCCGGCCCGAAGAGGTAATTAAAACCGACGGCAGCCCGCCAGGTGGTTGTCCCGAGTCTTCCGCTCGAAAGATTGCACCGCAGGATGGTGCGACTCGCGCCTGCGCACTCGTTATCGACTTGCCATTAGCCCACATGCATAAACAAGCGCCCATCGCCGCGAGATGCCGGCCAGTTCGGTAAATGATGACGAGGCTGTACGCTGCACAGTGCAATCCATTGTATTCAATGCGCACACAGAGACAGACGCACGCACGCACAAGCACACTCACACACGCACACACACACACACACACATTCATACTCACATGTGTTACGATTGGAGGCCGAAATGCAGGAGTTTTAGCTCACGCAGGCTGGCGTGAGGAGGGAAGAACTATACTAACGTGAGGTCTGGAACATGACGAGGAATGAGAATTCAGAAAGCGGACGAAATTAGTTTGATGCTTATCTTTAATCCATTAATGATGAACGTCGCCCTTGACGGTAGATGATTCACAATATTGTCTGTTCAGAATACATTCTTATAGTAACTGAATATGGCGCCTTGCTAGATCGTAGCAAATGACGTAGCTGAAGGCTATGCTAAACTGTCGTCTCTGCAATTGAGAGTGTCTATAGACAGTGAACCATCGCTAGCAAAGTCGGCTGTACAACTGGGTCGAGTGCTAGGGAGTCTCTAGACTAGACCTGCCGTGAGGCGGCGCTCGGTCTGCAATCACTGATAGTGGCGACACGCGGATACGACGTATACTAACGGACCGCGGCCGATTTAAAGGCTATCACCTAGCAAGTGTGGATTCTGGCAGTGACACCACACCTGCTATCTTTGTGAACTCCGTTATCAGGCTCAGAAGTCGCTGTTAGAGAGTGGAAAAGCATGGTGACACGAAACTGTGTTCTATGTTAGGTTTCAACGCAATGAATTATTTGCAAGACAATAGTAATAATAAATGAACTTCGGTAACATTAAAAACAGCAGGTTTGAATGATGCACGTTAAAATTTTGGCTGCGTGATAGTTGTGCCAGCAAACCAATTATAATCAACCAATTTATCAATCTGGAAAATACAAAAATGATTTCATGATTTAGAGGTTGGGAGGGTATAGAAAAAACATTCAAATGAATGTTGCAGTTATTTATATTCGCAAACAATTCTCAATAGTACACTAACTACATGATTTGATCGTCCAATGGCTACGGGGATAAAGGTACAGAAGACGAGAACTCGTCATTTACATTTTTTGAAAACAAACTACAATCGGAAATTTAGAAAAATGTTAATTCGTAACCAAGATATAAACTCCGTTATAAGTAACAAATTTTATCGCTGCTTACAGCGAAGTCCAGCTGTTCGTTGTATTTCCCAGGAACGATGCCTCTGAACTAAACCTCAGAACTGTCACCTGAAGACACACCAAAGCTGATATTCGTCGTCAAAGGAAAAAAAGAAAAACTCTTTACGCTATGTTTTATAATTTATGCTATAAGCTGCCAGTTGCGGAAACAGCCTACTACATATATATGTTGCTAAAACAAGGTAATGTGTTCTTCGTTCGCCACTTGGTAGATCTGTTCCACGTTTATCAACATAAAATAGAAGTTATGTAGGTTTTTCAGTGACAATTTATTCCAATAACAGGTTTTCAGCTTACAAAGCCACGATTAGTCGATAACTGCCTACCGTCGAGAAAGACAGTAGAATCCTGGTGAACAGCACTGTATGATATATTTTACATGGAAAGTATGATGCGAGACATAGTAAAAGCAAATTCTGATAGAGCATTTGTGCAATATTTGAAATCATCTAAACAAAACAGCACACAACTTCTATGGGAGCGAATTACAAAACATTAAAAAAATCTGCGTTTGTGTGTGTGTGTGTGTGTGTGTGTGTGTGTGTGTGAGAGAGAGAGAGAGAGAGAGAGAGAGAGAGAGAGAGAGAGAGAGAGCGACGAGGGAGAGAGGGGGAGTTAGGTTAAGACAGCTTAAAGTCCAATCGGTGTTTCTGAAGAAAACATTGCAGCATTCGTCCTGCGTAGTATTAGATAACATTTATATCGATGCTTCTACCGAATACCTCTACAATACTCTTGACACATCACGGAAAAGATATGATACATAACATCTTCAAAATAAACGTTGCAAGTATGATAACACAAGATTTTCTTATTAGCTCTGTTGTTGTTATCGTCTTCAGTCTGAAGACTGGTTTGATGCAGCCCTCCGTGCTAGTCTATTCCGTGCAATACTCTTTATCTCTGAATACCTACTTCAATGTTAACATATCAACAAAAGTTTGGAATGTCGTAGGCTTCACTACAATGACTTCTTGTAGAACACCCGTGGAAGCTATACAGTAGCTTATTAACAAAATAAACATAATTCCTTACGAAAACAGTTTAGGGTAAGATGTGAAACATACATACATGCAAAATCCTCAGGTAGTTGGAGGGTTCTGCCCGCAATGCTCCAAATGATCTCAGTTGGGGAGAGATACAAAGACCGTGCTCGCCAAGGTAGGGTTTGGCAAGCAAGAAAAAAAAGCAGTAGAAACTGTCGCCGTGTGCGGGTGGGCATTATCTTGATGAAATGTAAGCCCAGGATGGCTTCCTATAAAGGGCAACATGACGGGGCATAGAATATTGTCGACGTACTACTGTGATGTAAGAGTATCGTGAATGACAACAAAAGTGGTCCTGATATGGAAAGCAATGGCACCCAGACCATCTCTCCCAGTTGTCGGGTTGTATAGCGGACGACCGTAATATTGGTATTCCACCGCTGTTTGTGGCTTCTCCAGATACGTCTTTGCTGATCATCGGGGCTCAGTTAGAACCGGAACTCGTCACTGAAACCATCCTTCTCCAGTCATTCCACGCCGGAAGCGTGTCTGGAGGCGCCGCACACAGGGGTGGGATACCAGTCACACTGTCCCTCAGGAGGAGATCCAACAACTCTGTCCATCAATGACAAGCCGAATGACTAGTTGTATACGGTCCAGAGGTGGACCAACGCATCATTAACTTGCTCACTTTGTGAAGCTCACTCTCATGAATAAATCATCCAATTTTTCTGAAATTGTAATCATGTGTTGGTCTCCAATTTTATAACACATACACCAGTTTCATCCCATTCGGATAATTCATTCGTGGTACATCATCTTTTTTATCTAAGAGCGTATTTTGCATTAATGTTGTACAGCGGCGGTTCAATTGGACTGGCTCTGTGTCTCTCAACACTTTTGACCAGCGTGTTGACCACCTAGCGCTGTGTCTATGGCTCTCTAAGCTTCCCACTAGTAAGGCTTATCGACATTTCACAGCACCCAGTAACTGATTTACCACGCATTCGTCGCTGATAGTTTACTGTGTCGTGTTGCTCATTCCAGCTTTTTGAAAACGCGGCTAATTTTTAGTCACATTGTTGTGGTCCGACTGGTGCTCGGTAAAATTTCATTTTTGATATTTTCGGGTAATAATTAGCGACAAATTTGTATGACCCTTGCGTAACAAAAATATACTTACAAGGGAACATTCCGAGTAGTCAATAAACGATCTTGATGGAACTTGGCGGTTGTGTAGAGGAGGGGGGGGGGGGCAAAATATTGCAATACGTATTTTTTTATTTGTGCCAAGTTCCACTTTTAGGGGTATAACGCACCCCGAAATGTAAGATGGCGTTTTAGATGTGGAGGCAGCATCTTCGGAACGATCATACATTAAAAACGATTCTCATAGAAAAGTTGATATGTTATTGACGCTCTTAGAAAGTGTATAATCGAATATTGTAATAATCATAAATTTTGCAAAGTTCTCCACTACCATTAATTAATTTTGAAAAATGAAAACTTTTGTTGTAACATAAATTAAAGAAACTTTCAACCTACACACATCTATGTGTAATAAAACTGGTTTCTGAAGTACTATTTTTGGAAAATAAGTTGTACACAACATGCTGTCAGAGTATTTTCAGCATGAATAATTAAAATATCTAGACATTTATTATTAGTCTAATTATCTATTTCATTTATATTGTAAATTGTTACATTTATTTTTATTTTTATTTTTTATTTTATTATTTCGTTCACCGTTTAACATACGTGTATTTTATTAAATAATACGTAACTTATAATTGTAATACAAAATCATTACAATAACGATAATCTCTAAAGACTTGCTTAAAGTAAAGTTGCCTTACACCAAGCTCATAAAATGGACGAAATGTCTTTACGTAGTATATACAACGCAGAACACAACAAAAGAAATCAGCAGCATCCCAAATTGTTGCTGGTGAACTAAATATCCTGATTTGCGATAGGCGTATTTTCAGACATGGACAGGCAGTGGCGAAAAGAATTGGTTATGTGCTATTGACTGCAGCTTAATTATATTGTTTCTCAAGTGGAGATTGACATAAAAATCATTCAACAGTACCAGATCCGAAAATCTTCTCACAAGGTTTTCGATTTTGGAAGAACTTTGCTTTACCAGTAGCTTATTAATTATGGTACTTCGTATGCAAGTACTGAATACGTTTTTCCACCACGATAAACGGTTCGTTTTGGTCAGTGGAAAAATCGCCAATGGTGGAGGTTTCTCGACCGTTTCTTCTTCGTAGTGGAGAACTGATGTCTGCAAGCAAGTTCCATTGGAATTTCACTATTTTGCACAGTTGGCATACGTGAAAAAAAAGAACAGAATATGGGAGATCGTAAGCACTGAAAAATGAAACATAACAAGGAAGCAGGGGGCAGTGAATTGTATTGCTATGGGAATATCTTTTGGCAAAAAATAACAGAACGATGGCAGTCGCGAGGCGGAAGTAAGTGAGAGGAAGGGTTTCTCCATTACACAGCTCAACCCTGGTGGGCATTTTCGCAAGTTGCCTGTTATGCGTTCAACCAGCTGCTTTTCGATAGATTCAGCTGGCATTATTCGGCCGTGTATGTCGCATGCGCTGGACGCTCATCCACGCTATACAAGTACTGGGATTTCTCGGCCTTGCTCGGCTGACGGTCTGGCAAATACAGTTCACAGGCGGTCCAGCCTTAGCCTACGTGTGCAGACGCTATTAAGTCGGAGAGGCACGAAACAGAGACTGGCTGCAGTTGGTAGTAGGCAGCCGTGTTCGGGGTTTTTTTCCAGAGACGGGCGCGCTGAATCGACGCTGGTGATGGTGACACGTTTCGAAACACGTGCACGGCGATCGCTCTAATGGACGCTAAACGCGGTGGCGGACGTCGGCAGGGACACGGCCGAGCCCGGGTGCGACTGGTTCCCTGCGGCTGGACTAGCCAGCCCGCGCCGCCGCCGGCCGGACACTTTCCCTGACCGGCAGCTGGAGTCGCATCACGCCTCGAGGCTCTGGAATCTAGGACGGACTCGTGCCCAGCAGTCCGTGCCGCTGGCCGCGCCCTGCGAAGGCGCTACTGCCGCGCAGTCACGAGGCGTCGACGCACCATCGGCCTTCCTGCCAGTTTCATTCGCCCTCTTAAAATAGAGGTTTCTAACACAGCTGCGTCCACATGTACACAAATACTCCGCAAGCCATCGTACGGTGCGTGGTGGAGGCTACCGTGTACCACTACTAGTCATTCCTTCCCCAGCTCCACTCGCAAAGAGAGAGAGGGGAAAACAGCTGTCTGCATGATTCCGTATGAACCCTAATTTCTCATACAGTAGAGTCTCGATTATCCGACCTAAACCGGCAGCGACAAGGTCGGATAAGCGGCTAGGTCGGATAACAAGGAAAATAATAAAAAAATACAAAAATTAAACTAAAGTAGGCCCAATGAGTTAAACATTTAATACCATGCAAATCAAATTAGGCTGAATAGATATTTACTGTGTGAAGAAGTTAGCAATTGTCTTTGGTCTGCCTGCTGTTTGCCTTTTCTTCTTCTTCTTCCTCTTTTTTTTTTCTTTTTTTTTGCGGTTAAATCACGTAGTCTCTTAACAAGTAAAACCTCGGTAGACGATGTTTCCTCCCGTTGCTTTACACATTTTAAAGCAGTTTCTAAGGCCTTGTGTCCTTCGTTGTGAGAGATCTTGGGCGCACTTTCCTCCACTACATCCGCTTCTTCGTCTTCTTCTTTATCGTTTACCATGTTGACTATATCTTTATCTGTCACTTCCAACACTTCATTTGGGACAATCCATTCATTTATGTCATCTTCTGTGGCGTCAGTACATCCCAGAACTTTTCGTAACAATGAAAGGAGGGTAGTATTTTCTGGTTCGGTCTGCTGCTGTAGATTTTCATCATCTGGAGAATTTTCTTGATTTTCCTGTAGCCAAATTTTCCAGGATTTCGAAATTGTATTTGCTCCAACACTCTCCCAAGATTGGGCCACGTCAGAAGCTACGTCTTTCAATTCCATGTCTTCTCCCTTGTCCACAGCATTAATTAAAGAGGAAAGTAAGTTTCTGCGGTAGTTTGTCTTCAGTGTCCTTAAGGTTCCTTGGTCCATAGGCTGACATAAGGATGTGACATTTGGAGGCAGAAACATGGTCTTTACGTCTTAATCTTGAAGTTCATCTTCATTAAGATGACAATTGGCACTGTCTAGAAGCAATAGTGCTTTGCGGGGCTTTCAAAAACTTTTCAGTTTGTGGCACGAACACGTTAAAAAGCCATTCTTTGAAAATGTCTGAGCGCATCGAAGCATTTTTTTTGTTGTTGTTGTAATAATTCACCGGTAAAGCATTTTTAGATACATTTTTAAATGCTCTTGGTTTTTTTGGTTTACCTGTCATAGACAGTTTCATTTTCAAATTTGGCTGTGGCATTACTGTATGCAAGAATTATACTCTTTCTTTGCTACGTTAGTAGCATGGCGTTGCGTTTTCGGCCTTTGATGCTAATGTTTTGTCCGGTAACATTTTGTAATTGAGACCAGTCCCGTCGCTGTTAAAAATTTGATCGCCTGTTAAGTTTTCCTTGTCTAGTACCTTGTGAAGTTTATTCCTAAACAATTGAACAGCTTCAAAATTTGCTGAAAGCTTTTCACCACAGACATTAAATTGCTGAATTCCGTATCTTTTCTTCCATCTATCGAGCCAGCCTATACTAGCTGTGAAATCAGGTTCACCTTCGTTTAGTTCGTTGCGAAACTTTAAGGCTTTTTCCTGCAAAATAGGCCTCGACACGGGTACAACTTTATCTCTATGTTGAATAAACCATAGGAACAAAGCTTCACTTACTTTTTCATAATCACATTTTTGCATGGTTTTACGATCTTCGAAAACAGCCGAGATCGCTCGCTGAGAACACGACTTCTCAATTTCATTCCGGTTCCTTTTCCAGTCTCCAACTGTTGTCTTCCCGACGTTATAATCTTGCGCCACTTTTAATAAAGTTTCACCATTGACTATTCTTTTTAAAGCTTTGAGTTTTCCTTTTTCCGTTCTGAAGCCATCAGCACAAGCTTTTACAATAAACAAAGTGCAACACGTCCACTCCACTACAGGTCTAAGTTAGCACTGAGGAGTGAGGAGTAGCAGACGGCGACAGTGAACTGAGTACCAGCAAACAACGCGTTACCCACTGAGCTGTCGTCGGCTGGCGCACGGCCGGCGCGGTGTTAGGGTCGGGTAACACAGAAGGTCGGATAACCGAATATCGGATAATCGAGACTCTACTGTATCTTATTTTCGAGCTCCTTCCGCGCAATGTATGTTGGCGGCAGTAGAATCGTTCGGCAATCGGAGTCAAACGTTCTCTATAATTTCTCAGTAGTGTTCCTCGAAAAGAAATGTACTAGCAAGGACAATTGCGTGCACTCTCAGTTTGGTGCATTACACATTTCAGTGTATGTAGAATCAAAATGGTAAACAGAACAAAATTTAGTCTGCCCACCATTTACTGCTTGACTCGAAAAGTAATGTCGGTTGGGGGACTGATCACCTCCCTTAGTGGTTAGAGTCAATTGAGCCAATGTGGGTTGAATACAGAAAAAAACTGTATTCTCCTATTGGTAGTAATTTTTTGAAATTATGCTCAAAATCGTGTTGTAATCGAGAATTTACGGCTATCGGGGCATTATGAATAGTCAGTGACAAAGGGCATAAACTGAGGTTCGAGAATGGTATTTTACGTGTCTTGTTGTCCATTTCCAAGGGCGACACCCAGATAAATGCGTTTTTTGTAGACCCTGGCTACAGATCAGTCATTTCCTACATTTATTGTAAACCATGAGTGAACTGTTAAATCTCAAATGGTGTCGCAGTTTTGTTGTACCTCCTCCCATTTAAGCTGAACATTGTACTTTATTACTGGCTAACTTCGTAGAACACTTCTGAACGATGGAAGGTACAGTTCTGCTGTACAACCGAGGTCCACCACCGACAGCGAGAAACTATCGCATAGGCAACGTGAGGGAAAGTCTTGCAGACAGCACTTGGACCTATACCTTCAAATTGACCACGACGCACGGATAAGTGTGCGTTACCATCTGAACAGTGCTCTAACGATCCTTATGTCTTGTGCTTTTTTCTCTTTTCTGTCAGAGTTGTTGTAACAAATCAATATTTCAAAACAATGGAAATTTTACCGATAATCATTACTCGTTTTCAAAAATCTTTTATTCAGAAACCTAAAATTTTAGCACCATTATTATGGAAGAGTGATATACCGTTTTTTATTTAGTTATTAGAAAAAATAAAAAAGAACCTTGATAAAGGAGAACAACAAATACCGAAAAATATCAGTTTTTCACATCCGGTCAGTTTTTCGTACCTGTAAGGCGAAGGAATTAATACAGTCTTGATGAATTCAGTCACTCTTAATGTTCAAGGATTGATAGCGATAACTGATCAACTGATTTGGTGAAAAGCCGACTCATTCTTGATTAAACGAGACGGAATATCAAAATGACGAAAGCAATGGGATAGCAATATGCACATTTACAGATGTCGGTATTATAGCGTACACAATGTATAAAACGGCAATACAATGGCAGAGCTGTCATTTGTGCTCAGGTGATCCATGTGAAAAGATTTCCGATGTGACCATGGCAGCAAGATTCGAATTAACAGATTTTGAACGTAGGCTGGTAGTTGGAGCTAGAAGCATGGGACGTTCCACCTCGGTAGTCGTTAGGGAATTCAATAATCCGAGGCCCACTGCGTCAAGAACGTGCTGAGAATGCCAAATTTCAGGTATTGCCTCTCACCACGAACGATGCAGTGGCTCACGGATTTCACTTAACGACCGAGATCAGCGGCATTTGACAAGAGGACAATTGTCAGTGCTAACAGACGAGCAACACTGCGTGAAATAACTGCATAATCGGTGTGGGAGATAAGTAACTGCACTTGATCTCTATCAGGACCGTGTGTAGTAAAACACTATAGTGTTCAAAACAATCTTCGTGTTGATGACAGCTTTACTTTTGATGTTGAATGTGTAAGAAGATATGAAGAGGCTTGTAGGGGATAGGTCAGCATGGAGAGGTGAATAAAACCAGTCATCAGACTGAAGAACAAAAGAACAGCAGCAACAACAAAACAAGAACGGAATCAAAACTTTTGTAGTCATTACGAATATATTTCGATTGACGCTGTAAATATGGCATTACGACCCACACGTTAAAAGGAATCTTCCTCAGTTGAATAGGGCAGAGTGTAGTTGTAACAGACGCGTAATTTTTGTCGAGTCATAACGTGTTCGAGTGAGTTTTTTCGTGTTACCAATATCATTATTAGAAATATTTATGTTTCATACTTACTAAGTGCTACTGTAGTTTGTTTGTAATGTGAAGTAAACACTTTACGCCAAGCTTTTCATACAATTTATTCATTTGGGTCGAGTTATAAGACTTCAAAAACTACCAGAAACCTAGGAGTTGCACCTCTAGACGACTAAATGAGCTCATAGATTTAAAAGATAGGCGTACATGGTGTAACGGTGAAACGAGGATATTTTTATAGGTTGTACCTTAATATGCACCCACATCGGTGTGTTGGTTGTTTTACTCTGCGTCGAACAGTCTTCTCACAAACACGTTACAAACTTCACGACCTGATATTTACTACACGGCCGTATCTGGGCCGCAAAGTGAACGGCATCTGCCAGTATGTCTATATGTCTACACGTGTCAACATTTTAACACGTTGCCTGCTGCTCAGGGGAAAATAAGCATTAATAACTTGCTCTTGTCACTTGGACAAACTACCCAGCCTCAAAACATACTTAGTTTGCAAATGTCGTAAATACTGATGCAATATTTTTCATTATACTGCCCTCAGTCACCAACAGAAATATCTGTACTTATACTTGTTTCAGCTTGTTTGTATGAATAACATACAGGGTGTCCCAGAAGCAATGGTAAGTATTCAAGAATATGACAATAAAGATCATTCGAAGCAAAAAAAATCTAGTAAACGTGGCGTCTAAAATGCATACCTTAAGAACTATGAGCAATTGTTCAGTAGAAGATGTGTTTGACAGTAGCGAAGATGAACAAGTTCTCATAGTTCTTAAGTTATGCACTATGGAGTGCATGGTTACTGGACGTTTTTCGTTTCTTATTTTGGTCCATACTATCACCCCCTAGAATACGGAAAACGAAGAGCTGGCAATAGAAGAGATTCGTTTGACAGTATTACAAACGAAATAGTGCTCATAACTCTTAAGGTATGCGTTGTAGGGCTCATGTTTACTAGACTTTATTTGCTTCGAATGATCGATCCTTTCGTGTTCTTGAATACTGTCTATTCCTCATGGGACACCATGTATTTACATTGATGGGGGCAAGGATCACTAGCTCACATGGTAAACGCTATTACAGGTGGTTCGGCACTGCATGTGTGGTGTAGTTTTGGGTTTGAATTGTTATGTTGAAATAGAAGAGGATGAGACCCAGCGTCCGAAAGTGAAAATATGAAATTGCAATCCCAGCTGTGTGTGGCTTGGAAACGACCACACACATTAAACAATTCACCGACGTTATCTTACCCAAAGCAACGAATTCATCTACTACTAAGTGCATGATTCGATCTTTTCTTCATAATTGCAGTGGGGAAGATGAGATGTGATGATAGAGTAAGGACAGATGGGGACAGAAGAACTCAGCTTAAGGGAAAAGATCTATTTGATCCCATGATGAAAGGTGATTTTTTTCCAGAAAATTCAATTTCTGATGATATGGTTTCATTCCTTACACTTTTGTCCCTAAGAAATCATTTTCGTGTCCATCGTATCCCTGGTATCGCAGCACAAGGTGGAAGGACCCCTTCCAGCCGGAACACTGATGATCGGCGGGAATTGCCGAAGCCCTCCTATTGGACTTGTAACAAAGTAATATTCTATGTCATAATCAAGAATAAGCGTGGAACGAAAGTAGGCTTTTGGACATACCTCAAAACAGCTACATACGCTGACGAAGAATTCTGTTTAGAATGCCGGTATCCTATTCTGATCAAAATCGCATGTATCATTCTTCGATTATCAAGTTACAACCAATTCTAAACGTACTATTTCTAGATAAACGAGTCCCAAATTTTGGCTTACACGTTTCGTAGCTAAGTTCAACATACCTGTAGTTAGTGATAACTGGACTATCAAGCAATTTTACAAGATAGAAGAGGAAGTCCTCCTCCATCTTCTTCGTAGGCACGGTAGTTCATCGAGCACCTTTGGCAGCTTCTGTCATCCACTGGGCTGCTCATTCGATACGCTTTCTGCCCGCTTTTCTGCAGAAGTAGTAGAGGCTGTTCTGCTCTCAAGTTTGAGCACGTTCATAATTTACATAATGCCCGTAGGCCGTCGTCGTTGAAATTACATGCTGCCAGATTGCCCGCAATGTCGACTATTTGTTGCCCACTGAATGACTTTCGAAAACAGGTTTCACAAATCGTCGTGTAACTCGATAACATAGTTTCCGCCGCGCGTTGGATGGACGCTACAATGAAGTCGACATCCCACAGAACATTTTAAGCCAAAAGAGTAGATTTTTTTGGAATTTTCGGAGAGGAAAACCCCCTTAAGTAAGAGATGACTACAGACTAAATTAAATATGTATATTTTCATTAAAGACCCACATATAAATAATGAATCTCGCATGATTGAACAAGGTAAAAGGACACTGAAATGGGTGAAGTGTTTGCATACGAACAGACTGGGAGAGCAACCTCTGTCCTTCAAGAAATATCAAACACGTAAGTAATCAGAGGACACGTACACAATGAAAGTGGAGAAATAACACTTGTAACTGAGGGCCAGTGAGAGAGATATTGCCTAGTGATGACATATGGCAGTTTAATGTGACAGATAGCGCCTCCCTAGAGGTGCTGTGGAGTATCCACCACGTTCCCCAGACCTAACTCCTCTGGACTTTTACCCGTGGAGAACACTAAAGGAGGTCGTTTATCGACAAAACCACGCACATTGGATGAACTTCGAGAATCCCTCATACATTCATGTAAAAATGTGCAACTGAACACATTGCAGTCAGTAGCCCGTGCTGCAGTTCGGCGGCATCGTTTGTGTCTGGATGTTAATGGTGACCATTTCGAACACCTACAGTGATATTTTTAAGTTGGACTTTAAGCTACACTTTCACCAAAAATGAGACAACTCCGTCAATTAGTTTGCAAGTTATGGACTTTTAAACAGTGGATACATTTTTTGGACCCCTCTGTATATTGAGATAAATGGAGGGTAAGAAGTCACTGTGCCACGAGCCGCCTGAGACTACAGGTCCTTCACACCAAATTATAAAGTATCGTTTAACAGTTTCCGAAATTTTGTCCGTGGTTTTGGGGTTCACTCTGTGCAAACAGTCGCTACCGTTTGTAGCGGAGACCAGCAGGTGGAGTGCAGGAGCTCAGCACAGCGGCAGGAGTGTCAGCGTTAATAGCGTGCTGTTAGCAATTACCGGCGTAATTTGTAGCGCTGTTCCGCTAACTAGGCTAACGAGTGGTTGCGCGGCCGTAAGGTATGTATGTGTGCCTGGTAAAGGAAGGCGTGGAGGGGAAGGGAGGGGGGTGGTGGGGGACGACAGGATGTGGTTTCGACGGGAGAATGGGAGGCGGTGGGACTGTTTTGACAAGCACACATCGGGTTGGATACAGCGCAGTACACCCTGTGTCCGGGAGGCGCCCGTCTATGTAACACCGTAGGGTGGAACATTGTGACATAGCAGCCCTCAACTTCTCAGTCACATGCAATTAAGCCTGCAGTTAATGGGAAGGAGAACGCGGAGAGGGCGGGAGGGTGTGTGACTACACTACTACATTGGGGAAGCTGCACAAAATTCGTAACCTCACTATATCCGCTTGCTGCCACTCGACGTTCTGTCATGTCTATCGGCAAGGGACATGAACCTTCAGGGAAATGCAATAGGTGTTCAGTGTTAGGTCTTGCGGCAACTACAACGTAATCTCATTATTGTGGCCATCACCTAGACGCTCATGCCGTATATTATTTTGTGAGATAGTGTATCTTTTACTTTGGCCTTCAGCCCGAAGACTTTCTTAATGCCGCTGTCCATAACAGTTTAGACTGGTTGCTGTGTTATGCCTTGTTCTCCCTCCACAGTTTCACTCCTTCCAACCCCTCCCGCACACCTCCCTTCTTTACGAAACTGACTGTTCCCTGATGCCCCAGGATGGGTCCTATAAACCGATTCCTTCTTTTCGTCACATTATGTCATTAATTTCTCTCCTCCCTCTTAGTGGCATAGTTCAGGTGGAAAGAAGTTGGAAGGAAATTGCATACTTCTATTCGAAAACATTCCAGAAATTGTTGAAATGATGTGTGGGAAACGAGCGAAAACCATTAGGCCTATCAGGATGGGCGAACAAGCACTTGGACTCTTCTCTTCCTGAATGAAAGTACAGTGTCCTAAAACACTGCTCGGTTGCTTATGAATCCTGGAATTTTTCATGTATTTCCAAAACTTTGAGGGTTGTGGATAAAAGGGCGTTGTAGAATCCAGGGGAACGAGTTTTCTTCTGCATGGATTGTTTGTTTCGATGAACTGAACTTTGCGCCTTTTCAAGTAATCAAAACGAAAAAGGGTTAGAGTAAAAACGGTTGCAGAAATACACCCGTCAGCGGTGCCTCTTTTTGGGAGTATAAGTTGTAGACGTGTAGAGAGCACCTCACGTGCCTAAGCTACTGCGTCTCTGTGGTCTTTGGCCCAGCATCAATAATGTCAGTGTTATCACAAGAAGAGGATAAGATGAATAGCCTGAGATGTGTGTTTTTTGTATCGAACTGGGACTTAGCCCACGCCCGCTGTGTGGCTACAAGTGATGGAACATATCTGATAAGTAAGTTAAGGATAAAGGGCAGATAAACTTAATAGTTGACCTGTGGCCTTAAGAGGGCTGTGAAGAAAGTTCTGTGTGTGTGTGTGAGTGTGTGTGTGTGTGTGTGTGTGTGTATGTGTGTCTGTAGTGAAATATAAGGCGTATCACAATTAATAGTTGAAACCAACACGAGTGGAAGCCACGCCCGGGTTCCCGGGTTCGATTCCCGGCGGGGTCAGGGATTTTCTCTGCCTCGTGATGGCTGGGTGTTGTGTGATGTCCTTAGGTTAGTTAGGTTTAAGTAGTTCTAAGTTCTGGGGTCTGAGGACCTACGATGTTAAGTCCCATAGTGCTCAGAGCCATTTGAACCATTTTTTGAACGAGTGAAAGTATACTGTATATTGACAGCAGCAAAACCGTTCCAGTAGAAATGGATCCTCAGACGAGACGTTTCAAGTGTAGAATTTTGTCGCCGATGTATCGCTGCCGTAAGTAGAATGAGATCAAACTTAAGGTAATTGCAGCACGCAGAAACGTATTTGACAACTTATTCTTTCCACCACTGGCATGCGATTACAACGAGAAGAGATATGCTATGTACCCGCTGCCGTGCCCTTCACAGTGGTTTGCAGAGTATGTGTTTAGATTTGCAGTGGTACTTTGGAACATATACTGTGTTCGAACATTATGAATTACCTCGAAGTAAACGATTTATTGACAAGTAGCCAACACGGATTCAGCAGACAGCGTTCTTGCGAAACAGAACTATTTCTTCAACTTCACGAGGTAATGACTGCTACCGACAGGGGATTTCAAACTGATTTCATATTTCTAGAACGCTTTTGACACAGTTCTCCACGAATAACTTCGAATCAAACTTTTTGCCTACGGAATATCGTCTCAGTTGTACGAGTTGATTCGTGATTTCCTGTCAGTTCGTAGCACTCAGCAGAAAGTCATCCAGTTCCCCAAAGATTTGATCTATACAAGCGATTAAGGAGGTAATCTGTGTAGCCGTCTTCGATTGCCAAACGATTTAGACAAAATACCTCTATGGTGTAAAAAGTGCCAATCGACTTTAAGTAATGAAAAGTGTGAAATCATCCACAAGACTACTAAAAGGAAACTGCTAAATTTCGGTTACACGATAAATCACACAAATCTTAAGGCTGTGAGTTCATCTATATACTTGGGAATCACAATTGGGATTAACTGTAACTGGTACGACTGCATCGATAATGTTGTGGCGAAGCATTTTGTCGCCTAACCAAAGACTGCGATTGACAGGCAGAAGACTTAGAAGATGCAACAGGTCTACTAGAGAGACCGCCTACAGTATGATTGTCTGTCCTCTGCTAGAGTACCGGTATGCAGAATGAGATCCTTACCAAACAGGACGACATCGCAAAAGTTCAAAGAAGGGCAGATCGTTTTGAATTACTGCTAAATAGGGAAGACAGTGCCACAGATATCGTACGTGAATTGGGACAGTAATTGTTAAAACAAAGTCGTTTTTCGTTGCGGTATGATCTTTTTACGAAATTTCCGTTACCAACAGTCTCCTCTGAATGGGAAAGTATTTTATTGGGGCTTACCTACATATGTGAAACTGATTATCATAGTAAAATAGGAGAAATAAGAGCTCGCACGGGAAGACTTAAGTGTTCGTTTTTTCCGCGCACTGTTCGAGAGTGGAACTGTTGAGAAATACACTGAAGGAAAAAAAAATAGTGCACCTGAAATACGAGTTTGATATTTGATCCGATGACAGCATACACCAGCTGGAGGTTATTAGATAGACTAATAATGGTTCGAACTTCGTCCGCCAACGGATAGCGTAGTGGCGTAGCTTTCAGACCGCTATCTGTGTCTACCCTTGTATACGAAATGCTCAGATGAAGAAGACTCAGTGTGGGACATACGTGTGAAGCAAGCAGGCAACCATGCCATGCTTCCTACAGCCAACTGAATGGGTTTTAAAGGGGTCAAATTGTGGTCTTCCGAGTGGCCGGATGGTCCTTTCGGAGAATTGCCACACCAGTTGTATGTGCTGCGTCACAGTGCAAAGATGCTGGTATCAAGGGTCACCTGAGCATTCGCACACCCATAGATGAAGTTCTGGGCGTCGATGCAGCATAGACGTCCGCTAGGATCGTCGCATTGTAAGGGCAGCAGTGGCAGATAGTACAGCTACCACAGCGCATATAAGAAGGCTTGTGAGTCAAGACGTGTCAACACCAACTGTTGCGCACAGGTTATTTCAATGGGACTATGGGCACGCGCTCCTCTAGCCCGTTTTCCACTCAGGCCGTAGCAGCGAGTTGCACGGCTGAACTGATGCCGTCAGAAGGTTACTTGGAAGATCGAATGGCGCGGCGTGGTCTTCAGCGACGAAAGCTGATTCTGCCTGCACGCAAGTGATGGTCATCTCCGCGTAAGAGTATACATCCTGAGTGCTGTTTTGTAGAGTGCATTCGTCCAAGGCGGACTGGCCCCACTCCAGGCCTTATGGTCTGGCCAACGATTCAAAAACTGTCTTAATCGCATTTATTATTACTATTATCATTATACCGCCAACCGGTTGCAACTCGACGTAGGGGTTATCTTCTGGGCGTTTACACCATTGGTCGACTGCTGGTGGTGTCACTGTTGTCTGCATAACGGCAGGGAACAGTTTCCTGCCGTTATACAAACAGGAGTGACACCACCAGCAGTCGATCAATGGTGTAAACGCCCAGAAGATTACCCCTACGTCGGGTTGAAACCAGTAGTCGGTATAATAATACACTACTGGCCATTGAAATTTCTACACCAAGACGAAATGCAGATGATAAACGGGTATTCATTGGACAAATATATTATACTAGAACTGACATGTGATTACATTTACACGCAATTTGGGTGCATAGATCCTAAAAAATCAGTACCCAGAACAACCATCTCTGTTCGTAATAACGGCTTAATACGCCTGGGCATTGAGTCAAACAAAGCTTGGATGGCGTGTACAGGTACAACTACCCATGCAGCTTCAACACGATGCCACAGTTCATCAAGAGTAGTGACTGCCGTATTGTGCCGAGCTAGTTACTCGGCCACCATTGCCCAGACGTTTTCAATTGGTGAGAGATCTGGAGAATGTGCTGGACAGGGCAGCATTCGACTATTTTCTCTATCCAGAAAGGCCCGTACAAGACCTGCAACATGCAGTCGTGCATTATCCTGCTGAAATGTAGGGTTTCGCAGGGATCGAATGAAGGGTAGAGCCACGGGTCGTAACACATCTGAAATGTAACGTCCACTGTTCAAAGTGCCGTCAATGCGAACAAGAGGTGACCGAGACGTGTAACCAATGGCACCCCATACCATCACGCTGGGTGATACGCCAGTATGGCGATGACGAATACACACTTCGAATGTGCGTTCACCGCGATGTCGCCAAAAACGGATGCGACCATCATGAAGCTATAAACAGAACCTGGATTCATCCGAAAAAATGACGTTTTGCCATTCGTGCACCCAGGCTCATCGTTGAGTACACCATCGCAGGCGCTCCTGTCTGCGATGCAGCGTCAAGGGTAACCGCAGCCATGGTCTCCGAGATGATTGTCCATGCTGCTGCAAACGTCGTCGAACTGTTCGTGCAGACGGTTGTTGTATTGCGAACGTCCCCATCTGTTGACTCAGGAATCGAGACGTGGCTGTACTTTCCGTTGCAGCCATGCGGATAAGATGCGTGTCATCTCGACTGCTAGTGATACGAGGCCGTTGAGATCCAGCACGGGGTTCCGTATTACCCTCCTGAACCCACCAATTCCATATTCTGCCAATAGTCATTTGATCTCGACCAACGCGAGCAGCAATGTCGCGATACGATAAACCGCAATCACGATAGGCTATAATCCGACCTTTATCAAAGTCGGAAACGTGATGGTACGCATTTCTCCTTCTTACACGAAGCATGACAACAACGTTTCAGCAGGCAACGCCGGTCAACTGCTGTTTGGGAATGAGAAATCGGTTGGAAACTTTCCTCATGTCAGCCCGTTGTAGGTGTCGCCACCTTCGCCAGCCTTGTGTGAATGCTCTGAAAGGCTAATCATTTACATATCACTGCATCTTCTTCCTGTCGGTTAAATTTCGTGTTTGTAGCACGTCATCTTCGTGGTGTAGCTATTTTAATGGGCAGTAGTGTAATAATAAATGCGATTAAGACTGTTTTTGAGTAATTGATTAATCAAACTAATCGCTGCTTCATCTCCACATCCATGTAGTCCAAAAAACTTATGGTCTGGGTTGCAATTAGATACAACTCTGGTTCACCTCTGATGATTCTGGATGGACCGCTAATCAAATCTCGGTAAGTTTTTAGCCCCGTTCTTCCGATCTTCTTGCAACCGGAAGGTGATGTATTGTTCCAACATGATAGTGCTCTCCCTCGCGCTGCCCGAAAAAATCAACGTCCCCTTCGGGACGTGCAGCAACTTCTTTGGTCAGCAAGACCTCCGGACTTGTTTGCAATGGAGGACTTGCGGAAGAGACGTAACTCGTGTGACTCGTCAACCAACTCTTACACAACAGGTGGAAGAGGCGTGGCATAACGTTTCCTAGGACAGTAGTACCCATTTGCACGATCGAGAGGATTCCTGAGTCAGGTCCTGAATCGCCGCCCATGGAGGCTACACCACGTACTAACATGGACGTTTCAGTGTCGGTCGATGCCTTGGTATCTCAGAACCGCTTGTGTTGTTGTTGTGGTCTTCAGTCCAGAGACTGGTTCTATGCAGCTCTCCAAGGTACTCTATCCTGGGCAAGCTTCTTCATCTCCCAGTACGTACTGCAGCCTATATCCTACTGAATCTGCTTAGTGTATTCATCTATTGATCTCCCTCTGCGATTTTTACCCTCAACGCTGACCTCCAATACTATATTGGTGATCCCTTGATGCCTCATAACATGTCCTACCAACCGATCCCTTCTTCTAGTCAAGTTGTGCCACAAACTCCTCTTCTCCCCAATTCTATTCAATACCTCCTCATTAGTTATGTGATCTACCTATCTAATCTTCAGCAATCTTCTGTAGCACCACATTTCTAAAGCTTCTATTCTCTTCTTGTCTAAACTATTTATCGTCCACGCTTCACTTCCATACATGGCTACACTCCATACAAATACTTTCAGAAACGACTTCCTGACACTTAAATCTATACTCGATGTTAACAAATTTCTCTTCTTCAGAAACGCTTTCCTTGCCATTGCCAGTCTACAGTTTATATCCTCTCCACTACGACCATCGTCAGTTATTTTGATTCCCAAATAGCAAAGTTCCTTTACTACTTTAAGTGGCTCATTTCCTAATCTAATTCCCGCAGCATCACCCGGTATAATTGAACTACTTTCCAGTATCCTCGTTTTGCTTTTCTTGATGATCATCTTATATCCTCCTTTCCAGACACTGTCCATTCCGTTCCGCTGCTCTTCCAGGTCGTTTGCTGCCTCTGACAGAATTACAATGTCATCGGCGAACCTCAAAGTTTTTATTTCTTGTCCATGGATTTTAATTCCTACTCCGAATTTTTATTTTGTTTCCTTACTGCTTGCTGAATATACTGATTGAATAACATCGGGGATTGGCTACAACCCTGTCTCACTTACTTCCCAATCACTGTTTCCCTTTCATGCCCCTCGACTCTTATAACTGCCATCTGGTTTCTGTACAAATTGTAAGTAGCCTTTCGCTCCCTGTATTTTACCCCTGCCACGTCCAGAATTTGAAAGAGAGTATTCCAGTCAACATTGTCAAAAGCTTTCTCTAAGTCTACAAATGCTAGAAACGTAGGTTTGCCTTTCCTTAATCTATTTTCTAAGATAAGTCGTAGGGTCAGTACTGCCACACACGTTCCAACATTTCTATGGAATCCAAAATGATCATCCCCGAGGTCGGCTTCTACCAGTTTTTCCATTCGTCTGTAAACAATTCATGTTAGTATTTTGCAGCCGTCGCTTATTAAACTGATAGTTCGGTAATTTTCACATCTGTCAACATCTGCTTTCATGCTTGTCTTATTGATCCGAAAATGTATTTATTTCATGTACTCCATATGCACTGTTGCAACAATGAAGATTGAGTGAATTAGAAACCAATTAAAAGGGTGTACTAATTTTTTTCAGGCAGTGTAGACTGAAAATGGAGCGATAAACACTCTGCGAGTCACTTATTATAAATTGCAGAGCAGTCATGTAGACATATATGCAGATGTTTTGGATAACTACTGAAAATGCGCCTGAATGGTTATAAGGAGATCTTAAGACCCTTCTTGCTCTTAGAGGTCGTTCAACACAACTCAAGAATCAAGTGAAGAATGGAAATGGCAACATTTCCAGGTGCCAAATCTCACTCTGTTAGTACACAATAGCATCATCAGGGAACAAAATGATAGTGCCGTGTTCCACCTTCCCGTCCTCGGAAAATCGCAGTAGAGTAATAACACAAAATTCTGAGAGCATCCTCGCAAATGTTCTCAAAGCCGGTGGCAACGCAAACGTCGGCAGCTTAGCAGTCCATCATTCTTGCCTATCGGGAGATTTAGAAACGATTAATTATCCTCGTAGCCTCGGTGGCGCATTGCGGATTTCCGCCGGCCTCCACGCGACCTGGATTCTGAGCCGTGTAGTTGTTTCTCCGCAGCACTGTGGCCGATAAACTAGGGGGCGGATGTCGTTATCCTGCGAAGCCGCACCGGTGAAACGGAGGTCCGCGCTAGGGACTCTCTTTGTCGTGGATTAAGCGAGCGGCCGACGTCGAGGTTATCCAGATTAACGCAGATGGATCGGAACGGAAAGGGGCCACCTGTCGCCCGTAAAATTAGCCTCTGATGAGTTACTGGTCGCTACTTGGAAAACATTCTTCACGATAATGTCTTGACAGAATCACTCAGCTCTATCCCACTAAATGGTTCGCGCGTGATATGTTGCTGGCGTTCTAGTCTACTCCGATGACTGCCTTGATGCAGCTGTACATGTTATTCTATCCTGTTCAAGCCTCTTCATCTCGAATTACTACTGCAACCCACATCCTAAGAGGACAATTGACAGGAATAGGGGAAAGAAATACAGTAGAAGAAGAATGGGTAGCTCTGAGGGATGAAGTAGTGAAGGCAGCAGAGGATAAAGTAGGTAAAAAGACGAGGGCTGCTAGAAATCCTTGGGTAACAGAAGAAATATTGAATCTATTTGATGAAAGGAGAAAATATAAAAATGCAGTAAATGAAGCAGGCAAAAAGGAATACAGACGTCTCAAAAATGAGATCGACAGGAAGTGCATAATGGCTAAACAGGGATGGCTAGAGGACAAATGTAAGGATGTAGACGCTTATCTCACTAGGGGTAAGATAGATACTGCCTACAGGAAAATTAAAGAGACCTTTGGAGGGAAGAGAACCACGTGTATGAATATCAAGAGCTCAGATGGCAACCCAGTTCTAAGCAAAGAAGGGAAGGCAGAAAGGTGGATGGAGTATATAGAAGGTTTATACAAGGGTGAGGTACTTGAGGACAATATTATGGAAATGGAAGAGGATGTAGATGAAGACGAAATGGGAGATACGATACTGCGTGAAGAGTTTGACAGAGCACTGAAAGACGTGAGTCGAAACAAGGCCCCCGGAGTAGACAACATTCCATTAGAACTACTGACGGCCTTTGGAGAGCCAGTCATGACAAAACTCTACCAGCTGGTGAGCAAGATGTATGAGACAGGCGAAATACCCTCAGACTTCAAGAAGAATATAATAATTCCAATCCCAAAGAAAGCAGGTGTTGACAGATGTGAAAATTACCGAACTATCAGTTTAATAAGTCACAGCTGCAAAATACTAACGCGAATTCCTTACAGACGAATGGGAAAACTGGTAGATGCGGACCTCGGGGAGGATCAGTTTGGATTCCGTCGAAATGTTGGAACACGTGAGGCAACACTGACCTTATGACTTATCTTAGAAGAAAGATTAAGAAAAGGCAAACCTACGTTTCTAGCATTTGTAGACTTAGAGAAAGCTTTTGACAATGTTGACTGGAATACTCTTTTTCAAATTCTAAAGGTGGCAGGGGTAAAATACAGGGAGTGAAAGGCTATTTACAATTTGTACAGAAACCAGATGGCAGTCATAAACGTCGAGGGGCATGAAAGGGAAGCAGTGGTTGGGAAAGGAGTGAGACAGGGTTGTAGCCTGAACGGAATGGACAGTGTCTTGAAAGGAGGATATAAGATGAACATTAACAAAAGCAAAACGAGGATAATGGAATGTAGTCAAATTAAATCGGGTGATGCTGAGGGAATTAGATTAGGAAATGAGACACTTCAAGTAGTAAAGGAGTTTTGCTATTTGGGGAGCAAGATAACTGATGATGGTCGAAGTAGAGAGGATATAAAATGTAGACTGGCAATGGCAAGGAAAGCGTTTCTGAATAAGAGAAATTTGTTAACATCGAGTATAGATTTATGTATCAGGAAGTCGTTTCTGAATGTATTTGTTTGGAGTGTAGCCATGTATGGAAGTGAAACGTGGACGATAACTAGTTTGGACAAGAAGAGAATAGAAGCTTTCGAAATGTGGTGCTACAGAAAATACTGAAGATAAGGTGGATAGATCACGTAACTAATGAGGAGGTATTGAATAGGATTGGGGAGAAGAGATGTTTGTGGCACAACTTGAGTAGAAGAAGGGATCGGTTGGTAGGACATGTTTTGAGGCATCAAGGGATCACAAATTTAGCGTTGGAGGGCAGCGTGGAGGGTAAAAATCGTAGAGGGAGACCGAGAGATGAGTACACTAAGCAGATTCAGAAGGATGTAGGTTGCAGTAGGTGCTGCGAGATGAAGCAGCTTGCACAGGATAGAGTAGCATGGAGAGCTGCATCAAACCAGTCTCAGGACTGAAGACAACAACAACAACCCACATCCATTTGAAACTTCTTGCTGTATTTATCTCTTGGTCTCCCTTTGCAATTTCGGCCTCACTCCGCGCCGGCTCCCCAAAAATCAAACGCTTCTCTCCAATAATAAATTGATGTCCCTTGATGTATCAGAAGGTTTCCTATAAAACGATCTCTTCTTTTCGTCAGGTAGTGCCACAAATTTTTTTCATACCAAATCAATTCAGTTTCTCCTCAATAGTTACATGCCCTTCCCATGGTAATTTTAAGCATTCATCTGTAGCATCACATTTCATAAGCCTCTACACCTTGTCGAAACTGTTTATCGTCCATGTTTTAGTTCCATACAAGGCTACACCCCAAAAAAATTCCTGCGGAAAAGACTTTCTAACTCATAAATCTATATTCCATGTTAACAAACTTCTGCTCTTTACAAACACTTTTCTTGCAACTGCTAGTCTACATTTCATATCCTCCCTACTTTGGCCATTATCTGTTATTTTACTACCCAAAAAGCAATCTCATGTACTAGTTTTAGTGCATCATTTCCTAATCTAATTCCCTCAGCATCGCCTGATGTAATTCGACTGCACTGCATTGCCCTCGTTTTCTTTTGTCGATGTTCGTCTTACATCCACTTTTAAAGACGTTAAGACGCTAACCATTCCGTTCAAGTGGTCTTTCAAGTCCTTTAATGTCTCTGTGATAACTGCAATGTCATTGGCAAATTTCAAAGTTTTCATTTCTTCTGCCTGAATTTAATTTCTGGCCGAAATTTTTCATTTGTTTCCATTAGTCTTTGCTCAGTATACAGAATGTATAACATAGAAGAAATGCTACAACCCTTTCTCACTCCCTTCTCAATCACAGGTTCCCTTTCATGCCCCTCGGCTTTTGTAACTGCCGTCTGGGTTCGTGTTGTAAATAGACTTAAGCTATCTGTATTGTAGCCCTACTACCTTCAGAATTTCATAGAGCTTATTCCAGTCAACACTATCAAAATATTTCACTAAGTCTACAGATGCTCTTCGTTAACCTATATTCTAAGATAAGTGTTTGGATCAGTATCGGCTTGCATGCTCCAACGTTTCTCCGAAATCAGAAAGGATCTTTAACCAAGTTCGGCATCTACCATTCTTCTGTAAATAAGTCATGTTAATATTTGTAGCCAAGACTTGTTAAATTAATAATTCTGTAATATTCAAACCTGTCAGCACCTGCTTTCCTTGGAACTGGAATTGTTACAGTCTTCTTGGAGTCTGGGGTATACCGCCTGTCTCGTTTTCCATCTTGCATACCAAATGCAGTGGCTTTGTTACGGCTGGCTTCCCCAAGGATATCAGGAGTTCCGAGGGGGTGTCGTCTACTCCATGAGCCTTGCTTCGACTTACGTCTTTCAGTGGTCTGTCAAATTCTTCTCACAGTATCGTATCTCTATCTCATCTTCATCTACGTCTTCCTCGCTTTCAACAATACTCACTTGAAATTCATTTCTCTTATATAGTCGACCTAAAAGTAATTTCCGTCTTTCAGCTTTCTATTCAGTAATGATTTCCGAGGGAAGGTACACGGTCATTTAGTTAAGCCGTTCACCTCGAATATTTCCTGAACTGTTTATAACGTCGTAATTCTGTTTTTATCTATATTCAGGGACGTACAATCAGAGTTATGATAGATAATTGTCGGTATCATCAGCTTTTTAAAAAAATGGAAATGTGTCAATTTCGATAGCTAGTATGGAAAAGCTTAAAAAGAAGCCGATTTCAACCGCCGTTCATCTCAGAAATTCAGTAAGTAGTATCAGGGAATTTGCAATTTTTAGAACGTAGGATATCTCTGTTTTCAACGTCAAACAAATTACTGATTTAAGCAGAAGTTAATGTTATCATACGGAGATGTCGCATCTGTCTGAGGGAGCTCTCTAGATTGGCGCAGCAAAGAGTGTGCAATTACAAAGACAAAAGAGTTCAGAAAAGTTCAATGTATGTTTTTACTAATAACGATCAATTCTTAAACGACGAGTATGCTAACAACACTAAAACCGAAAATAGGTAAAGCCTCTTTCTCACCTCCACTATGTTTGTTTATAAAAGAAATAAAATGTATGACAGGCTTCTACTTCTGATATTTATAACCACACTAGCTGAATACCCAGTGTTGTCTGGATATCTATTTATTCTAATCTTCCTTTAGTCTATCCCCTCCTTTCCTTTCTCTCTGTCCTTCTACTTCTTCCTCCTTCTGTCCATATCCTCCCCCCCCCACCCACCCCACTAATTGCATTTCCTTCCCCCTCTCTCTTTGCACATCACCTTCTCCCCCTGTCCCTCTCCAACTCTTCCATTTCTCTGTCCATTGCTGCTCTCCCTCTCCTCTCCTATCTTCTTCCTCCTGTCTCTGCCCGTCTGCTCCTCCTTCCTTTCTCTGTTCATCTTCTCCTCTAAGCTCTTCCCTCTCTCTGTTTATTTCCCTCTCTGACTGTCTTTGTGCATCTCCCCCCCCCCCACCTCCTCCTCTTTGTCCGACTCCTCGTCCCCCATTCTCTCTCGACGTTATCACTCCAACCCCAGTAGGAGGCTGGTAGGTCTTATTTATTTCCAAATCGTATCTAATAAGTGTACTAAATTTGATTTAAATAGTTCCAGGGGTTTAGGATGAGCCTTTTACGTGAATCTTTGCCACTGTAAGCACATGTAAACTATATTTAACAAACATTTAAAATATTTGACTGGTATTTGTAGAGGTATTTCACCTGTATCCTTAGCGAATTTCGCCCTGCAATTTCATTTTACACAGCTCAGTGTTCACGATCTACCTCCTGAACTCCAGCGTACAGTCACATTAATGCGATCACCTGTCAAAACCCTGAATGACCGCCCCGATAGCTGAACGGTCAGCGTGACTGATTGCAGTCCTACGGGTCCACTTAGGAACTGGGTGTTGTGTTCTCTTCATCATCATTTCATCCCCATCCGGCTCGCAGGTTGCCCTATGTGGCGCCGAATGTAATAAAACCTGCACCAAGGCGGCCGGACCTGCCCCTTAAGGGGCCTCCCGGCCAACGACGCCAAACGCTCATTTCCATTTCCAAAACCTTGAATAACCATCTTTTGCCGCACGGGCCACTGAGAGATGAGCAGAACGATAATTAGTGAGATTCTTGGTGTTCCCAACGGGGATGTTGAGCACTGCCGACACTGGTGCTATGATTAGTTTCTCAGCAGATCATCCATGACGTGAACAACGTGATCGAGAATTCTAGATTGGGTTTCAATCCGGGGAATTTGGTGGCCAGGAGAGCATAGTAGACTTATCCTGGTGCTCTTCGAACGGCGCATTTACTCTGGAAGCTGTGACTCGTTGCATTGTCCTGCTGGAAACGGCGAGTAAGGGTGGACATGGTCCCCAAGGATAGCTGCAGTCTTGTGTTGACCCATTGTACCTTTACAATGATGAGATCACCCTTGGAATACTACGAAAACATTCCCCAAACGCTGCCTTCTCGTTTGCTCTCAGACGTTACATACCGCACACGCCAACGGCCGTCTGGCTGATGGAGCATATAAAGTGGTTCATCTTAAAAAGGCACCTGTGGCCATTCAGTTGACGTCCATTTGCGGTAGTGACGAGTAAATTCCAGCCTTTTTCTCCGATAAACAGCAGCCAGCACGGTTGCATGAACTAGGCGCCTGCTGCGGAGGCCCACACACAGCAACGATCGCTGACTGGTCATTGAGGAAACACTGTTGGTAACCTCTTGGTTCATCTGGGCGATCAGTTACTGAACGGTTGCAGGCCATTCACCAGTACACATCTCCGCAGCCGTCGTTCACCCCTGGCGTCTATGACCTGTGATGCACCACAGTTTTCTCGTGTCTGGTTTTGGATAGCACCACTTTACCATGCGACACGCGAACAGCTAACAAATGCTTCCACATCGGCTCAAAAGCCTTTATACCTCAGATAAATCTTTCCGCGCCTTTATACCTCAGATAAATCTTTCCGCGTTAGCATTAGGACAACGACTGCACTGATTCCTTTGTACGTAGATGAACCTTACATAAATCATCCACTGCTAGTGCTGCCATCTGCCATCCGTGAGTTGTTTATTGTACCGTGACGCCGAACACAAAAGGTAGTCACCTTAATGTGACTGGACCACATATGCATAAAACAGTGATATAATTTTGCACGTACGTCTAGTGGTATATACACACATCAAAAAAGTTTTCCATCGGTTCCCAGAACTCTTGAAGATAGACGTTGACTGAATACATTGTATCACAGACCTTTGACTGTTCAGAGATGTCACTAAACCCGCCCAAAGATGTAAACAACCATGCGTGAGTAGCGCCTACCAGATGGAGGGGGTCCGACTTCCGAACAGTTCCACTCTTTGCCGGCCGGGGTGGCCGAGCGGTTCTAGGTGCTACAGTCTGGAACCGCGCGACCGCTACGGTCGCAGGTTCGCATCTTGCCTCGGGCATGGATATGTGTGATGTCCTTAGGTTGGTTAGGTTGAAGTATGTCTAAGTTCTAGGGGACTGAAGACCTCAGAAGCTAAGTCCCATAGTGCTCAGGGCCATTTTAACCATTTAGAGTTCCACTCTTTCCACCAGGAAGGAGGTACACGGCTAATGTTGTCTGTAGTTCAACCATGGCCAGACGGTCAATACCGCTGTTCGATCGTGTCCGCATTGTTACTTTGTGCCAGGAACGGCTCTCAAAAAGTGTCCAGGCGTCTCGGAGTGAACCAAACCGATGTTGTTCGGTCATGGAGGAGACAGAGAGACACGAACTGTCAATGACATGCCTCGCTCAGGCCGCCCAAAGACTACTACTGCAGTGGATGACCGCTAACTACAGATTATGGCTCGGAGGAGCCCTGACAGCAACGCCACCATGTTGAATAATGCTTCTCGTGCAGTCACAGGACGTCGTGTTACGAGTCAAACTGTGCGCAACAGGCTGCATGATGCGCATCTTCACTCCTGACGTCCATGGCGAGGCCCATATTTGCAACCACGACACCATGCAGCGCGGTACAGACGGGCCCAACAACATGCGGAATAATCCGCTCAGGACTGGCATCACGTTCTCTTCACCGGTGAATGTTGCACATGTCTTCAACCAGACAATCATCGGAGACGTGTGTGGAGGCAGCCCGGTCAGGCTGAACGCCTTAGACACACTGTCCAGCGAGTGTAGCAACGTGGAGGTTCCCTGCTGTTTTGGGGTGGCATTATGTGGGGCCGACGTACGCCAATGGTGGAAATGGAAGGCGCCGTAACGGCTGTACGATACGTGAATGCCATTCTTCTACCGATAGTGCAACGATGTCGGGAGCATATTGGCGAGGCATTCGTCTTCATGGACGGCAATTCGCGCCCACGTCGTGCACGTCTTGTGAATGACTTCCTTTAGAGTAACGACATCGCTCGACTAGAGTGACCAGCATGTTCTCCAGACATGAACCCTGTCGAACATGCCTAGGATAGATTGAAAAGGGCTGCTTATGGACGACGTGAGCCATCAATCACTCTGAGGGATCTACGCCGAATCGCCGCTGAGGAGTGGAACAATCTGGACCAACAGTGCCTTGATGAACTTGTGGATGGTATGCCACGACGAATATAGGCATGCATCAATGCAAGAGGACGTGATACTGGGTATTAGAGGTATCGGTGTGTACAGCAATCTGGACCACCACTTCTGAAGTTCTCGTTGTATGGTGGTATAACGTGCAATGTGTGGTTTTCATGAGCAATATAAAGGACGGAAATGATGTTTATGTTGATCTCTATTTCAGTTTTCTGTACAGGTTCCGGAACTCTAGGAACCGAGGTGATGGAAGAGATTTTTGATGTGTGTATATCACTGCGAATATGTTGTGATAGATTTAGCAGTAATGCAGTAATAATATAAAACGTCACACATGATGCGGCAGTTTTGCACGCATCTCACTATTTGTTAAGTCACATCTCCTGAGCTATGTGTCGTACAGTGATACATATTTGTAGGCAGGCGTGGTTACTCTCCGCGAAATGTGTTGCTAACAGCAGTTGTGGTAAAGTAGTAAGAAATTATTTCAACATGCATGATGCTGTAGTTTGATTGCAGCTCAATATTTTACATAATACTTCCTGAACTGTGTGTCGCACTATGATACATTGTTGTAATTACATTCGGTGGCGTTTGAGGACATTATCTGCGGAATGTGTTACGAATAGAGTTAGCAGGAAATAAGTCATAAATTTGAACGTCATGCATTATTTTCATGCATCTCAATGTTTATGACACCATACATCCTCAGCTACGTGTCGTACAATGACGCAATTTCCCTGGTGCCTTCAGTGTTAAATGCGAGTACTTTCTGCAGAACGTGTCGTGAGTACAATGAAAGTATAGAAATAATAAATTAAAACGACAGTTTTACTACGCGAATAGCGAAAATGTAGTAAGCGATAAACATTTTTCGTTTCATCATTTTGTGCGGATAATCAGCTACAAAAAGCTTCGTAAAGATTTGGAATTATTTGTAAAATTTATTCCAAGTCACTAAGTGATCTCATTCTCAAATACTGGGTGACTAAAGGGCGACTATTTGCTCGTCGTGGGCTACGCTCGTACAGTGCTTTTCCTTCCCCATCCACGATGTGGGTAGATGGCTCTCTTCCCCAAAGCGGTATTTTCAGGCAGTAACTGATTTGTGTAACAAGTTGTGTCGAAATCGGTCCAGTGGTTTAGGAGGAGATTTGGAACATGCATGCATACATACGTGTATACATACATACATACATTATTACAATGTGTATGGATTTCAGGACAGAGATTGTGTCCCATGTAGGTGGTTTCCTTGCAGCTACCGAAGGGCCACCAGACTTACGAGAAGAAATGCGCGTCTTGATTGCGCAATTCCCGTGAGGCAGTGCACTCTTTGCCTTATCTCCTTAGTTCTTAATACTGTAGAGCTATACATAGATATTTGCACCAGGCGTGAGCGTAGCGAATTTTATGGAGATAAACGGTGGTATGCGGGGCATTAAAAAATGTTAGCATTTGAAATTGACATTTGAGACTTGATGCATCTGATAACGAAGCCAGTGTCAAATGATGTTAGTAACTTCAAAAATTTATGAGCTCTGGACATCTCTTCGTATTTCTGACACAGTGAATTATGGTATTCTTAAATGGATGTCTGAAAGAACAGACGTTGCTCGGGATACACAGTTTTACGAAATACTTCGAAATTAATTTGCAAAATTCTTGATGTCAGCTGTGTCAGCTGCGGATTAACTACCAAATATTAGAGACACGCACCGGAACTCAAACCCGAATTTCCCGCTTACCGCCAGCGGTCACCTCAACAACTTCGGCTATTCGTGCACGCTCCTCAGACCGACTCTAATGTCCATCTATCGCAGTCTACACCCTTATATTGTAGACCACTATATTCATCACCTAATACATGCAACATTACTTGGATTCCCGCAACAGTATTTGGTAGTAGAACTGTACCTAATGCAGTCAGCGATTTAATTTCTAAAAATCGTGGTTTGACTGTCAGAATATACTTACAAGATATCCACAAACCAAAATTTTGAACACAGTAGTGCATTGCTTGGCATGATTCTATTCAAGATAGTGCGGTACGTCGTAGTTTACATGAATGCTTGGTGTCTGTTCTTGCGGACGCGTCTGGAAGGACAGACCCGACGTATTCATATAATTGACACGTCTCGCTGGTCAGTCGATCCTCCTCCTTCTTCAGTGCATATGCACAAATGCGTCCCACCTCCTGTGGGAATCTCAGAGTAGCGAACATTGAGAAAAACGGACAGAGAGTACGGATGGCCCGCACTCAGTGGGAGTGTGGATCGGCCTTGAGGCGCGCCGAGATAGTCCACGCAGCTGCGAAACTCTTGTGTCTCAGAGGGCGCAGTGCTTACCGCACCTGCATAGTAGGCGGGAGATCGTGAATTCGAATCCCGGTGCGGTACACATTTTCACTCCTCGCCGCTGATCGCGCCTAACGTCCCGCTGCAGTGATCTCCTTCAATTTACATATAACGTCCTAGCTTTTCTCTGACCACTGAAGTGGACTACTCAAACATGTTAGGTGTACTTGCAGTTTAACGCAGACTGTCAACTACGGCACAACTTATAGTGTTTCACGTTTGTAAGTCAGTGACAGAGCGAAAGAAGCGATGTTGCTGTATTTTTGTCTTCACTCCCAAGTCTGGTTTGATGTAGGTCTCCCCGTTAACTGCCCAGTAGAAGCTTCATAATCTCTGAACCCAACAGCAACTACAACCATTGGAGCTTGCTTGTTGTATTCAGGCCTAGGTCACGTTCTATAATTTTCGTCCTCAGCACTTCCCTCCATTATCAAACTGAATATTTCTTCATGCCTCAGAAAGTCTCCTATCAACCGATCCTTTCTTTTAGCCGAACTGTGCCATGAGTGCCTTTTTCTCTCAACTCAAACATAATGGCAACATGGGTAGGGTGAGTGTCATAGTATATGGGTTTTAATACTGTCGTAACCTGCATCAGAGAACTTCAATGGGTGGCCGAGGATCGAGTTGATGAAGAACAGTATGCAGCATAAATGGCCACTAAAGAGTACAAAGAGATCCAGGGGATATGATAGAAAGGATGGTACACAGTACGGTACAGGTTTCTTCTGATAGTGTAAGCATATAAAATAAAACATACGTTAAGTAAGTTTTACTCATTTGAAACTTTAGATGCTTGTTTTGAAAATTTACATTTTCAGCTGCGTTATTGCGTTAATTTCAGGAACCACTTGGAGTAAAGGTGCAACATAGATATACACTACTGACCATTAAAATTGCTACACCACGAAGATGACGTGCTACAGACGCGAAATTTAACCGACAGGAAGAACATGCTGTGATATGCAAATGATTAGCTTTTCAGAGCATTCATACAAGGTCGGCGCCGGTGGCGACACCTACACCGTGCTGACATGGCGAAAGGTTCCAACCGATTTCTCATACACAAACAGCAGTTGACCGGCGTTGCCTGGTGAAACGTTGTTGTGATACCTGGTGTAAGGAGGAGGAATGCGTACCATCACGTTTCCGACTTTGATAAAGGTCGGATTGTAGCCTATCGCGATTGATGTTTATCGTATCGCGACATTGCTGCTCGCGTTGGTCGAGATCAAATGACTGTTAGCAGAATATGGAATCGGTGGGTTCAGGAGGGTAAAAGGGAACGCCGTGCTGGATCCCAACAGCCTCGGATCATTAGCAGACGAGATGACAGGCATCTTATCCGCATGGCTGTAACGGATCGTGCTACCACGTCTCGATCTCTGAGTCAATAGATGGGAACGTTTGCAAGACAACAACCATCTGCACGAACTGTTGGACGACGTTTTCTGCAGCATGGACAATCAGCTCGGAGACCATGGCTGTGGTTACCCCAGACGCTGCATCACAGACAGGAGCGTCTGCGATGGTGTACTCAACGACGAACCTAGGTGCACGAACGGCAAAACGTCGTTTTTTCTGATGAATCCAGGTTCTTTTTACAGCATCATAATGATCGCATCCGTGTTTGGCGACATCGCGGTGAACGCACATTGGAAGCGTGTATTCGTCATCGCCATACTGGCGTATCAACCAGCGTGATGGTATGGGGTGACACTGGTTACACGTCTCGCTCACCTCTTGTTCGCATTGACGCCACTTAGAGCAGTGGACGTTACATTTCAGATGTGTTACGACCCGTGGCTCTACCCTTCATTCGATCCCTGCGAAACCCTACATTTCAGTAGGATAATGCACGACCGCATTTTGCAGGTCCTGTACGGGCCTCTCTGGATACAGAAAACGTTTGAATGCTGCCCTGGCCAGCACATACTCCAGATCTCTCACCAACTGAAAACGTCTGGTCAATGGTGGCCGGGCAACTGGCTCGTCACAATACGCGAGTCACTACTCTTGATGAACTGTAGTATCGTGTTGAAGCTGCATGGGCAGCTGTACCTGTACACGCCATCCAAGCTCTGTTTGATTCAATACCCCGGCGCATCAAGGCCGGTATTACGGCCAGAGGTGGTTGTTTTGGGTACTGATTTCTCAGGATCTGAGCACCCAAATTGAATGAAAATGTAATCAAATGTCAGTTCTAGTCTAATATATTTGTCCAATGAATACCCTTTTATCATCTGCATTTCTTCTTGGTGTTGCAATTTTAATGTCCAATAGTGCACTACCATTATTGTATGCTTGGTATCCGAAAGGAAAGACATCGCGCATGAATATAACTGATACGCCTAAGTGCGCAATGAATCCACAACTTTCAGTGGGGATGCGCAATATCGTTCGAACTCCAGTGTGGATCTTAAATTAGCGAGCTTGAACGACGTGGATGGAGGCTGCTGATAGGTGGCGCTAGGTGGTAATGTGAGTCAGCATGGAAGCGTGTCCAGGTAGTCCGTCCATTTACGGTAAACACTGTGTTCGGATGGCATAGTGGTTAACGCAAGTGGCTAGTAAACAAGAGAGCCCGGGTTCGAGTCCCAGTCCGTCCCCATTTTCATTCGTCGTCGCCGAATCCGCATGAAATTTCGGTGCAGCCGATGTCATCAGTTCCTTCCGTTTCATTTCCTTTCTCCGTCTTCACCTTCAATTTACGTAATGTATATGCTGAGTCTACTTAACTGAAATAAAAATTTAATCTTACGTATAGCCGTGTAACTAAAACTATTTTATAGAAAGTATAAAAAACTGTATGAAATTTTAATCGTATGGTAAAAAAATTGTATTTACCAAACCACTGGCTACAATGCAATGATTTTAGTTCACTACACATAATGTATCATGTCCTGTAAAAGTTACGTGTCCACTGCTGCAGTCGTTCCTGAAATTCATGGAAGTCAGATAACAAAATTTAACATTGTCGATATAGGACGTCCCTACGCCGGCCACGGTGGTCTAACGGTTCTAGGCGCTCAGTCCGGAACTGCGCAGATTCGAGTCCTGCCTCGGGCATGGATGTGTGTGATGTCCTTATGTTAGTTAGGTTTAAGTATTTCTAAGTTCTAGGGAACTGATGACCAAAAATGTTAAGTCCCATAGTGCTCAGAGCCATTTTTGGCGTCTCTACTTTCTTCAGACAGGTTATCAGTCAGTTAACTGTGTTTTCGGGTTGAACTAGGCTGAAGGGTTTTCAGCACAGTTATGGAGTACAGTTGCCAACAAGGCGGAGACTGCAGTTTCAGGGCATGTAGACTTTCCGTTGCTCCTTTCCGGGTAACACGGAGTCGGAATGTTACGACTGGAAAGATACGCATAGTTCTATGTTCCCACATGAATTTTAGTTCATTTTCCAGATTATGGTATGTGGCCATATTCTGACTGTAGGTCGATTGCAAATTACGTGTGTTTGGTATAGTTACGTCAATGAGCAAGCTCACATGCCTAGCGAATTTATCCATTATTATTTCAGATTGATTGCGTTTGATTGCTTCATCAGTTATTACACCGGAATTAGAGCAATTTTCGTATTTTTTATTTTTATTACTCTTGATATGCAATTTTTGGCTATCTATTCTTTGAATACTAAATTAAATTTGCTAATTGAGGTATACCTTGGCCGCGCGGTTCTGGCGCTGCAGTCCGGAACCGCGGGACTGCTACGGTCGCAGGTTTGAATCCTGCCTCGGGCATGGGTGTGTGTGATGTCCTTAGGTTAGTTAGGTTTAAGTAGTTCTAAGCTCTAGGGGACTTATGACCTAAGATGTTGAGTCCCATAGTGCTCAGAGCCATTTGAACTATTTTGAAGTTATACTTAATGCAATGGAATAACATCTGAGGACAGAAAGAAAAAATACCTGTAAGTGTGTTTGTTAAGTAAGCTTATAGAGACATATTTACATGTAATGTTCAGATTAAACGTTATTTAACGGTAACTCCCAATTATTAATATAACATTAATAATAATAACAATAATCTCAAAACACCGACACTACAACAATTTCATTAAAACAGATCGCATTTATGCTTCAGAATGCCTCCTGCTGAATACAGCTAAACGGTTAGTGGAACAGAAATGAAAGAATGAAAAATAATCAGGGATGTCTTAGACCCAAAATATGACAATGAGAAAAGGACATTAAGAAGTAATAACTAAATTTGTGTCAAAATAGAACCTGTATTAGGCACAGTGAGGAAGAGAAGAATAGTATTCTATGGCCACCTAAACCAGCTAGATAAATAGAGGATAAGAAAAAGAATTTTTAACCTTTTTGACATGGGCTCAAAAACATCAGTGGCATGGATCCAAGAAATTAAGGCAGACTTGAGAGAAACGGAAATAACCGAGGAAGAAATAGGAGAAATAAGAAACGTAGGAGTAAAAGTAAAAAGTTTCAAGGATTTCCAGGAGAAAACAGTGAAAAAGACAGGCGAAATACGGACAGAAGAGAGAAGACCAAAGAGTAGGGAAGAATGGAAAACTACTGCAAAGAAACAAACAAGAAAATAAGTAAGATGTAAGTTATTTCATGTGGTCCTTAGTAGGAAAACCAGTTAAAAACAACAATTGCATTAATGTGTAATCGTGTGGTAATGTCAGTTTTGTTTGTAAATTCCTTTTTTTTACACATTAGAAGCATGTTAATGAAATGTGAAAATGTGTCCGTGCAAGCCCTGGTTCGACTGTTAAGACTTTCGTGATATACTTAAGTCAATGGTATATTCACTGTACAGATGTCTCAGCGGACTTGGCTGGTATTCGAAACGTGTTATGAGATATTCTGCCCTAGCTTTCCGAAGACACACTTATCAGGAATCGTTGACAGGCGGATTTTCTCTGTCTCAGCCCATCTGTGTATAGAACTGCCATGAGCAGGGGATTACAAGATAACAATGTTCGTGAAAAACATTGTAATAATAACGTCGCTTTCCTGGTACGAGATCCAGGGAGCTGTGAGCTGAGAAACTTCGTAAATACGAGGCGTGTTTTTTAAGCAAGTACCGTTTTGAAATTAAAAAAAAAGACATGGTAAGATATCTCAATAATTTTATTTTTACATGAAAGCTTGTACCTTAATCTACTTTTCTACATAATTTCCGTCAGTATTGAGGCACTTGTCATAACTTTGTACCAGTTTTTGAATACCCTCCTCATAGAAGTCTGCCGCCTGACTTTTAACCACTGCATCCCCACTGTTTTGACTTCGTCATCGTCTTGAAGACGCTGACCGCCCAGGTGTTTCTTCAAGTGCAGGAACAGATGCTAGTCACTAAGCACAAGATCGGGGCTGTACGGAGGATATCTAGAGTTTGCCATCGAAAAGATGTGATGAGATCTTTGATCTGATTCGCCACGTGCGGACGGGCATTGTCTTGCAGCAAAACGATGACCTTGCTCAACTTCCAAGTACTGTTGCTTTGATTCTGGTGTGACGTAGGCTACCCATGTTTCATCGCCCGTAACAATTTGGCTTCACAAATCATCATCGTCGTTGTGATACCGCTCAAGGAAAGTCAATGCACTGCCAAAAAGGTTGGTTTTGTGCACATCCGTCAACATTTTCGGTACCCAACGTGCGCACAATTTTCGGTAATTCAAGTGCTCGCTCACAATGCCATACAAAACATTACGACAAACATTAGTAAAGTCATCCTGCAAGGAGGAGATCGTAAAGTGTCTCTCACCTTATTGTCCACTTCCTGCTCCGAACTTTCATTAACGACCTAAGGGCTCTCACTCCGTTGTTCATCATGCACATTTGTGTAGCCATCTTTAAATGCTCTCACCCACTTTCTTGCCATTCCATCACTCATAATATTTTCTCCATAAACTGCACAGAACCCACGATGAATATCGATCGCTTTTAGGCGTTTAGCACTTTGAAATCTTATAACAGCCCGTACTTCACAATCGGCGGGACTCACGATTATCGGAGACATCTTAAACGCTCGGTACACAACGTAAACAAGGAAGAATCAGACTTAAATGGCGTCAGTGCGTAGATTAAGGTACAGGCTTTCATGTAAAAATAAAATTATTGAAATATCTTAGCACGTCTTTTTTTAAATTTCAAAACGATACTTACTTTAAAAAACGCCTCGTAGTCCCTACACAACGGTATGTGACTGCTTCTATGAGACTGTACAAGAATCTTATACGACATATTTCACGCGACGTATTTTACACAACAGCTGCCACGGTCTACTGGCTTCCGCGACTGCTCACACCCAATCTAACAGACCACTGAACTGACGAAGGGGCGGGGCAGGCTAGTCCCGACGACTTCTTTGGCAACCCAATCACTGTGGTTAAGTTCTGGATCTATCACCATGACCACGGTGAAAAGTAGCAAAGCAAACAGAGGTAACTATAAAAAAAATGTGAAGACCAAACCATCAGCAGACAAGGTGATGCTATTTTTTTGAGATTGCCATGGTCTGGAAGTAACAGATTGGACTCGTGAGATGAAAACGTAAAAGAAATGTTCTGACGAACCTACGAGAGTCGGTTAAGCCTCGCGGAAAAGTGTCGGAAGGGATGTTTCTGCCGCATAACAACGCCTTGGTTCACTTTGCAGAAGACAGAGCAGCACATGCTGATTCTTTGAGCTAGCAAATGATTGGTTTGGTGTGGCCCGCCATCAGTTCCTCTCCTGTGCCAACCCTTTCATCTGAGTAGCACTTGCAATCTACGTCGTCAATTATTTTCTGGCTATATCCCAATCTCTGTCTTCCTCTACTGCTTTTACCTACTTCTACTACAATGAAAGTTATTCCCTGATGTCTTAAGAGATGTCCTGCCATCCTGCTCCTTTTTCTTGCAGCGTTTTCCAAATATTCCTTTCCACGCCGATCCCAAGGAGAACCTCCTCATTCCTTACCTTATCAGTCCAAGTAATTTTCGACATTCTTCTGTAGCACCCCATCTCAAATGCTTCTATTTTCTTGTGTTCTGGTTTTCCCACAGTCCATGTCTCACTGTCATACAATGCTGTGCTACAAACATACATTTTCAGAAATTTCTTTCTGTAATTAATATCCACACTGTGATCTGAAGTTTTCCCGGCGCATTTCCAGTTTGAACAGTTCTCAGGTATCCGAAGAGGTAGCGTCGTAATTTCTCCTTAATACGAGGGTCGGTCAAAAAGTAATGCCTCCCATTTTTTTTCTACTTAAAAAAATTAAGTTAAGTGAAAAATTTGAATTTGGCGCCATTCCTCAAACCTTCTTCTGCAATCCACTGCAGTAGTAACTTTCTGTGTCAACAGGTGGCAGCACAGCAGAAGTTTGTAAGATGGCCGACATCGATGTTCGTTTGAGACAGCGTTGTGTGATTGAATTCTTGAATGCAGAAGGTGAAACGCCCATACGCATTCATGAAAGACTGAAGAAGGTGTATGGTGTTGTGACAGTGGATGTCAGCACTGTTAGACGATGGGTTCGTCGTTGTAAGGAAGCTGAAGGGCAAACACCGTTGACTGACGAAAAGCGGAGCGGCAGGCCGGTGAGTGCAGTGACTCCACACAACATTCAGCAAGTTGATGACATCATTCGTGGTGACCGTCGGGTGACTGCAGATGAAGTGTGTCGCATTATTTCTCTTAGTAAAGGCAGTGTGATCACGATTATTAAACAATTGGGGTACTCAAAAGTTTGTGCACGGTGGGTTCCAAGAACGTTAACCGATCAGAATAAAGAGCCAAGGAAAACAATAGCCTCCCAACACTTGCAGCGCTTCCGTTTGGAGGGAGATGAGTTTCTGAAAAAAATTGTGACCGGGGACGAAACATGGGTGCATTTTTTTGAACCCGAATCAAAGAGGCAGTCAATGGAGTGGCGTCACACAAGCTCGCCGAGGAAGAAAAAATTCAAAACTGTGCCATCGGCAGGGAAAGTTATGGCAACAGTTTTCTGGGATACAGAGGGTGTGATTCTGGTTGATTTTTTGGAGCAGGGATGCACAATAAATTCTGTTCAATACGTCACAACCCTCAAAAAACTTAAAGCACGTCTTCAGCGAGTTCGCCCAACAAAATCAATGGCAGATGTTCTTCTTTTGCATGACAATGCAAGACCACACACCAGTCGTCACACCTCTGACGAGATTGTCAAAATTGGATGGGAAGTTTTGCCTCATCCCCCATACAGCTCTGACCTGGCACCATCAGACTTCCATCTGTTCGGGCCACTAAAAGAAGCTCATCGTGGGATTCATTTTGAAGATGAGGAGGCTGTCAAAACATCCATGCGTCAATGGCTTAGGAAGCAGAGCTGTGATTTTTACCATGCTGGGATACATGCCCTTGTTCAAAGATGGACCAAAACTGTAGAGATGGGCGGAGATTACATTGAAAAATGACAAAATGATCCTCAATGTTGTGGTTTTCAACCTATGTAATTGCATTTAAATTTCCTGACAATTAAACGTAGAAAAAAATAGGAGGCATTACTTTTTGACTGACCCTCGTATTTCGGCAGACGTACACACTGCCATTATTAGGTGGTTCCTGACGAATGCTGTGCTGTTCCTGTCGGCGCCCTGTATATACGAGGTGCATTCCAGTTCTAAGGCCTCCGATTCTTTTTCTCCGGACTGGAAAGAGATAGAAACATGCGCATTGTTTTAAAATGAGGCCGCGTTCATTGTCAATACGTCCCATAGATGGCAGCACCGTAAGGCAGATAGAATTTTACCGCCAGCGGCGAGAATGAGAACTGTTTTAAATACTTAAAATGGCAGCGTTTTCCTTACTTGAACAGCGTGCAGTCATTCGTTTTCTGAATTTGCGTGGCGTGAAACCAATTGAAATTCATCGACAGTTGAAGGAGACATGTGGTGATAGAGTTATGGATGTGTCGAAAGTGCGTTCGTGGGTGCGACAGTTTAATGAAGGCAGAACATCGTGTGACAACAAACCGAAACAACCTCGGGCTCTCACAAGCCGGTCTGACGACATGATCGAGAGAGTGGATAGAATTGTTTTGGGGGATCGACGAATCACTGTTGAACAGATTGCCTCCAGAGTTGGCATTTCTGTGGGTTCTGTGCACACAATCCTGCATGACGACTTGAAAATGCAAAAAGTGTCATCTAGGTGGGTGCCACGAATGCTGACCGACGACCACATGGCTGCCCGTGTGGCATGTTGCCAAGCATTGTTGACGCACAACGACAGCATGAATGGGACTTTCAAATGGTTCAAATGGCTCTGAGCACTATGGGACTTGACATCTGTGGTCATCAGTCCCCTAGAACTTAGAACTACTTAAACGTAAGGACATCACACACATCCATGCCCGAGGCAGGATTCGAACCTGCGACCGTAGCAGTTGCACGGTTCCGGACTGAGCGCCTAGAACCGCTAAACCACCGCGGCCGGCAATGGGACTTTCTTCTCGTCGGTTGTGACAATGGATGAGACGTGGATGCCATTTTTCAATCCAGAAACAAAGCGCCAGTCAGCTCAATGAAAGCACACAGATTCACCGCCACCAAAAAAATTTCGGGTAACCGCCAGTGCTGAAAAAATGATGGTGTCCATGTTCTGGGACAGCGAGGGCGTAATCCTTACCCATTGCGTTCCAAAGGGCACTACGGTAACAGGTGCATCCTACGAAAATTACGTTACGCAACAGTTTCTTCGTGATAACAACTTTGAAGTGTTTCCACATGCTCCCTACTCACCTGACATGGCTCCTAGTGACTTTTGGCTTTATCCAACGATGAAAGACACTCTTCCTGGCCGCACATTTACCAGCCGTGCTGCTATTGCGTTTTTTCAAATGGTTCAAATGGCTCTGAGCACTATGGGACTTGACATCTGTGGTCATCAGTCCCCTAGAACTTAGAACTACTTAAACGTAAGGACATCACACACATCCATGCCCGAGGCAGGATTCGAACCTGCGACCGTAGCAGTTGCACGGTTCCGGACTGAGCGCCTAGAACCGCTAAACCACCGCGGCCGGCAATGGGACTTTCTTCTCGTCGGTTGTGACAATGGATGAGACGTGGATGCCATTTTTCAATCCAGAAACAAAGCGCCAGTCAGCTCAATGAAAGCACACAGATTCACCGCCACCAAAAAAATTTCGGGTAACCGCCAGTGCTGAAAAAATGATGGTGTCCATGTTCTGGGACAGCGAGGGCGTAATCCTTACCCATTGCGTTCCAAAGGGCACTACGGTAACAGGTGCATCCTACGAAAATTACGTTACGCAACAGTTTCTTCGTGATAACAACTTTGAAGTGTTTCCACATGCTCCCTACTCACCTGACATGGCTCCTAGTGACTTTTGGCTTTATCCAACGATGAAAGACACTCTTCCTGGCCGCACATTTACCAGCCGTGCTGCTATTGCTTCAGCGATTTTCCAGTGGTCAAAACAGACTCCTAAAGAAGCCTTCGCCGCTGCCATGGAATCATGGCATCAGCGTTGTGAAAAATGTGTACGTCTGCAGGGCGATTACGTCGAGAAGTAACGCCAGTTTCATCTATTTCGGGTGAGTAGTTAATTTAAAAAAATCGGAGGCCTTAAAACTTGAATGTACCTCCTACTAGCCGTTACCCCCTCCACCTTTCCTCTCCTGGTATCTTCGGTGCGACCGGCGCGGCGACTACTGGAGGTGTTAGGGGAAGCAGCGCCTAGGTCTGAAATGGGGTCCACACTGATCAGCCAGAAAGTTACAACCACCTACCTTCTGTCGATGTCTGCTACATACACACATACACGGTGCATGTAGTATCCGTGAGCGTGCTGTCCGTCTATAGAAAGGGGAAATCGCGTGACCTACCTGAGTTTCACCGACGGCTGATTGTGACGGCTCGGAGGTTGGCACGAGCATTTCGGGAACTGGTTGACTTGTCGGGTCTTGGAGGAGTTCTGTGATGAGCGTCTTCAAAACGTGGCGAAACGTAGATGAAACCACGTCCAGACGTCGTGCGTTTGGGCGGCCACACCTCATAGATGTCGGACGTCGTAGACTGGCCAGACAGGTGAAACAGGACAGGCGGTGAACTGTGGAGGAACTAACATCAGACTTTAATGCTGGGCAGAGTACAAGTGTGTCTGAACGTAAAGTGCACCGACCACGCCTAACGATAGGCTTCCGCAGCCGACGACATGCATATGGCAATGTTAACACCTTGACATCGGTCACTACCACTGATATGGGCACATGACCATCGTCACTGGACGTTAGCGCTGTGACAGAGTATTGCTTGGTCTGATGAATCACGATACCTTCATCACGCTGATGGGAGAGTGCGAATCCGCCGTCTTCCAGGGGAACAGCTCCTTGACACCTCTACTGCGGAACAGAGACAAGCAAGCGGCGGTTCCATTATGCTGTGGGGAACACTCACGCGGACATAGTGGGTCCAGTGGAGCTCGTACAAGGCATCATGACGGCCCAGGAGTATCGTACACCGGTTACAGAGCATGTACACCGCTTCATGACGATCATGTCTCTCGACGACCGTGGCATTTTTCAACAAGATAATGCACAGTGTCACAAGCCCAGGAGTGTGATAGTGGCTCTAATTCACCGCCCCCCTTCCCTGGAATTTACTGCAATTAGGTAACTTGTATGAGCAGATGTGGTGCGAACTCCCCCCAACAACCTACCAAGGCCTTTTTGCTTGCGTTCCACGACGCGTTTCCGTTGTTATCCCTACTAAAGGTGGACGTTCCGGCTATTAGGTAGGTGGTCATAATGTTCTAGGTGATCCGTTATGTTTGATACTAGTAGATCTCTCTTTGCCAGGAATGAACTTTTTGCCATTGCTACTCTGCTTTTTATGTCCTCCTTGCTCCGTCCGTCACTGGTTATTTTACTGCCTACGTAGCAGAATTTCTAAGCTGCATCTACTTGATGAGCACCAATTCTGATGGAAGTCCCTCGCTGTTCTCGTTTCTGCTACTTCTCACTAGTTTCGTCTTTCTTCAGTTTACTCTCAGTCCATATTCTGTACTAATTAGACTGTTCATACCATTCAGCAGATCGTGTATTTCTTCTTCATTTTCACTAAGGATATTAGTGTCATCAACAAATGTTATCATTGATATCTTTTCATCTGAATTTTTTTTCCAAACTTGAACCTTTTTTTCACCCCTGTCGTTGCTTCTCCGACGCATAGATTGAACAGCATTGGCGAAAGATTACATTCCTGTCTTACATCCTTTTTAAATCTCGCACTTCGTTCTTGGTCTCCCCCTGACACATTACCCAGTGAATTCTTGCTTGGCAAGAATTTCCATAATAAGATGAGTTTCCTTAACTGTTGAAATATGGACTTCTACAACCGAGGTCAGAAAGTCAGCCATCATTGCATGGACAATGCATAGACAAGGACTGATCACCAGCTAATTTCTTGTCCGCAACTAGATTTTTTCGAGGTGAGAATGATATATGTTTACCCCTTGTATTAGTGCAATGGCGTGTATCTGACCAGTTTCCACGATTTCTGATTGGAAATTTTTCTAAATGAGACTAATGGAGTGAAAGCCAAAATTATGTAATGTTGGTTATTTTACGTAATTGTGTTGCGTTTATTCCACATTGCTCACCGATAAGTTACGGCGCGCAAACAGTGTATGTCGTTAATCTGTTTCAAACCAGGTTGAGTGGCCAGAAGCTCTGTTTCATAGCTCATAATCATCCAGGTCACTCTCGTATTTCTGTCTTTATCTCTTCTGAAAGCTGCTGATCTATCGCATCGAACGTCCGTGATAGATAACACTCCAGTAGGAAAACGCTCCTCTAAGCGTTACTGGAAGAAAAACCTGCCAATGGAATCAAATTGAGCTGCGATAAAACAGTATCAGTGTACTCGTATTCTTAAGTGGCCATACGTAGAACCTTAGAACATTACTGGATCCAGCTTCTGCAAGAGTTTCTGACATGGCAGATGACGTTACCCTGATCCCAGCGTTAAATATGGGTACCGGTAACACAATGATGTACTCCACGTTAAACAAATAGGTTAGGTGATATTGTAGTGCACAAATACAGCTTAAGTTTAGAGGAGACGCCGGACGCTGTAGCCGAGCGGTTCTAGGCCCATCAGTCCGGAACCGCGCTGCTGCTAAGGTCACAGGTTCGAATCCTGCCTCGCACATGGATGTGTGTGATGTCTTTAGGTTAGTTAGGTTTAAGTAGTTGTAAGCCTAGGGGACTGATGACCTCAAATGTTAAGTTCCATAGTGCTCAGAGCCATTTGAACCATTTTAGAGGCGCGAGGTGAGTCAGATCCTTCAAGCAACCATAGGTGATGTGGTTTTCTTGTCAGTGTGTGTGTTTGTGGGTGTGTGTGGACAAATATGGAGTGTAGCCTAAAAAGCAAATACCTCCATATTCCACCCCTCCGCCTCAAAAGCATAACAGACAAATTGTTACGGTCCAAACCAATTCACGAGTGACGTACACGACATCCCTTTCCGTCTTACATTCCGGTAAATGATATACTGTTATCAATTCAAAGGTCACCTGGAACATTGTAGTGCTTTACAAGGGATGTATCTGTCTGAGTAAAAAGTACCAGAGGTGAAATAACTCATCATTCGGATCTTTCAGTATCGACTGCTCATGAGAACATCATCAGCAAAAGCGTACAGAGTGACTTCAAACCTGTGTCTGGACTGAGGACTACACCAATAAAATCGTATTTCACGAGCTAGGTGGTACAGATACCGTAGGTGCGTATTTGAAATAAGGGGTAAAACTACCTATTTGTCTGTGCTAATAGGATTTTGATGATGTACTGTACACAGGGTGACTCAGAAGAAAAGGTACAAGCTTCAAGAGATTATAGTCTTCGTAATTCTGAACGTAAAACTTCGTATGAATATGTACTTTATTCCGAACGGTTTCCCGGATACTTCACATTTAATATCACTTTTATATGTTTTTCTTGAACTACTTGAAACCGCATCCACCAGTGAAATTGAAATACATTTCCTACAAAAAAGGTCCTATTAATTTTTCTCGAGGACTAATAATTTTCCTGAAGAGACCACGAAAATATTGAGAATGTGGCGCGATGCGCATGCGCTGCAATTTAGACAGTTTTTGCATTCCAGCTTGATGCAGCTCTTGACTTGATGGACCACGAGTGTCCAGTATCAAATTGTTCGTCTGAACTTCGTCTACTGTAGTGTTACAAGTTCTGAACAATAACTACTTTTGAATAACACAAAAAATAAATAAGAATGCACATTAAATGCACCTCAAAGCTCGTGCCTTTCCTCCAGACTCGCACAGTATAACTTCAAGTAAATGGAGGGACGATTCTACGAACAGATCACGACGGATTGCTGCAACTCATATTTCTGTAACTTAGCGTCGGTTGCCTGTAACGTAAACAGAAAGTTAATACCTTTCGATCCCTCACATAAAGTAAAAAGTACAAATTTGTAGGCTAATTCAATACTTAATACAGAATGACCCTGGAAAGGCCCATGAGATGGTGGAAAGTGAAGATATGTTCGTTCACCGTCCATCAGGATGGCTTACTGCGTAGTCCTACGGTCGTTTCGTCGCAGCAGACGTATGTGTGTGTGTGTGTGTGTGTGTGTGTGTGTGTGTGTGTGTGTGTGCCGTACTCCTGTGACGTCAGCCGGTGAGCTGGCCCTGCGATAATTAAACTCTATTAAGCCAGGGCCCAGCTCACGTGCTGACCTCTCACGCCTAAATACCACGCCCTGCATTTAACGCCGTCCTTCGAGTCCGTCCCTCCGGTCACACACGTACTGCCGCTAATGAAGAGAAGAGAAGAGAAGAGGAAGGAAGGAAGATTAGTGTTTAACGTCTCGTAAACGAGGACGTCATTAGAGATTGAGTACAAGGTAGGACTGAGAAACGACTGGGAAGGAAAGTTACAGGACTTTTGTAATGTTCAGCAGCAGCCAGACATAGTTTCCTTTTGGTTTACTACTTTGAAAAAAAAAGTGCAGCCTTACCCGTTTTTCAATTTATACACCTTGGTCAGTGAATAACATCCATGATATCAAGATGTTTCCACATACGCTTACAGCGGTCTTCATTATTACTCATGTTCGTTGAACAATTCATTCAAAACATATGGTGCCTCTCGATAATTCGTGTTGTCTAGCGAGAGTGTATAATGAGACGGCTGTGAGTTCACGTGAAAACACCAACAACAACCCGTATTTTATTCGTTGGAGAAAGACGGTGAAAACAAATGTTCCAGTGGTAATTTCACAGCAGCTCACGTGCAATGCAAGTACCATATGGTCTGATAAAAAACACGCAAACAGACTGATGAGGAATGTACAAAACTGGAAATGATCAATGATGGCTTTCCAATGTTGTTGTCGTCTTCAGTCCGAAGGGCAAGTCTCTTCATTTCCAAATAACTATGGGAACCTTCACAATGCTGGACCTGCTTACTGTATTCAGTTTTACCGCGCTCTCCCCCTCCCCCCCCCCTCCCCCCCTCACCAGCCACAAGTACTACTCTGATGATCCCCTGATGTCACAGAATGCCTCCTATCAACCGCTCCCATCTTTTAGTCACTTGTGCTACAGATTTCTTGTCTCCTTAATTCTTTTCGGTATCTCCTCATTAGTTAACGAACTGCTTTCCTAACCATCAGCTTTTTCAAAAGTATCTTTACTCACATTGTCGAAACTGTTTGTTGTCTGCGTTTCAATTCCATTCGTGGCCATACGCCAGACAAATAACTTCAGAAAATATTTCCCAACACTAAAATGTACATTCGATGTTAAGAAATTTCTCTTGTGTTGAAACTCTTCTCATGCCATTGCCAGCCTATCTTTTATATCCTCTCTATTTCGGCTATCATCCTTTTATGAAAACAAATGGTCGATAGCACACATTTTGAGACATCAAGGGGCACCCAATTACTATCGGAGGAAAGTGTCTGTGAGTGGGGGGGGGGGGAGGAGGGAGGGGGGGGAATCGTAGATCGAGACCATGAAATGAATACAGTAAGTGGATTCAGAAAGATGTAGATTCCAGTAGTTATTGGAATAGAAGGGGCTTGCACAGGATAGAGTAGAATAGACAGCTGCATCTAAACCAATCTTCGGTTTGGAAACTGGAATAACATTGGAAAATACTCGTTAGCCATTTCCAAAAATGGTTCAAATGGCTCTGAGCACTATGCGACTTAACTTCTGATGTCATCAGTCGCCTAGAACTTAGAACTAATTAAACTAACTAACCTCAGGACATTACACACATCTATGCCCGAGGAACGATTCGAATCTGCGACCATAGCGGTCGCTCGGCTCCAGACTGTAGAGCCTAGAACCGCACGTCCACTCCGGCCGGCTTACCCATTTCCAGTTTGTACATTCATCATGTGTCTGCCTGTACGTTTTTTCAGGTCGTGTGGTACACACATTTCGGCCATCATCAGCTATTTTGCTACCCAAATAGCAAAATTAACCTACAGCTTTTAATGTTTCGTTTCCTAGTCTAATTCCCTCGGCATCACCTGATTAAATTCGACTGCATTCCATTATCCTTCATCTCCTTTTGTTGACGTTCATCTTATATCTCCATTCCGTTCAACTGCTCTTCGAAGTTCTGTGCTGCTCTGGCACAATTTCAATGTCATCGTCAAAATTCAATTTTTTTATTTCTTCTTCATGAACTCTAAATTCAATAAAATACACCAAAACTAAATTCTGGCTACACACTGTGTATTGATATTCAGTAATATCACTACTATCCAAAGTTACTATTTAACAACAGAGCTCCATGAGGCTCAAGAATATTGTTTTGGCCATGGTTTCATTAAAGCCCGGTTGCTTCTTTCGATATTTTGATGGCACATTCATCGTTCAGCCTCACGGACGTGGAATTCTTGACGAGTTCAACTAGCGTAAAAACAACATCGACTGGCACATCCAGTTGGCTATGGACGAAGAGAAAGACGGTAACTCCTCCTTCCTCGACGTCCTCATGCGCCACAAATGAAATATATGCCTTGGCAACAGCGTCTACAGGTAGCCTAGGAAAACCGATCTGTATCTGCACTTCATCGGCAATCATCACTTAGCACAGAAGCGCAATGTTATATAGATGTTAGAGCGTCGTGCAGTAACGATATCAGACGCCGATTACCTGCCCCATGAAAAGAGCCACATACGCAAGGTCTTCAGGAAGAACGAGTGAAACCATCACCAAATAAGTGAACTCGTTTAACAATCGCAATAAGGCGACCCACGATCGGCAGGAAAAGGATTTCGCACTGCCCATTTACATGTCTGATAGATTGTTTCAGTGCCCTACAGTCACAATTCGGAGAATCCACAATACCCCAAAAAATGGTTCAAATGGCTCTGAGCACTATGGGACTTAACATCTGAGGTCATCCGTCCCCTAGAACTTAGAACTACTTAAACCTAACTAACCTAAGGACATCACACACATCCATGCCCGAGGCAGGATTCGAACCTGCGACCGTAGCGGTTTCGTGCTTCCAGACTGAAGCGCCTAGAACCGCTCGGCCACTACGGCAGGCCACACAACCCCGTTTACAGAGAGAGAGAGAGAGAGAGAGAGAGTCAGTATACGGACCACTTTCATTGGGAATTGTATTTAATTTGACTCATTGTTTTGTGCCATGTTCGACACCCACAGTATCACAGTTACATTTTTGCAACTATTCGCATTCTTGGTAATTTTCGATGTGTTGACAACTGTTGTGCATTGGTGTTACTTGCAGGTAGCTGTTCAGCGTACAGTCGTCGCGTGTGCCTCGAACGAAGCTAATTTCATCCGAAGACGGATGTGTCGAGATGAACGAGTGGTTCCTTATTCTCTTGTATATTGTGGTAATGTCTAAGCAGGGTGTCAGTTTAGCGAATCTGCGGTGGGTAGCTATTGCTTAGCGGGGGAAGCCACTAGGCAGGAGTTGGTCTGCTTGTACCAGTTGATTTGTACTTGTTGAGCTGTGCGTCGCTGAGGCTGATACAACTATTACACTCCACCGAAGCCCAGTATTCTGCGGCCGAAAACACCAGTGTAAGAGCCGATGTACATAAAGCCTACATTGAAGCTCTCCATGTTGTGCCACAAAGCCTCTGAATGGTGGTGTTGCGAGCTTTTATCTTGGCTGATGGGTTGGCGGAGGTTTTTTGTAGGACAGAATGCGGCCGAGTGTCATGTCTGGATAGTTGCGGTATTTCTGCTCTTGATTTAAAAATAGCTGACCGCACCCTTAAGAGGGAGAGGGCCTACAACTCAACTCTGCGAGCGATCCACTGATTGCGAGGTTGAAGCAGACACATCGAAGACAGAGTCAACCTATAACCAGATATAGCGATGCCGTGAGCACCATCGACGTCACAGCCGACAGCTGTAAAGTATTTAAGGGCATACCAGCAACCCACAAGCAATCATTCCACGGGACACTGGGTTTGGTAGAAAGTTCATGACTTTATAACCACTTGACACTGTTGGAAGCGAGAGAACTTTTATTTAGCGTTACCACTGCGAAACGCTGCATTCCTAACCTAACATTCAAGTTTATTAAGTGTCTGTTGCCACTGAAACGAGGGAAGGTAACAAGGAAGGTCGACAACGAGCCCATTACAGATGAAGAGCAAGCTCGGAATGCGGATGGATGAGAAAGTAAAAAATGTCTCCGAATACTTTTTAAGAGGAAACACCCAGGAATTTACTTTGAGTGTTTGTAGGAAGTCTGGATAACCGGACAGTGATGTGAACAGATTTCTTCCCGAATATGGGTACTGTCTGACGGATGCATCAGGTCACTCTGTTTGGAAACAAGTGTGTTGACACGATATGACACACATCGGTAGAAATTGCATCTTTTTCTGATAACTTACCACATGGGAATCGTCTTCTGTTTTCCTCGTGCTGAATGTTATTTCTCGGGGACGTTATTGTGGGGACGTGAACAGAACGGGACAATATCAACGGCAAATCACAATGTCCCCTCGCTAAACTGAACGCAAAGGAGTCACCAATTCGCTTAGCCCAGTAACGAACATCGAGGGTGCGGTATCTATGTACCGCCTGTGGTATAAAGAGTAGGCATATATTATCACAATTAGTTCTGGAAAAATTCATAAAGGATTTTGTTGACGAAGTTTGTGTGGTAACTTTTGAGAAATGCAGCAATAGGGAAAGTGTTTCTTGAAGTTTTCCCGGAGGACTGAATATTTCATCGTCTTTCTGGTGTGCATCTAGGATAGAATTATTTCTCCTTCCGATATTTCTGTTGAGAACCTTACAGCCATTTTCATCTACGTCTACGTCCACACTTCGAAAACCACCTTACGGTGTGTGGGAGATTGTACTCTGTGTACCATTTTCATATCCCCGTTTTCCTGTCAGGTGCAGTTGGCGGGAAAAACGATTACTGGCAAGCCTTCGTATGATCTCGAGTCTCTCTAATTTTATCTTGATCGTTCCAGCACGAGATGTACCTAGAGGATAGCAATACGTGGTGCATTCAAGTTCTAAGGCCTCCGATTTTTTTTCTAATTAACTACTCACCCGAAATCGATGAAACTGGCGTTACTTCTCGACGTAATCGCCCTGCAGACGTACACATTTTTTACGACGCTGACGCCATGATTCCATGGCAGCGGCGAAGGCTTCTTTAGGAGTCTGTTTTAACCACTGGAAAATCGCTGAGGCAATAGCTGCACGGCTGGTGAATGTGCGGCCACGGAGAGTGTCTTTCATTGTTGGAAAAAAACAAAAGTCACTAGGAGCCATGGCAGGTGAGTAGGGAAGCATGAGGAATCACTTCAAAGTTGTTATCACGAAGAAACTGTTGCGTAGCCTTAGCTCGATGTGCTGGTGCGTTGTCTTGGTGAAACAGCACATGCGCAGCCCTTCCCGGACGTTTTTGTTGCAGTGCAGGAAGGAATTTGTTGTTCAAAACATTTTCGTAGGATGCACCTGTTACCATCATTTTTTCAGCACTGGCGGTTATCCGAAATTTTTTTGGTGGCGGCGAATCTGTGTGCTTCCATTGAGCAGACTGGCGCTTTGTTTCTGGATTGAAAAATGGCATCCACGTCTCATTCATTGTCACAACCGACGGAAAGAAAGTCCGATTCATGCTGTCGTTGCCCGTCAAAATTGCTTGGCAACATGCCACACGGGCAGCCATGTCGTCGTCCGTCAGCATTCGTGGCACCCACCTTGATGACACTTTTTGCATTTTCAGGTCGTCATGTAGGATTGTGTGCACAGCACTCACAGAAATGCCAACTCTGGAGGTGATCTGTTCAACGGTCTTTCGGCGATCCCCCAAAACAATTCTCTCCACTTTCTCGATCATGTCGTCAGACCGGCTTGTGCGAGCCCGAGGTTGTTTCGGTTTGTTGTCAGACGATGTTCTGCCTTCATTAAACTGTCGCACCCACGAACGCACTTTCGACACATCCATACCTGCATCACCACATGTCTTCTTCAACTGTCGATGAATTTCAATTGGTTTCACACCACGCAAGTTCAGAAAACGAATGATTGCAGGCTGTTCAAGTAAGGAAAACGTCGCCATTTTAAGTATTTAAAACAGTTCTCATCCTTACCGCTGGCGGTAAAATTCCATCTGCCTTACGGTGCTGCCATCTCTGGGACGTATTGACAATGAATGCCACCTCGTTTTAAAATAATGCGCATGTTTCTATCTCTTTCCAGTCCGGAGAAAAAAAATCGGAGGCCTTAGAACTTGAATGCACCTCGTATATCGGCCGGCTCTTCTAGGAGCGCACACTGTGTGATCAAAAGTATCCGGACACCTTCCTGCAAATGACTTACAAGTTCGTGGCGCCCTCCATCGGTACTGCTGGAATTCAATACGGTGTTGGCCCTTTCTTAGTCTTGATGACAGCTTCCACTCCCTCAGGCATATGTTCAGTCAGGTGCTGGAAGGTTTCTTGGGGAATGGCAGCCCATTCTTCACGGAGTGCTGTACTGAGGATAGGTGTCGATGTCGCTCGGTGAGGCCTGGCACGGCGTTCCGAAACATCTCAAAGGTGTTCTTTAGGATTCATGTCAGGATTCTGTGCAGGGCAGTCCATTACAGGGATGTTATTGTCGTGTAACCACCCCGCCACAGGCAGTGCATTACGAACGGGTGCTCTAACGTGTTGAAAGATGCAGTTCCCATCCCCGAACTGCACTTCAACAGTGGGAAGCAAAAAGCTACTTAAAACATCAATGAAGGCTTGTGCTGTGATAGTGACACGCAAAACAACAAGGGATGCAAGCGCCCTCCATGAACAACACTACTACACCACAACAACACCGCCTCAGAACGTTACGCTACAAACGCTGGCAGATGACGTTCACCGGGAAATCGCTATACCCATACCCTGCTATCGAATCGCCACTTTGTGTGCCGTGATTAGTCAGTCCACACAACGTTTTTCCACTGCTTAATCGTCCAATCCTTACAATCGTTACACCAAGCGAGGCCTCGTTTGTCATTTACCGGCATGATGTGTGCCTTATGAGCTGTCGCTCGACCATGAAATGCAAGTTTTCTCACCACCCGCCAAACTGTCATAGTACTTGCAGTGTATCCTGATGCAGTTTGGAATTCCTGTGTGATGGTCTGGATAGACCCTCTTCAACTGTCGGCGGTCTGTGTCAGACAACAGACGAGGTCGACGTGTAGGCTTTTGTGCTGTACGTGTCCCTTCACTTTCCCACTTCACTATCACGTCGGGAACAGTGGACCCAGGGATGTTCAGGAGTGCTGAAATCTCGCGTACAGACGTATGACACAAGTGACACCCAATCACCTGATCACATTCGAAGTCGGTGATTTCCGCGGAGCGCCCCCTTTTGCTCTCTCAGGATGTTTAATAACTACTGACGTCGCTTATATGGAGTACCTGGTATTAGGTGGCAGCTCAATGTCTATTTGGGGAATCCGGATACTTTTGATCACATAGTGTATATGCTCTCAGAACTTAAGCAGTAGATGCAGAATACCTGCTTAGCAGTGTCTGCCTCTAGAGTTGGCTGAGCATTTCCGTGACGTTTTCGTGCTTGCTAAATGTAACTGTAACGAAACGTGCTGCTATTCTTTTTATCTTCTGTATTTGCTCTAGCAATCCCTTCTGGTACGGATCCCAAACTGAGAGCAATATTTAAGTACTGGTAGAACGACTGTTTCGTAAGTTGTTGCCGGACTACTTTTCCCGAGCATTCTTCCGATGATTCTCAGTCTGGCATATGCCTTACTCGCGATTACTTTAATATGGTCGTTTCCACTTTAAACTGCTCAGTATACATGCCCTTAAATATTTTGTCAAAGAATCTTCTTGCAATGATTGTTGTGCAATTTTGTAATCATGCAATGGAGGTTCATTCTGACGCAGTAGGTTACATCTGTTTATGTTGGCTCTCCCTGCAGCAAGCGTCGATCCTCTGGAAGTCATCCTGCAATTCGCTACAATTTTCTCGCCTCGTGACTTCTCCGTATACAACAGCATCATCCGCGAAAAAGCCTCACGGAACTTCCAATGTTATGTGCTGGGTTATTTACATATATTGAGAGAAGAAACCGTCCTACAACACATCCCTGGGTCACGGCAGAAGTTACCTTTACGTCAGGCGATTTCTCTTCGCTTAGAATGACATGCTGTGTTCCGTTTGCTAGAAACTCTTCACTCCAATTACACAGTTCGTCTGCCATTTTCACACGATAGCTCTGAACCCACTTTGATTCCGAAACACGAGATTTTCTGTCTCCAGAAATGACATAGTACGCTGCCATGACTCATGTTCCCAAATTCTGCAACACACAGATGTAAGAGATAAATGCCTTTAGTTTTATTAGTTTGTTCGACGGCTCTTTTTCTGAACAGGAATGACCTGTGCTTTTTTTCAATCATTGTGAACACTTCGCTCCCCTAAAGACCTACCTGGTAGAAGAGGGGCTAGATCTTTCAAAGGTTCTGCGTGAAACCCAAATGGTATCCCGTCAGGTCCAGAGGCCTTTCCCCTGTTGAGCGATTTCAATTGATTTTCTGTTCCCTAGCCACTTATTTCTGTATCTGTCATTTTGTCATTCGTGCTGCGATTTAAAAGAATAGGTACAGTGTGGTCTCCCTCTGTGAAACAGTTTCTTAAAGACGTTTAGTATCTCGCTCGTTGTCAGAATTTAAACAACTTGACTCAGTACTGTGGAGTAAATGGGCTTGCACCAGAGATAACATTGTCGACAACAAGAGCGTCACTCGTAGATAAAACTTTATGCGTCTATGAGTAAATCGAAGCACGCGCACAATCAGCAAGAAAAGTGAATGGTTTCCTGATTTGCCCAGCTGGAAACCCTCGCCTGGGTTCAGCGAATTGTGTGCTGATTGTATTACCACAGCTGCCTTGTCCGCTGAATCCTATTACGATGAAGCAGTGTCCAGTATCTTGACTTTCCCGTAATCCGTGGAATGGAGAGGGGGAAATACGAGTACATTGTTCAGCCACTGCACGTTTGTTGGGCTGTAGAAGGCGGGCGTATCGCTGCTGTTCGATGCACCGTTCTTGCATACTGCGTATTTTTTGTCCTTATCACACTGGCAAGTAAATATGGATACGTAAGACATCAATTCAAGAGAGCTCTGCAAACACAAACACCAGACCAACCAAAGGAAGAGCAAGAAGGAAGATATGTACAGTTCAGTTTCCACGAAGCAAACATTTGATGCCTAATATTGAAAACAAAAGAACCTCAACATGAAACGCGTGATATCAAAATGCAAACACTTTATTTTCTGGCTTCTATTAACAGTTCCAGTTGCAAATAATTAAGTAACAGTTCAAGAAAAATCCTCTTTGATTATTTCATCAAATACGCAGAATTAATTACGTAACAGGAGTCAATGCAACCAAGTGAGATCAGCACAATGGCAAGAGGGTAAAGAACAAAAAGAGCAAAAGATCAGAGAAAAAGACAGCAGTGCCCGTTTTTCACTGATATCTATACTAATTACACAAATATTATCTTCGTTTCACTGTCGATATATTATCCAGAGGTGTCTGGCATAGTTACAATACTTCGGGTAAATTTCGTGCAAAGGTTGGGGACGTTATAAAATGTCTTAACCAGTGTAGTGATTACTTTTGAAAGGGAATTATTGCATGGTCCCGTAGGGGCTAGCGTTCGGTTTTCATTTGACTGTCCTTTATATTTTCTACGACTGTCGGATTACTATCATAGATAACGAAGGCAATTTTATGCCTGTGCATTGTTGAGCAAGATCCTACAACACAATGCCCAGATTTAGAATCAACATTTCAGCGACGATGTTATTATTTATAAACATCTCAATTTAGCCGAATATCTCCAATAATATACACCGCATTTACTTTTCAAAGCAGATCGACGGTCGGTCGCTGTAGGTAACCCACTTCAGTAGTGCCAACATGCGGAATTCACAAGTGTCTGGCTAGTATACGGAGTCAGCCAGTCTGCTTTCTCTCCACGAGGGTATCCGTTTATTAATACAAGTTCAGCTTTCCCTCGCTTTTAACACTTTAAGTAAAGCCACTAGTCTGAAGAGGACGTTACCTCGATGACTGGCTTTGGAAACAGGTTTTGTTAATGTGCATGTTGTTTCTACTCTTCCGTACCGTCAGACTTCAAGAAGAATTTAATAATTCTATTTAGAAAGAGGGCAGGTACTGACCGATATGAATACTACCGAATCATGCGTTTAAATAAATAATGAGTACAAAATAGGGACACGAACTATTCACAGCAGAATGGGAAGAATGATAGAAGCCGGCCTCGTGGCAGACTAATTTTATTTCCGAAGGAATGTAGGAACACGAGAGGCAACACTGATCCTACGACTTACCTTAGAGGATAGGTTGAAGAAAAGCAAGCCTACGATTTCTAGATTCGGAGAAAGTTGGAGGGTACCAGAGATAAAATTCCGAGATTGAAAGGTGATTTACAACTTGTACAGGAAACAGACTGTAATTACAAGAGTCGAAAGACTAGAAAGAGCTGGAGTGGTTCAAAAGGCAGTGAGACAGATCTGTAGTCTATGCTCGATGTTATGCACTCTGCACAATGAGCAAGCAGCAAGAAAGCTAACAAAACATTGGAAAGGCAGTTAATGTTCAGGAAGTAGCTTTAAGCTTTGTCGACGACATTGTAATTATCTCAGGGACAGAAAAAGCCTTTGAAGAGCAGTTGAACGGAACGGATGATATAATGTGAACACCAACAAAAGTGAAACAAAGGTAATGAATCTAGTGGAACTAAACTACATGGTGCTGAAGGAGTAAGATTAGGAAATTAGAGGCTATAGATAATAGATGAGTTTGGCTGTTTGGGCTGCAAAATAACAGATTATGGCCAAAGTAGAGATGATATAAAATGCAAACTAGCAATAGCAAGAACAGCGTTTCTGAAGACGAATATTTTGTTAACATCGAATATAGATTTAAGTGTTGGGAAGTGAAACTTGGACGATAAACAGTTCAGAAAGCTCGAGAAGAAAAGCTTTTGAAACGGATGCTACAGCGGAATGCTGTACATTAGACTAGTAGATTAAATAACTAATGAGAGAGTCCTGAATGTGAAATTGATTAAAAGAAGGGATCAGTTAATGAAAGGCAGATGCTTAGCCATCAATGTATCATCAGTTTAATAATAAAGGAGAGAGGGAGAGAGAGGGGGGGGGGGAAGTTGTAGAGAGAGTCAAAGGAATGAATACAATTAGCAGGTTGTAATTGATGTATATTGCAGTTGGTATTCGGCATCAAACCAGTCTTTGGACTGAAGGCCGCCATCACTAACACCACCACGGCGACGACGACGATAACAGTAACAGCAATAACAACAAACGGTTCAAATGGCCCTGAGCGCTATGGGACTTAACATCTGAGGTCATCAGTCCCCTAGAACTTAGAACTACTTAAACCTAACCAACCTAAGGACATCACACACATGAATGCCCGGGGCAGGATTCGAACCTGCGACCGTAGCAGCCGCGTGGTTCCGGACTGGAGTGCCTAGAACCGCTCGGCCGCAACGGCCGCCCGCAACAACAACAACAATAATTCAACACCAACAATTTCTTGTTCTTTGAAAACATGTCATTTCATCAGTCTGCCTGATTTCTAACAAGCACAACAATCACGGTGAACACTGATGCCAACGAATTCAAGCCACGAATCCACTTTTACGGAGTGCCAGTTTAATTCTTCAGTATATGGGAAATCTGACTTATTAATATCTTATGCTTGTGATGATGTGAAATTAAATTTTGTGTCTAACCTGCAGAAATCAAATTTGGTCTACTCTTTGGTCAGATGTTAAATACTTACAGGTGAAGTCTTTAAATGATACTTTTTATGTTTCATGTTTCCAAATCAAATATTAGGAACTAAAGCAGCGATTTTATGTTGTAATTCTAAACGCACTGAAATCTGAAATTCATTGTAAATGCAGTAAAAACTCTATTGGGTAGAATAACAATAGTGTGAATATTTTGTTGTTGTCGTGTATGACATTTTTTTAACTCCGTTCTATCTACAAATAATTGTAATGTTATTTCACGTGATTTCTCATTCTCTGGCCCGAAAATTGCAAACTGACTCTTTTTAACTGTCTGACAAATAATTTTTAGTTTGAACCATTATTTATAGAATTTAGTCTGACCAGGCTAAAAGGCGCGTTGATGAATTTTCACATGAATCAGGAGAGTCCTGGTGCAACGAAGAAGTTTTGTATAGTGAGAAATATATTTACGTTTACATGGAGACTGTGGATATAATTCCTACAAATCTCGTAACACGAAAACGGACATCACTACTTACGTGCGCTATGGTTACAACTGTTTTCATATTACGAGATTTCTAGGAACTCTTTTTTTATGATGATGCGAGCTGCTTCCTCAGTTACTTTCCTGAAATGCCAATAGAAGTGGCGGCCTCTTGGTGGCTGAGGTTGGAAGGACAGCTCATTTTGAATATTAATGTCCACTATGAAGGTACGTCGAGAGCAAATTGTTCCTCTACTGTGCCACCACACTAGTAGATTTACCAGACTATCCCTTAAAAATTCATACCAGATTTTGTTTCCACATTTGATTATTGATATGCAGTACTCGTTTCATTAATTCTAATTATTTTTCTTCTGTTCGAATTTAATTCTCAGAGATTCAGAGACAGATCATTGATTTCGGATAAAGGCCTGTTGGAAACCGATGTACCGGCTACCGTATTGTTAATTTTAATTACACCGAGCAGTACTTTGTTCGGTTCACATACAAAGCGCAGGCGTGCAAAGTTTCTAGAAAACTCTATAATGTTGTTCACGCAACTTAAGTGGTTGGAAGAGTGGCTTTGCACTCTAGAGAATGAGTTCAAGGTGTAGAAGTCGCACAGCACGAAGAAGCAAGGTTTGACGTCAACAGCAAAATTATTACTCTATAGACCGACAACACACAAACGCTGAGCCACATTACAAACCCAGTCTGTTTTTGACGTGGTCCATCTTATCCTAGTAACTACTAATGCTTATCCAATGATTTACGGGGAAATGACAGATTTTTAGACTACTTGCACGTATCATTGTACTGCATGTATGGTGGCAGAGCCTTTAAGCAACAGATTAGGTCACACCTAGGACGACGATGAATAACGTTCCGCTTTGGAAAGATTTCCTTCCTCATATTCCAAGAGTAAAAGACTGGATCTGACTGGTTACCTGCAAACCGACAAGAAAATTAAGTGTTGACCTTTGTTTCATGTGATCTAGGCCGTAGTCCAAGACACGAGCATTGCTTAATGTTTCGCATTTCTGTGTTAGAGTGCAATGGCGTTTTCGATTCCTATTTATCAATGATCTGTCTTCGAAACAACGTTACCGTTTATTTTAAGCAAACTGCATCGAATACTTCATCCATGTATAGAGTTAAAAAATAATAATACGTAACTTCCAGAATGGATTTTTCACCCTACCACGGTATGTGAGCTAAAATGAAACCTCAGAGGAGATTGTTTGATCTCTAAAAGGAAAGTTCCCGAGTTCGAATCTCCATTCGGCACACAATTCTAATCTGCCAGGAAGTTTCATTAGTCACCTTGTTATTGCGCTGATGCTCTCATTGCCTTCTGTGACATACGACGTTGATCTCGGGTCCTATTTTTAGCACGAAGAAACGTTAACTGGTAAAAGGACTGTGTTATTCACGTCGCTTCCAATGATTATTCAATGAAATACACTTTGTAAACTTTGAAATAACTATCTTCACTATTATTCGTACGCATTGAAATATTTACACAAATTACTTCTACCTTCAGCAATATTATATAAACGCATTAGCCCCATTTAAAACAACTCGTCCACCAAGACTGTAAATTTCACGTTGCATTTTTAATTTTCGTGAATGCCGATGTGTTGGTGCGTAAGAGAGGGTTATGCCACCATCAATAGATAGGCTTTGTCAGTTTCTCTGATTTCTTTTCTAAGTGTGCTATAGGGTATTTGTTGTGTGCGTTGAGTGCTCCTATCTCCGAAATTATTGTTAACGTTACTGTTGGTTAATTGATCCGTAAATATTTTTCCCCAGTGGCGTTTCTGTACTAGCCTATCAACTAAGTAGAGGTCACCAGTGACCTTGAGCAGCAGTCCGATTCTCAAGTGATAAGTTGATATCTCATTCGGAAATTTTTATGTAAAAATAGAGAAATAGTGTTACCACTACATCTACAATTACATCCACATTCATACTATGCCAACTTCGGTGAATTGCATGACAGGGTGTACATTTAGAATTACCAGTTATTGAGGTTTCTTCCTATGCGCACTGTAATTAGTCAAATCTTTTATAGTCCCTATGGGAGAGACACGTAGAGGGCTGTATATATTCCAGGGTCACTCATGATGTTTGAGAGTTAGGTGGAATGGCGTTCTGACTTGGAGTTGTGAAAACTTAGCCTCAGGTATAACAACAATTTATTTAATTATCCAGAATATCAGTATAAAAAACATAAATCACTATGACAAAAATGTTAATTCTTTGTAGCCACAATAACCTTAGGAGGACCAAAATAATATTAAAAAATTTCTTCTTTAAAATAGCAGTATCTACTATACACTACTGACCATTAAAATTGCTACACCAATAAGAAAAGCAGATGATGAACGGGTATTCATTGGACATATATATTATACTAAAACTGACATGTGATTACATTTTCACGCAATTTGGATGCATAAATCCTGAGAAATCAGTACCCAGAACAACCACCGTGTCTGGCCGTAATAACGGCCTTGATACGCCTGGGCATTGAGTCAAACAGGGCTTGGATGGCGTGTGTAGGTACAGCTGCCCATGCAGTTTCAACACGATACCACAGTTCATCAAGAGTAGTGACTGACGTATTGTGACGAGCCAGTTGCTCGGTCACCATTGACCAGACGTTTTCAATTGGTGAGAGATCTGGAGAATGTGCTGGGCAGGTCAGCAGTCGAACATTTTCTGTATCCAGAAAGTCCCGTACAGGACCTGTAACATGCTGTAATGCAATATCCTGCTGAAATGTAGGGTTTCGCAGGGATCGAATGAAGGGTAGAGGCACGGGTGGTAACAAATCTGAAATGTAACGCCCACTGTTCAAAGTGCCGTCAATGTGAACAAGAGGTGACCGAGACGTGTAACCAATGGCACCCCATACCATCACGCCGGGTGATACGCAAGTATGACGATGACGAATACACGCTTCCAATGTGCTTTCATCGCTATGTCGCCAAACACGGGTGCGACCATCACGATGCTGTAAACAGAACCTGGATTCATCCTAAAAAATGACGTTTTGCCATTCGTGCAGCCATGTTCGTCGTTGAGTACACCATCGCAGGTGCTCCTGTCTGTGATGCAGCGTCAAGGGTAACCGCAGCCATGGTCTCCGAGCTGATAGTCCGTGCTTCTGCAAACGTCGTCGAACTGTTCGTGCAGATGCTTGTTGTCTTGCAAAACGTCCCCATCTGTCACTCAGGGATCGAGACTTGGCTGCACGATCCGTTACAGCCATGCGGATAAGATGCCTGTCATCTTGACTGCTAGTGATACGAGGCCGTTGGGATCCAGCACGGCGTTCCGTATTGCCCTCCTGTACCCACCGTTTCCATACTCTGCTAACAGTCATTGGATCTCGACCAACTCGAGCAGCAATATCGCGATTCGATTAACCGCAATCGCGATAGGTTACAATCCGACCTTTATCAAAGTCGGGAAGGTGATGGTACGCATTTCTCCTCCTTAGACGAGACATCACAACAACGTTTCACCAGGCAAAGCCGGTCAACTGCTGTTTGTGTATGAAAAATCGGTTGGAAACTTTGCTCATGCTCTGCACGTTGTAGGTGTCGCCACCGGCGCCAGCCTTCTGTGAATGTTCTTAAAAGCTAATCATTGGCATATCACATCATGTTCTTCCTGTCGGTTAAATTTCGCGTCTGTATCACGTCATCTTCGTAGTGTAGCACTTTTAATGGCCAGTAGTGTAATAAGTTGGTGCATAAGTTCGTACCGTTTTTCCTTATGTTTAATTAACATGACAGATACACATGACATGGACGTTAGACATCAATAATATTTCCGACCTCACTATTTACAAGTCTACTAACGCTGGGGTAACTTTCAGTTACCTCGACTGTAGAAATAACCTAGTTTTGAGGCGAAGAGCTGGTCGAGCCATGTCCGGAGTGCATTTTCATCCGGAAAGGAATTTCCTTGATTGTTGTTCGATAGAGAGCGGAAAGGTAAATAAGGTGGGCGCGGAATCTTTTCTCAATCCAAGTCTTGTGTAACGTTTTCTGTCAGTCCAGCAGAATGCGAGCGATGGTTATCGTGGCGTAGCATCACTTCACGTAGTCTTCCTGGTCACTGTTCTTCGACTACGTCTGTAAGACGTCTCAGTCGTTGACAGTAAATGTCAGAAGCTCGGGGAAACAATTCGTAGTACACCACACCGTCACTGTTCCACCAGATGCGTGACATTTTCTTTTGTGGATGAACGCAGATTTTAATACGGGGAGTTGCTTCTTTGCTTTGGCTCAAGCATTCCATTTTTTCCCTTATGTTTGCATAAAGACACAATTTCTCGTCACCAGTAACGGTGCAGCGTTGGTCATACGTGTAACTGGATTACTGACCATTTAGAAATAAGCGTAGGTTGTTGGGTAGTGTTGTTAGTTGTTGATGTATTGCGGATTAGGTATAATTAGCGCTTAAGGAACAAGGAGGAATTAACTGCTGTATTAATTACCAATTTAAGTGAAACTTCCTGGCAGTTTAAAACTGTGTGCCCGACCGAGTCTCGAACTCGGGACCTTTGCCTTTCGCGGGCAAATGCTCTACCATCTGAGCTACCGAAGCACGACTCACGCCTGGTTCGCAGAAGAGCTTCTGTAAAGTTTGGAAGGTAGGAGACGAGATACTGGCAGAAGTAAAGCTGTGAGTACCGGGCGTGAGTCGTACTTCAGTAGCTCAGATGGTAGAGCACTTGCCCGCGAAAGGCAAAGGTCCCGAGTTCGAGTCTCCGTCGAGCACACAGGTTTAATCTGCCAGGAAGTTTCATATCAGCAAACACTCCGCTGCAGAGTGAAAATCTCATTCCAGCAATTTAAGTGTTTTCTAGTTCGAATATTAGGACTTACTAGTGTCCTTACTGCTATGTAGTCGGTTTAAGTGTTGTTCACGAGGCGACCGATTACGAGCAAACAGAGATGCCCATACATAAAGTCGCTGATTTTTACGATTTTGACTGAGAGCATGCGGTGCCCATACATCCGATTTTTCAACCTTCTCCATTGCTACAAAATGTCTCACGATGGTGGAGTGATCATAGTTCATCACTTTTGTTAGTTCTCGAGTAACTGATGTTTATCATTGTGGATTAATACGTTTAAAAGACCTTCATCAAACCCAAAGGTCTTACTGGACGTGGAGGGTCACTAATGGCAAAACGATCTTCTTGAAAACAGAAAACCATTTTCTTCCCGTGCTCTGTTCAGCGATATTATCCACAAAAACAGCTAAAATATTACTTGCTGCATCCGCTGCGGCTAGCCTTCTGTTGAAGACATACTGAAGAATATGTCGGGAATGTTCCGATTTCTCCACTTCGCAGCCGGCCGGAGTGGTCGTGCGGTTCTAGGCGGTACACTCTGGAACCGAGCGACCGCTATGGTCGCACGTTCGAATCCTGCCTCGGGAATGGATGTGTGTGATGTCCTTATGATAGGTTTAATTAGTTCTAAGTTCTAGGCGACTGATGACCTCAGAAGTTAAGTCGCATAGTGCTCAGAGCCATTTGAACCATTCTCCACTTGGCACTCCATTTTATATCGTCCACAGCTCCACTTACTATCTCCAAATGACAAAATGTCAATATGTACACTCAGATAACAACAGTGAACTACAAGTAAAAAAGTGACAGTCGATAAATGAGTGCATATTAACTGGAATACCAACATTCGGAACAAAAACGCTCTGAACTTACGCACCAACCTAATAAAATAAGTAATCTCTCCCTACAATGGTAAGCACAATATAACAGGCAATAGTGTACAGTTCCCGAACTTAGTAGTGGGGACAGAAGCAAGTCCTTAAACTAGAAAATATTCAGCTTATATGAGATACACTATTAATACAGCCATTAACTACTCATTGCTCTCTAACTACTAATTACACCTAATCACCAAGACACCCGGTGCTAACAATACTATGCAGCTACCCATGCGTATGTGTAAATAATCAGTGAACCCGTTACACATATGATAAATCAGTCACATAATTCATTATAAGTATTTTCGGTACACTTATCCCAGCACTGGTTTGATTACAACAAAATCACAGCACAATTCTACATCACTGTTTACACAACAAAACCACTAATGCCGGCCGCGGTGGCCAAGCGGTTCTAGTCCCTTCAGTCCGGAGCCGCGGGATTGCTACGGTCACAGGTTCGAATCGTGCCTCGGGCATGGATGTGTGTGATGTCCTTAGGTTAGTTAGGTTTAAGTAGTTCTAAGTTCTAGGGGACTGATGTCCTCCGATGTTAATTCCCATAGTGCTCAGAGCCATTTGAACCATTTTTGAAAATCGCTAGTGCAATACAATCAAATTTCAAGTCTCATCTAATCGCACAATCGAACACTTATCATACACTGAAAATATCAAATCGCTTACTGACACAGAATTCACTATCGCACGCCCCACGAGCAATCCACAAACAAACCGCTAGAGAAAGCTAGCAAATTCCCGCAGCACAGTGAACTACATTAGGCAGCACTTAATGCACTTTCACACACTTGTACATAACTTTGGGCCTAGACTTGAAACCAGAGTCACCAGGATGCCGACATTAACAATAATAGCACTCTGACTGCGCTAATTGTAATCTGCTGAAGCCATCCTTCGCCTTCGCTGCAGTGTTCTGCGAGTGACCGCACAACGTGGCAACCGTTCCCTTCGGGTGCCGCCCACATGACAGCCGCCTATGATGACTGTTGTCCGTCCGGTATCGCTCCGTTCCAATTCCCTGATGCCCCACGGGCCCAGTCCCTCGAAGATCACCCTTTTTCGCGTCTCTCCGCTAAGTAACTCCATCACCGTCATCCATTCACTCAGTTGCGCGACGGCAGCGCTGGCGGTGGTGACGTGTCCTGCAGCAGCTGTGCTCTGGCGGCACAAGTGCTGCCTACCAAAGAACATCATCGTCGGCGGCGGTAAAACACTGTGCCGCTGGACACGGAACATTAATATAATAATCGTCTCAACTCCATCCGAACAAGCTTCGGAAGGCCCATCGGTACCTACCGGTCACCGTGTCTTCCTCAGTCGACAGTTGTCACTCGACAGGGAAATGGAGGGGCATGTGGTCAGCACACCTCTGACCAGGTCGTTGTCACCTTTCGTGACAGGAACCTCTACTCCTCAATCAAATAGCTCTTCATCTGTCCTCACAAGTGCTGAGTGCACCCCACGTGCCAACAGCGCTTAGCAGATCCGGACTATCACCCAACAAAGTGCTCGACAAGCCCTACAGCACTTAACTTCAGTGATCTGACCGGAACCGGTATTACCACTGCTCCAAGGCCGCTGACACTCACGCAATAATGCTAGTTGAAATTTTGTCAAATTTCATTCACAGAGTAGTTATAGACGTTAACTATTGCAGACTGCAAGCGTTTGCCAGTTCAGCCTCTTCGGTGTGTGTGTGTGTGTGTGTGTGTGTGTGTGTGTGTGTGTGTGTGTGTGTGTGTGAAGCTCTCCTGCAGGTCAGCCTCACCTGAAACCTTTAGTACTGCCATTCTTTGCGTATTTTGAATGTTACCTGTTCACAGCCTTTCAAGAGGGAGAGTGCCATAGAGGTGCCCAACTTTGTGACATTTTTTGAGGACTCTTAAACGTAATCCCCTCAGCATTTCACATGGGAGGCTACAGATTTTATTAGACGTATCTCTTCTTTCGAATTGTGTCTTTTCAAAAAACCTATCTCCTATAGGAGGGGATGGGGAATTTCTTTTGTGTATCATCTTGTTGACAGCGCAATAGCCCTACTAAGTGCCACATCCCATTCTACATGGAACATTCATGCATAGGGGATGTACCCCATTGTTGTATTGGCTTCAATGGAATATACCACACACTTTACTTGCTAAAAATTGTTAATTTAATCCACAACATCTCAAAAAATAAACTTTTTGATAGAAATCTTAAAACCAAATCGAATGTTCCTTGTAAGAATAGGAAAAAAACACACACATAGGCGCCCGCACACACACACACACACACACACACACACACACACACACACACACACACACACACACGAACACACACACAAACACGAACATGAAAGAAAGGGGACGGCACAAGGAAATTCACTGAATTAGGTTGACAACAAAGACTCATCGTGTGATCTCTCACGGTAGGTCGGTCCATTGGACTAACAATTTGATGTGCCTTGTACATTCTCTTATAGCTTTGGTAGTAGTGGTTGTCTACCCAGGGTCTCTAAGGATCAAAGATCAACAAAAACTTTTCATTTACATCCTTTTATAGAGCACTTTTCGACGTATTCCATACATTTTACTAGCCTGACGAGGAGTTATCATTTTATTCTTTACGTCATCCAAGATCTCTTCCAGCAGGTTCGATGAATATTTTTATGACTGTCCATATTTATTCTACTCTACCACGCCAGAAACCTTTTCTCTATGAAGGCGAAAAAAAATCCCGTAAATGTCCTAGAATTAGGCAAAAACTAGTGTCACATTGGTATGTAACTAACTTCTAATTTTTAACATAAAAGCCTACAAAACCTGATCAAACAAACAATTCAAATGGCCAACTGTCGTGTTTTATAGATATAATTGATATGAACATACAAATTCACGAAGTTTCTCAAGACACTGGAATAGTGAAGACAAAAGGTGCTATATCAATCAGTTTAGCACACTGCAACTCACCTTGGATTTCTTAAACGTGTAGAAACTTGTAGTTAAGGTAGATACCAAACGGAATCTGTTCTTCCAGACAGTTGCCACAACCTCCTGCCTTTTTTTCCGAAGCTTAAGCTTGTCCACCACAGCCTGTGGAGGGCTCTCTATGTGGAAAACCTTGAGTATCACATAGAAGCCTGTCACATAGTTGGTCAGTTTTACGGCACTAACTGAGGGCTCAAATGTCACAGGTAGCGATGACCCTTTTGAAAATCTGTTGTGTAAGACGCACAAATATTGCATCCATACGTCGAGGACGAGACGAATGTATACGCGATATATGAGCACTTTGTAGCGAACCAGACACCACGTAGCGAGATAACTAGCTATGAATTTGGAATGATAGTTGCTGCAAGACGCATGGTTCATCGCATATCGGGGATTACGTAAGATGCGGGGCTTTCAGGGTCAAGGGAGTCAAGGCTGGATCTCGAAGAGAATTTTCTTATAAGTCGACCACATGTGGTTAACGAACGGATGTCGTATTATTTGCATTGACTCATACACAGCGATCAAAGGCCTGCTATGTCAGATCACTGCTGATCTGAATGCATTTTAGTCAGGCGCATGACCCACGTAGGCTTCAGAAACCGAGGATTGATTCGTGACGCAGTGCCTTCGAACGAAACTTGGTCACTAAGGTTAGATCGTCAGTCTATGGAAGGGAGGCCGCCAAGACATTACGTCAGCCCTTTGTGCTGTGAGCAGCCTTGGGCTAACCGCACTGCAGTAAAAACGAACAGATCTGCTACGTCGTCGCTGGGGCGGGCAGTGTACCCTGCTAGCCACGGCACACAAGCATGTAGGTGACCCAGAGAGCTGCGCGCAACGCAGGCGTAGGTAGAGTCACCGCGGTTAAATGTCAAAATTCGGAAAATGCTGAGGAAGCACAGAGTCTTGCACTCTCTGTCCAAAGAAGAACGTGCAAATGACGACAGGCAGAAGTTAGTAGAGATTCCTGCGTGTGTAAAAAGATCGATGCTCGAAGCATTCAACAACTTCCATCATCATCCTTTTCTCGGGTTGTCAGCAAGATCTTATGATAAAGATCTTGCTGACAACACGAGAAAATTAAGGCACTAAGTAAAATCGCTAAGCAGGTCATAGTCTTATAACCATTAACTCGTTAACCAGTCAGGTGTGCCAATACAAGACACTGAAAGATACCTGAAGTGTAAATTTCGCGTTTAAGATATCATTCACGCAGGTGGATCGTACAAATATACCGTTGTTTGACCGTCCCACATACTCCCGTATGGAGGGCATAGTAACAGAGAAACAACAAAAAGAGATGAAAACAAATAAGTCACCAGGTCCAGTTGGAATCCCAGTTCGATATTACAGAAAGTTCTCTACGGCATTGGCCCCTTACTTACCTTGCATTTATCGCGAAACTCTCGCCCACCGAAAAAGCCAAATAGACATGGGAAAAAAAGAAAAAAGCCACAGGTGACTTATGTATAACACATGGGTAAAATAACAGACCAATATCCTTAAGAACCGTTTCGGCAGAACCTATTCTGATTTCGAATATAATAAATTCTCTTGGGAAGGAAAAGCTTCTGTCCACAAATCAGTTCATATTTAGAAACTATCGGTCGTGCGACACTCAGCTTGTCCTTTTCCCTCATAACATCCTCAGAACCATAGATGAGTGGTAAAAGGCAGATTACATATACCTAGATTTTCGGAAAACATTTGACATGTTGCAGCACTGCAGACTTTTAATGAAGGTCTGTGCATAAGTGATATTTCTTAGATACGTGTCTCCAAGACTTCTTACCTAATACGAGGGTCAGTCAAAAAGTAATGCCTCCTATTTTTTTTTCTACATTTAAATGTCAGGAAATTTAAATGCAATTACATAGGTTGAAAACCACAACATTGAGGATCATTTTGTCATTTTTCAATGTAATCTCCGCCCATCTCTACAGTTTTGGTCCATCTTTGAACAAGGGCATGTATCCCAACACGGTAAAAATCACAGCTCTGCTTCCTAAGCCATTGACGCACGGATGTTTTGACGGCCTCCTCATCTTCAAAATGAATCCCACGATGAGCTTCTTTTAGTGGCCCGAACAGATGGAAGTCTGATGGTGCCAGGTCAGGGCTGTATGGGGGATGAGGCAAAACTTCCCATCCAATTTTGACAATCTCGTCAGAGGTGTGACGACTGGTGTGTGGTCTTGCATTGTCATGCAAAAGAAGAACATCTGCCATTGATTTTGTTGGGCGAACTCGCTGAAGACGTGCTTTAAGTTTTTTGAGGGTTGTGACGTATTGAACAGAATTTATTGTGCATCCCTGCTCCAAAAAATCTACCAGAATCACACCCTCTGTATCCCAGAAAACTGTTGCCATAACTTTCCCTGCCGATCGCACAGTTTTGAATTTTTTCTTCCTCGGCGAGCTTGTGTGACGCCACTCCATTGACTGCCTCTTTGATTCGGGTTCAAAAAAATGCACCCATGCTTCGTCCCCGGTCACAATTTTTTTCAGAAACTCATCTCCCTCCAAACGGAAGCGCTGCAAGTGTTGGGAGGCTATGGTTTTCCTTGCCTCTTTATTCTGATCGGTTAACATTCTTGGAACCCACCGTGCACAAACTTTTGAGTACCCCAATTGTTTAATAATCGTGATCACACTGCCTTTACTAAGAGAAATAATGCGACACACTTCATCTGCAGTCACCCGACAGTCACCACGAATGATGTCATCAACTTGCTGAATGTTGTGTGGAGTCACTGCACTCACCGGCCTGCCGCTCCGCTTTTCGTCAGTCAACGGTGTTTGCCCTTCAGCTTCCTTACAACGACGAACCCATCGTCTAACAGTGCTGACATCCACTGTCACAACACCATACACCTTCTTCAGTCTTTCATGAATGCGTATGGGCGTTTCACCTTCTGCATTCAAGAATTCAATCACACAACGCTGTCTCAAACGAACATCGATGTCGGCCATCTTACAAACTTCTGCTGTGCTGCCACCTGTTGACACAGAAAGTTACTACTGCAGTGGATTGCAGAAGAAGGTTTGAGGAATGGCGCCAAATTCAAATTTTTCACTTAACTTAATTTTTTTAAGTAGAAAAAAATGGGAGGCATTACTTTTTGACCGACCCTCGTAGAGCCCAGGACCCTATCGTCAACGGCGAATGTTCGTCAGGGACAAAACTATCGCCAGGAGTGTCTCAGGAAAGCGTGACAGAACCGCTGTCTATACATATAAATGATCAGACGGACAGTTTGAGCAGAAATCTACAGCTGTTTGCTGATTACGTTGTGGTTTAAGGAAATGTGTCGTTGAGTGATCGCTTGACGACACAGACACTATTTCTTGTAAGTGAGATGAAAGGCAGTGTGCCCTAAGTGTAGGAAAATTTTAAGTTAATGAAAATGAGTAGAAAAAACAATCCCTTAATGTCAGAGTTCAGCATTAGTATTGGGCTACTTTTACAGTCACGTCGATTAAATATCTAGGGGTGGCGTTCAAAGAGATATGAAATGGAACGAGCAGTTACGGACGGTAGTTGGTAAGGCGAATGGTCGACTTCAGATTATTGTGAGAATTTTAGGACAGTGTAGCTCATCTGTAAGGGACAATCCAACTAAAACCAGCTAAGATAGAAGAAAGTAAGTATACTGGTTTTTATTTCAAAAGTAATCGCCGTAACTGTTAATCCATTTACCCCACTGTGAGACTAGCAGTTCACTACTATCGTAGAAAAATGTTTGCGGTTGCATAGGGAACAATGATTCTACTCGTTCCAAACAAACCGACGGCCACAAATGTCTTTCTCAAGGTACCCCAAAAATATGGAAATCGCGTAGGGAGGGATCGGGATTGCATGGACGATATGTATTGACTTCCCAGCGAAGCTTCTGCAGTGTACTTGACACAACCCTCGCAACATTTATGATATAAGCTAAGTAAAGGAAAGAGTGAGTGAAGTGACTGCATGATGTTTTGGATTAAATGACAAGAACAACCAGAATCATGTCTACTGACTTTACAAAGACGTGATTCGCTCCCAACATCACGCGGCGATGAATACATGTTCACTAATCTACAGAAAGATTAACATCACGCAGTTGTGAAAAAGTTAGCTGTAGAGCGCGAGAGTATCACCAGTAATTGAACAGAGTAATCCTGTATTTGAGCTATACTTTCTGATAATCACAATAAATGAAAGCAAGACTGCTATCCAGCCTCTAACACCACTCAACTGTCCGAAAATTCGGAAGCACCAGGAACAGAAAAACACTGTCAGAGCTACAAGCTGAAGTGCTCTAAAATCTCCTAAGCGGTGACTGAGCAATACGCTCAGAAACTTGTGCCCAAAAGCTTCCGCGAAACATCACAGAAAGATACTTCAAGAAACGTGACCGTCTGTAGTCGATGGTGGTTTCAGAAACGTCTTTTCCAGAGTACCTGCAAAGACTACTTCACGAGATAGCGAAATAATATGACTGAAAAATAGGCAACTTTCAAGTGTTTTAGGTTACTTTTAACTTTCTTTTAGGTGTTCCTTTTGCTTTGTCAAATCCACAAGACAGAGTTATTCGCTCAAGGAATCTACAGTATTTTATGGCGAGGAGAGCGGCGATCAAATGTAATATCATATGTTACGTAAAGCAAAACTTTCAGTTTAGTCTTGTGGTACGGGAGAGAACATTTTTTTAGATGCTTGTCTTCTCAAATAAAGGTCTAATGCTGATTGCACAATTTATATCATCATTTTGGATTTGACAGGTACAAGGAAACCAATGGTTTGAGGCTTATGCATAATAATCCTTTCCCCTAGACTCCTAATAAATGCACATACCCCCACCCGAAAGCCCGAAAAAATTGTTAACTGGCCTGTGTTTATTCCTGTTGAGCCATTCAGACGGTAACTATTGCCTCTTGCTATTAACGATTGTGCGTATTCGCTGTTTGACTCCCCAGTGCATTGTTGTTTTGAGTGTGTAAATCAGCGGCCACTCTGATTTGCATGCAGCCTTCTCTCTATCCCGGTGCCATCTACACTCAAGTTTTGCTGTGTCCGACCGTTCTAAGCCCTTCGTTACAGCAGAGGCCTCTGTGCTCTCTTGCAGAATTTATCTTCGTAGCGGAGCAGCTTACCGAGGCAACAGAGAGAGGAACCGGACTGGCATTGAGTTAGTAACTCCTGGGGCGACGCTGGGATTAGCATTCGCCACTCCCCAGAGCCGCTCCTCAATTCGTTTGTCCGCCTTCGCTTGCCTAAAGAATTAGATTACGTAACACAGCGAACGACGAAACGGCGAACAGCTTCAACAGAGCTCACTCTGGCATACAGGTTCTTCAAGGGTATACGGAACGCCCTATACTTACAACGTTAAATTGAGCTAAAAGTTAGAAACATTTTCGCATTTGTTGTTTGGACTCTTGATTTTTTCACAGAACGCAGAGATATGTTCTGCTGTTATGCTGAATTATTAATTTTGAAAAAATAATGTATAATTTTTCAGGGATTTTATTTTTTGTTAATGTTAAAAAAAGTTATACAATTTAACAAGAATTTTAAATTTTCCATCCATTAATACAAAATAATTCCACATATCTTTTAATTCAGATATATTAGAAGGTCTTAAGGAACAACTACAGAAAATTTCATCTTTCTACTATAAATAGGCCCTGAGAAAATGTACCTGATACACAAAAAAACCAAAGTTACGGGAAATTAGCTTCAAAGTTTTTACTTCAGTACAAGCGTGCTCCATAGCTTGTATCGTCATAATCGTCTAACAGCTTCCTCTTGATGGCTCTGATATGCTATCTAGCCATCTTTGAATACACTTTTATGGCATTATCTGAAGACCTGAGCCGTTCCTTGTTCAAACAAAGCGTGGCTGCGGCAGTTCGTAGTCCTACACAGAACCCCAACTTCTGCAGAACTTTGAACTTCGTTATATCACCTTAATTGAATGATGAAACAGCATCATAAACGCCAAAGTAAAGTGTGTTTATATCCACAAACACAGTTTTAGGTAGTCTATACCATATCACATAGTACACACACTCATTCGGATTTTGAGTCCGGCCATGAAGACATTTCTTTAGTAGACTAATATCTGCGAGGTCTCGGAATATTGGTTTTATTTCATCCATTATGGCAGGTGGCAGGTGATGAGGGTGACTGTATTTTTTCTTAGTTGCCTTGCCTCTGCTGTACTTGCACCAACTATCGTCTCCTTTCGGACATAGCCCATGTTGGGGATTCTCATTGTTTGAAGCCGTATGAAAAAACAGAGCCCAGACTGCTCTTCTCATTAATTCTGCATCTACTGTATTATTGCTAGACTATAGCACTTATGAATATGATCTATTGTAGCATCTGTCAGTCTATTTTTCCCATCTAAAGTTTTTCCATCGATCAATTTCTTTCCTTTCATGCTAGCCTTGAGCCGTCGAAGTCTTGATCCCGTCCTTTTCTGAACATGGCCAACACACTCCAGTTTGGAAATTTTCACATCGTTACCATAGGGTCTCAGTTCCTCAATTTCTTTGAAAGCCTTTGAGTCACCATCTCCAAGATAATTAATGTATCTAACATTGTACCATTTCACTGAGCGTTGATAAATACTTCTTACACCAGCAACTTCCAAACCACCATTTGACCCATAGTAATTTTCCATGCACTCCTCTTCATGTTTATTTTTCATTTTCTCCTTGCATCTGCAATGCTTGGAAAGTATTGCCACATCAACTACGTTACCAGTGTCTACACTTGTAGCTGTTACTACATCATTCAGAGATGTGTGGCCTCTCTTCTGCCAGCTTCAATCAAAAGCTATGGACAAGTCTCTGCTATTATTATTTTTAACAACTGCTTCCTCAACTGCATCTTTCATGTTTTCCTGTGCCACATCTTCTACAGCAGAGCCTATTGCATTTATGTGTTTGTTAAATTTTGAAGTTGGAGAAGGGAGGTTAATCACACCACACAACATGGCACCTGCAGCCCTGCCCTTTCCTATACACCGTAATCCATAAACCAGTCTAATGTTTATATCGTATAGTTTACCTGTATCTGCAGTGACATGTGAGGAATTGAAGAAAGTAACACTGTGTTTGCAATAACTGCACATCAACTCTAATTCACAAGCAAGTCCTACATGTATGTTTGTTTTCAATGAAACACCACATTTTTCACATTGTTTGCAGCACCCATGTTCTCCAAAACATCTGATAATAAAGAGACGTTAATTAACTCCTATTCTGCAGTCCCAGCATTTAGTTTCGTGAATTCTTCTTCAATTCCAGCTAATTTTCTTCTTGAAGCACTTTCCGGTGTAGTGGCAGCAGCATCACTCAATGTAGTGGGACATCAGATACTGATGAAGAAGAATCAGACGAATTTTTAGTACACTTCACTTTCTTGCGCCAATGTACTCGCTTTCTAAATACCTTCAGACTAGGTCTTGGCATGTTGATGACTTCTCCACATACGACTTTCACAATGACATGCATGTACTCACAAAGGAAACAATACAAATGGTGCAGAATCTATTGTCAACTGTCTAGCAGTGTAGCCAACAGAAAAGCTAACTCTCTTGTGCTCAGTTATATCTCTTGCAAGGCTGTCTATATCAGGTATATTTCGTGTCTCATATACAAGGTGCGGAACATCGTGTGTCGAAATTATTTTAAAAAATTATTTAAAATAGTTATATTCACGTCATCCAAATATTTTATACATGGTATTAAACGGGAGAGTACGCGTTCTATCAAGTCGCGCTTGCATCATTAACAACGGATCAGATCAAAGCGTAGTAATACCTGCGCGTACGCTTAAACTAAGTTGATATTCGGTGCGGTGGCTAATGGGAGCGACCGTAAAGGCACTTAACCATTTACGGTCGCCCCTCTTAACCACCGCAGCTAGCATCAACTTAGTTCGCGTACAGTTGTAGTGGCAATTCAGATTAGCGGAACAAACGTTTTGTCGCCAACATACATTGACTCCAAAAGTCAATTACGATGCGGCTTAAGGTTTGCGAGTACGCGGCATGTGTAGGCCCATACGGAATGACATTAAGTCACTAATACAAACAGATCCCGTTTGAAAGATCCGTAGATGCCTCTTCGAAGGCATTTTAACAATTTGCATGTCATGTCTGGAATGAACCTGGCTAAAAGTATTGTTGAAATAAACGCAAGGGCGACAAATATCGTAACTCAGAAGCTGCTTACTGTTTGTTGTAGGAACAGGACGGATAGCCAGTGTTTTTCTTAGGGTTTCTACCGAGTCTCTGTTTTAATAAATTACGCTGCAGAGGCGTTGCGAAACAGCTTCCTAGAATTCTAGAATTTTCGTGACTCCAAAAACTTGGAATATGGAGCTAATACACAGAGCAAATAAGCAGATTATCACACTTTGAAATATTTTAGGGATGAAATTCTTCCGTTTTTACTTTCAGGTACAATCTTTTTAATCTTGATTCAAACTCAGGGAAACTAAAGTATTAATAACAGAAAAGCATTGCATCATAGTAACTTTGAGCACCACAGCTTGGAAAACTGATCAATGCGAAGGACTCAGACTGTAATGTGTTAATCTTATCTGCAAGTGAACATTGCTCGAAATGTGAATATGTTCAGAGAATTGATGGGCAATACAATCATACTATCAAGTTCGGACCCACGGTCTTATGCCTTCTTTACACAGTCTCCCATTATTAATTAATATACAAAACGCCTCTTACCACTGGTATGTATCTATGAAAAACAACTTTTGTTCCCAGCAACCATTCAGCCCCATAGCTCCCCCTTCTTTTTCCTACTCTTAACCTTTGTATTCAAGGGATCAGCACATTGATCTGGATTTGGCAGTGTTAGTGGTAGAGGGTGGACAGGTGCCAATCCTATCGCCCCCCTCCGTTTTACCCTCTACACACACTAGTCGGAACGAACTTTGTGCATCACAGCTCTCTGATGGGACGTGAGAATATAAGAACATTTTCTAAGTGAAGTGAGCCGTCCGGCGTGGCCGAGCGGTTGTAGGCGCTGCAGACTGGAACAGCGCGACCGCTACGGTCGCAGGTTCGAATACTGCCTCGGTCATTGATGTGTGTGATGTCCTTAGGTTGCTTGCCGATCCTGCAGCCACGTTAACAAATTCGGTCCCCAAGCTTTACCACTGGCTGACTGGTTAAAGTTCAGGCTAAGCGTTGAGATATAAAGGGGGTTGACAAAATATGTAAACAATGCAAACACAACTCATTAACATGCCTAATACGGTGTAGCAAAATCGTTGGCATTCACAACAGCTTCCAGTCGTCTCAGTATGAGTAAACACAAGTGATGTATGATATGTAAGGGAATAATATATCAGTCGTCATTCAAAACAGTGGCAAAATCAAGCAACGATGAATATGGAGGTGAATAAGGCATACTTCTCTAAAAATTAGATTACAAAGGATCAGTAATATTGGGATCTGGCAACTGAGGTGACCAGGGGAGACAGTTCATCCTCGTGCTCACAAAACCAGTGCTGGACGATGCGATCTTGTAAACAGGGCCCCTGGCGTCTTGGAATACAGCATCAACATTCGGGAACAAAGATCGTGCAATGGGACGGACATGATCACCCAAACTGGTCACAAAATCCTTGTCAGTATTGCGACCTTGCACAGTAGCCGTGGAGACCATGAAATACCACAATATGGTTGCCAAAATCATAATCCAGTCCCCACTGTCGGGCGTAAACTTGTGCAGAAGTTGGAAACAAATTGAAGACAAGACTCATCTCACCAAACGACATTCCTCCACCGCTCAGTACTCTAGGTTTAATGGCTTCGGAATCACAGTTTCCTGTAACGGGCTTTTGCTTAACTGATAACTGTTTTCGGAATTCTATCTTTCCCAGCAAGTCCAGCCTATGGATCTTTGTCTGTGTTATTTTCGTGCAAAGAGGGTTCGCGAGAGCAACATACAGTACTGCAGTCAATGACCGTCTGTCACGATCACTCAGTACACACTTTAGTCCGCGTTGTAAGTTAGTGGATGACGTTTCCCCACCATCTCTGTATGGTGTATAAATGTTCAATATGGCGTCTAACTAAACATCAAACACTTCGGCTACATTTGTTACAGAGGCATCCGCCGGCCGTGGTGGCGCGTTCTAGACTCGTCAGTCTGGAACCGCGCGACTGCTACGGTCGCAGATTCGAATCCTGCCTCATGCATGGATGTGTGTGATGTCCTTAGGTTAGTTAGGTTTAAATAGTTCTAAGTTCTAGGAGACTGATGACCTCAAATGTTAAGTCCCATAGTGCTGAGAGCCATTTGAACTATTTGAACAGAGGCATCAACTATAAGAGCACCAACAATTTATCCGTGTTAGAATTTACTTAGCTCTGACGTAATGTACTCATAACAATACAGAACGCGGTTGTGATAACGAACAGTACTTGTACCGTATTGACGTCATTGAACAGGTGCAGTTCGTGGCCAAATACAACAGCGCCATTTGCAGGATTTACTAGCATCTGCATTTATATTCAAGAGTTCATTTCTCGCAGTGTTTCTGTGTTACTGTCCACCCAATGTTAAATCACAGTTTTCAGTCGCAGATAAGCTACCCTTGCAGACGGAGAAGCGATTACAGGATCTTTGACGTCGGCAAGTGCCTACTGAAATGCACAAGAATGTATGGCACGAAATGTGCCTCACAGTAGGTGACTCTCAGTAAGAATATCTTTCTCTTCCAATATAATAGTACATCTATTTTATGAAAGACTTATTGAGGAGACGAAAATGCGATTTTGCTCCTTTAAAAGTGTTAGTTAAATTCTATTCCCATCGAAGCTTTCGTTTTCGCTAAGGGATGGCAGGAAGTGGTAGCAGAAGTACACTGCGCCAAACATTGCAAGGTGGCTTGGGGAGTAGATTAGACTTTCTGTTTCGACTCTTCAATAAAGTAACCATGTGTAGCAAGTGTGCAGATGAAATATTAATAGGCCAAAACTGCCGCATTTACCTGGGGCAAAGGTGAATTTTAAATATTTAAAATAGCTGAAAATCCAGCATTGTACAAGTATGTATTTATTCCAGTCTTTCATTAGTCGATCTCTTCCTTCACTCTTTCTTTCCATCTCCTCCTAACCCCCTCTGTCTGCCCACCTACACCCCCATTCCCCACTCTCTGTCCTTACCGTCCTCTTTCCTTTCTTTGTTCGTCTCCGACTCTTCTCTCCCTCTGTCCACCCCTCTTCTTTCCTTTGTCAGTCCGTCTCCTCCCACTCCTATCTATGTCCATCTCTTCTACCCCTTCCATTTCTGTCCATTTCCTTCTGCCCCTTCACTCTCCACGCTATCAGCCCCCCCCCCTCCCCCCAAAAGGCAATGGCTGGTTCTTATCCCTACAGTAATTCGTTTCAGTAACGTGTGTTAAATTTGGCTGAAATCAATCCAGGACTGTAGGGGAACCTTTTTACTTGTGACTTTGCCAACGTACGCACATGTCTCATATATTTCATATATATTTAAATATTTCACACATATTTGTGCACATATTTCATCTGTATCATTAGAGAGTTTCCCCATGCAGTTTCGTTATCACGCACCTAAAATGTTCTCCTGAACTATGTGCCGTAGAATGAAATAATTTTGCAGGTACATCCAGTGTTATTTGTAGATACTGTCTGCAAAATGTGTTGCGAGTAGAGTTATCAGTAAAGAAGTGACATCTGTCCTACGTGGTCTATTTACTGTTGGTAAGTCAGCCATAGCGCCCCTTTCATCGTCACTGAGAGGGCAATTTTTGTGCGTATGCTCCCGCCTGAATTGTCACACATAGGATACGGATTGTTTGAAAATTGAACGTAAGTATCCGAAACCAGTTTCCATCAAGAAATAAAAAAGGTACTTCTTAGTGCAACGTATGACGGAGCCACAGCCATTTATTTCAGATTAAAAGGCCAACTCTGTTGCGGCAGTTTTACTGTATGAAGGACGAAAATGTAGTAAGCTCTAAATTTTCTTCATTTCATGATTTTGTGGGGGGTGTCTGCGAGAAAAAACGCTGTGATTTAACATTGGGTGGACAGTAACACGGAAACATTGCGAGAAATGCACGCTTGAATATAAATGCAGATGCTAGTAAATCCTGCAGTTGGCGCTGTTGTATTTGACCACGACGTCAATACCGTACAAGTACTGTTCGTTATCACAACCGCGTTCTGTATTGTTATGAGTACATTACGTCAGAGCTAAGTAAATTCTAACACGGATAAATTGTTGGTGCTCTTATAGTTGATGCCTCTGTTCAATTGTGTGTAGAGTGGGTTGCACGTCACTAAATGCTTTCATTCTCTAATACTGAATGAACATACACTATGCGATCATAAGTATCCGGACACCTGGCTGAAAATGACTTACTATTTCGTGGCGCCCTCCATCGCTAATGATGGAATTCAATATGGTGTTGACCCAGCCTTAGCCTTGATGATAGCTTCCACACCCTCAAGCATGGGAATAGCAGCCCATTTTTCACGGAGTGCTGCACTGAGGAGAGGTGTCGATATCAGTCAGCGAGGCCTGGCACGAAGTCGGCGTTCCGAAGCAGCCCAAAGGTGTTCTGTAGGATTCAGGTCAGGACTCTGTGCAAGCCATTCCATCACAGGGATGTTATTGTCGTGTAACCACTCCGAGACGGGCCATGCACTACGAACAGGTGCTAGATTGTGTTGAAAGATGCAGTCGCCATCCCCGAAGTGCTCTTCAACAGTGGGAAGCAAGGAGGTGCTTACAACATCAATGTATGCCTGTTCTGTCGTAGTGCCATGCAAAACGACAAGGGGTGCAAGCCCCTTCCATGAAAACACAACCACACCCTAACACAACGGCTCCGAATTTTGATGTTGGCACTACACACGTTGGCAGATGACGCTCATCGTGTAGTCACCATACCCACAACCAGCCATCGGATCACCACATTGTGTGCCGTGATTCGTCACTCCACACAACGTTTTTCCACTGTTCAGTCGTCCAATGTTTACGCTCCTTACACCAAGCGAGGCTCCGTTTGGCATCTATGGCGTGGTGTGTGGCTTATGAGCAGCCGCTCGACCATGAAATCCTAGTTTTCTCACCTCCCACCTAACTGTAATAATACTTGCAGTAGATTCTGATTCAGCATGGAATTACTGTGTGATGGTCTGGATAGACTCTCTTCAACTGTCGGCGGTCTCTGTCAGTCGGCAGACGAGATCGGCCTGTACGATTTTGTGCTGTACGTCGCCCTTCTCGTCACCGATTCACTATCACATCGGAAACAGTGGACATAGGGGTGTTTAGGAGTGTGAAAATCTCGCGTACAGACGTATGACACAAGTGACACCCAATCACCTGACCACGTTCGAAATCCGTGAATTCCGCGGAGCACCCCATTCTGCTCTCACACGGTGTCTAATGGCTACTGAGGGAGCTGATATGGAGTAACTGGCAGTAGGTGGCAGCACAATGCACCTAGTATGAAAAAGTATGTTTTTGTGAGCCCCCGTATACTTTTGATCACATAGTATGTTTTGGCTAATTGCGCGTCATTAGCTACACTTTTTATTCGCCCCACCTCCATCCTTTTGAAAGGTAGGTGATTCTTATTCCCACAGTGATTATTTTCAGACAGTAAATGGATCCAAGTTCTACTAAGATTGATTCGAATGGTTTAAGAGGAAATGTGGTAGATACATGCATCTGTACACTTTTATAAATTGTGTGAACAATAGCTGCCACAGGCTATGAATACTTAATTTTATGTTCACTCTATCTGAGTCAGATTGGCCTTCGTCTTAAAGAAGTGTGGTAAAACGTCTAAAAAGCAGAGTTACGTCAGTCATGGCCAGTTATGCCGACGGTAGCTGTGAATCTGTGAGTCAGCTCCCGGTCCTCGCCAGCTGCAGTCACCTCGTTACGCAACGGCAGCCGAACCACAGCAAAGGCAGTGGCGCGTGTCCGAAATGACGTGCGCCGCGGGAGAATGCAGCATGGACAGAGCGTGGCCCCGCCGCAGCGGTCCTTGGTCGCGAGGTCTGCCACCGGGACTTAAGAGCAGCAGCCGACCTGCACAGAACTGGACGCCGTGTCAGAGTTAGGGACGTGTTGCCAAGGCCACCTCCTAGTCCACATCTACACACCTGAGTACACTATCTGATTTAAAGTATCCGTGGCCCCCTATACAGCGTGGAGTTGGCCACTACACGTCATGAGAGGCGGACCATACCAGTACAAAACGTGATAGGAAGTATTATGTTGTCAGTATAGAAGCAGTAACGGCCGTGTGGCTCGATAGGGAAAACTGATTGACTTGAAAAGTGGATTAGTCATTTGATAGCACCGGAGTAACATTTGCATCTAAGACGTTTCAGACCTCCTCAGGCTGGCCTAGGCGATTATTGGTGATGTGATTTTCACATGCAAAAGGGATGGAACAACCACAGTCAAACCAAGACTAGAGGGACATCTAGTGCCCGGAAAGGACGGTCGACAATTGCGGAAACTGGTTGTAAAACATCGTATTAAGTTAGTGGAAGGAATCTCTCGTGTATTCCAAAGTGCTACCAGCACTCCATTGAACACAATGGCTATTCATGGGGACTTAAAGGGAACGGGTTACAGTGATTGCAAAAAAATGTTCAAATGTGTGTGAAATCTTATGGGACTTAACTGCTAAGATCATCAGCCCCTAAGCTTACACACTACTTAACCTAAATTATCCTAAGGACAAACACACAGACCTATGCTCGAGGGAGGACTCGAACCTCCGCCGGGATCAGCCGCACATTCCATGGCTGCAGCGCCCTAGATCGCTCAGCTAACCCCGCGTGGCTACAGTGATTGCGTACACCCTCACAAGCCACTCATTTGTGTAATGAATGCTAAGCTAAGCTTATGGTAGTTTAAAAAAAAGGCATTGAACAGTGGATGATTAAAAACGCGTGATTTGGAGCGTTCAGTCACGCTACAACCCGTGAATATCCGATGGAAGGGTTTTGGGTTTTGCGAAACCTGAAGAAAATTTCCTGCCCTACTCTTTAGCTTATGGAAATATGGAAGAGCTGGGGTTACCATATAGGGCGTCTTTGGTGGCTAGGGTGTGGGAAACTTATTGTACTCAAAAACAGACGAAATTTGGAATATTATGGACACATTTTAAAGAATTGTGAACTACGTACAATGGAGGGACGCTTACAGCGATGATTCTTTGTCCCAACAAGACAGTGCACCCTGTCATGAAACAGCATGTTTGAGGCAATGGTTTGTCAACAATAACATTTCTGAAATGACAGAATCCTTTACTAATCAATACCGCAAGGATAATTTTTTATTGATAACTAATTTCTGTTACATTAATTAGTTATCTTCAGAACGAAAAACTATTTTTGTTTGGAGTGCATCACCAATTGGTGGGACACATAGTGATAATTTTTGTTTAAGGTGCATTGCCTATTATACAGCCCATATTTCCCATGTCGTTGCGTAATAGCAGAATCAAACATTCTTCACATGTGCATAGAAATTACGTAACTCACACCTTATGGTATTCTAAATATCTGGTAGCAGAACCAATATACACTCCTGGAAATGGAAAAAAGAACACATTGACACCGGTGTGTGAGACCCACCATACTTGCTCCGGACACTGCGAGAGGGCTGTACAAGCAATGATCACACGCACGGCACAGCGGACACACCAGGAACCGCGGTGTTGGCCGTCGAATGGCGCTAGCTGCGCAGCATTTGTGCACCGCCGCCGTCAGTTCAGCCAGTTTGCCGTGGCATACGGAGCTTCATTGCAGTCTTTAACACTGGTAGCATGCCGCGACAGCGTGGACGTGAACCGTATGTGCAGTTGACGGACTTTGAGCGAGGGCGTATAGTGGGCATGCGGGAGGCCGGGTGGACGTACCGCCGAATTGCTCAACACGTGGGGCGTGAGGTCTCCACAGTACATCGATGTTGTCGCCAGTGGTCGGCGGAAAGTGCACGTGCCCGTCGACCTGGGAACGGACCGCAGCGACGCACGGATGCACGCCAAGACCGTAGGATCCTACGCAGTACTGTACGGGACCGCACCGCCACTTCCCAGCAAATTAGGGACACTGTTGCTCCTGGGGTATCGGCGATGACCATTCGCAACCGTCTCCATGAAGCTGGACCACGGTCCCGCACACCGTTAGGCCGTCTTCCGCTCACGCCCCAACATCGTGCAGCCCGCCTCCAGTGGTGTCGCGACAGGCGTGAATGGAGGGACGAATGGAGACGTGTCGTCTTCAGCGATGAGAGTCGCTTCTGCCTTGGTGCCAATGAAGGTCGTATGCGTGTTTGGCGCCGTGCAGGTGAGCGCCACAATCAGGACTGCATATGACCGAGGCACACAGGGCCAACACCCGGCATCATGGTGTGGAGAGCGATCTGCTACACTGGCCTTACACCTCTGGTGATCGTCGAGGGGACACTGAATAGTGCACGGTACATCCAAACCGTCATCGAACCCATCGTTCTACCATTCCTAGACCGGCAAGGGAACTTGCTGTTCCAACAGGACAATGCACGTCCGCATGTATCCCGTGCCACCCAACGTGCTCTAGAAAGTATAAGTCAACTACCCTGTCCAGCAAGATGTCCGGATCTGTCCCCCATTGAGCATGTTTGGGACTGGATGAAGCATCGTCTCACGCGGTCTGCACGTCCAGCACGAACGCTGGTCCAACTGAGGCGCCAGGTGGAAATGGCATGGCAAGCCGTTCCACAGGACTACATCCAGCATCTCTACGATCGTCTCCATGGGAGAATAGCAGCCTGCATTGCTGCGAAAGGTGGATATACACTGTACTAGTGCCGACATTGTGAATGCTCTGTTGCCTGTGTCTATGTGCCTGTGGTTCTGTCAGTGTGATCATGTGATGTATCTGACCCCAGGAATGTGTCAATTAAGTTTCCCCTTCCTGGGACAATGAATTCACGGTGTTCTTATTTCAATTTCCAGGAGTGTGTAATGATGGCTCAGCTATACGAGATTTTCGTATTAACTATGTAAGTCTATTATTAAAAACACCACGTGTGAACACAAACTTTATAGGTTCCTCATGAATCATGATACACGTACCTATAAACAAGGAAGTACTCTATATGGTTGCAGGCGTAAGACTTATCTTTGGATTTCTGCCAAATTTCGAGGCAGAGTTTCGTTGCGGAAACTGTTGAAAACATATTGGATTAAAATTCACACTAAATTTTGAGCTTATGAAAAACTTGGTAAGTCTAGGAATTTTTGTGTTCTTTTAAATTTGGCATGTTCTTTTCGCTGCTCCAGCGACAGTGTTTTGACCTGTTGGTGTGTATCACGGAGGGTCAGTTCAGTCTCTTATTAATTTATTTGTATAAATCACTCCATTGCTGTCGACACTGTTTCTTTGGATTCAAGTCATAACTGGTCCACGCTTACATACTACGGAACGAATGGAGGCTGCATCTTAGGAATGCGTCAAGCGAATTTCTATTTGCTTTCTTAAATAAATATATTTTGCTTTTATTTATGTTGGGTTTGTATCTTAAGGTATTCAGTGTAGCGACGGTATATTTGTTCACATTCTATAGTGCTTTAGATGTTTAGAGTATCTTCTTCTAAAATTTATTTTTCTCTATCGCATATACGCAGAATGAAAGTCACTGAAGGTTAATACACATACATCTGTTTAGCTGACATTTCTTTTTAATTTTTGCCAAGTGTTTGTAAGAATGCCTTTCAATGCCAACACGAATCGTGTATTAGAAAGTTTCTCTCTTCATGTGATATATTCGTAAAATTTGTCTGGTTATTCTAGCGGCTGACGAAAGAGAATACAGTACTTGCTATCCTCCTTCAGAGACGGATATAGCTCGTTTAGATCCATTACGTATTTTTTTTTACCAGCAAAAGCTAGAACGTGGCACTCGTTTCTAGACACAGAGGCGTCGTGGCGTCCGTACCACTCTAGGATGTTAAAAAAATTCCAATCTGCATGATAGAATAGATTCTAACATAACCTCCTTGATGCGACCAAATGCTGAAGACGGAGATCGAACGCTCTGTGACCAAGCTGTCGGCTGATGTTATCGGACTACCTTTGGCGATGACGTCTGGCGACCGTTGTCGGTGGTACTGTGAACGCAGCCTGAACCCGTCGACACATGGACGCACATTCGATCGTCAACATCGAACGGTCCGTGTTTCTGACACCATAGCTGTCTCTGACGTCGTAGCTTGGAAAAGGTCGCTGAAGTCTTTCTAACGTGCCGAGCAGCACCAAGGATGCCAGGTATTCTGAACGTGAGTATGAACGTAGAAAAAATGGTTCAAATGGTTCTGAGCACCATGGGACTCAGCATCTTAGGTCATAAGTCCCCTAGAACTTAGAACTACTTAAACCGAACTAACCTAAGGACATCACACACACCCATGCCCGAGGCAGGATTCGAACCTGCGACCGTAGCAGCCCCGCGGTTCCGGACTGCAGCGCCAGAGCCGCACGGCCACCGCTGCCGGCTATGAACGTAGACCAATGGGATAGGAGAACATGGCCTACCTCACATGCAGGCCATCTTCTTTTCAGTACATAGTTGGGAAATCCCGTATCGGATTTCTGTTGAAACCCATATTTGGTGTGTTGTTTTATTGTAACTTATGCCCTACGAATACATGCCCTATCAAAGCACAAGCATGTTGAGGAACTCTGAATACGCGTCGTTGTGGTAAACTTTGTTGTAATAATGTGACGGGAAACGTCATACCGTTATGAAAATATGCCGAATCAAGGCATCGGCACATTGATTATCCATCACAAACGCTTTGTTCATGGCATAATTTGTTATAGTTAAATGTAATTTGATAACTTATTGGCTTTTAAAGCCATCGGGATATGGTAACGTACAAGACAGTCGAATGTTCCGGAATCTTAGTGTATTTTAATTTAGAGACGTGGCGTTACGAAGTAACGTGTGGTTTTTGTAGTTGGTCCAGGTCTCGTTAAATTCAGTTCTTTTTAAACCACTTTCGCAACGTAATTTAATAAAACTGTATTGGATGCTATGTAAATGTAAGTGCACTTTCAGGAGCGAGTTTACTCGACTGGCTTTATCTACAAGGGAGATAGGACTGCCGGCCGGTGTGGCCGTGCGGTTCCAGGCGCTTCAGTTTGGAACACCGTGACCACTACGGTCGCAGGTTCGAATCCTGCCTCGGACATGGATGTGTGTGGTGTCCTTAGGTTAGTTAGGTTTAAGTTCTAGGCGACTGATGACCACAGATGTTAAGTCCCATAGTGCTCAGAGCCATTTGAACCATTTTGAGATAGGACTACCTGCAGTAAGGTATTTTGCACTTTCTTGTTTAAAGTCTTGTACTGCACATGTCCTAATGATTCTTCTGTTGAAACAGTGACGAAGAAAGAATGATAGTGAGGTTTTGCTAAAAAGTGAGAATAATGAGACAGTTTTTGTAATATGTGGAAGAATGTTGTGATATTGTATCGCACTGTTTGTAACTTAACTTTTATAAGCTCAGACCTTGCTGAATTGATATGAAACTTTTCGTTTTAGCGTCTAACATCTTCATCGACATTGATGTTTTTATTTATGTATACCTCTACATTCACTACATACATACTCCGAAAGCCACCGTAGGGTGCATGGTGGAGGGTGCCCTGTACCATCACTGTCACTTCCTTTTGTGTTCCACTCGCAAACAGAGCAAAGGAAAAATGACTGTATGCCTCTGTATGGGCCCTAATCTCTCTTATCTTCCTTACATGAAATGTACGTTGGTGGCAGTAGAATCGTTCTGCAGTCAGCCTGAAATGCCGGTTCTCTGAATTTTCTCTCTTCCACTCCTCGAAATAAAATGTCGCCTTCCCTCCATTCATTTCCATATCAGTTCCCAAAGCATATCCGTAATACTTGCGTGTTGTTCGAAACAATTGATAACAAATCTAGCAGTCCGCGTCCGAACTGCTTCGGTGGATTCTTTTAATCCGATCTTACATGGATCCCAGCATTCTAAGAGCGCTCAACAACGGGTCGCACAACCACAGACAGAACATCATGACTAGCATGTGTACAAGTGAGAAAATCTGCGTTTTAATAGAGCCAACGAAGAAATTTTGCGCCCGTGTACTTCATAAAGAAGCTGTGTGACCTCCGAGCCATATGCAGCAATAGCAGCTGGAGGGCGCTGCAGTTGCAACTCAGAAAAGTAGAAAGGCAACTCACATTAACCGGCACATCCAGTGTTACGTGGGCGCTGGCTTTCGTGCCGACGGTTTTGTGTTACCAATGAAAATATATATGAACGAAATTACAGATTAATCTTAGTCTGATTAAATAACAATAACATTATATGAGCTAAATCACTGTTTGATTAAACAATAGCGAACCACTCTGTTGCCGCACACGAGTGTTACCCCACAGCAACGACCTAATCGAAGCATTAAACAGCGCTGTTGCATCAGATCCTGCCAACAGCTTATTTTATTACTAATTATCTCGTAGAAACTGCCTCAATGTAGGACTGTGCTGCCAACTCCGAATCTGGGTTATTTTCTTGCATCGATCGTAAATTTTATTCTCACCTAGCTTCCTGTTTATCTTATATTGCTGCTGCTCTCTGGTCGTATGACAACACAGATTCCTGCTGCGTTTACTGAAGCATTAATGAAGGAATATGTACGGGCTCGCAATTGTAAAACAACAATGGAACGGTACAAAACAATATTATATGTGAGTGGCGCGCTTGATACATAGACGCGCCTGCTCGGGGTTTAAACTGCAACTACAAATTATTTATGCAGCCAAAATTAAGTGACGCTACTAGCTCAGTAGGTAGCTAAAACCGATAGTTTTATCTCGTTCCATAAGAAGAGAGGAGTGTGCGGCGAGAGGGCTGTAGCAGCAAGCTCAGCAGAGTAGTGCATTGTCGGCGGTATCGTCGATGCTTTTCTGTGCGAAATAGGAGGCCATGGGACAGGGGCGGAAGCCATACATCTCTCCACGTGTAAACTCTCCTTAATCACAATGGCTGCATTAAAAAGTCTATACCATTCTTCCTCCGTTTATTACGAAGTATTATCCACAGCGATACTCCTACAACCATTTAAGGAAGTGTTAGGCCATCATATGCTTTTATCTTTATTTCTTTGCTGTAAAGTTAGTCGCTTCTGTAAGAGCTTTCTACCTGACGTAGATAGAGTTCAGGTGTTGTGTATGCCCATGACAGAAATACAGTCGCCAACACTGCCAGGTGCAGGCATTAAGAGTGATTTAAAATGGAATGAACATATAAAATTAATCGTCGGTAAAGCAGATGCTAGACTGAGATTCATTGGAAGAATCCTAAGGAAATGCAATCGGTAAACAAAGGAAGTAAGTTACAGTACACTTGTTCGCCCACTGCTTGAATACTGTTCACCGGTGTGGGATCCATACCAGATAACGTTGATAGAAGAGAAAGAAAAGATGCAACGGAGAGCAGCGCGCTTCGTTACAGGATCATTTAGTAATAGCGAAAGCATTACGGAGATGACAGATAAACTCCAGTGGAAGACTCTGCAGGAGAGACGCTCAGTAGCTCGGTACGGGCTTTTGCTGAAGTTTCGAGGAGTCAAGCAGTATATTGCTCCCTCCTACGTATGTCTCACGAACAATACGAGACTGGAATAGAAGGGAGAATAGATAGAGGTATTCAAAGTACCCTCCGCCACACACCGTCAGGTGGCTTGCGGAGTGTGGATTTAGATGTAGATGTAGAACAACAATTTTTGCTATTTTTGAAGACACAGGTGACCAACTCCAGCACTTCGTTAGTGATCCGTTTCACAATATCGTAGTTTCCAGTAAGACGCTGTTGTTGTTGTGGTCTTCAGTCCTGAGACTGGTTTGATGCAGCTCTCCATCCTACTGTATCCTGTGCAAGCTTCATCTCCCAGTACTTACTGCAACCTACATCCTTTTGAATCTGTTTAGTGTATTCATCTCTTGGTTTCGCTTTACGATTTTTACCCTCCGTGCTGCCCTCCAATACTATATTGGTGATCCCTTTGTGCCTCAGAATATGTCCTACCAACCGATCCCTTCTACTAGCCAAGTTGTGCGATAAATTTCTCTAGTCCCCAATTCTGTTCAATACCTCCTCATTAGTTATGTGATCTACCCATCTAATCTTCAGCATTCTTCTGCAGCACAACATTTCGAAAGCTTCTGTTGCCTTATTGTCTAAACTGTTTATCGTCCACGTTTCACTTCCATGCAGGGCTACACTCCTTACAAATACTTTCAGAAACGACTTCCTGACACTTAAATCTATGCTCGATGTTAACAAATTTCTCTTCTCCAGAAACGCTTTCCTTCCCATTGCCAGTCTACATTTTATATCATCTCTACTTCGACCATCATCAGTTATTTTGCTCCCCAAATAGCAAAACTCCTTCACTACTCTAAGCGTCTCGTTTCCTAATCTAGTTCCGTCAGCATCACCCGACTTAATTCGACTACATTCAATTATCGTCGTTTTGTTTTGTTGATGTTCATCTTATATCCTCACTTTGAAGACACTGTCCATTCCGTTCAGCTGCTTTTGCAGGTCCTTTGCTGTCTCTGACAGAATTACAATGGATTTTAATTCCTACTCCTATTTTTTGTTTTCTTTCCTTAACTGCTTGCTCAATATACAGATTGAATAACATTGGGGACAGGCTTCAACCCTGTCTCACTCCCTTCCCAACCACTGCTTCCCTTTCATGCCCCTCGAGTATTATAACTGCCATATGGTTTCTGTAAAAACTGTAAATAGCCTATCGCTCCATTTATTTTACCCCTACCACCTTCAGAATTTGAAAGAGAGTATTCCAGTCAACATTAGCAAAAGCGTTCTCTAAGTATACAAACGCTAGAAACGTAGGTTTGCCTTTCCTTAATCTTTGTTCTACGATAAGTCGTAAGGCCAGTATTGTCTCACGTGTTCCAATATTTCTACGGAATCCAAACTAATCTTCCCCGAGGTCGGCTTCTACCAGTTTTTACATTCGCCTGTAAAGAATTCGCGTTAGTATTTTGCAGCTGTGACTTCTAAACTGATAGTTCGGTAATTTTCACATCTGTCACCCCTGCTTTCTTTGAGATTTGAATTATTATATTCTTCTTGAAGTTTGAGGGTACTTCGCCTGTCTCATACATCTTGCTCACCAGATGGTAGAGTTTTGTCAGGGCTGACTCTCCCAAGGCTGTCAGTAGTTCTAATGAAATGTTGTCTACTCCCAGGGCCTTGTTTCGACTAAGGTCTTTCAGTGCTCTGTCAAACTCTTCACGCAGTATCATATCTCCCATTTCATCTTCATCCTCTTCCATTTCTATAATACTGTCCTCAAGAACATCGCCCTTGTATAGACCTACTATATACTCCTTCCACCTTTCTGCTTACCCTTCTTTGCTTAGAACTAAGTTTCCATCTGCTATTCGTGCAAGTGGTTCTCTTTTCGCCAAAGGTCTCTTTAATTTTCTTGTAGGCAGTATCTATATTACCCCTAGTGATATACGCCTCTACATCCTTACATTTGTCCTCTATCCATCCCTGCTTAGCCATTATGCACTTCCTGTCGATCTCATTTTTGAGACGTTTGTATTCCTGTTTACCTGCTTCATTTACTGCATTTTTGTATTTTGTCCTTTCATCAATTAAATTCAGTATCTCTTCTGTTACCCAAGGATTTCTATCAGCCCTCGTCTTTTTACGTACTTGATGCTCTGCTGCCTTCACTAATTCATCTCTCAAACCTACCCATTCTTCTTCTACTATATTTCTTTCCCCCATTCTTGTCGGTCGTTCCCTAATGCTCTCTCTGAAACTCTCTAAAATCTCTGGTTCTGTCAGTTTATCCAGGTCCCATTTCCTTAAGTTCCCACCAATTTGCAGTTTCTTTAGTTTTAATCTACAGTTCATAACCAATATATTGTGGTTAGAGTCCACATCTGCCCCTGGAATTGTCTTACAATTTAAAACCTGGTTCCTAAATCCCTGTCTTACCATTATGTATTCAGTAAGACGCTAAATGTTGTGAATGATTTATATTTCCTATTTATTCTCACACTTTATTTATATAGAACTTTCACTGTTTTATGGAACCATATTAAAAATTAGGGACCTGCCAGCCTTGGCGGAGGCACGGTTGGCTCCACCCCCCCCCCCCCCCCCCCCACGCCACCACTCCTAGAGCCGACTCTGACTCAGCTGCATTGTCCCGTGTGAGGAAGCTTCAACTTATCGCAGCTGGTTTACGTTTGTCCATTTCGAGAACTCTTGTACTATGTAGCTCGCACACACCACCTGCAGCCGCGATTCGCCTCTGGAACGCGCTGTGTTCGCTCTCACCACGTTAAGGCGCTCGTTTGCCCTACACAAACAGAGTTGTTTCTGAACGTGCAGCAACACGTTAGAGATCAAATCAGCGCGTTGCACGTTAAATGCCACGGCCCGTGTGGGGATTGTCCAGGAGTGTTGCTGTACAATATGCCTGGAAGGAGGCGCATTCGGTGGAATTCCGCTGGCGCTCGCTGCGCCATGCTAGCCTAGGCGAGCGTACGTGATGGCAGACACGCGCCGTGGCCCCGTCTCTAGCTGCGCGTGGGCGGAAGCCGCCATCCCCACTCGGGCAGACGTTTGACACGGCGACCGCTCGATTTGGGCGATATTTTACCGTAGAGGGACACGCGATAAGTCTATGAGAGAAGATACCACTAATTTCCAGGAGACATTACTATTATACCGTGAAATTCCACTTTGATAATGGCTTCCGTTCCACAAGGAAGGGAGAGCCCAGTTTAAAAATGTCTCGTTCAGCCGAAGTCACTCATTGATAGTTAGACAGATCTCGCAGTTCAACCAAATAACATGGTTGTTGATACCTACATTTCACCATTTCACCTGCTGTTACTCAGAGTTACAAAACATTTTCGTGATTTAGCGGGCCTGTCTAGGTACTCTTGGGTGTCTAAGGTTTCGTAAAAAGCGAAGGGTTTCCTTGCAACCGCGAGAGAACAGCTGTTGCCAACTCGGAAGACGGAAGTGTTAACAATACACTCATTATAAAGACGTCGCGTGGCCGCCAAGCTTGTGGAGATAAGCATAGTGTTTCATTTTCACCGATACTCGAATGAGTGTTGTTTCCTTTCTTTCCACACACACACACACACACACACACACACACACACACACACACACACAACACTGCCGGCCACTGTGACCGAGCGGTTCTAGGCGCTTCAGTCCGGAATGGCGCTGCTGCTACGGTCGCTGGTTCGAATTCTGCCTCGGGCATGGATGTGTGTGATGTCCTGAGGTTAGATAGGTTTAAGTAAGTCTAAATCTAAGGGACTTATGATCTTAGATGTTAAGTCCCATAGTGCCTAGAGCCATTTGAATCTCTCTTTTTTTTTTGTATGTTAACTGTCATAGACAGAAGTCACAACTCTCCCTTGTGCTGCCACATGGAGAATCCTCTTGCAATTACAAAGAAAGAGTACTGGTGCTACAGTAGTTTTTAATTTTTATGTGCTTATGGTGCTAATGTGAAGCTCGTGGTGCACGACTATAATGTGTCTATAGCACGTGTAGATGTAGCTGTAGGTATTGACTTTTCCCCACAGCATTTGAGGAATACAAATGATGAACACGGTGAACGTTTACACCAGGGCTTTGATGTAGCGTAACAGCTTTCTTAGGGCGTTGAACTACAGTATGTTGGCTCAATGCTATTGTTTCTTAGAGACAATGAAAAAAAAAATGATTAGAAGGAAAGCGATCAAACGTTATTCTTATTCTTATCCTTGGGCTAAATATTTCTCTTTCGAAATTTTGAACATTACGTATTTTTCATAAATAAGAGAACCCCCACATCTGGAAAACTGAGTGTGATAGGAAAATATTTTTTTCTTATTCCAATTCCGTATAAAGTCAACGGCCTTGCCACAGTGGTAACGCCGATTCCCGTCAGGTCACCGAAGTTAAGAAGTGTCGGGCTGGGCTAGCACTTGGATGGGTGACTATCCGATCTGCCGAGCGCTCTTGGCAGGCGGGCTGCGCTCAGCCTTTGTGAAGCAAACTGAGGAACTACTAGAGATGTAGCGGCTCCGGTCTCGTGAACTGACAGACGGCCGGGAGAGCGGTGTGCTGACCATATGCCCTTCCATATCCGCATCTACTGACGACTGTGGGCTAAGGATGATGACACGATAGCCGGTCGGTATCATTGGGCCTTTATGGTCTGTTCGAGAGGAGTTTCGTTAATTTTATTCCGTGCAAATATGACACATAACGGCCTTGCCGCAGTGGCTACACCGGTTCCCGTGAGATCACCGAACTTAAGCGCTGTCGGGCGTGGTCGGCGCTTGGATGGGTGACCATCCAGGCTGCCATGCGCTGTTGCCATTTTTCGGGGTGCACTCAGCCTCGTGATGCCAATTGAGTAGCTATTCGACCGAACAGTAGCGGCTTCAGTCAAGAATACCGTTATAACGACCGGGAGAGCGGTGTGCTGACCCCACATCCCTCCTATCCGCATCCTCCACTGAGGATAACACGGCGGTCGGATGGCCCCGGTGGGCCACTCGTGGCCTGAAGACGGAATTCAAATATGACGAAAAACCATAATTTTATCCAGAGGGAAGGCAAGAAGTTTAATGTCCATTACAATTATCCGTGCTGTTATGCCGTGGTCGGTTGATGAATTCTGTGTCGATTTCAAACGTTTCGTCTCCGACTGCGGGAGACATCTTCAACGGGGTCCGTAGCTGTATGGAAGGCCCAACACACCCACTGGCTCGCCACTGACTGCCGCTAAATTCCGTGTCCGCGCGCTCCCACGCCGCGGCGTGACGTCAAGTGTTTTGAAAACGTCAGTGCAATTGGCCGCTGTCCGTCGCCGTCGATCGCCGTTGCCATCACCCAGTAGTGGACGGGTGGTACACATCTTCTGTAACACCGGCATCCATATACCGTTTAATTTCACGCCCTCCTCCTTTCGGTTGAAATTATTTGGGTGTTTAGCAATTTCGATTGCCTCCAGTTAGAGCCTTTCGTAATATCCACTTGTGGCCGCTAGTACTTGCGTCTCCTCGAAACGAATATTGTGGTTCCCTGGCTGGAAAGCATGCTCCGCATCAGCTGATCGTTCCGTTTCTCCTCTTCTACAATTTTCCTTGTGCTCTTCCAAACGTTTAGAAACCGTTCTTTTCGTGGTACCAGATTTTTCCAATGGAGTGTATAGGATCCCATGCAGCTGTGGTGATGTTTATGTGGGTACCGGAAAAAGAACGTTCTTTTTGAGGTACCAGCTTTTTCCAATGGAGTGTATAGGATGCCATGCAGCTGTGGTGATGTTTATGTGGGTACCAGAAAAAGAACGGTTTCCAAACGTTTGGAAGAGCACAAGGGAAATTGTAGACGAGGAGAAACAGAACGATCAGCTGATGCGGAGCATGCTTTCCAGCCAGGCAACCACAATATTCGTTCGAGGAGACGCAAGTACCAGCGGCCACAAGCGGATATTGCGAAAGGCTCTACATGGAGGCAATCGCAATCGCTAAACACCCAAATAATTTGAACCGAAAGGAGGAGGGCGTGAAATCAAACGGTATATGGATGCCGGAGTTACAGAAGATGTGTACCACCCGTCCACTACTGGGTGATGGCAACGGCGATCGACGGCGACGGACAGCGGCCAATTGCACCGACGCTTTTAAAACACGTGACATCACGATGCGGCGGGGGAGTCGCGCGGACACGGAATTTAGCGGCAGTCAGTGGCGAGCCAGTGGGTGTGTTGGACCTTCCATCGACCTACGGACCCCCTTGAAGATGTCTCCCGCAGTCGGAGACGAAACGTTCGGAATCGACACAGAATTCATCAACCGACCACGTCATAACAGCCCGGATAATTATAATGGACACGATATTTTCCCGGCCGTGAAGGTCTACATTTTAGTATAAGAAGTTTAATGTGTTGTACAGTGCTTTAGCCAGATAAAGTCAGAAGGACAGTGGCTCATTGGTTGTGACGGTGTGGTTGCAGGATTCGCGCCTACACGCAGAGGCATGGAAGGAGGCGCTGGCCAACCGCAGGGCGGGCCGCGTCGCACAAGACGCTGCCCAGACGGCCGGCGTAAACGGAACCTCCTGGGAGTGGGACGGGGGCGGCAACTCTACGCTGGAGGTGGAGGCGGCGTTCAACGACTCGCTGGCGCTGCCGGACTACGGAGAGGGCTGGAACGGCACGAACGCCACCTCCCCGGGGGAGATGCCGGCGCGCAAGATGCGGCCCACGGCGCTCGTCTACGTGGCGCTTGGGCTGCTCGTGCTGGCCGTGGGGCCCGCCATCGTCGCCTTCAAGAGCTGCGACGAGAGGACGCGGCCCGCCTTCCAGAAGGTAGCCGAGTACACCCGCCCCCCACTCCCCCATCCTGCTCCTCCTCCACCTCCTCCTCCGTAACTTATCCCTTCCTAGCCGCCACTATCGAATCGCCGTGGTCGCCTCTGTGAACGCTATCTAGCAGAGGCGGTCACGGCGTGCCAAACTTCACCCGTGCTGTGTGTGCGGGTGTGCGTGCCGCGGGCGGCCATTCACTCGGTTTTTCTCGGTGCTTCTCGGAAGAACCCGGAAGAGCATGACATTTGGTTTCGTATTACAGTGCGCCACAACTCTGAGTTCGGCAGAATCGTGGCGTCATCGCTGTTGGTCCTTCGCTATTTGTTCATGATATGAAGGACGTACATAGGTCCAGTGGCAGTTTTCACAAAAAAGGCAGTCTACCGATTAGTTGTCACAATTCTAAAAATGAATGGGAACGGCTGAAGAGAGGGATGGAAATACAACATTCACACAAGCGACGGGTGCTACAAATTTTGCTACGAAAGGACATTACAATACTACGCAGAAGTAATTTAGAGATTTACATTGAAGCGCCAAAGAAACTTGTATAGGAATGTGTATTCAAATACAGAGATATGTAAACAGGCAGGATACGGCCCTTCTGTCAGGAACGCCTATGTAAGACAAATGGTTCAAATGGCTCTGAGCACTATGCGACTTAACCTTTGAGGTCATTAGTCGCATAGAACTTAGAACTAATTAAACCTAATTAACCTACGGACATCACACACATCCATGCTCGAGGCAGGATTCGAACCTGCGACCGTAACGGTAGCCCGGTTCCAGACTGCAGCGCCTAGAACCGCACGGCCACTCTGGCCGGCGCCTATGTAACACAACAAGTGTCTGGCGCAGTTGTTAGATCATTACTGATGCTACACTGGCGGGTTATCAAAATTCAAATATTCAAATGTGTGTGAAATCTTATGGGGCTTAAATGCTAAGGTCATCAGTCCCTAAGCTTACACACTACTTAACCTAAATTATCCTAAGCACAAACACACACACCCATGCCCGAGGGAGGACTCGAACCTTCCGCCGGGACCTGCCACACAGTCCATAACTGCAGCGCCCCAGACCGCTCAGCTAATCCCGCTCGACTATCAAAATTCAAGTGAGTTTGAACGTGGTGTTATAGTCGGCGCACGAGTGATGGGACACAGCGTCTCCGAGGTAGCGATCAAGTGGGGATTTGCCCTTACGACCATTTCACGAGTGTACCGTGAATATCAAATCCGCTAAAAAATCAAATCTCCGACATCGCTGCGGCCGGAAAAACATCTTGCAAGAACGGGATCAATGACGACTGAAGAAATCCGTTCAACGTGACACAGGTGCAACCCTTCCTCAGATTGCTGTAGATTTAAATGCTGGGCCATCAACAAGTATCAGCGTGTGAACCATTCAACGAAACATCATTCACAAGGACTTTCGGAGCGAAGTCCCACTCGTGTACCCTTGAAGACTGCACGACACAAAGCTTTATGCCTTGCCTGGGCCCGTCAATATCGACGTTGGACTGCTGATACTGGATACATGATGTCTGGTCGGCCGAGGCTCGTTTCAAATTGTATCGAGCGGATGGACGTGTAATGGTATGGAGACAACCTCATGAATCCATGGACACTGTATGTCAGCAGGGACTGATCAAGCTGATGGAGGCTCTGTAATGGTGTGCGACGTGTGCACTTGGAATGGTATGGGACCCCCCACACGTCTAGATACGACTCTGACAGGTGACACGTACGTTGCATCCTGTCTGATCACCTGCATCCATTCGCGTTCACTGTGCATTCCGATGGACTTGCGCAGTTCCAACAAGACGGTCCGACACCTCACACGTCCAGAATTGGTACAGAGTGACTCCAGGAGCGCTATTCTGAGTTTAAACACTTCCGCTGGTCCCAAACTCTCCTGACATGAACATTATTGTGCATCTCTTGGATAGTTGCAAAGCGCTGTTCAGAAGAGATCTCCAACCCCTCGTGCTCTTATGCATTTATAGTCAGCCCTGCAGGATTCATGGTGTCAGTTCCCTCCAGCAACTGTTTCGGACATTAGTCGAGTCCATGCCATGTCGTGTTGCGGCACTTCTGCGTGCTAGCGGGAGCCCCACATGTTATTAGGCATATGTACCGATTTCTTTGGCTCTTCATTGTAGTTGACAATTAGAGAGCAAAAAATTATAACACTCGGCGGACGGGGTTCATCGTTCTTTGCTTCAAGAAGCTCTTTGTGTTACATTAGCAGGCATTGAGAACGTGAAGAAATTAGCGGTACCAGTTGTAAAATTTCATAAGTCGGACGTATTAATTCAGTGTCAGTAGGCAACAATTTTCGACATAACCGAAGGAAGAGTATGGAGACTACATACCAGGTACAGAACAATAAAACCGGAATTTGGTTGCAATAATTACACTCTGTTGTTTGAAACTGATAAACAATATTTTATTCAAAATAACCTCCATTGCTGTATATACATTTCTCCCACTTCTCTTGCAGGCTATGAATGCCGAGCCGAAAAAACAGTTCCTCTTTTGAAGCGAACCAATCAGCGAGTCATTTTCGTACATTTTGATGTGAATTGAAGAGTTTTCAACGAGAGCGAGTCACAGTGATGCAAATAAAGGATACTCGGACAGAGCTAAGTCTGGAGAACAAGCCGCATACCCTAGTATTTCACAAATGAACGCCTCGATCGTTACCTTGTTCTTTTTGCTGTGTGTGATGCGGCGTTACCATGGAGCAATATGTGTTGCCTTTTTCCATTTCCCGATCGTTTTCCACTCAATGCTCGATTTATATTGATTATTTGCTGTTGATAGCGATCAGTGTTAACTGTTTCACCCGGTTTTAGCAGCTCATAATACATGAACTCCTCTGATTCCACTGAACACAGAGAATTGTCTTCATTCCAAAGCGATTTGGTATTGCAGTGCATGTCGATGGTTTGCCTGGATTCACCCAAGATTTATGAGTTTAGAATTGTCAAAATATATCCATTTTTCATCACCTTTCACTATTAAATGGAGAAACGACGAGCAGCATTTCACAAGTGGTCTTTCGATTTGCTTGCCGTCTTTCATTCAGTTCATGCGGAACTCATTTTCCTATTTTCTGCATCATTCCTTTAGCCTCACATTCAATTGTTCCACAAATTCCTGTTGAGTTTGAGTATCAGCTTTATCCAATAAGACCTGAAATTCGTTGCCTTCGAGCTTTTTCAGTGGTTTCCCGCGCTCTTCGTTTCTCACGTCAAAATCACCGCTTTTGAATTTTTTGAACACTCGAAACACTGTGTTTTACCAAGATCACGTTCGTCGAAGGCTTCGACAATCACTCGATGCGATTCTGGAGCAGTTTTCTTCAAATGATAACAGAAAACCAATGCTATCCGGAAATCGTAGTTCGTAGGCACAAAACTCGTCATGTTTACGAGTTTGAAACAGATACCAGTGAATGGTACTTGGGTTATAATGTGTTGACATTCGTCGTCAGCCGTTACAGGACGCAGAATGCGCCGCAGACTCGGTATCAAGGGCCCTACAGCGACGACTTGCACCATATGTAGGGAAAATCCTGATTTAGTAGTTTTCTAACCGAGCTCTTGATATTCATACAGGCGGTGCCCTTTAATTTTCCTATTGGTGGCATCTATCTTACATCTAGTGATATAAACTTTTAAATCTTTACATTTATTTCCTAGCCATTCCTGCTTAGCCATTTTGTACTTTCTGTCAGTCTCACTTTTTAGACGTTTGTATTCCCATTTCACCTGCTTCGTTTTCTGGAGTTTTATATATTTTCCTTTCATCAGTTAGATTCAATAGCTCTCGTGTTACCCAAGGATTTCTTCGAGCCCTCGTCTTTTTACCAGCGTGATCCTCACCTGCGTTCACTATTTTATCTGTCAAAGTTACCTATTCTTCTTCTACTGTAATCCGTTTCCCTGCTTTTTCAATCGTTCCTTAATGCTCCCTCTTAAACTCTCTGCAACCTCTGGTTCTTCAGTTTATCTAGGTCCCATCTCCTTAAATTCGTACCTCTTTGCGGTTTTTTCCGTTTTAATCTTCCGTTCGTAATCGATAAATTACCTGGTGAGGAAGATGTATGAGGCAGGCGAAATACCCACAGATTTCAGGAAGAATATAATAATTCCAATGCCAAAGAAAGTTCGAGCTAACAGGTGTGAAAAATACCAAACTCTCAGTTTGATATGTCACGCTTGCAATTTTCTCAGAGGCAGCAATGGATATGGAAAAGCAGCTGAACGGAATGGACATTGTCTTCAAAGGAAGATATACGATGAACACCAACAAAAGCAAAACGAGGATAATGGAATGCATGGGAATTAAAACAGGTGATGCTGAACGAATTAGATTAGGAAATGAGACACTTACGCCTGCCGCTGTGGCCGCGCTTCAGTCTGGAACCGCGCTGCTGCTACGGTCGCAGGTTCGAATCCTGCCTCGGGCATGGCTGTGTGTGATGTCCTTAGGTTCAAGTAGTTCCAATTCTAGGGGACTGATGACCTCAGATGTTAAGTCCAATAGTCCTTAGAGCCATTTGAACCATTTTATTGAGGCACTTACAGTAGTAGATGAGTTCTGCTCTTTGGGCAGTAAAACTATCGATGATAATCGAAGTAGAGAGGATCAAAAATGTAGACAGGCAATGGCAAGAAAAGCGTTTCTGAAGAAGAGAAATTTGTTAATATCAAGTTTAGATTTAACGGTCAAGTAGTCTTTACCAAAAAGTATATTCAGATGCGTGTGAATTCCTAAGGGACCAAACTGCTGAGGTCATCGGTCCCTAGACTTACACACTACTTGAACTAACCTAAACCAACTTATGCTAAGAACAACACATACACCCATGCCCGAGGGAGGACTCGAACCTCCGGCGGGAGGGGCCGCGCAATACGTGACGTGGCGCCTCTAACCACGTGGGCACTCCACGCGGCACCGAAAGTATTCGTATGTAGTGTAGCCATGTATGGAAGTGAAACATGGACTATAAATAGTTTGGACAAGAAGAGAATAGAAGCTTTTTAAATATGGTGCTACAGAAGAGTGCTGAAGATTAGATGGGTAGATCACGTAACTAATGAGGAAGTACTGAACAGATTTGGGGAGAAAAGAAATTTGTAGAGCAACCTGTGTAGAAGAAGGGATCGGTTGGTAGGACACAGTCTGAAGCGTCAAGGGGTCACCAAGAGTGGGCGGTAAAAATCGTAGAGAGAGAACAAAAGAATATAGCAAGCAGAATAAGAAGGATGTAGTTTCCAGTAGTTACTCGGAGGTGAAGAAGCTTGTACGGGATGGAGTAGCATGGAGAGCTGTATCAAATTAGTCTTCCGACTGAAGACGACAGCAGCAACAACAACATGTGTCCTTCATGAGCCCTGTCTGGTTCGGATGCAATACTGACGATCAATACTTAACTACTGGTCGATCGAGTGTTTTCTAAGCTATTTACTTTATTGAGTTCCAATGAATCTGTCTGCCGTCTGACCTATATTGATCACTGGCGATTACTCATTCCCAAATTCATATATATTCCACACTTTTAAAACCTCAGCTCATCCCGACAAGTCTCACGACTCCAATCCCACCCTCGCGAGGATTGCCGGCTGATTACAGATATTACGAAATACAAATCCGCTCTACGAAACTTTTGCTGACTTTCGGCCAATCAGCCTCAAGAGCACAATTTAGCCATCTCAAATTTCCTGATTACGCTCGAATTTCACTGAAGAGCCAAAGAAACTGGTACACCTGATTCTGGGCGTCGCATCGTTCTGTTGCAATTTACCAAGTCTTTTGGAATGCCCACTGGATATGAATGGATGAAGGTGATCAGATAGGATGCTTACGTACGTGTCACCTGTCGGAGTCGTATCTAGACGAATCAGAGGACCCATATCACTTCGACTGTACACGCCACGTACCATTACAGAGCCTCCGCCACCACACCCGTTGAGGTCTATCTGCTCGATACAATTTGAAACGAGACTCGTCCGATCAGTCAACATGTTTCCAGTCACCAACACTCCAATGTCGGTGTTGACGGTCTCAGGCGAGGCGTAAAGCTTTGTGTCGTGCAGTCATCAATGGTACACGAACGAGCCATCGGCTTCAATAGTCCATATCGATGATGTTTCATTGAATGGTTCGCACGCTGACACTTGTTGATGGCCCAGAATTTAAATCTACAGCAATTTGTGGAAGGGCTGCACTTCTGTTGCAATTCTGTCACGTTGAACGATTCTCTTTAGTCGTCATTGGTCCCGTTTTTGTTCGATCTTTTTCCAGCATTAGCGATGTTATAGATTTGATGTTGTACCGGATTTCTGATATTCACGGTACACTCGTGAAACGGTCATGCGGGAAATTCCCCACTTGGTCGCCATCTCGGAGATGCTGTGTCCCATCGCCCGTGCGCCGACCGTAACACCACGTTCAAGCTGACTTCAATCTTGATTACCTGCCATTGTAGCAGCAGTAGCCGGTGTAACAACTGTGCCAGACACTTGTTGTCTTACATAAGCGTTGCCGACAGCAGGCCCGTGTTCTGGCTGTTGACGTAACTCTGTAATAGAATACACATGCCTACCAGTATCTTTCGCGTTCCAGTGTAGTTGGTGTGAGATGCTGCTTCGTGCCCATCCGGTGAAAAGTTTATTTTCTATAGGATATCATGAAACAGCTAACATCCTGCACAAATCGCTTGTGTTTGTAACAGCCAGGTCGGCTCACAAGGGTACCGCGTCTACTTGTCAACAATGATTTTGTCAAATTTTAAGGTAGGTATATCGAGGCCTTGGCCAGAAATGAGTGACAGATGCGGGAGCTCGGGACGGAAAAGCGTTTAGAGAAAACAGCATTTTGGGAGCGGATCGGATGAAGCATGAGCCATTTATGTTACTGTAGCTTCTAGGCAGCGATTGGTGCAGCGGAAAGATTACAGAACGGTAATCCGAGGGTCGTGGGGTCGACTCACTTTGCTGAAACTTAAGCCATTTACAATTATTACCTTACTTACACTGCACAAACCAAGATAATGCTCTATTTTCTTATGTGACGTTATGAAACCCTATTCGAAGGAAAACAAATTTCTTTCGTTAATTGACTCTTGGGAAGGATAAACGGATTCACAATTGTACGACGAGATTATTCAAGATGACGAAATGACGAAGGTTTACTGTCTCGCAGTATTAAAGTGGTTCCCCTCACCACTCCCTGAAAACGCACTTTGCTGGTCCAACCCTGCAATGTCCAGTTTTGCAGCCACCTAAAGAACTTGTTTAAAAAGCTTCTAAACTGGTTCTTACCTTGTAGAGAGAATGAAGAAAATAACATTCCTGAAATTATATTAGAACAAATAAGCCCTCGGTCACAAATATTAAGCCAAAATTGACCAGGTTTCGACGCTACTATGAGCATCGTCTTCAGAATTAGACTAACTGTTCTAAAACATATTGGGTATATAATACATTAATAAAATTAAAGTTTGTACTGACTGGAAGAAGAAGCAGCACTTACAAGTCACATATTAAAAAAGATCTGCCGGCCGGAATGGCCGAGCGGTTCTAGGCGCTACAGTCTGGAGCTGCGCGACCGCTACGGTCGCAGGTTCGAATCCTGTGTGTGATGTCCTTAGGTTAGTTAGGTTTAAGTAGTTCTAAGTTCTAGGGGACTGATGACCTCATAAGTTAAGTCCCATAGTGCTCAGAGCCATTTGAACCATACTTACAAAAAAAATGTGTTATATATCTAATATGTTTTAGAACAGTTAGTCTAATTCTGAAGACGACGCTCATAGTAGCGTCGAAACCTGGTCAATTTTGACTTAATATTTGTGACCGAGTGCTTATTTGTTCTAATAAAATTCTGACATTGTCACTGAACCTTAGCAGCTATGTTCAAAGTTTTAACATTCCTGAAAGACCGCATGAATTGTACGTTACCAGCTATACTCGGCAATATCTGGCGAAATGATGCGTTACATGTGCTTTGCTGCCAATCTGTGCGATAAGAGAGAAAATTTTATGAATGTATACCGGTAACTTAACTCCACCTGAACAGGCCTTCAAGGCGCAATGACACCGACCGATCGCCATGTGATCCTCGGACCACAGGCGTCAATGGATGCAGATACAGAGGGGTATGTGATCATCACACCACTGACCCGGACGATGTCCATTTTCGTGATCAGAGCCGCTACTTTATCACTCAAGCACCTCTTCAGTTGGTCTCACAAGGCCTAACTGCACCCCACATGCCAACAACGCTTGGCAGACCGGGGCGGTCACTCATTTGTTTTTGTGTAGGAAATTTGAACAACCAAGTAACAGTAAAAACGCGGGGATTATAATGTGTGCAGGACTTCGAAAAAATTACTGCTTCTCCTGTTTTTACGTTTAATGTTGCCCCAGCATGTGAAAATCTCAACTGTAAAATAACATAACTATCTAATTTTATACAAAAAGTTCATGTGTTCGCCTTACTATTCCTTCCTGGAACCTTTTGTGCCATTCCAAATTTTCCTTTGCATTTCAGTTCATGAAAATATTAATAAACGCAATATACTGACCATTATTTCAGTTTATTTGCACTGTAAGCAACGTAAAAATATGAAATTAAAGAAGTTTGCGCATAGAGAGACTAATAGACTACATTCTGATTATCGTTCTGTACTCTTCCGCCAACAGCTGCCCGGAAACTAAAGCCTTCTGACTCGCGCTAAAATGCTGCTTTTTGTAGCTGCTTGTCCATCTGGAGCTGTCACTCTGTCACTTATAATTCCATCCAAGTTCTGAGTATACCATCAATTTGGTTAAAATCGGTTACGTCGAGTTGATGCGGTCCCCTTGTCAGACCATCACACATTCAACTTGCTTTAGGGAAAACTGGCCCGTTACCCCCAAGTTGGAGAACCGTCTCGTCACCTGGAAACAGAAAAGCCGACACTGTCGTCCGTAATATCGACCAGAACTAGGCGACCGGTGCGGATAGGAACTGATACGCTACAATGACTTTATTACCAAGTGGTTTCGATTATCTGATCATCTTCAGGTATCGTACATTATGTTTGTGTCGTCAAATGAAATAAGAAAACCATCCTGTATCACCTCCTTCAAATAGTAAAGTGCAGTACATAGTCAGTTGTGTAAAGCTATAAACAATTTTATGACATCAAAAGACGATCCTATGACCGAAACCTTTAGATAATGAAGATTTATTTTGTTAGCACCTCTTGATGGTGCTGAAACATGATTTTTTAAAGTATTTACGAGCTGTGGGCCACCACGTTTAAGTAGAAACGTAGTGGCCACTTTGGGGCACAGCAGCACCACTAGCATCTAGAGAACCACTGCCCAAGAAGGCCATTCACGTTCGTCACTTCCCTCGGCTCCATCCCTTCGGATCCTCCTAACGTAATTGCCGTTATGTTAATGTGTTCATCTTTCATTCTAATTTAATATTTTTTTTGATTTTCAAAGCACTACATTCGAACTTTTATTACCGTATTTATTTTTACAGTATAAAAATGAAACTTTAAAAAAAATTAGTTTTAAGTCATGTTAACACTGCACTTCTCCATATATACTTCTTATTATTAATTTACCTGAATATTAAATAAAAGTAATGAATGAAAGAAAGATCACTGAAAAACAATCAAACTTGAGAAATTTATATGCCAGACTAAACGACACAGCAAAGAACAAATACATAAATTACGAATATGAAATATAAATTTGTATGATGTTGTGTACTAGTACTATGTGTCACGTTCTTCAATAGTATTTGTCATTGGCAGTTACATCACAGTATGCATTATAACAGACTGCTTATAATTTGCGTAAATATGGTTATTCGTAAGTAACTCTGTAGTTTCGGGAGTTGGATGAACGTAAACTGCAAGACATACAGAAACAAGACACTTATCAGTAGACAGAGCATCTTCAAGTTTTTAATTCACATTGCAGGTAGTCAACGTTGGGATCGCTTGTAACGTCGTAAACACCAATGTATGTACGCATTTCATTGAAGTTACTGCGTGCTGCCTGATAAATTTGTTCACTGCACTGCCTAGCTGCAGGTGCGAACTAATTCGATTTGAGAATATGGAGCGGATAATTTACTTACGTCAGGGATGGCCAAAAGTTCTGCGAGCGTGAAGTGTGAAGTTCCGTCCCCTCGCGACATACTTTTCGCACTACCACGCCACGCTGTCTGAGCATAGAGAGGGACAAGACGGTGAAACAATGAACGCGCCGCATAAAGTTGTGCAAGGACCTCTAAACGTCTTACATGCGGTTTGGTTTCACGTTCCATAATAACGTAGATCACAAACAAAATAAATACAATTCCTATCTGCTGCAAACTGTTGACATACAGATAGATGCAGTCAATTTTGCAGAAGTTTGTCATTTGGGTTGCCGGGTAATCGGTGTTCAATCCGCTTCATAATCGGAAAAAGCTTTCACTCATGGTTGTTGATAGAAACAATGTATCACGTTTGCAATCTCACTATATTTTCTTTAGCGTTAGTGGGCTGTGGGTAGCATACTTTTTTTTAATTTTAAGTTGCCATACGAGTTTTTTCTTAGAGTCATCCTCAGCCGATCAGATTTAATTTGTTTCTCACACTGCAACCTCTTACTGTGGGTAATGTGCAGTCAGGTCCACTTAAAGTGAGATGTTTGGATGTTCTGATTATCGTTCGTGCTTACCTTCTTTCTTCAGAAGCCCAAGAGCTGCGGATGTTAAATCGAAAAATCTTTCCATGCATGCCCCTTAAGTTAACCAAAGTTATTTTGAGTAATATATATCATCTCCATACTCTTCCTTCAGTTCCGTCAAAACCTGACGATGAAATTATGCGTGCAATTTCAGAAAATTTACTATTCGTACCAACAATTTCATCATCTGCATTTAGCTCGAAGTGCTTCTTGACGTACATAACAATGAAATTTGTACAAACGATCAGTCGATCGTTGTAATGTTTTATTCTTTCATCGTCAACAAAATCTTTGAATTCTTTCTGTATGGTGTTGTAATGCCATTCGATTGCAAATTTTCTGTGGCCGCCGATTATGAGATTGCATAACAGATACTGAGAATTCTCATCCTATTAACTTTTGAAAGTTGGGGCGATAGGTCGTTAGACTTCCTCTTTTCTGTACAGGCAACCAGTGGCTCTATAAAGTTTCTTTATGCCACAAAGTAGCTGAGAACCCGGCGTTGCAAGAGTACTTCTTAATTTAAATCTTCTATTAGTCCCTGCCCTCCTTCCCCCTCCCTTCCCTTGTCCCCTCCTCCTCAGCCATCCATCTCCTTCTTCCTCCTACCTTCTTTGTCAACCTCCTCATTTCGCCGCTCTATCTGTCCACCTCTTTCTCCTGCCTTCCCCCCCCCCCCCTCTCACTCTCTCTCTTCACGTTATCACCTCTATATCAATAGGAGCTTGCTGGTTCTTAACCATGCAGTATATCTTTCGAGATAGTAACTCGTAAGTGTAAGAAATTAGGTTGAAATCAATTCATGAGATTAGGTGGAGCTCTTTACTCGTTGCTTAGTTGGCGTAAGCAGATGTCACACATATCTGATATACGTCACACATATTTTTATACGTGGTTCACTTGTAACTCGAGAAAATTTAGCCCTGTAGTTTCGTTTCACTCACCTCAATGTTTATACCGTCACATCCCCTGAACTATGTGTCATATTATCATATAATTTTGCTCCTACATTCAGTACTGTCTGCAAAACGTGCCGCGAATTAGTTCGTACTAAAGAAGTTATAGATTAGTATGTCATGCCTGATGAGCAGTTTTATTGCATGAATAACGGAAATGTAAGAAAAAGTTTTGTGAAGGTTTGAAACTATGTGAAAAGTTTGTTAAAGGTCAAAGAACAGAGGAATAAAATCTGGATATTCGCGCGTATTGGGCTTCCCTTCTTTTTCATTCCCAACCACGTTCATAGGTAGGTGGCTCTTACCCTCACAGCAATTCTTTACAGATAGTAGGTGATACGTGTACCACGTTCGACTAAAATCGATCCAGTGGTTTAGGAGGGGATGTGAAACATACACTCCTGGAAATTGAAATAAGAACACCGTAAATTCATTGTCCTAGGAAGGGGAAACTTTATTGACACATTCCTGGGGTCAGATACATCACATGATCACACTGACAGAACCACAGGCACATAGACACAGGCAACAGAGCATGCACAATGTCGGCACTAGTACAGTGTATATCCACCTTTCGCAGCAATGCAGGCTGCTATTCTCCCATGGAGACGATCGTAGAGATGCTGGATGTAGTCCTGTGGAACGGCTTGCCATGCCATTTCCACCCGGCGCCTCAGTTGGACCACGTGCAGACCGCGTGAGACGACGCTTCATCCAGTCCCAAACATGCTCAATGGGGGACAGATCCGGAGATCTTGCTGGCCAGGGTAGTTGACTTACACCTTCTAGAGCACGTTGGGTGGCACGGGATACATGCAGACGTGCATTGTCCTGTTGGAACAGCAAGTTCCCTTGCCGGTCTAGGAATGGTAGAACGATGGGTTCGATGACGGTTTGGATGTACCGTGCACTATTCAGTGTCCCCTCGACGATCACCAGAGGTGTACGGCCAGTGTAGGAGATCGCTCCCCACACCATGATGCCGGGTGTTAGCCCTGTGTGCCTCGGTCGTATGCAGTCCTGATTGTGGCGCTCACCTGCACGGCGCCAAACACGCATACGACCTTCATTGGCACCAAGGCAGAAGCGACTCTCATCGCTGGAGACGACACGTCTCCATTCGTCCCTCCATTCACGCCTGTCGCGACACCACTGGAGGCGGGCTGCACGATGTTGGGGCGTGAGCGGAAGACGGCGTAACGGTGTGCGGGTCCGTAGCCCAGCTTCATAGAGGCGGTTGCAAATGGTCATCGCCGATACCCCAGGAGCAACAGTGTCCCTAATTTGCTGGGAAGTGGCGGTGCGGTCCCCTACGGCACTGCGTAGGATCCTACGGTCTTGGCGTGCATCCGTGCGTCGCTGCGGTCCGGTCCCAGGTCGACGGGCACGTGCACCTTCTGCCGACCACTGGCGACAACATCGATGTACTGTGGAGACCTCACGCCCAACGTGTTGAGCAATTCGGCGGTATGTCCACCCGGCCTCCCGCATGCGCACTATACGCCCTCGCTCAAAGTCCGTCAGCTGCACATACGGTTCACGTCCACGCTGTCGCGGCATGCTACCAGTGTTAAAGACTGCGATGGAGCTCCGTATGCCACGGCAAACTGGCTGACACTGACGGCGGCGGTGCACAAACGCTGCGCAGCTAGTGCCATTCGACGGCCAGCACCGCGGTTCCTGGTGTGTCCGCTGTGCCTTGCGTGTGATCATTGCTTGTACAGCCCTCTCGCAGTGTCCGGAGCAAGTATGGTGGGTCTGACACACCGGTGTCAATGTGTTTTTTTTCGATTTGCAGGAGTGTACATACACACACATAAATGCGCACATCCATTATTAACATATGTATTGATAAAGAGTGACTGATAAACACCAGTGACAGCAGATTTCTGCGGAAATGAAAAATGTCATGGCTATCGCAAAATGCTGCGTCAAATTCCGGAAAAAACAATGTCGTATCGTACTGCTACATGAAATGTCGCACTGTAACTAGTAGTTCCGAGAAGCACAGAGCAAAAGCCAAGACTTGCCGAGGCAGGCAGAGGCTTGGGCGGAAGACGTGCAGCACATAGTGCCCGTGTAAGATTTTGTACATCATGGCCGACTCTTGTGTACTTGCTCTAACAAGCCTGCACTTAGTGCTGCTCTCTACCACGACGCCACGGTGTGTATTACGAATCGGGACTTGGAATGTTGCTCCTTCCACTGATATGTGTAAATTTTCTGCAAGTCTCGTAGTTTTCGTGCAGTCTCGTTCTGAAGCCCTGCAAATACTTAAGAATAACCCTGCAATTCAGTGATGAAATGTTCTCAAGTTATTAGCAGAGTCAAGGCGTCGTTCTGTGGCAATGTTTCGACAAGTTTCCTACTCGTCAAATGGTTCAAATGTCTCTGAGCACTATGGGACTCAACTGCTGTGGTCATCAGTCCCCTAGAACTTTCAACTACTTAAACCTAACTAACCTAAGGACATCACATACATCAATGCCCGAGGCAGGATTCGAACCTACGACCGTAGCAGTCGCACGGTTCCGGACTGCGCGCCTAGAACCGCGAGACCACCGCGGCCGGCTCCCACTCGCCATCCTCAGTCAATTTTTCCTGTTCACGTCCAGTGTGTATCATTGCAGAAGCTGGATCGCAGGCTCCTCTGCCTCGTCTGCAACGGTTGGGCCAATCGCGCGCCTCCGGAAGGGGTGTCACGGACAGTGATGACAGAGTGGGAGGGGGGATCGCGGACGGTGGTGTGGGGAACTCCCTGAAGATGACGAATAGGAAACTTGTCGAAACGTTGCCGCAGAACGACTCCTCAACTCGACTAATAACCTGAGAGAACTTCGTCATCGAAATTCGCCAAGGAAGCCTGCATTCCCGTATAAATCCAGTTTTTCACACAAAGCTATTTTTTCATACAATGAAGGCTTTCAAGATCGGATGGTACTGTTGTTGATAAATCTTCCGGGTTATGTGGCCTTGGTCCATGGAATTCTTCTATTCCTAACGTTTCTTTCAATACTACGTTGGACATCTTCCCAGGTATGGCTGGTCCTGTTGACTCAGGGAGGACTCAGCAGGACCAGCCATACCTCTGAAGATGTCCAACGTAGTATTGGACGAAACGTTAGGAATAGAAGAATTCCATGGACCACGGCCATATAACCCGGAAGGATTATCAACAAGCAAGTTAATTTTTGTTTGATTTTGTTTCGGAAATCTTGTTGTTCATTCCCTACTCACCTTAATCTAAGTATACACACACCTGGAAAATTACGGATGGCAATTTTTTCTAACAACTTATTTAATTTATTTTCGATTGACATACATAATTTTTGGCATCGGGGCTTACGCCTGAGTAACAGAGTTTAAGTAAGCGCGGTGTCTTCACGCAGGTGGTGACGCAGGACGCTCAGGAGGTAGAGGCACCACCCAGCTACGAGTCAGCGGTGGGCGAGCCGGCGCCGCGCTACTCCACGCTGTTCGGCTCCCAGCTGCGGCTCGACTTTCTGGCGACGCCTCCCCCACCGCCCCCGCCACCCCCGCCACCTCCGCCGCCGGTGCCGCCCGACGCCGACTCCTGCAACCTGCACGAGGTGACGGCTTCGACCGCGCTGCTCGTCGCTTCACCGTCGTGCTGCGAAGACTGCCGGAGCAACTCGTAGCCTAGCGAGCTACGCGTCGCGTTATTTATTACTCTGCACCAGCTACTCACAGCTCTTCTGCATGGACTGGACTGACAGCTAGACGTTCACCAGCAAAGCTGGGAGCGATCCGTGGACTACACTGTAGGAGAGGAAGGGGTGCTGCTGGAGTATCCCCGGCTTTTCACGGAACGATCACAGTCGGAATTTTAAGAGCACACATTCAACCGACATAAGCGTATTCCTGAACGACGCAGTCTATACCTCGTTGTCGGGGCTCTCCTAGTCTATTTTAGAGTACCTCACATGATATTCTCCTCAGTTCTCAGCAGAATGTCCTGAAGCCTACCGTGTCACGGAAATTATGACCTTTCGGCAGTTTCTTCAGGTTAGGGAACAAATGATAGTTCGAAGGGGGCAGGTGAAGTCAGTATCGGAGAGGTTCGTCCCATTATAAACGTGGGGCTTCAACTTGGCAGCCGCAATTTGGGATGTTTGTGAAAGTGAAGTGTCGTACAAAAAAAGGAAGACTTTGCCCAACTATGCACGGAATTTAATCTTAATAACCTCCTTCAACTGGTCGAGTAGGCAGTTGTGATACCCCCTGGTTTTATTACAGACCCGAGGTAGGTAATCAAGCAAGATTTGTCCAAGATGTACGTCGTTTCTTTATCACCTCATTTTCGGGTGCGGAACTTCTTCGATCGTGGGTCGTACTACGGGGTCGTTCCTGCTTTTGGCACCTTAAACATGGAGCCAGGTTTCGTCTTCAGCTACATGATTAACCAAAAAAGTCCTTTCTGGCATCATATAGGCCGAAACAGCTGCGGGCGTTGCGACTCATGCAACATTGAAACATTTCAGCGCCGACTTCGCTGAAAGCTTCCTCATGCTTAGGATATAACTAATGATGAAACCAGTTAGGCCCGGATGGATATCCAATGTCTCGCCTAACGTTTTGTTAGATACCCGCAGGTCATTAGTAACCAGTTCAGGGACAACATGACTTATTGTCGAGTCTACTGAGGTTATGGGATGCGCATTGCAAGCGTTCAACATGAATGGTGAATTGTTTGGTGTTCAAAAGAGACACCCATGGTCTCAAAGTGCAACAGGATGAACGCATTTGCAGTAGTGTTTATAGCATCTAAGTGTGAATGTCGTTTGGAGGTTATCTTGGAGAAACGAAAACTTCATGAAGCCTCTTGTGTCTTTACCATCTCACATTCTATCTAAAATTCACGATACAAGCCCAAAATACGTGTGATATTTTCACAAGATATGAAGCATTCATATGGTGGTAAGTTCATTTTTCAGTTGCAACTCTAGCGAGCCAAAGGCGTGAACTTTTCAGTCCCCTCCCCCTTCTACATCTACATCTACATCCATACTCCGCAAGCCAACTGACGGTGTGTGGCGGAGGGTACCCTGAGTACCTCTATCGGTTCTCCCTTTTCGAAACACTCTTAGTGCCATGTGTCAGACGGACGTAGTATCTCTGTTCTCTTTTCACTATATCGCTACTTGTAATACCGTAGCTTACTGAGTAGTTGATTGTAGGACACCATCCCACCAAAAGATCGAATTCTTAAGGAAGATGGAGGTGCTCCTGAGGAGAAACATACTGAGGGGTGTACGAGTCACTGTGACGTCACCGACAGCTAGATCCAGCAACTAAATCCCATATGAATGCTTCCCGTATTGCATATGATGAACACGCTGACACTTGGTGCTCGCCGTTACAGAACGGGTGGAATGAAATTTCTCTTATTGATAATGAAATGATTTTCGTATATTACAAACGACACATTTGCTTCGATATCTCGAAAGATAAAAATGTTTCGATTATTGACGACATTTTGCGTATCACACTTGATACAATATTGTTTCGATATCCATAATGATTTTGAAATATCAGGGGCGCTATAAGTAAAAGGAATCGCAGTCTATATTCTTGGAGAGAGTGTATAAAATGCACCGCGCTGCTATCTCAATCTCTGCAACACAACTGATGCTGTTGCTGAGAAGACCTCATCCATTCAGCTGATTTATGGTAAGTCTTATCGATGGTACTCAAATACTACAGTCACTCTAATTTTAGAGTGTGGCCAATAACCCATGTACCGCGTTGAGAAAACTGTAGAGTGCGTAGGTAATCAACATTTGAGTTTGTAATGTAAAAGGAAACCTCATTATATCTCAGAGTACATTACTCCTAGGAGGAAATGAACACAAACTATTCCTGGAAAGTAAGTTTCCTCTGATGAATATCTGAAGAAAAATCGTATGTTAATTACTAGGGCAATAGTGAAAACGAGTCTCCGATATGTAGACCATCTGCAGAGAACAATGATTTTCTTCTGTAACTATAATAAAAGAATTGCGAAAATTCAAATTCATAGCGAGAAGCTCCGTCATTAGCCGTGGGAAGCTCCAGTGATCAATCTTAGACTGTTGTGTTTGAAAACGGTAGCAAGTCATGTTAAATACAAGTGACAGCAAGTTGAGACGGGCAAAGAACTTCCAGACTTCAGAAGTTTAGTTGTACAACACGTATAATTTATCACCAGTATTTGCTGAGATGTAAACAGAGAAAAGTATTAGGAACGAGAACGGCACGGTTTGCTTTAGCATCGCCCTCGTCATTGGCTGCTTAATTCGAACCACCTGTCGTAGCGGTGTTAAGTCGAATAGCTATGAGCATCTATTCTGGAAAATAAGGCTATTGTCGCAGATCTAACAGATCCTTTTTAGGATAACCGTAATACGCAGAAGCATTATTGGTCGATTAAAGTTAGAATTTCAGTTAAAGATGCAAGATTCTAGTAAGCAAGAGGTGTTATGCGAGGTTTAAGCGGCTCTACGATCTTGATTGATGACAAGAATAATATCATAACAGAAATGAGTATCGCAGTTGCTTCAAATCAACACATTCAGGAGGTGTGATGGTATTATAATGAGAAACTTGTGAAGCATTGTTTTTATTTACTCATTCGTACATTCGCGATGTAAGTTAAGTTTTGTACAGAAATTATTCGAGTATTGTAAATAAAATGTCTCTTTTGTAAAGATAATATTTTGAATAAAAGATGTAAATTAAATAATGTACTGTGTGCTAATGGAACAAGGTACACATTCTGATAGACTACCTGTTGTTTTATTGTTGATTGTGTGTGTCTATGTTATTTTCTTCCACTACCTGTAAATGGAACTAGAGATGAGATGTTACAGAATTAAGACCTGTATTTCGGTTTCCGTCGACTGGTAACAACAGTGTGGAGAACGATGTTCTGCGTAGCTTGGACAGACATTCCCATCCACGCATTCACAAGGAAGTCCTGAGTGCTGGTTTCAATGTGATACAGGAACGCTGAATATAAAAGCACGTAAAGAGTAAAAAATTTAAGCTGCGAGCTCGCAGCTCAGCTTAGGAAACTTTTGTGGCAAATCCTTCAGAAATATTGCAGGGCAGGCCATGTGTGTGTAAGTGTGTGTGTGTGTGTGTGTATGAGACTGGTGTATTTTCAATTCGAAAAGCTGAATTAGGTGAGACTGTGCCAGACGCGCACTAGCATTCCTTTAGAATTGTTGGAGATGAGTAACGGCTAGTGCAGTTAGACGGGGCGGTACCTTTGGATTGTGCCCTTGGCTTAGCCATTGCGCTCTGTCTCGTCTTGACGTTGAACTCTGAAGGGTGACTGAATTAGAGTTTGCAGTAAAACCATAACATTTAATTTACAAACCTCTCAATGTAAGACTGCTGGAGGAATTTAGTAAGTATTACAGTGCTATTTTCTCGGCCAGTTTCGGGTGAAAAAATGCGGAATTTGTTGTGGGACACCGTCGGTTATTTCCGCTTCGGCGCTCAATGTTTCATGAAGTGCAGATAAGCGGCGCTATACATACAGGGTGTTTCAAAAATGACCGGTATATTTGAAACGGCAATAAAAACTAAACGAGCAGCGATAGAAGTACACCGTTTGTTGCAATATGCTTGGGACAACAGTACATTTTCAGGCGGACAAACTTTCGAAATTACAGTAGTTACAATTTTCAACAACAGATGGCGCTGCAAGTGATGTGAAAGATATAGAAGACTACGCAGTCTGTGGGTGCGCCATTCTGTTCGTCGTCTTTCTGCTGTAAGCGTGTGCTGTTCACAACGTGCAAGTGTGCTGTGGACAACATGGTTTATTCCTAAGAACAGAGGATTTTTCTGGTCTTGGAATTCCACCGCCTAGAACACAGTGTTGTTGCAACAAGACGAAGTTTTCAACGGAGGTTTAATGTAACCAAAGGACCGAAAACCGATACAATAAAGGATCTGTTTAAAAAATTTCAACGCACTGGGAATGTAACGGATGAATGTGCTGGAAAGGTAGGGCGACGGCGTACGGCAACCACAGAGGGCAACGCGCAGTTAGTGCAGCAGGTGATCCAACAGCGGCCTCGGGTTTCCGTTCGCCGTGTTGCAGCTGCGGTCCAAATGACGCCAACGTCCACGTATCGTCTCATGCGCCAGAGTTTACACCTCTATCCATACAAAATTCAAACGCGGCAACCCCTCAGCGCCGCTACCATTGCTGCACGAGAGACATTCGCTAACGATATATTGCACAGGATTGATGACGGTGAAATGCATGTGGGCAGCATTTGGTTTACTGACGAAGCTTATTTTTACCTGGACGGCTTTGTCAATAAACAGAACTGGCGCATATGGGGAAGCGAAAAGCCCCATGTTGCAGTCCCATCCTCAAAAAGTACTGGTCTGGGCCGCTATTTCTTCCAAAGGAATCATTGGCCCATTTTTCAGATCCGAAACGATTACTGCATCACGCTATCTGGACATTCTTCGTGAATTTGTGGCGGTACAAACTGCCTTAGACGACACTGTGAACACCTCGTGGTTTATGCAAGATGGTGCCAGGCCACATCGCACGGCCGACGTCTTTAATTTCCTGAATGAATATATAGATGATCGTGTCATTGCTTTGGGCTATCCGAAACATACAGGAGGCGGCGTGGATTGGCCTCCCTATTCGCCAGACATGAACCCCTGTGACTTCTTTCTGTGGGGACACTTGAAAGACCAGGTGTACCGCCAGAATCCAGAAACAATTGAACAGCTGAAGCAGTACATCTCATCTGCATGTGAAGCCATTCCGCCAGACACGTTGTCAAAGGTTTCGGGTAATTTCATTTAGAGACTACGCCATATTAATGCTACGCATCGTGAATATGTGAAAAATATCGTACTATAGAGTTTCCCAGACCGCAGCGCCATCTGTTGTTGACAATTGTAACTACTGTAATTTCGAAAGTTTGTCTACCTGAAAATGTGCTGTTGTCCCAAGCATATTGCAACAAACGGTGTATTTCTATCGCTGCTCGTTTAGTTTGTATTGCCGTTTCAAATATACCGGTCATTTTTGAAACACCCTGTAACATCTACATGGATACTCTGCAAATCACATTTAAATGTCTGGCAGAGGGTTCATTGAACCACCTTCACAATTCTCTGTTGTTCCAATCTCGTATAGCGCTCGGGAAGCATGAACGCCAAAACTTTGCGTACGAGCTCTGATTTCCCTTATTTTATCTTGGCGATCTTTCCTCCCTATGTTAAGTCGGTGCCAACAAAATATTTTCGCATTAGGAGGAGAAAGTTGGTGATTGGAATTTCATGCGGAGATTCCGTCGCAACGGAAAATGCCTTTCTTTGTATGATTTCCAGCCCAAATACTGTGTCATTTCTGTGACACTCTCTCCAATATTTCGCGATAATACAAAATGTACTGCCTTTCTTCGAACTTTTTCGATGTACTCCGCCAGTCCTATCTGGTAGGGATCCCACAACGCGCAGTAGTATTCTAAAAGAGGACGGACAAGCGTAGTATAGGCAGTCTCCTTAGAAGGTCTGTTACATTTTCTAAGTGTCCCGCCAATAAAACGCAGTCTTTGGTTAGCCTTCCCCACAACATTTTCTGTGTGTTCCTTCATAATTGTAATACCTTGGTATTTAGTTGAATTTATGGCTTTTAGATTAGGCTGATTTATCGTGTAACCGAAATTTAACGCGTTCCTTTTAGCACTCATGTGGATGACCTCACACTTTTCGTTATTTAAGGTCAACTGCCACTTTTCGCACCATTGCAATATCTCTTCTAAATCGTTTTGCAGTTTGTTTTTATCTTCTGATGACTGACGACAGCGTCATCTGCAAACAACCAAAGACGGCTGCTCAGATTGTCTCCTAAATCGTTTATATAGATAAGGAACAGCAAAGGTCCTATATACCTTCAAAATGGCGTCTGTAACAGAGGTGCGTTCCAAGCAAAGAGCTATCATTGAGTATCTTTTGCCAGAAAACCAGAGAACCGCAGATACTCATAGTCACTTGCCCTGTGACCAAGCAGTAAACTAAAGCAGGGTGAGTCGTTGGTCGAGGCGTCTCTCATCATCGCAACAACGTCGCACGTTCCTATGCGATCTTCCACGTGCCAGTTGGCCGCACACAGCTGTGACTGTTACGAACTTGGAACGTGCGGACACTCTCATTCGAGGTGACCACAATCAAACATCTCGTTGCTCAACTGGTCGCTTCTGTTGGTAGCGCTGATACACTCGTCCACCTGTTGGGGTGCTCAAAAGCGTCTGCCCGATAGGTTCCACGTCGCCTACAGAAGGCATAACGATGATGATGATGATGATGTTTGCACTGTTATCAGCGCCTGTACAAATTCCCAACCATTGCTCAGTCCAATCTCGCCACTTTCATGAATGATGATGAAATTATGAAGACAACACAAGACATAAAGTACAGTGGAGGGCCATCTGTCCTGCACTGCTTGCGCGTTACATGGCTAATGGCGGCAATTTGCTGTCGAACATTGTCAGAGGCGATGGTAAATGTCACTTCGAACCGGCAACAAACTGACAATCCATGGGGTGGCGCCACACCAACACCCATCCAGAAAAAGTTCAAAGCTGCACCCTCAGCCGGTAAAGTCAAGGCGGTGGTCTTCTGGCAGTCTGAAGTGGTTATTCTGTTCGATGTCCGCCCTCAAGGTGCGACAATTATCTCTGAAGTGTATTCTGCTACCTTTAGAAAACTAAAGAAACGACTTCAGAATGTTGTTCGCCACAAAAAAGTCAGAACACCGGAGAGGAGCTCACAAAACTTCATTGGACTGCTCCTCCTCATCCACCCTACATCCCGGATCTCGCACCTTCCGACTTCCGTCTGTAAGGCACAATGAAGGATGCATAACTCGGGAAACAAGACTTGGATGAAGGGGAGCTTATAGATGCAGCGAGACGTTGGCTCCGACGTTGACCAGTAGAGTGGTAGCATGGGGGCATACAGGGCCTCGCAGTAAGGTGACGTAAGGGTGTGGCATGAAACGGAGAATGTTGGTGGTATGTTTTTTGGTGGTAAATTGCTATGGGACCAAACTGCTGAGGTCATCGGTCTGTAGGCTTACACACTACATAATCTAACTTAAACTAACTTACGGCAAGGAAAACACACTTACGCATGCCCCAGGGAGGACTCGAACATGCTGCGAGGGAACCACGTAAACAGTGGCAAACCGCCTCGAACCGCACAGCTACCTCACACGGCGAAAATGTTGAAAAATAGTGTTTTGTAGCCGAAAGAATGCCGAGTAATATGGTCCATTGGAGTTCTGAATAAAATGAACCTGCTTTTAAAACAACATTTGTTGCATTACTTGTTCAACGTTCCTCGTAGACTGCAGCTGCTTTCCAGAGCCCTGACTTCAGCATCACTACTCAATATAAAAACACGTGCAAATTATTTATGTTTTATGTAAGTAACAAAAAATTTATTTTAGCGTATCGTTAATGAGTAACTATTTATTTAAAATGTACGGTGTTAGATGTAATTTTGATTAGCATTTGAGAGCGATTTATATTGGGACTCTTTTAATAAATGTTTTCTAGTTGGTTCAAAAGTTGTGATACGGAAAAGATGTTAGTCACAGCCAATTGAAAGTAAGCTGAAGGAAGTAAGGCAGGGGGGGGGGGGGGAGGGGGGGAGCGTAGGGGAAGGGGGAGAGCGTACTAAACTGGGATTGGGTTGTCAAGAGGAGAAGAACCTGGGTTTTAGGCTCTGAAGAATGAGGCGCTCAGACCTCAGGACGTGAGTTTTTGTGACTTTGGTGTGATTTATTTTCGGGCGGCAAGTGGCCCCCTAGTGTAAATGTTACTGATTACTTCGCGAGTCCATCATTTCTTCACGAGTGAGAATGTAGAGTAACCTTAAAACATTCACAGTGACGAGTGTTCACACATATTGTATAAATAACTGTCTCATCACTTAGTCGTGAATTGTAAGGAACGCTTTGATAATGCTCTTGTGAATTTGGCTACTAGCTAGAGTTTACTGAGATGTCTGGTGCCAGTACTACAGTTATATTTTCAGTTAATAAACTGCTGAGCTTCAAAGATATTGCTGGATATTACCTACCTCGGATTTGTTAACAGTTGTAACCTAGGGTAGTACAAGCCCGAAAGAGCAACTTGTAATCCACCGAACGTGAACTAAAGTACGTATAAAAGGATAAAGAGAAATTACAAATACTTAATGGGCCTTGCAAAGTCAACTTCACGAGTATTATTGAACATCCAGAGGCTTCATTACGAAGGTAGGTACGTACAGGGTGTTTCAAAAATGACCGGTATATTTGAAACGGCAATAAAAACTAAACGAGCAGCGATAGAAATACACCGTTTGTTGCAATATGCTTGGGACAACAGTACATTTTCAGGCGGACAAACTTTCGAAATTACAGTAGTTACAATTTTCAACAACAGATGGCGCTGCAAGTGATGTGAAAGATATAGAAGACTACGCAGTCTGTGGGTGCGCCATTCTGTTCGTCGTCTTTCTGCTGTAAGCGTGTGCTGTTCACAACGTGCAAGTGTGCTGTGGACAACATGGTTTATTCCTAAGAACAGAGGATTTTTCTGGTCTTGGAATTCCACCGCCTAGAACACAGTGTTGTTGCAACAAGACGAAGTTTTCAACGGAGGTTTAATGTAACCAAAGGACCGAAAACCGATACAATAAAGGATCTGTTTGAAAAATTTCAACGGACTGGGAATGTGACGGATGAACGTGCTGGAAAGGTAGGGCGACCGCGTATGGCAACCACAGAGGGCAACGCGCAGCTAGTGCAGCAGGTGATCCAACAGCGGCCTTGGGTTTCCGTTCGCCGTGTTGCAGCTGCGGTCCAAATGACGCCAACGTCCACGTATCGTCTCATGCGCCAGAGTTTACACCTCTATCCATACAAAATTCAAACACTGCAACCCCTCAGCGCCGCTACCATTGCTGCACGAGAGACATTCGCTAACGATATAGTGCACAGGATTGATGACGGCGAAATGCATGTGGGCAGCATTTGGTTTACTGACGAAGCTTATTTTTACCTGGACGGCTTTGTCAATAAACAGAACTGGCGCATATGGGGAAGCGAAAAGCCCCATGTTGCAGTCCCATCCTCAAAAAGTACTGGTCTGGGCCGCCATTTCTTCCAAAGGAATCATTGGCCCATTTTTCAGATCCGAAACGATTACTGCATCACGCTATCTGGACATTCTTCGTGAATTTGTGGCGGTACAAACTGCCTTAGACGACACTGTGAACACCTCGTGGTTTATGCAAGATGGTGCCAGGCCACATCGCACGGCCGACGTCTTTAATTTCCTGAATGAATATATAGATGATCGTGTCATTGCTTTGGGCTATCCGAAACATACAGGAGGCGGCGTGGATTGACATCCCTATTCGTCAGACACGAACCCCTGTGACTTCTTTCTGTGGGGACACTTGAAAGACCAGGTGTACCGCCAGAATCCAGAAACAATTGAACAGCTGAAGCAGTACATCTCATCTGCATGTGAAGCCATTCCGCCAGACACGTTGTCAAAGGTTTCGGGTAATTTCATTCAGAGACAACGCTATATTATTGCTACGCATCGTGGATATGTGGAAAATATCGTACTATAGAGTTTCCCAGACCGCAGCGCCATCTGTTGTTGACAATTGTAACTACTGTAATTTCGAAAGTTTGTCTACCTGAAAATGTGCTGTTGTCCCAAGCATATTGCAACAAACGGTGTATTTCTATCGCTGCTCGTTTAGTTTGTATTGCCGTTTCAAATATATCGGTCATTTTTGAAACACCCTGTAAGAGCCAACTCGAAACAGAGTCCTGGAATAGACGACACCCATTACATTTATTGATAGCTCTTGGAAAGCCAGTCACGCAAAACTATTCCACATGGTGTACAAGATGTGTGAGACAGACGAAATACCCTCAAATTTCAAATAGAATCTAGTAATTATAATTCTTAAAAAAACAGGTACTGATAGGTGTCAATGTATCGAACGATCAATGTAATAATTCAAACTTTCAAAATAATGACCTAATTATTAGCGCAAGAATGAAAAGCAATACCGAGTGTATAACTAGTCTTCGAAGATACATTAAAGAACGGCAAACCTACGACTTCCTTTCCGCACTACTCTTTGAGAGTTGCGCATAATACCAAAATATGATCCAATTTCTGCTTACCGCTATCGTTTATACGCTCTGTAGCTCTCTCTCTCGTATTTCTACGATGAAAGCAACTCCATGAAATCTTAATACATGTCTTAACATCCTGTCTCCTCTTGACAGTGTGTTTAGCACATCTGTTTCCTCGCTGATTCAGCTGACAACCTTCTCATTCTTACCAGTCCACCTAATTTTCATAAAGATTCTATAGCATGGCATATCAAAGGCTTCGATTCTCAGTTCCCTCACAGACCGAGCTGTGCTCCAAATGTATATTCATAGAAATTTCTTTTTCAACGTTTAGCCCAGTGTTTCATAGAGGAACACTTCTTATCGCTAGGAATTACCTATTTGCTTATGCTTGTCGGCCTTGTATGTCCTTCACGGTTCCTCCGTCGTGTATTACTTTGCTTCCAAGGTAGTAGAACTCACCACTTCGTCTACTTCGTGTTGCCGGCCGCGGTTGGCTCGCGGTTCTAGGCGCGCAGTCCGGAACCTTGCGACTGCTACGGTCGCAGGTTCGAATCCTGCCTCGGGCATGGATGTGTGTGATGTCCTTAGGTTAATTAGGTTTAAGTAGTTCTAAGTTCTGGGGGACTGATGACCACAGCAGTTGAGTCCCATAGTGCTCAGAGCCATTTTTCTACTTCGTGTTCCCCAGCTTTCATGTTAAGTTCATCGCTAAAATTTGTTTATGTTACTCCTCACTACTTTCGTCATTCTTCGGTTTACTCCAAATCCATATTCTGTGCTCAGCAGACTGTTCATCCCCTTCAATAATCCTTGTAGTTCATCTTAGCTTTCAATAAGGATAGCAACTTCATCAGGAAGGCTTATCATAGAAACTCTCTCACCCTGAATTTTAGTGGAACTTCTGAAGCATCTTTTATTTTCGTTATAGCTTATTCCTTCTTCTATGGACACATTCAACAGTAGGGGAGAGACCACATCCCAGCCTTACACAGTTTTTACTCCGACCAGTTCATTTTTGACCTTCCGTTCTTACTGTTTATTCTCGGTTGTTATACTTGTTGAACGTTATCTGTCTCTACCTCCACCTTAGGCCCGTTTTTCTCAGAATTTCGAAGATATTGCACCATTTTACGTTGTCCAACGCTTTTTCTACATTGAAAAATCTTATTTTCTTTTCTGTTCTTCTACTATTATTCCTATCAGCAACTTGGATGCACGATTATGAGATATTTCTCCCATTTATCTGCCCTCGCTATCTTTGAAATTGTGTGGATGATGTTTTTCCGAAAGTCTCGTGATATGTCATAACTCTCATACATTCTACACATCAGCTTGAATAGTTGTTTAATTTCCATTTGCCGCAATGATTTTAGAAATTTTCTAGGAATGTTATCTATGCCTATTGCCTTATTTGAACTCAGGTCCTCTAAAGATCTGTGAAACTCTTAACCGTAATATTGGATCTCCTACGAATTCTAGATCAAGTTTAATTTCTTCCTGTATCACATCATCAAACAGTTACTTCCACACATGGAGGCTTTTAGTGTATTTCTTCCACCGATCCGCCTTCCCTTCTACATTTAACAGCGAAATTACCCCTGCATTCTTAATGTTGACACCTTTGCTTTAAATTTCACTGAAGGCTGTTTTGACTTTCCTTCTTGCTGTAATGTCCTTCTGACAACCATTTCTTCATCCACTTCTTTCATTTTTCTGCTGCCATTTCGCTTTATCTTTCATTCAGTTCCTGTTTAGATCATTCCTCAGTTATTCATGATGTTGTATTCCTGTTTTAAGGAACCTTATGCACTTTCTTTAATTGATCAGTTGGATCTATAGTCTTACCCTCCCACAGATCATGATTAATATGTCTGTCCCTAAAAATTTCGAAAGCTTAGAAAGGCGTAAGATATACAAAATAATAACTTTTTACTTATCTTCAATTTCTCTTCTTATTGTTGGCTGCAGTTCTCGTGTCTAGGGGTACATTCTTGACGCTGTAATTTCTTTTGTAGCGTTGTGGGGTCCAGGAGACTAAGTAATTGATGATGTACTATCTATTGCTATATTTTATTTTTATTTTATCCCATTCGTCTATATCACACTGACTTCACAATCTCCATTAAAAAAAAAAAGTCATATACATTGTTACTCACGGAACTGAACAAAAAATACGTGTACGAGAGGCATGACCACAACTACTTACATTCTGCAGAACTAACAGTATCCCAAAGAGCTTACAAAGCAAAAGAATTACAAACTTTCTTGACAAAAGAAGAATCCTTGTTAACTTATATCATTATTTTGTAAAGAAATTCAAAAATAAATTTAATATTTAGTGTTAGATTGTGCAATTAATAATAGGAATTTTAAGTATGGCAGATATTTCATAATTTCAAACATTTTTAAAAGAAGAGTAATTTTATCCGAATGCAGAGAGTAGTGAAACAGCAGAGATAATTTTAATCTGTTCAAGATTTAAAATATCTTTCGGTATCGCATATATCTGTAAAAAAGGTAATGTTAGAGGAGGGTGTCCTACTACAATATTTCCCCCCTCCACCTCACAAAATTTAGAAACTGTGTGCTTACAACATTTTGTGGCAGACTACAACGTATGCCAAACAGTGCACAAAATGCTGTCCCGGATAGCATGTAGAGAAATATCTGACACATATTACAGAAAACATAAAAAATATCTACTATACAAATTGTAATCTATACATATATCAGGATATGGCATTCAGACTTTCAGTTCTGTGGAACATAATTATCACACAATAGTACAAAGTCAAAACTACAACATTGCAACACTAAACTACAGAAATAAATACAGAGACAAGTAAATTACAAGAGTTAACATCCATGCAATCAAACCTTCAAAATCTTCAAAAGAAAGGAGAAAATTTTCAGATCCTAAGTGTATTACAAGTAGTCTGGCTCGAAAAACTCACAACGACAGGTACAGACTGAATGAATATACTCAATCACGAGTAGGAATCAATTAGCCACATAAACTTTATTATTTAAGGAATGTTGATTTATTACAAGACAAAATGATGGAAAAAGATTAAGATCCTAGTTTATGATGTGCAGATCGACCCATGATTGCAAACAACACCAGGTACAAACCAGCAAAAAATCTTTTGACTCAACAAAATGAATAAAATTCATGATCATATCAATAAGTTCAAATATATGCAAAGAGTAATTGTAAGAAGCACCTAGCCTCAATCAATCGTTGTATGTGCTCCTTGAGTACACACACACACACACACACACACACACACACACACACACACACTAACACACACACACACACACACACACACACACTCACACACACACACACACACAGTCATGATGAGCAAGGGTACACAAAACACAGGTAAGCATGAGCCTGTCCACAACTCAAGATCCAATCAGATACAATGCTGCAACACTTTGGATAAATACGGGTAAACCTAGTCATAATTAGCTTTGAATGACGACACAATCCAGTAGCTTGAGGACCAAAATCAGTGTATGAAAGGAGATACGTACATATCTTGTTATATTGTCTATACTAGTAAATGTCTTCCACACTATAAGCTAATTGTCCAAACAACTAACCTATGTACACAAAAACCTAGAAGATTCATTTACAACTGATAAAAAAATAAAAACTCATTTAAAGTTACATAATTTATTGGAAAGTCAATCGCCCTACTTAGCAGTCTTTGCTAATAAGTCACAAATATCAGTCACAATACTGCTGTAACTGGCAGATGCTTGGGTATATTACCCAGCACACATGATCTCTTGTAAGTCGACTGGTCCAGCAGGGTACAGTCATACAGCAGTGTGGGGAGTGGATGCACCCACATCTTTATTTCCTCCCCAGAGTTTTCATCACACACTCCTACAGATAAGTGACTTCATGTTAGCGTTCATATCGAATCTTGAAACATTGTTTTGAGTACTAAATATGCTGTTCAATACCTTCTTCACATCACAAAAATTCAGTCTCCCCTTAAGCATTTTTCTAAGTCAGTTATATGGGTTTTACGTCAGGTGAAATTAAAAACTGTTCACATGTGGAATATTAATAAACAGAGTTAAATGCAATAAAAATGACTAAGAAGGTATTATACACAGATATGCTCAGATACTGTCCCTAATTTTAGCAGTACAAATTATGAACATTCTCCCATTCCAAAAATTTGTACAAGGATCTACTCATTTCATCTCATGGCAATCATGTATCAAATTCTAAAACACATATCTACTACCCGCAGCTATATTTTGTATCACAGATTTTAACTCAGTCAATAGATAACACAGAACATAAAAAATCACAACTTACATGCTAAATTGCAGACAAACAAATACAGTTAAATAGTCCTATGAATCTGCAAATAGATTTAAACTCAGTCACTGGAGAAGATAGTAGTAAGAAACTACATGATCTTACATACTACATTCATGGCAAACAAAACACAATTGATATAGTCTTATAAATCTACAAAAATAGTGAACATTTGCTTCTAGACTAGGTATCATTACGCATTCATGTGCTTAGGTCTTGTTGTCTATACTAAATGATAACAGAACTTGACATTGTACATACCTGCTTTGGCTACCAGCAGCTTCTGTTATCTTTACACATGCCAAGGGCATTTCCACAAAATTCTTACTATACTTAATCCTGTCTCTAAATTGGGCTACCTGTATCAATCAAATAGTTACCTTCCCACTGATCATCACCTCTGTTATTAGATACTTCATGTAAGAGATCATTTTAAATTTCATCAAATACTACATCCACACCGTTTTTGCAGGGTTTTATCAATTTTACTGGTATCAAAGTATTACTTTGGTTACACGTGTCTTCAGGTAAAGATTGGACACACTGAAATGGTTCTATAGCACAACTAACATCACTTGTAACAGGAGGAACAGAAAATATATTTCTATGAAATATTTCCTGCTTAGATGTTCTTTCACTTCATTCAACCAATATGGGAACAAATTTTTAGCAGACACAGCTAAATTACTCCAGAATTCACACTTCTCTACGTTACCATCAATGAGGTCACAAACAAGTTAAAAAAAGTTTTCACCTTCATTCTCTTGGCTTACAGATAACATACCTTTATTGGTTGAATCATTACGCTGCATGACATTAATGAAAAACTGATTTGACTGGACTAGCACTTGATGCCCCCCCTTACAGCGTCTCAAACATCACTTACCTTATCTGCACTTGCAAATAAGTCCGAAACTCCATTACTCTTGAACTCGACAAAAACATCGCCATCATCATCATTATCATCATATTCTTCCAAATTTATTTTATCAACAACATCATGAACAACACAAGTCTCATCACTATCAAAGTCACACACCTCACCTACATTCATTTGCAATAAGGTACCAGTCTCAGATTTACCAACCTCAGTCGTTTCACAGCTCTAATTCACAACTATGTCAAAAATACCACCTAATTCAGAGCCAATACAGTCATCACATGTTTTAAATAAATCAATAACACTGTATTCTGACCAAGAGAAGAAATCATTACTACATGCTACATCAAAATTCTCATTACTTTCACATTTCGGTCTGTTATTAGTATCTATATCACTATAAACATAGTATTCCAAAACTTTTCATCAGAACGTAAATGAGAAATCTGATATACCTTTCGTTCAACTTCAGATATTTGTGCCACATTATTAATACTGTTATTCCTGTCTAATTGTTAGTGTAAATTGCGGGTCCTGTTCTTGTTGTGTTCCATCTCCACAAAACTGTGGGCCTTCATTGAGGCGGACTGCCGTTTCCCGAATAGTTACCTCTATAATTGTTTCACCTATGGTTATCCCCATTATTCCTATTCCGCTGATGTTCAAAGTTTCTCTCTCTATTACCATGTTGACCCTGACAGAAGTTAGCACCATCTCTGTTTCTGCAGTTATTACCATTGTGATCTCTGTCATTTCGATTATTATGGTACATGCTTCTTTCTACTACCATATCCACCAGTCAACATACTGTAAAAATTGTTCAAGGTAATCGTCAGGTCTGTGTACTAAATCCCACCGTAATCTTTCTGGTAATCTCCTTTCTCGTGCATCAGCCAGTGAAATAAACGTAAATGTCTTGTGACTAGGGCCTCCCGTCGGGCAGACCGTTCACTGGGTGCAAGTCTTGACGGTACTTCCGCGACTTTCGCTTCTATGGGGATGAAATGATGATGATAGTGACAACACAACTTGCAGTCCCTGAGCAGAGAAAATCTCCGACCCGGCCGGAAATCGACCCAGGCCTATAGGATTGACGTCAGTGTCATTTTGGCAAATGGTTTATCAACATGTGTTAATTGATGCTTACAAAACTCTTCAGTGCTCCGTCCCAAATCCTATAATTAGGACCATTCATAAATTAATTTTGAATTCTTCCTGGTTCTGCTTCTGAACAAAATTTATTCAAAAAACGTGTTCAAACTTTCACATGTTTCCCACTGGCTTAAATTTAGATTTACCCAAGACAGAGCTTCACCTTCAAGACATCTTTAAACAAATATAATTTTTTGATCGTCACTTATGACTGACGCAAAACTATGTCCACAGTCGTGCAGAAAATCCACTAGATGTTAATTGTCTGATGAAAAACTTTTGATTGGAATGTTGGACCACGCAATACCATTGTTTCAATAAAGATTTTTGTGAATACAATTGTCCTGAACTACTGAAATTTTTTGATATAGAACGTTAGGATGCTGTTTTCAACATTTAAATTTTTTTGATTTAAACAACTAAAGTTCTGTTCCATTTCTTCCTCTACAGCATTCTGTTGAACTGTGACGTCATTAACATTTTTCGCCTGTCGTGCAGATTAATTTACTAGCTTATTTTACAAAAGAATAAATTTTTTTAAGAGATCAACTTTCTCATGCACACCTTTTAATCCATCTGACAAACCCATTTATTAGCTCTGAAACCTGATTATTAAGTTGGTCTATTTGGTATTGTACCCTGTCAATTTTATAGTAGTTTTCAGTTTTTAGGTCGTTTAATTGTCCTTGTAGTGAAGTAAATTTGCTATCATTGTCTGTCCTTATTTCAATTAACTGGTCATAAACGGGAAAAAATTTGCTATTGTTATCTGTTTTTATTTCAGTCAGCTGATCATTAACTCAACTAAATTTGCTAATGTTATCTGCCTTCATTTCCTCAACTGCCAAATATCAGTTATAACTCTTTCTTTGCTGACTACACTTTCACTTGGTTTAAACATGTCTTGTCTGGGTCCTACAGCTTTCACGTATTCGTCACTACCCTCGTCTCTATTCATTTTCCTAGCAATCACACGAGTCCACATAAAAATTAATTTCACAGATAGTTAGTAGCTATCTTTTTTTCTGACTGATGTCCCTCATCGTACTTGTAAAGTCCTCTTTCTTTGCTTGGCATTCTTTGGGTCTTCTTTCGTCGGGGGTTGGGAATGTTATATAAACTGGATTTACACAAATTATTTTCTTTTTCTGGAAGTAAAAACTTTGTCATCAGCCAACGTTTCGAAAACTTCGAGAGACGTAAGATACACAAAATAATAACTTGTTACTTATCTTCATTTTCTCTTCTTGTTGTTGCCTGCAGTGCCGCGTCTAGGGGTACATTTTGAGGCTGTAATTTTGTTTTATAACTTTGTGCGCTCCTGAAGACTAAATAATTGATGAAGTACTATCTGTTGCTGTAATTTTCTTTTATTTTATCCCATTCTTCTATATCACACTGACTTCGCAAACTCCAGTTTTCAAAAAAACCAATTACATTGTTTCTGACGAAACTGAAAAAAAGAGAAAAAAATACGTGAATTTCCATCAGAGGCATGCCCACTACTACTACATTCTGCGCTACTCACAAAATTCCAAAGGCTTTTGAAAGCAAAAGAGTTTACAAACTTTCTTGACAAAAAAAAACTTTACGAATTTATAAATTTAATAATTAACGTTAGATTGTGCAATTAATAATAGGAATTTTAAGTATGCTAGATATTTCGTAATTTCAAACATTTCTAAAAGAAGAAAAATTTTAACTGTATGTACAGAATACTAATAAATTAATTTCTTTATATACATTTCCCACCCATGAACCATGGACTTTGCCGTGGGTGGGGAGGCTTGCGTGCCTCAAATAGCCGTACCGTAGGTGCAACCACAACGGAGGGGTATCTGTTCAGAGGCCAGACAAACGTGTGGTTCCTGAAGAGGGGCAGCAGCAGCCTTTTCAGTAGTTGCAGGGGCAAACAGTCTGGATGATTGACTGATCTGGCCTTGTAATATTAACCAAAACGGCCTTGCTGTTGTGGTACAGCGAACGGCTGAAAGCAAGGGGAAACTACAGCCGTAATTTTTCCCGATGGCATACAGCCTTAATGTATGGTTAAATGATGATGGCGTCCTCTTGGGTAAAGTATTCCGGAGGTAAAACAGTCCCCCATTCGGATCTCCGGGCGGGGACTACTCAAGAGGACGTCGTTATCAGGAGAAAGAAAACTGGCATTCTACGGATCGGAGCGTGGAATGTCAGATCCCTTAATCGGGCAGGAAGGTTAGAAAATTTAAAAAGGGAAATGGATAGGTTAAAGTTAGATATAGTGGGAATTAGTGACGTTCGGTGGCAGGAGGAGCAACATTTCTGGTCAGGTGAAAACAGGTTTATAAATACAAAATCAAATAGCGGTAATGCAGGAGTAGGTTTAATAATGAATAAAAAAATAGGAGTGTGGGTAATCTACTACAAACAACATACTGAACGTATTATAGTGGCCAAGATAGACACGAAGCCCATGCCTACCACAGTAGTACAAGTTTATATGCCAACTAGCTCTGCAGATGACGAAGAAATTGATGAAATGTATGATGAGATAAAAGAAATTATTCAGGTAGTGAAGGGAGACGAAAATTTAATAGTCATGGGTGACTGGAATTCGACGTAGGAAAAGGGAGAGGAGGAAATATAGTAGATGAATATGGATTGGGGCTAAGAAATGAAAGAGGAAGCCATCTGTTAGAATTTTGCACAGAGCATAACTTCATCATAGCTAACAATTGGTTCAAGAATATAAAAGAAGGTTGTATACATGGAAGAATCCTGGAGATACTAAAAGGTATCCGATAGATTACATAATGGTAAGACAGAGATTTAGGAACCAGGTTTTAAATTGTAGGACATTTCCAGGGGCAGATGTGGACTCTGACCACAATCTATTGGTTATGAACTGTAGATTAAAACTGAAGAAATTTGCAAAAAGGTGGGAATTTAAGGAGATGGGACCTGGATAAACTGACTAAACCAGAGGTTGTACAGAGATTCAGGGAGAGCATATGGGAACAATTGACAGGAATGGGGGAAAGAAATACAGTAGAAGAAGAATTGGTAGCTCTGAGGGATCAAGTAGTGAAGGCAGCAGAGGATCAAGTAGGTAAAAAGACGAGGGCTAGTAGAAATCCTTGGGTAACAGAAGAAATATTGAATTTAACTGATGAAGGAGAAAATATAAAAATGTAGTAAATGAAGCAGGCAAAAAGGAATACAAACGTCTCAAAAATGAGATCGACAGGAAGTGCAAAATGACTAAGCAGGCGTGGCTAGAGGACAAATGTAAGGATGTGGAGGCTTAACTCACTAGGGGTAAGATGGATACAGCCTACAGGAAAATTAAAGAGACCTTTGGAGAAAAGAGAGCTACCTGTATGAATATCAAGAGCTCAGATGGAAACCCAGTTCTAAGCAAAGAGCGGAAAGCAGAAAGGTGGAAGGAGTATATAGAGGGTCTATACAAGCGCGATGTACTTGAGGACAATATTATGGAAATGGAAGAGGATGTAGATGAAGATGAAATGGGAGGTAAGATACTACGTGAAGAGTTTGACAGAGCACTGAAAGACCTGAGTCGAAATAAGTCCCCGGGAGTAGACAACATTCCATTAGAACTACTGACGGCCTTGGGAGAGCCAGTCCTGACAAAGCTGTACCATCTGGTGAGCGAGATGTACGAGACAGGCGTAATACCCTCAGACTTCAAGCAAAATATAATAATTTCCATCCCAAAGAAAGCAGGTGTTGACAGATGTGAAAATTACCGAACTATCAGTTTAATAAGTCACAGCTGCAAAATACTAACACGAATTATTTACAGACGAATGGAAAAACTGGTAGAAGCCGACCTCGGGGAAGATCAGTTTGGATTCCGTAGAAATGTTGGAACACGTGAGGCAATACTGACCTTAAGACTTATCTTAGAAGAAAGATTAAGGAGACGCAAACCTATGTTTCTAGCATTTGTAAACTTAGAGAAAGCTTTTGACAATGTTGACTGGAATACTCGCTTTAAAACTCTAAAGGTGGCTGGGGTAAAATACAGGGAGCGAAAGACTACAATTTGTACAGAAACCAGATGGCAGTTATAAGAGTAGAGGAGCATGAAAGGGAAGCAGTGGTTGGGAAGGGAGTGAGACAGTGTTGTAGCCTTTCCCCGATGTTATTCAATCTGTATATTGAGCAAGCAGTAAAGGAAACAAAATAAGAGTTCGGAGTATGTATTAAAATCCGTGGAGAAGAAATAAAAACTTTGAGGTTCGCCGATGACATTGTAATTCTGTCAGAGACAGCAAAGGACTTGGAAGAGTAGTTGAATGGAATGGACAGTGTCTTGAAAGGAGGATATAAGATGAACATCAACAAAAGCAAAACAAGGATAATGGAATGTAGTCGAATTAAGTCAGGTGATGCTGAGGAAATTAGATTAGGAAATGAGACACTAAAAGTAGTAAAGGAGTTTTGCTATTTGGGGAGCAAAATAACTGACGATGGTCGAAGTAGAGAGGATATAAAATGTTGATTGGCAATGGCAAAGAAAGCGTTTCTGAAGAAGAGACATTTGTTAACATCGAGTATAGATTTAAGTGTCAGGAAATCTTTTCTGAAAGTATTTGTATGGAAGTGAAAAATGGACGATAAACAGTTTAGACAGGAAGAGAATAGAAGCTATCAAAATGTGGTGCTACAGCAGAATGTTGAAGATTAGGTGGGGAGATCATGTAACTAATGATGAGGTATTGAATAGGATTGGGGAGAAGAGTAGCTTGTGGCACAATTTGACTAGAAGCAGGGATCGGTTGGTAGGACATGTTCTGAGACATCGAGGGATCACCAATTTAGTATCTGAGGGCAGCGTGGAGGGTAAAAATTGTAGAGGGAGACAAGAGATGAATACACTAAGCAGATTCAGAAGTATGTAGGTTGCAGTAGGTACTGGGAGATGAAGGAGCTTGCACTGGATAGATTAGCATGGAGAGCTGCATCAAACCAGTCTCAGGAGCGAAGACCACAACAACAACAACAACAACAACATATACATTTCAGACTGAAATATAATACATCATATTCAAAATCATATGAAATTCTTTCAGCGAAACAGTTGAGAGAATTTTAATCTGTACATAATTTAAAATTTTTCTTGGTATCACATGTTTCTATAAAAAAAAAAGTTAAAAATAGAGGAGGGTTTCCTAATACAAAGTCTTCTTCTGTTACGGAAAGATTCTTCTCCATTACCTTCCTATGTCTATCTGTTCAATTTCCTGAGATCCTCTTTTCTAGAAATGTCCGTTTCTGTTCAAATGATTTGTCTGCTTTGGTATTCATTATCTTAGTAATTTCATCGTTAGGGATCTTAAAGTGTCCTTTGTCACTCCTCAATAGGGGAGAGTGTTGTACGTAGGAACGCTTTCCGGATTGTGACTTCCCCTGTCACAGAAGTATAATATGTTGTCTTACTCCATTTTGAAATAAGAGCATTCACTTTCAGCATGCTGCAGTGTTTTTCCGAAGTAAAAAAAAATTTCTGGTGACATGTAATGCTTCTCCAAATGTGAAAAACTGTTAAAAGGTGCAACACGGTGATGTATCTAGGAACGAATATTCTATTCAAATATGAAAGACATTCTAGGTGTTACATTATTACTGTGCTACGCACCAACAATCAGCAAGTGGAATCAAATTAAGAAGATGTATTATCAGAAACCAGTTACAAGTTAAAAACATTTTCAAGTACAACACTCTTTCCTGCTTCTGTATCCAACTTCTTGCCAAATTGATTCTCTTTGAGGATTGCTCTTTATTTTTACTACATATTGCTCTTTATTTTTACTACATGTTGGCCTGAGTCTGTATCTGCATCTGGACACGCTTCACAGTTCAGTATCTGATTTCGGATCTGCTTCACCTTGATGTAGAGCAGTTGGTATCTTCCCGTGTCTTCAAACCTTTCCAGTGTGTGGCTCCTCTTGTGACTTTTGACAGTGTATTCGCTGTTAATAGCTGGGACTCACTGCAGAATTCAGTTAATCTTCCTACCCTCTCATTCCTAGTACCGAGACCATATTTTTCCGAAACAGTGCCTTCAAACCCTTCCCCTATCACAGTAGTCCAGCCCCCATGATTATTACATTCTCTCTCATTACGTACTGAATTATACGTTCAGTGCTCTCGTATAGTTTCTGTACTTCTTCATCTTCTGCTTGTGACGTTGACCTGTAAACCCGAAAAATTGTCGGCCGATGGCGTTCGCTTGATGTCATTTCCAATGATAATTGTTATATAACTGAACTGCGCAATGTAATTCACTCTCTGACCTACCTACCTATCCATAACACAAACTTTCCGGGTTATACTATTGTCTACTGTTGTGGATATTACTCTATATTCTCCTAAGCATAAATCCCTATCTTCTCTCCGTTTCAGAGACCCCCTACTGTCTTTACACTGAGCCTTGCATTTCTTTTATCAGATTTTCTAACTTTCCTAACACAGTCAGACCTATGATACTCCACGTTCTACGTCGTAGGACATTATCCTTTTATTAGCTTTTAATCCTTTTCTTATCGTTACCTACCCGTTAGTAGCCCCCTTGGAAAGATTCAAACAGGAGCTGTAAAAGGTTCTATTGTGAATGTAAAGATCATTATGACACTTTCCAATAACATACCACATGTCCTGTGAACAGATATTAAGTGTTTTTCACGCAGTCGTTTCTATTACCTTCTACATCCTCATGTCTTTGATCATTACTGATTCTGATAACTTGAAGGGCCAATTTCTCAGTCCAAGACAACTCTTCTAGTGGAAATTTCTACGTCTCCGGCATACATCACGGAGTTTATTGACTGCTGCAGTACATTTAATTTACGATGTCTAGGAGATTCACGACCTACTTTTAGAGTTTAATCTAGAGTGGAAATTACATGTTAACATCGTCAAATAGCAGTGACAGAAATATGATATTTTTCAATGTAGATCTATTCTCGGTCTAAAGTACAGTTGATATAAGTACACAATACTTAACTGTGATTACTAGATTTAGCATTGAAACCAAAAAAGTTATATGTTCATCAGCAGTTTTCTTAATATACGTACTGAACATGTTATGTTTGTTATATGCAGTAAAAAAAAACCATGTGTGTTGAGGAAGAGAAAATAATATAAATATAGGAATAATGAGAGCAGTGTAATATCACTGTAACATATTGTCCCAATTTTGTACTGGTGTATTACTGAAGAAGTCGAATTACAAAAGAGAGTTTGTTAATTTTAACTTCTAGGTGTAGTCCACACATTTTTTATTTTTATTTTCGTTGCCGTCTAAGTAGAAGTTTAAAGCACTCGATTATTGTGGCTGGAGACAGCCTACAATTAGGTGAATGCTGTTCAGAATTTACTGGTTGTTTGATTAATTCTAGGTACATACCTATTATTAGATTCTGTCACTAATTTAACATTGGTGATAAAGGTAGCTTAAGTGGTCCTTCTCTGGCCATTTCAACCATAATTTCAAACTGCAGTAAGTCACTGTTGAAGGAAAAATTTCCCTTGTACGCAGATAGAATAATTAATATTGTCTTTCTTCAAAGTGCTTTAGTTATCCTACGCAATCACGTTTAGGTCTGACGAAAAACTCGAGTTCGGCTCGAAAATTATCAGATCATAAAATACAGACAGTCGTTCAGGTCCACCCTTTCGGAAGCCACGTTAGTTTGAGTGACATCGGACCTCCTCAGATATCATAAAACGCAGGCCGTAGTTCAGTCCAACCAGTGTGGAACCATAGTTGTTTGTGCGACAACGTGTTATCCGCAGCGATAATTTCTAAACACGGCCTGTATTTTATGACCAGAGGGTGAGTACAGTGGGTCTAAACTGATTATTTAGTTAGAAATAAACGTGACTGTGCTGGATAATTAAATTATTCTAAATACAGTCAATTGCTTTGGTCTTTTCTCGACAGAAATACCATTCTTTCTGAAGCAGTCGCTCTTTGTTTTGTTTTTCAATTGGCATTTTGTGTGTATAATATAGGTAAATTGTGCATCAAACCGTGAAGATAACACTTGTATAAGGAAACAGAGAGCAGATAGTAACTTATAACACCAATTACAACACAATTTCACAACAGATGCAAGTATTTCGTATTATTGTGGAAAAAAGATAAAGCTTAAAGCAAAATACAATCTGTGTTTTTAGGTTTTCTCACCAAACATGCTGTTTTGAAAGTCTGTCAGGCATGCAGCGGGACTGATTGATCGCTATATAACGGATTTTCGACATTTCAAGGTGCCATTATCATCATGTTACTGCTGCTGACTGCCATCTTGGACCAGTGGATGCGATGTATGTACCAATCGTCTCTTCCGTCCACTGACCCCATATACCGATCTCGCGACGTGCCGGCCGCGGTATTCGGGATAGCTCGCGTTCGGTAATCGAGTGGTGATCCTCAGTCTGCGCGATGCCTTCGCCGTCCTCGGTGTTCCGTTTGGACAATTTTTACTGCCGGGGATCACTCTCGAATAAATTGAAATCCTTGTCCACCCAGATGAATCTCTCGTGCAATCGGATTTCGATAGCCTCCTTGTATACACAGTCTCAATAACGAGATGTGTTGTGAGAAATTTTTGTATCTTCATATTTCATTTTGTGGTTGTTTTCAACAATTACAGATTTTGCGGGCTGCTGGTTGTTGGTGTCTCATTTGTGTTCCGTGCACCTTTCTCAAATTGTTCAAATGGCTCTGAGCACTATGGGACTTAACTTCTGAGGTCATCAGTCCCCTAGAACTTAGAACTACTTAAACCTAACTAACCTAATGACATCACACACATCCATGCCCGGGGCCGGATTCGAACCTGCGACCGTAGCAGCAGCCCGGTTCCGGACTGAAGCGCCTAGAACCGCATGGCCACCACGGCCGGCTTCTAAAGAAAGGAGGCCCAATGAGATATAGCAACTATAGAGGAATCAGTCTACTATGTACAGCTTATAAGATCTTGAGCATGTTGTTACTGAAGCGAGTAACACCACATGTGGGAAAGTACCGGAATTCCAACAAGCAGGATTCAGAAAGAGAAAGGCAACTGTAGACCCTTTACATACAATACGGTAAATGCTAGAAAAGAGCTGGGAATTCCGCAAAAATGTTCACAGCCTTTTTGTGGACTTCCAAAAACCAAATGATAGTGTGAATAGACAAGGAGTATGGTAAAAACTCGAAAGGGCCCTAGTTCTCAGAAAACTCATAAAACTAACACAGATATGCACCCAGAAGACAACATGAATGGTGAAAGTAAATGGAAACATAACAGAGAAGTTCAAGGTGAGGACTCCTGTTTAACCTGGTACTGGAGAGAGGCCTGAGAAAGTTAGCCAGCCTAGAGACAGGAATAAGCCTGGGAAGAAGGATCAACACCCTGGACATTGCGGATGATGTAGTTTTATTAGCAGAGAAAGAGCAAGACTTGGTTAAGATGAAAACAACATTAATGGAAGAGGCAATGAGAGCAAGCCTGAAGTTGAATATGGATGAGACAAAATGCCTCTTAGTTAGCAGAGAAAATAATGACAGACCGCTGAAGGTGGAGGATAAAGTCTTTGAAAGGGTAAAAGACTTCAAATATCTTGGGGCTAAACTCAATAAAAGAAACGATATAGACCAGGAAACTACTGCACGCATACAAGCAGAAAACAGTTTAAGGTTTGCTCTGGTAAAGCTGTTATAGTCCCGGATTCTATCGAGATCCTCTGAGACCAAGATCTACAAGACAATAATACAGCCTGTATTCGTGTATGGAGCAGAGACCTGGAGCATCACCCAAAAGATGGAAATAAAACTCCTGACATTTGAGAATGCCATCCTCAGACAGTTTTTTGGGCCAGTGAAGGATGGAGATGAATGGAGGAAAAGAAAGAACTGTGAATTTCAGGAGCTATACAAGTCGATGGACACGGTGGCAGTGATCAAAGAAAGAAGACTGAAGTGGTATGCATACGTAATGCGTGGAGAAGGCCAGATCATCAGGCAGATAATGGAGGAAGATGCGAGGGTGAGTCAAATGAAAACCTTAAATATTTTTTCAAATATTATTTATTGTGCAGAAGTGGTACAAGGCTATATCACTTTTCAACATAATCTTTTCCACGCTCAATGAAAGTCCTCCAGCGCTTACAAACTTCATAAACTACTTTAGAAAAAATTCGTTAGGTAGTCCGCTCTACCACTCAAGCTCCGCGTGACGTACCTCTTCCTCAGAACGGAACTTCTTTCCTCCCATTGCGTCTTTGAGTGGTCCAAACATATCGAAATAACTTGGGGTAACATCTGGTGAGTACGGTGGATGAGGAAGACACTAAAAATGCATGTCTATGGTTGTTGAAACTGTTGTACGGGCAGTGTGGGGCCTTGCATTGACATGTTGCAAAAGGACTCCTGCTGACAACAATCCACGTCGCATTGATTTGATTGCAGGCCGCAGATGACATTTTAGGAGATCAGTGTATGATGCATTGGTGACAGTGGTCCCTTTAGGCATGTAATGCTCCAAAATGATACCTTTCTCGTCCCAAAAGAGAGTCAGCATAACCTTCCCTGCTGATGGTTCTGTTCGAAACTTCTTTGGTTTTGGTGATGAGGAATGGCCCCATTCCTTGCTCACTCTCCTCGTTCCGGTTGGTGGAAGTGAACCTAGGTTTCGTCCCCACTAACGATTCTTGCAAGGCAGCCATCACCTTCTCGTTCAAATCGCTGAAGAAGTTCTTCACAGGCATCAACACGTCGTTCTGTGCTGCTGTGCTGCTGTGGCATCCATCTTGTAGACACTTTGTGAAACTGGAGCACATCATGCAAAATGTGGTGTGCTGACCCATGACTAATCTGTGAACATGCTGCAGTGTCATTCAGTGTCACTCGACGGTTTTCCTTCTCTATAGCTTCAACTGCTGCAATGTTCTGTGGAGTCACAATTCGTTGTGTCGGATCAGGACGAGGAGCATCTTCCACTGGAGTCACACCACACACCATTTGCGCACTTCCTACTCCATTCGTAGACTGGCTGCTGTGAAAAACATGCATCATCGTACTGAAGCTTCATTCGTCGATGGATTTCAATAGGTTTCACACCTTCACTACGCAAAAACCGAATAACAGAACGCTGTTCTTTCCTGGTGCAAGTCGCAAGTGGGGCGGCCATCTTTATACTGATACTGCGACGGTATGTGTGCATCTGCACTATGCTGCCATCTGCAGGTTATTCTGCACGCTGGTTGTAGCACGCTTACCAAATTACAGGCTAATGGTGCAAAATTTCGATTTGTTATTACAAATTTAAGGTTTTCTTTTTTCTCACCCTCGTATTAGAGACAAAAGATCACGGGGAAGACCACAACTCCGATGGATCAGATCAGAGAGGATAAGAGAAAGCTGGGGTTGTCTGGAGAAGAATACATGGACCAAGGGCGCTGGAGGAGGCTGATTGGTGAGGCCAAAGACCGACAGCGGTCTGTGTGGCCAATTCAGTAAGAGAGTAAGAAATAAACAACTGAGCCATCGCTCTTGGAAATTTGCATAACCGATTGTAAGTCATACACTGCTACGACAGCGTTCGATTCCTCCTTACGTACTTCTTTTCCTTTCTGTAAATTTCTTTCTCCAGTATACGCTGATCATAATATTCCTTCCTCTTCTCTTTTTCATCCCCCTCAGCATTATCGAGGCGCAGCACGTTTCACATAAGTCTGTTTTGGGTGTAAAGAATGAAATGTTAGAATCTTCTGTAAATGCCATATAAACCATTACATAGTTCACAAACGGGATATTTTTTTCATTGAAGTCAGCCATGTAGTCTCTGTGAATGTCCGCAACAATTTTTATTTCATCAATAAAATTGTTATTGGTGTGGGAACGAGTATAATGACATTCGATTTTAAGAATTTTATCGATAAAGTTTTTAATCCCTTCTTTCAAGTCCTCATCAACTTTTCCTTGTTTGCCACGTTTTCCTGGGCGGTTGCAACTGAAACTCGGGCTCGTTTACTACCTATTTTTCACGTGGCTCATCTGTAAAGGGGGTTGGTAGTAAACGGTTGCATTATCGCCTCAATTATTGAGTCAGATATTGGCTGGCTTTTGAAGAGCAGTGAATTGAACTATACACGCTCAGATTGAAACGTATTTATTCAAAACAAACACTTTAACGTTGTGGCCATGCATTTTTAAGTTCACAAATAATGATCGGTGCAATTCGTACACTGTTTGTCTCACACCCACACACTTTCACTTTATTCCTTCGCATACCCTGGCGTCCACGCTTGCACTCGCGGCACTTTGCCGCTGCCAACTCGCCACCACAACGGCCAACGACAAAAAGACCCCGATTTTCCCGCTCATATCCACAGTCCTGAGTCGGGTCACATGACACCACAGCAGTCAAAATAATCGCTAAACATGGCCACAATCGTTTACAATATTTAAATACTTAAATCTAAATACATTATATAATTTTACAAATTATCACACCACTTATATAATTCTATGCAATTAAAAGAAAACCTAAACACTATGCAACGGAACTACAACGCCCATCAAAACACAAAACAAGTGTTTTCCGGTCTATTTTGCCCAGCATATTATCTCTGCTGCTGTGCTTTAAATTTTAAATTACTTGAAAGAGTTCCATATTATCCCCTGTTACCTTACATGGTCCTCTTCGAGAAGAAAATATGGCAGCTTATTTAGTTATCCCTGTACCGTCCTCATGGGCGATCGTTCATATTTAATGTGCTCTTGACAAACAATTGCCACATTCCGATTTTCTGATCATTACAGGAAAATAAAAGGCGTTATTATTATCACTTTGCTTGCTTTTACCACCAATACGCAAATACCGATCATTTGGCTGAATGGGCTCCATATTATAATCAATATACTGTCGTTTGTTTACATAAACCAACGAACAATAGGAATCAAACATCTACATCCGTTCCTCTTCTGGAAACTTCACAGAACATTTCTATTTACACATTTCCGTACAGAAAGGTTCCATTCTTCTCTCTTTTCGGATTTTGTTGCCTTTTCACTGTTTCTTAACTTCTTATTAACATTCCTTATCCATGTGTGCTCACTGTTCTCGCGCTTAAATCCTTTCTTTGCAGGACTCATTAATACTATCGGAGTTTCAACTTGGGCGATATCAGAAGCACAGTTCCCTCTTTTCGAATTAGCTGTCCCGTCGCTGTCACTGTCGCTCTCACTGATAACGTTGGGTGGTACATACGTGGCATTAGTATCATCATCATCATCATAATCATCATTATCAAAATCATCATCATAATCATCATCATCATAATCATCATCATCAAAATCATCGTCATCAAAATCATCATCATAGTCATCATCATCATAATCATCATCATCATAATCATCATCATCATAATCATCATCTTCGAAAAATGAACAGGAACTTGCGGAAGAATCTGACCTCGTTCTAACAGATGAACTTCCAGCAGAGTTACTCTTAACTTCCACATTTGCGGCTGATTCGGTTGCAGCACATAATACAATCCCTTGAAACTTAAAAATGACGAATTAGAGTTTAGAATGCCATGCCGCAGTGGATACAACGGTTCCCGTCAGATCACCGAAGTTAAGCGCTGTCGGGTGTGGCCGGCACTTAGATGGGTGACCATACGGGCAGCCAGGCGCTGTTGCCATTTTCTGGGATGCACTCAGCCTCGTGATGCCAATTGATGAGCTACTTCTCCGAACACTAGCGACTCGGTCAAAGTAAACTATCATAACGACCGGGAGAGTGGTGTGCTGACTGTACGCCCTTCGTATCCGCATCCTCAGTGAGGATGACACGGTGATCGGATGGTACCGATTGGCCACTTGTGGCCCGAAGACGGAGTGCTTTCACTAGAACGTAGAACTCATTGTTACAAAATCAAAAGACGTGGGATATATATTCTTGAACAAAAACAAGTAATTAATAACATACCTCTTTCTTCTGTACGTACTTCGCTAGACAGAGAGTTGGTATCCAGATTTTCAGAAAGAGCTGATGAGTCACATTTTACCTCCAATTTCTCAACATTTCCTACTTGTTTCTGACTGGAAATAAAATTATACTACCGAATAAACTATCTCGCTCGTTCGTAACAATTGTCCAATTCAATTAGATGGTCATAAAATATTAAGTTACAGTGACTTAATACACCATTACTGACATAAATATAGACAATTGAAAGTAAAAGGCAAGCTGGGCTGGCCATCATTAAAAGAAAGGTTTTTTTCGTTACAATGGAATCTTCTTGCGCAATTCAAATCACCAACTTTCTCCTCCGAATGCGAACATATTTTGTAGACACCAACCTACATAGGGATCACCACGATAAAATAAGGGGAATCAGAGCTATAGGTGTTCGTTCTTTCCACGCGCTATACGAGATAGGATTAATAGGAAATTGTGAGGGTGGTTCGATGAACCCTCTGCGAGGCACTTAAATATAGTTTACAGAGTACCCATGTAGATGTAGATGTAGATGTTGTTGACATCATTTATTTATTACTGTCGCAGAGTACACGAATACTATTTACACATGAAAAGAACTTACAGGGTGACAGTTACTGAACTATATGAAATAAAATCGTCTTAACTTGTGAACGGTTTGCGTTAGGACGTTAAAAGAGCAGGGTTGGCCGCTGGACATGATGGAAATGAGTATGGACATGTATGGTTTGGTTTAGCGACGAAGCCCACTTTCATTTGGATGGGTTTCGTCGGCAAGCCTCGTAAGAGGAAATTAAGACACATACCTCTCACTGACTTCAGCGTAAAATAGATACAAGCAGTCAGATCAAACATCAATAAGGAAATTGCAAGAAAATACTTTTGGCTCATAGTGCAATGGTGAAAAACTTACAATGCTGCACAACACGTAACGTCTCTTTCCGCTACTGACAAGCAAATTTAGGGTTTCTAGAAATACATAACTATATTTATGAAATGCCACATTTGCATACCTCTTGAGTATGACACAGCATACCAATTAAACACAGACCCAATCAAAATGTGAGTAGTGTTTTATTAATTCGTGTCGATAGAGGCATGCCTGTGTACAGGAACTCTGTTTTACTAAAACAGACTTTCGTCGTAAGGTTTTCGTGGGTAGTTTTATTTCATTTCTTATAATACAGTGCACAATTTTCGTAAGGTTTCCTTTAGTGTTGTTGATACAATAGTAAACATGAGAGCGAAATTAATTATCAACGACATATGCGAATTCTCTGATGTTATCTATAACAGTCTGACGATGCACATGCAGTTTACCGATTACATGCATGTAGAAAACTAGTTCTGAGTGAAAGCTGTCAAACAATGTTTGAAGAAGAATTAAATGCCACTACCACACGACAGTTAATGTAGAAAATATTATTCTGACGTATATGGGCACGATGCCCTCTCCCTATACATAATTCAAAAGCTTCGAGGTGCAACTGCTGCCTGGCTGTCTATTAAACCTGAAAAGAACAAAATGTTACAGAAGTTAGCCCTTTTTCCACATGCGACTATTTTGGGTTGAGAAGTGAAGGGAATTATGTTCAAAGTTCCATTAGATTGGTAACTTCAGCAGACAGCAGAATTGCGTTCTAAAGAAATTTAGCAGTAAATGTATCCAAATTCGCGACATCTTTTGTATGGTGCACGACACTTACCGTTACGCTACTAGCTGACACATAGCTGCTACAGCTCCAAACCTGAACAACAATTCCTCCAGAACTTCTACATACCACAGCGCTGCGAGATAATGCAAATGGCCGGGAGAGAAACAGTTACAGCTTTTCTGTTGTGCTGCATGAACTTTTTTTTCAAACAGATGGCGCAATAGAATATCTCAAGTGGAAAGGAACACTTCCTATTTACATATCTGCATCCTACACTGTTGGCAGTTCTGCGTAGGTGGCAGTTACGTGATTTTATTTCGGTGATTACATAACAGAGTCGAATGTATGCACTGGGTAGCCGAGGGAGCTAGTTCATGGTGATTCGGTCAACCAAGTAAATGAATTTACTGAACATGCTGCAATTTACTACAGGGAGCCTGTGTGTCAGAATTCTCACCCAGTGTTGCGCAACGGCTTTATGATAGAAAAATGAGTCACAGAAGAGAGGGTTTCGTGGTCTGATGGACTGATGGTAATTTCTTATACCTATGGTCTGCGTTCGATTCTCACTTCTGTCAGTGATTTTGGATAGGGAGAGAAAGATTCCATTCTCTTCTGACTACACCAAGTGAAGAAGATATAATGGCAGTGTGGTCCGAAATTCACATTAAAGATGATATTCTGCTCTGCCAAGAAGACGTTAGCTGGAACCACAATAAAGTCTGGAGTGGCGACATGTAGAAACTCTACCACCAGTAACCTTTCTTATACTAATTACTTATTTCTCGTGACGAAACAAACGCGATGTAGGTTCACAGGACACTTATTCCATCTTTTATCTGAGCTACTGTATGTCGATAAAATTGGTTCTGAACTGAGAATGCAACTCAGACCGCCCTTAACGCGGAATTTGATCCCTTCGTGACAATACAGCTCCGCTACAATTTGTTGTTTGTTCAAAACTGCAGATTCCTCAACATCTCCACATATTACGAATGAATGGGTTCGAAATTTAGCCCGGCACTAAAGATTTCATTATACATTATCAAGCTCTAGCATGAGAACACCTATCTGCTGGCGGATAATAATTTTGATTTTTAATGTTTTGTCATTCGTTGTCAGCACTAACGATATCTGACGTTTTTGACTCCCATTGGGACACAGAACTATTTGCGAGATCACTGTAAGTTCAAGATGTTATTCCGAGCTGCTGGTGGAGAACAATTTGGTAGCTGACGTCTCTTTGTGTGTAGTCAACAACTATATGTGCGGGGCTCTATTCCCAGTGAGCACTGAACTCTTCCACATATTATTTCTAGTTCAAACATGCTCACATGTCGCTGCTGGTGCAACAAACCCATATTTAACGTTCGTTTCTTCTAGAATAAAACAGCGATAGGTGCTGGGTTGGAGTCATGGGAAGGAAAAAAATTATGTTTCGTCTCGTCATTTCAATTAAAACACCTAGCCTACTGCCAAGGGAACCCGATATGTCACAGTTGGTTGTGTTTCGATATCAATCCGATTAGGTTCTGGGTTCGAATCCCTGCCCAACACAAAGCTTTACCTCACGGCATTTCAAGTGCGTTACTTGTCAAGAAGCAATATTTAACAATTCTCGTAGATCGTTAACAGGGACAAGAGATGCTGGGGAGGAATTCGCGTCCGTTAAAAACGTTTTTGTTATGTAATTTAAAGTTGATATTTGCTAACTGATGCTGTCTAAAATCGAGGTATATCACTGTCTGTATGCCTAATAAGGAATGACTGTTAGTTTGCGTCAGTCTCGAAATCTTTGCTTAGTCTGCATGACAACCTGGGTTTGAATCCATATGCTGAACGAGACGGTTTGTCGTGTCACTTGAAGTTCATACATATTCTCAACTACCTGCTCGTGGATAACTTTAATTTTTAATGTCATTTTGTGTTAAATAATAAGTACTGTATGTTACTTGAAGAGGAAATAATGAATACGACGAACTTACTACGTTCATTACCTACCTGACGTAATAATGACAGTGGTAACGTTTCAGGTATGTCATTTATTGTAATAAACGTGGGCTTACAGGCCTTAAGGACAGTCTTATCTGTGATAAGGTGTTCCCTGGTATTTGTAGCATCGTGGTATTACGTTATATCTTCAGTTACTGCGATACAGAACAGTGTTTTCTAGTGGTGACATGTAGGAACTATTTTCAATAGACAAACGACTGTACCATGGGGCGATTAGAGGACCTGCTAGAGAGCCGCGTTATGCCGGTTGCATGCGAATCAGGCTAAATGCAGGTCGTTCGGATACTTTTGAGCACGACTGTACATGAAAGTTTTGGGAGATGATTTCATCCCAAGTCATACTAATGTCGACGAGGCGTGGTTCATGTAAAATGGCGCTCGACCCCATCGAAGCAGGAGAGTGTTGGATGTCCTTGAAGAGCACTCTGGAGACCGGATTCTGGGTTTAGGGTCCCCAGAGGGCCCTGGAATGGGCTTGAATTGGCCGTCTTATTCTCCGGATCTGAACACACGCCACTCCTTTTTGAAGGTTTTAAAGACAAGGTGTACAGCAATGACCCCAAAATCATTGCTGAGCTAAAAATAGCCATACAGTAGGTCATCGACAGCATCTATGTTCCGACACTTGAGCGGATCATGCAGAATTTCGCTATTCGTCTGTGCCACATAATCGCCATTGATGCAGGCATATCGCACGTGTCATAACCTAAATCCGAATATCTGTGCTGACGATTGCATGTTTAATAAAGTTTGTGCATGCCGTAGTTTCTAACAAATTTAGGTTTTTCTCATATAGTTCAATAGCTTTCACCCTGTAAGTACAGTTATAAATCAATATTCACGTAAATTTTAGCTTTGGTGCTGTTCTGATTTACCAGCCGTGGCGCGTCTGAACTATGTTGTTGCTGCTCAGCGATCACAAAGTGGGCGAGCGGCGCTGCTCTCTGATATCCAGCAGTGGCGGCGTATGGAACCTCTTGAGGGTGTGTCTACGTCGACGTTTCTCAGTCGTTGCTACATCAGGCTGCAACAGTTTTTAGCTTGTGATGCCATAGTGACGTACCATCTGTAACCTGGGACCTCACTCTTCGTTGGATACCACAGATAGATACAGTTTTCAGAGAAGAAAAAAGTAGTTTTCGGACAGAATTTTCCTTCACAGCTGTTATGCCAATGGTACAACATCTGACTGAAAAGAGGAGATAATACAAGCTAGTAACTTACATTACACGAGTTGATCTTTGAAAATGTTCCGATTATGTCAACAGACCACACCGTGGAAACTAACGAACAAAGTGGAATACCCGATCATCTTATCTCAATTGTTAGAAGGTTATGTTCTGGGAACTGAATGAAAATGCAAGACCGTTTGACTCATACTAAGACAAATACTGGAGTCACAGAACTATTCAGTGCATCATTGTTGACCCTTTCTGTTTTAAAAATCGAAAAGACAATCCCTTTTGGGAGTGATATGGACTGTTTTATTAATGCTCTTCTTTTTGCTGACAACTTAGTTGTCCAAAGTGAAACTGAAAAACTGAAGTAAAATAATTTCATGGGGAGTAACTAGTTCGATGCTACTTTGGTTGTATCATCAGTTGTTTTAATAGCAGAAACTTAGAGGAAAATGTCGCTAGGTGCTCTTAAACCTTATGAAACAAGTCAAGCACTAAAAATTTGATTTAGTTTTAAGAAACAGTAAAGGAAACAAAAATAATTTTGTAAAGGAAATTAAAGAAATAACAGATTCAAGGTCTGTCGATGATGCTGTAATTCTGTCACAGACAGCAAAGGACTTGGAAGATTAATTGAACGGAATTGACAGGGTCTTGAATACGGGATATAAAGTGAGCGCTAACAAACGTAAAACAAGTGTAACGGTACAATAAAATTACCAAGTGTTGGTGATGGAACTAGGCTAAGAATAAGAGATGCTGAAAGTAGTAAACGAGCTTTTATGTTTGGGCAGCATCGCAGCTGACACAATTTCAATAGCAATAAAGACATTGCTGAAAAAGACAAATTTAATATCTATAACAGATTTATGAGATAGAAAGTTTTCTCTGAGTGCATTTGTCTGCCTCATAGACACATATGAGAGAGGATTGTAAATGGGAAGCAGTATAGACAGAAAAGATAATAGAAGCTTTTGAAATATGGTGCTACAGCATAATGCTGAAGATATTAAGAGGCGCTAAACTGAATTGGGAGATAAGTAATTTATAGCACATCTAGATTAAAAGAAAGGATACATAATGAGGCATCAGAGAATACCAGCAGCAAAACACATACATCTTTGTGAGACGTTGAGTCATTTTTAATGCACTGGTATTAGCCTTGATCACTGTATTCATCAATTTTATAGTGCCTTACGCGTTTCGGCCGTAAGCCTTTCTCAACGGCTGTACAAGAGAAATACAGGAAAGGCTGTCAGCAAAAAACATTGATACATTTACCTAAGAAGTATATCGGAAATAGAGAAGAAGCAAGACCTCAGCGAAAAACCGTCGATAAAATTCGTGAAATGCACGTCGAAGAGAAATGAAGAGAGGTGGAACCCATCAAAATATCTGTAACACATTCTTAGGCAAAAATAAATTGGATTTGTCAAACATGGACACAAAATATCTTGTCTATCTTACTTGATGACATTTGAATATAATTTGGCTATCAGTGCGCATCGAACTATTACACGAAGAATACCGCCAGATGGCAATACTATACGGCATTTATGAAAATTATATGCTTTGAAGTATAAAAGTACTGATACAATTATTTTTTTAGGAGGGGGGGGGGGGGACTATCGATATTAGACACAGTTGGGCATTGAAATAAACCAATGGCGAAAAATGACAATTTACGTCAGGCTGGTAGTAGAACCTGGATTTCCTACTTCATACTAGCGGCCACCTTAACAGCTTCGGCTATCGGAGCACGCCTTCCATTCAACACACATGCTGATCTTATCACACACTACTAATTAGTGTCCCAATCTGCTTACTTCATTTGCTCGCAGCGTTCCCTTTATCCCCCAAGAGGTTTGGACCCTATTGTGGATCCGTATTGAGGATACCATAGGAGTCAAGCTTACAGATATATGTGAGGTGCCTTTCTGTTGGACATGTCCAACAGAACGGACACTGCACATACATTTAGTGTCATTGATACAATTGATTGATGTCTAAAATACTTCACTGTCAAACAGACAAGGGTGAGATTGAGTCAATAACTAAATCACTGAAGACTAAGGACCCTCATGGATATGATTGAATGTCTAGCAGAATATTAAAGTATTGTGCTGCAGATGTTAGCCCTGTACTTAGCCATATTTGTAATTTTTCCTTTAGGAATGGTCAGTTTCCTAAACGATTAAAGTACTCAGTAGTAAAGCCACTTTCTAAAAAGGGAGAAAGGGATAATGTAGGCAATTTTAGACCTATTTCATTGCCATCAGTTGTTGCTAAAGTTATAGAAAAGGCTATGTATGTAAGGATAATTCATCATTTTATATCACACGATTTGCTATCAAATATACACTTCGGCTTTAGAAGTCGTTTAACTACTGAAAATGCTATATTCTCTTTTCTCTGTGAGGTACTGGATGGGTTAAACAAAATGTTTCGAACGCTAGGCATATTTTTTGATTTAACTAAGGTGGTTGATTGTGTTGATCACAAAATATTGCTCCAGAAGTTGGACCATTACGGAATACGGGGATACCTCACAAATAGTTCACCTCTTACTTTAGCAATGGTCAGCCAAAGGTCATTGTTCAGAATGTTGAGAATGGCTATGATGTTGGGTCTGAGTGGGGTACAGTCAAGTGTGAGGTAACCCAGGGATCAGTGTTGGGACCACTCCAGTTCCTTATTTATATATATAATATGCCCTGTAGTATTACAGGCAACTCTGAAATATATCTGTTCACTGATGACACTAGCTTGGTAGTAAAGGATGTCATGTGCAACATTGGTCCGCTTCCAAATACTGGAGTTCATGACCTACGTTCATGGCTTGTAGAAAATAAACTAACGCGAAATCACACTAAGAATCTGTTTTTGCAGTTTCTAACACATGATTCAACTAAACCTGACGTTTTAATTTCACAGAATGGGCACATGATTAGTGAAACTGAACAAATAAAATTTCTCAGTGTTCAGATAGATAGTAAATCGTCGTGAAAAGCCCATGTCAACGATTTTGTGCAAAACCTTAGTGCTGCAATTTTTACTGTTCGAACGGTATCTGAATTGAGTGATCGTTCGACACGAAAATTAGTCTACTTTGCTTATTGTCATTGGCTTATGTGGTATTGTATTATATTTTGTGGTAACTCTTCTCACTCTAAAGGGATATGTTTTGCTCATAGGCGGGCGGTTCGGGCAATGAGTGGTGTAAGTTTACGAACATCTTTTCGATCGCTGTACACTAGTCTGGGTATTTTGACTTTGTCCTCTCAACATATACGGTATAGTCCTTACTGTCATTTCTTATTAATAATATCATCTTCTTTCCAAGAATAAGCAGCTTTCATTCAGTTAATACTCGACATAAATCAAACCTGAATTTGGATCGGACTTCCTTAACCCTTGTGAAAAAAAGTTGTGCATTATACTGCTGCATAGATTTTCAATAAGCTACCACTCGAATTTAAAAATCTTAGGAATACTGCACTCGCTTTCAAATCTAAACTGAAGAGTTTCCTCATGGGTCACTCCTATTCTGCTGAGGAGTTTCTTGAAAAGTTAAGCTGATTCGTGTTGCACTGTTGATAACGTTTACTTAAACTTATAGATTGACTTTTTGCGGGTTCATTAACATCTTATTTTTGACTGTTATTAGTTTTATGTTGTTGTTTCATGTACTGACATGTTCCATGAACTTGGAGATTTGCTCCTTAATATGGTCCTACGGAATTTGACGTGTAAATAAATAAATAAGGAACACAACAGGTAAGTATATGTTTAATATACGGCTCAAGGTAAACAGTAAAAAATTAGGATCTGCCAAGTCTTGCGACTATTCAAAGGTTACGAGCTACAGCATTCTGTGAACGTATCATCAAAAATCTAGCGATCTTGTGCAACAATATTTCTCATATGATAAAATCAAGAATACGCAAAACAAAGGTAAAAGTGTATAAAAGTAGGATACAACATATAAAGCATAGCGACATTTTTCTGTGACATACTTCGATGTATACTGTGAGTCAGATTGCACTCAGAGGTCATCAAGTAACCAGAAACTTTGTATCCACATTTCACAAACTCAGTTTCATTTTGCCTAAGAATGTGTTTATAGTTACTTTGGTGAATTCTACCTCTCCTCGTTCTTTTACGATGTGCATTTCACATATAATATGAACGGTTTTTCACTGAGTTCTTGCCTCTTCAGCTTTTATGACTTACGTTTTATGTTACCATACCACTGTTTTTTTCAAGTATTTCTCTTATGGAGGCTATGAGAATGGCGTAAGACCGAAACGCGTAAGGCAGTATAGGATTAATAAATACAGTGATCAAGACTAAGTACATCAAAGAACATTTGATCTGCTAACTGAGGAACGTGTGGGCGGTAGAAATAGCATGGGGAGAAGAACACCCATAGCGATATTGGCAATCGGAAGTGACATCTGGACAGTCATGAAGATAACAAAAGGACTTGCACAAAAATAAAACGAAGATATAAAAAAAAACAACTCCAATAAACTGTAATTAATACCGCAGTACCGAGTTCCAGTGGAAAATGTTTGGCAAATGTGAGACGGAAGGAAAATAACAGATCATTGTTACTGTTACTCAACTATCGTCGTCAAGGCATTTGTAAAGTGAGAAGAAAGACACCATGTGAGACGTAACATTTCTAAGGTTTCACGCATTTTTGGTGATGAAGTAAATGCTATAACGTTACCTGTTTCCTAAAATGATTTTTGGAGATGAGGAACAAACCGTACGTCTACTAGCTCATCGTCGGTCGTGGGGGCGAGGGGACGAAATTATAGTTAGGAAGAAAAAGATTCTCAACTTAAATTTAGAAATCAGTTGAAGGTGTCAGGCAGATAAAGCTCCAGTGGTGGGGTCGGTAGCCGTGGCAGTATGTTGAGTGAGCCAGCGCGTGACTCAGTGTTTTGGGGCCCCCCGTCAGCAGCGTTGATTGAGGAAATTGGGCGACTCCAAACAACTCTCGGAGCGGCAGCAACACGGAAGAGGCTCCCGGCGGCGAGAAACTGTGCATTGGCACGAAGTCAGAGACTTGGCTTCCACAGGGCCTTGAAGCCACTATAGAGATATCAACGAGAGGGTTGTGCAAGCAAGTTGATAAACTACGCATATTTCCACATGGTGTTTACACAATAAGAATGGGCAACCATCAGACAAATGATCGGATTAAGAAGGCTGTAAGACAGTGATGCAATCTGTCTCCTACACAGGCCGGCCCGTACGAATTACTGTCGAAAATTAATGCCTCCGAATTTTTTAGGTGAAAACTCTTAAATCATTTTAAAGCAAAGAAAATTTATCAACGTTGTACGTCTTTTTCTTCATGTTTACGTATTTACTTCTCAACATAGTATGAAGGGTATGAGACAAATTCCATATTCCTTGACTTCCGCAAAGCGTTTGACTCGGTGCCCCACTGCAGACTCCTAACTAAGGTACGAGCATATGGGATTGGTTCCCAAGTATGTGAGTGGATCGAACACTTCTTATGTAATAGAACCCAGTACGTTGTCCTCGATGGTGAGTGTTCATCGGAGGTGAGGGTATCATATGGAGTGCCCCAGGGAAGTGTGGTAGGTCCGCTGTTGTTTTCTATCTATATAAATGATCTTTTGGATAGGGTGGATAGCAGTGTGTGGCTGTTTGCTAATGATGCTGTGGTGTACGGGAAGGTGTCGTCCTTGAGTGACTGTAGGAAGATACAAGATGACTTTGACAGGATTTGTGATTGCTGTAATGAATGGCAGCTAACTCTAAATATAGATAAATGTAAATTAATGCAGATGAATAGGAAAAAAAACTGTATTGTATGAATACTCCATTAGTAGAGTAGCGCTTGACACAGTCACGTCGATTAAATATTTGGGCGTAACATTGCAGAGCGATATGAAGTGGGACAAGCATGTAATAGCAGTTGTGGGGAAGGCGGATAGTCGTCTTCGGTTCATTGGTAGAATTTTGGGAAGATGTGGTTCATCTGTAAAGGAGACCGCTTATAAAACAATAATACGAACTATTCTTGAGTACTGCTCGAGCGCTTAGAATCCCTATCAGGTAGGATTGAGGGAGGACATAGAAGCAATTCAGAGGCGGGCTGCTAGATTTGCTACTGGTAGGTTTGATCGTTCACGCGAATGTTACGGAAATGCTTCAGGAACTCGGGTGGGAGTCTCCACACGTAAGGAGGCGTTCTTTTCGTGAATCGCTACTGAGGAAATTTAGAGAACCAGCATTTGAGGCTGACTGCAGTACAATTTTACCGCCGACAACTTACATTTCGCGGAAAGACCACAAAGATAAGATAAGAGAGATCAGGACTCGTACAGAGGCATATAGGCAGTCATTTTTCCCTCGTACTGTTTGGGAGTGGAACAGGGAGAGAAGATGCTAGTTGTGGTACGAGGTACCCTCCGCCACGTAACGTATGGTGGATTGAGGAGTATGTATGTAGATGTAGATAGTATCCCTGTCTACGAATCCATTTCTCGCACCGAGAAACCAGTTTGTTGATACCATCACTGTAGAATGTTTGCCTTTCTGACGGAGCCATAAGCTCTCCTCTGCTCGCGCCGCATCGTCAGGGTCTTCTTCGGTTTTGGAAACTGATGAAAATCAGCCAAGTCTGGACGGTATTGAGGATAAGCGAAGACAGTGAACGTCGGATTATTGCAGATATCACAGAGATCGTGCATGGTCCGGCATTGTCATGATGAAGGAGAAGGTGCTGCATGTGTGGACCATATCTTCGAATTTGAAACTTGATTACAGCAAGCTGTTTCTAACGGACAAACGTAGTTACGTTGCACATGGTCAAGTGACGGTGAAAATTCGGAGTTCTTTAGCGACGGAGGGCTGTAAATTTGTAGACATCAAGGATAAATAGTTAGAATATTAATAAAGTTTGTTTTATTTAAAAAGCTTTAAGCGTTTTCACATACAAAATTCTGAGACATTACTTCTCAGCGCGATTCGTATATTGGGGAAGCAATGGCCGAAATAAAAGAAACGTCTGGGAGTTAAATTATTACGGGGTGAAAGAGTATAGTGATACGATTCGCTGAAGACATTGCTGTCCACAGTTAAAGAGAGGAAGAGCTACAAGATGAATGCAATGAACGGCCTAGTAAGCGCGAATATTGATTTAGAGTGGACTAAAGAAAGATGAAACTAATAATGACAAGGTGGAATGAGAACAGCTACGAGTTTATGAAACGTGGGGACAGCGTAATAAACAAATTGAAGGACTTCTACCTAGCGAGCAAAATCACGTGTGATGGCCAACGCAAGGAGGAGCTAAGGAGCAGACTAGCACAGGCAAAGAGGGAATTTCTCGCGGAAAGCATTATATTAGGTCAATCATAGGCTTTAATCTGAGGAATAAATTTCTGAGAATGTACGTCTGGAGCACAACTTTATATGGAAGTGAAAAATCGAAAACAAGAGAGTTAAACTCTGTCAGATGTGTTGTTGCACAAATATGCTAAAAAAAATAAATGGACTGAGGAGATAAAAAACGTGGAGGTTCTCCGCGAGGCTGGTGAGAAAGCAGCGTGTGGGAAGCACTAACTAGAAGAGGGGGCTGGATGGCAGGACATGTAATAGGACATCAGGGAGTGGATGTCATGGAGACAGAGGTAGCCTTAGCGGAAAATATTTGCAGACAATGGAATATATATAATAAATAGTTCAGAACTTTGGGGGTATGTGCTGCTATGAAACAAAGAAATTAGTACAGGAGAGAAACACGCATCAAAGAAGTCGAAAACACTCTTTCCTGAACTTATACCCGGTGATACCAAGAACTCACTGATGTACAGGGTGTCCAGAGAAAACGTCCCTGATTTCAAAATTAATAATGTCGAAAGCTAACATCTATAGACGAATATAACAAAAACTATGTTTATTGTGGAGGCTGTAAGAGCTTTATACAGAAGTTTCGAAGTAACTTGAGAAGCTGCTAACAAAAGGCTCTCTATGCTGAGCACCTCTTACAGTGTCGGCGTGCATGATTAAACTCGTCCTCTGCAATCATCTCACGATCGTTTCGAAATGCCCAACGCTTGCAGTACGGAGGCAGCGCAAACGAACAGTGAAATTTGCCATCACATCCTATAGTGTCTCTACAGGAATGAATTCAGCTGTCACACAGACCGCAGATCCAAGCTAGTCCAGCGTGGTGGGACGATTGCCGTAGACGGTGTCTTTCACGTGACCCACTCGGAGTCAGATCGGTCAAATGTGGAGACCAGGCAACCCTTGCGTCACTAAATTTGCTGCAGTCCAACGCAATGATTCTATTCCTGACGTATTCGTCAAGAAAGCGAAACATTTGTTCATCGCGACGTGCTGTGGCCCCATTTGACATGAGTCACTTGGTGTCTGGTCAGTTCTCCACCGAGAGCTGTTGGCAAGCGGGGTGCACTCAGCCCTTGTGAGGCAAACTGAGGAGCTACTTGATTGAGAAGTAGCGGCTCTGGTCTCGGAAAGTGGCATACGGCTGACCACATGCCCATCCATATCCGCATCCAGTGACGCCTGTGGGCTGAGGATGACTCGGCGGCCGGTCGGTACCGTTGGGCCTTCATGGCCAGTTCGGGAGGAATTTAGTTTTAGTTTAGTTCAGAGATTCTGATTCACGGTCAGCCCTCTGTCGCACAGCTCGTACAGGTATGGCCTGGTGGCTTTGGATTTTGAATGGAAACGCGTGTAGGGTCTACGTGAGTATCTTCTGCGCACTGGAACGCATGAAACCAGATTCTGCTGCAAATTCTTCGAATAGAGTGCCTTCGTTTTTGCAGAATAATTCCAGAAACCTCGGAAATATTTTGAGGAGCAACTATGGTTTGCCTGGGGCCAAAATTCCCCGCTAGATAACGAGGCACGCTGCCTTTCTGTAGGTATTTGGCGAAGAGCTTGCCAACGATTTTTGCGTTTGAAACATTAAATCGTGTCTGAAAACATTGCCTTGTTGCAGTAGTGCTGTGTCCTAACCTGCGGCATTCAAGTACCAGAAAAACACCTTATTCTGTGGAGTAAATGTTTTAAAGCTCTTCCTTCCCTACGCGAACCTCCTTTTACGTTTCAACGTTCGAACTGATTGCTCTGAGCTGCTGTGCACTATTTATAGACACTATGTATTGCGATTACAGCACTGTGTGTTAGCAGCTCCTGGAACTATTTCGAAAATTCTCAATAACTTCTGAACAAAAATTTTTAGCTTTCCCAGTAGACATACCGTCTGTAGCTCTCGTCTATAAATCTTAATTTTCGGGATACTTAATTCCACTGGACAGCCCGTATCAAGAAAATGATGTCTTGGGAATCTTATACAACTTGTGTACTCGCATCTACCAAAAAATATATCTTTCAGCGACTGAAAGTGATTGAAGCTTCTCTTGTTGATGGTGACAATATGAATCACACAATCAATATAAGGATGTCCGGAAAGAAAGTCACAACTGATCGAACACTCAAACAATTGAATGCCATGCGATAAAAGGTATTCATGTTTGTCCTACTACTGCCACGTTCCCATCTGCTAGGAATAGCACGTTTTTGACTTTATAGTCTTTTGCACAGGTTTTTGAAGGACTTAGAAGTTTCTGTTTTATCTGGCACTGAGAAATTTAGATGTTGTGATTAATTCCGATACGTTTGTATGACGCAAACATCATTAAAAGACATCTTGGAGCATAAGAGGGTCGGAGAGCACTTGCAATGCAAGGCATGAGGGCTCCCAGACAAGATGGCGTTACCTGGAGTAGTAACTCGAACACCTCATACACAGAAACAGACACCGTAGCGCGAATCAAAAGCTACTTGCTCGCAAGAGGAAAAGGTCCCAAGTTCGAGTCTCAGTCCGGCCCAAAGTTCTAATCTGCCATATCAGAGCACACACGTGTGCAGAGAGAAAAATTCATTCTGGAAACAAATTATAAGTATCTACGAACGTACGACCTGTCTGGCTTTGCGGTATTAAATTATGTTCACAAACCTCCTTGTGAATCAGTCTATCAGTGAATCCCGTATCAAAATCCCTGTAGTGTATCCTGAAATTAGCCTTCACAAATAGACAGAATGATGTGGCCGTTGACTTTAACTTATATACAGACTGTGGTCAACCTCCGCTGCCCTCTGGAGTTACTGCAACGGTTTACTGCTTATACCACCAGACACCGCCTACTCTGTAGCTGATTATCTCGAAACTCCCATCCTTGAGGCGACATGTCACACCAAGCGCCAATTAAATACGGAAGAAGTAGCAATACGTACATTAAACAATTATTGTTAAGATGATACTTACACGTTGGTACCTCAAATCATAATACTTATGACTAATCTACCTAAAATTTTAGAAACATTCAGAAATAATGTACAGGCTTCCTCTGAAACGAACTGCGAGAAAGGAAATATTGTGTTGTGTAGTGAAATTGAGCGGTTTTATTTCCTTTCTTGCACCGAGTTTTAACTACGTTAGCAGCACATTTAAACCAGTAGACAATTTGTTCTCCCGTGTATATTATTTGTCCAATTATATAATTTCAAACAAAAACTTCATAGACAGCAATGTCTTTTGTTTTCTTACTGCCAATCGGCTTTAAAAGACAAATTGAAAGTTTCTTTATTGCTCATCGGCTTACCAGTTAGAATATTAATAACAAGTCAGAATCGTCCCATACTTTCGCATATGAAAATTATGCGAAATGCTGTCATTGAAGCTACTGTCCGCAGCTACTGTCCACCAGCGGGAAAAGTCTCTCTCATACCTAGTATACCAATGATCCCAGCAGATTTACCAATTAATTTTCAGCGACTTCAATTCTCGATCAAGGTTTCCTTTGCAGTAATGAAAAAAAAACAGAGGGGTTGTGGGGGGAGGAAGTGGACATAGAAAAGGCAAAGAACGAAATGTTTGGAGAGGGAGAGCTAGTAGAGAGGAGATGGAGAGAGAGAGGGGGGATGGAAGTAGTGGACAGAGAAAGGGAAGGAAGTGATGGACAAAGAAAGAGAGGCTGATGATTTTGGGATGTATATGCGATTCTCATTTAGCAACTGCGAAGCACTACTGGGCTCGCTAATAAATAAAATACGCAATTCTTCCTCGTGCATCAGTCTACCTAGCGTTTTATCCAATGGACAGTGCCGCTACATGACGGTTTGAGACCCATCGTTTTTATTTATTATTGGACTCTACAAAATACAAACCTGCACCTCCAGGAGGAAATCTTACCTGCAGCCCAAAGAGACTATATGGGGAACACATGAAATAGGCATGAGTCGCGAAGTGTAAAGCAAACGAGTTAAATAGGGCTACTCCGAAGATGACCAGATTGTATACAGAGAAACACAGACATTTGAGCATGTGCGCAAGGATGGAGTTTGCTTGAACAGTGGAAGATCTATTTTTATGTAGTCACCACGCTATTAAGACTGCAGAGTTTTCTCAGCGTTTCCCGAATAAAATAAAGTAAGCCTATTGGCGTCGGCAGCTGTGGCCGAGAGGTTCTAGCCGCTTCAGTCTGGAACCGCGCTGCTACTACGGTCGCAGGTTCGAATCCTGCCTCGGGCTTGGATGCGTCTGATGTCCTTAGATCAGTTAGCATAAGTGGTCCTAAGTCTAGGGGACTGATGACATCAGATGTTGAGTCCCATAGTGCTTAGAGCCATTTGAACCATTTTTAAGCATATTAGCGAAAACTATATCAAAATCTCTATAGTAGTTCCTGAGATTAATCTTCGCACGCAGCTAGAAAATGTCAACGGGAGATATTAATTCATAATATATTAATAGATACGTATAAACTCTACCCATGTTTCGATGCTCCGTAGAATTGTTTAATTCACTCCTTTTCCCGCCAGATACCGACAACTTTGTAACTGATTAGGTCGCAGCTCCCATCGTTGTCATGAGCTGTCATTCCAGATGCCAATGAAATGTGGATAAAGTAAGAAACAAGGAACCAAAAATAAGTGATACAAAAAACAACAGACATTCTTCTTTCTTATTCATGGAAATAATAAGTCAGCATTATCATCATTTAAGTCGAAATATCATTCAAGACCTTTGCTTGTAATAACATTACTATTCCCACTTAAATAAAACATCACTCTTGTTTCAAATTAGGCTTTGCGACCAAGAAAGGAAAGAAAAAATGTGACTGAATTCTTACAAAGTTCAAGATGCCTCATTGTGACATGTACGTTATGTGCTAGTGCTGCTGGAATGTAAGTTGCTTTTCTTTTATCAGTAGCCATTTTATTTTTAGGCATCGCTTATTCTAGTCATTTACTGTTCTTTAAACTTTTCCGTAATGTTTGCAGAGGCAGATGTTGACAGCCTGGAGAGTTTATGATATCTGTCAGCATACAAGCGCAGCGCTGCTCTAGCGTATGGCGGCGTTCTCCATGAACCAGAAACAGGTCTACTTTCTCTACTAATGTATACATTGTGAAAGTCTGAATAGTTTCGCCTGTACCTTATTTGATTGATACAACGGCAGCGCACAGACTGACGGGCTTAAAACGCGCGAGTACACACACAAACTGTCCCTCAGTCACGTCTTTGCTAACATTTGGGGCAGTAGCGCTGAATTTTTTTTGGATCAGCTTTCAATTGTGTTACACCACTGAAGTCCTATTCCAAAGCAGCTTTCAAATTCCACAGCGAAAATTGTACAGTTCCATTTAAAAAAAAAAAACGCTGTCGTATTTTGGCATCTACAAATGTAAAAAATTACTTGTAAACGTCGGAAAATTTGCCACATTGCGGCTCACAAATTCTCTATGAATACTAGAGCTCCACGATGTGTTGAGATTGTTCCCGTGTCACCCAGCACAGAAATATAATAATATAGATTATGGTATGTCTTTTATCTTCTGGAGAGTAGCATGTCCAGAGCTTGAGGTTCTTGAGTATTTCATTGAATATATGTACAGGAAGTAACGAGAATGTGTGCAGATATTTCTATTAGTGACTGACGACAGTGTACTAAACAACATTACATCAGTATATACTTAATCTGCAGACTAATGTTCAAACGTGTGTGAATTGCTAAGGGACCAAACTCCAAGGTCGTCAGTCCCAAGGCTTACATAGTACTTAAATTAACTTTAACTTCTGCTAACAAAAACACACAAACCCATGCCCGAGGGAGGACTCGAACCTCCGGCGGGAGGGGCCACGCAGTCCGTGTCAAGGCTCCTCAAACCGCGTGGCCACTCCACGCGGCTGCAGACTAATAATTACAGCTGTGTTGTCGGGTAGTGCCTCTAGGTACATGTAGTAGGAGCAAACCATTAATGTTTATTTTCCTCTGGGTAGCAGGTCAGGTGTTGAAGTGTAATACGAGGACGCAAAACGGTCAATCTGTATTGACAAGGCCCGCATCTCGTCGTCGTGCGGTAGCGTTCTCGCTTCCCACGCCCGGGTTCCCGGGTTCGATTCCCGGCGGAGGTCAGGGATTTTCTCTGCCTCGTGATGGCTGGGTGTTGTGTGATGTCCTTAGGTTAGTTAGGTTTAAGTAGTTCTAAGTTCTAGGGGCCTGATAACCATAGATGTTAAGTCCCATTGTGCTCGGAGACTTTTTTTTTTTTTGTATTGATAAGTTACGACCGTGCAGAAAACATCAGGTCACAAAGTTCGTGAAGTATTTGTGGAAAGACTGTTTGATTCAGAGGGAAAAAAACACACTGGTGTGTATATATTAAGGTACCACGCACTAAAAAAATCTTTACTTTTCCCTTTACACCCTGTGGATACTGTATTAGGGCTATAAGTGGAGCTATTGTGATCATTGCTACTTTAATAAGTACTCACTTCAAGGAGTTACTCGGTTTTTCTCTGCGTCTAAAAGTCTTCACGCAAACACGCCTTGTAATGTGCTACACGTTTTCTTAGCGACCCTGACTGCACCAACAGGTTGACTAGGCCTGTCACTATAGATGAGCAGTTTTGCGTCCCCGTGTTCACACTTCAGCATCTGAACTGTTGCCCAGGGGAAAGTAAGCGTATTTGGTTTGCTCTTGCGACATGTACTTTGCGGTATTAACCGACCTAAAAACATAGTACCCGTAGTAGCTATAATTATTAGTATGTAAATGAAGCAAATACTTATGTAATAATGTTCAGTACACTGTCCTCAGCCACCACTGACAATAATGGCACTCATACGCCTCACGCCGTGTGTGTGTGTGTGTGTGTGTGTGAGAGAGAGAGAGAGAGAGAGAGAGAGAGAGAGAGAGAGAGAGAGAGAGAGAGTGTGTGTGTGTGTGTGTGCGTGTGTGTGTGTTCAAGACGATTTAGAAGTTATCTTGAGGGTAGGACCCCACATCTGGAAACGTCGTCGAATGACACTACAAAGCGTCGAAGATATGGGCGCCAGCGCCAGCGCTAGTCTTCTCTTTCTGCAGCAAACGTGACTTTGCATGTGGAATCGCAGGCGTAAGGCCTCGCAATGTAGCTGCCTTGTTTGTTACTCAGTGATGGCGACTGATTGCCGCAACCTCCATCCGGGTAGACTGCGACAATTGCTGTGTAGGCTGATGTTAGCCCCCGTAATATCGATGGTCGGTGTCTTTCTGTGAAATTCTGTATACCGAAAAACATCGGGGATCTTAGAAGGTTGGATGATGTTTCTGAAGATGCTTTACTGTCCTCAGTTTGTTCCTCAAGTGACATTTCTACAACACCTCGACCTTTGACGGTATCTCTTGATAACACGCTATAAAAATGAGATCCCTCCTGCTTGATAACCTTTTGCTACACTTTTGGAACACTTGGAACGCAATGTTACAGTGATTTTGAGTGGCAGGTATTCGACAAGTCATTCAAGTTGTTCGTATATTTCCGGAGATGTGTCGCACCAGATGTCTATGCAACGGTCAACTATCATCCGTAAATCGCTGGCCATCGGTATTTAGGTGTGGGGTTAAGGAACAAAGCGTCCCATTCACTACGTGATCAAAAGTATCCGGACACCTGCCAGAAAATGACTTACAAGTTCGTGGCGCCCTCCATCGGTTCTGCTGGAATCTTATATGATGTTGGCCCACTCTTAGCCTTGATGACAGCTTCCACTCGCGCAGGCATGTTCAATCAGATCCTGGAAGGTTACTTAGGGAATGGAATTTTATATTATGTTAGCCCACCCTTAGCCATGATGACAGATTCCACCATCGCGGGCATGTTCAGTCAGATGATGGAAGGTTACTTAGGGAATGTTAGCCCATTTTTCACGGCGTGCTACAATGAGGAGAGGTATCGACGTCGGTCGGTGAGACCTGGCACGAAGTCAGCGATCCAAAGAACCCCAAAGGTGTTCTCTACGATTCAGGTCAGTCCATTACAGGGATGTTATTGTCGTGTAACCACTCCGCCACAGACCGTGCATTGTGAACAGGATCGTGTTGACAGATGCAATCGCCATCGCCATCGCCGAATTGCTCTTCAACAGTGGGAAGCAAGAAGGTGCTCAAAACAGCAATGTAGACCTGTGATGTGATAGTGACACGCAAAACAACAAGGGGTGGAAGCCCCCTCCATGAAAAGCACGAACACACCGTAACACCACTGCCTCCGAATTTTACTGTTGGCACAACACACGCTGGCAGATGTCGTTCACCGGGCATTCGCCATATGTGCCACACCTCCTATAACTGCCATACCTGCCATCGGATCGTCACATTGTGTACCGTGAATCGCCACTCCACACAACGTTTTTCCACTGTTCAATGGTCCAGTGTTTACGCTCGTTACATCAAGCGAGACGTCACTTGGCATTTGCCGGCGTCATGTGTTTTTGAAATTCGTCTGTAATGGTCTGCACAGATGTCTGCCTATTACACATTACGACCCTCTTCAACTCTCGGCGGTCTCTGTCAGTCTACAGACTATCACTTGGGAAACAGAGGACCTAGGGATGTTTAGGAGGGTGGAAATTTCGCTTACAAAGGTTTGACACAAGTGACACCCAATCACCTGACCACGTTCGAAGTCCGTGAGCTATGCGTAGCACCCCATTCTGCTCTCTCACGATATCTAATGGCAGCACATTGCACCTAATACGAAGAAAGTATGTTTTTGGGAGTGTTCGGATACTTTTCATCACATAGTGTTGACAGATGTGAAAATTACCGAACTATCGGTTTCACAGCTGTAAAATACTAACGCGAATTCTTTACAGGCGAATCGAAAAACTGGTAGAAGCAGAATTCGGGGAAGATCAGTTTGGATTTCGTAGAAATGTTGGAACACGTGAATCAATACTGACCTTACAACTTATCTTAGAAGGAAGATTAAGGAAAGGCAAACCTACATTTCTAATATTTGCAGACTTAGAGAAAGCTTTTGACAATGTTGACTGGAATACTCTCTTTCAAATTCTAAAGGTGGCAGGGGTAAAAAACAGGGAGCGAAGAGCTATTTACAATTTGTACAGAAACCAGATGGCAGTTATAAGAGTCGAGGGACATGAAAGGGAAGCAGTGGTTGGAAGGGAGTGAGAAAGAGTTGTAGCTTCTCCCCGATGTTATTCAATCTATATATTGAGCAAGCAGTAAAGGAAACAAAAGAAAAATTTGGAGTAGGTATTAAAATCCATGGAGAAGAAATAAGAACTTTGAGGTTCGCCGATGACATTGTAATTCTGTCAGAGACAGCAAAGAACTTGTAAGAGCAGTTGAACGGAATGGACATTGTCTTGAAAGGAGGATATAAGATAAACATCAACAAAAGCTAAACAAGGATAATGGAATGTAGTCGAAATAAGGCGGGCGATGCTGAGGGAATTAGATTAGGAAATGAGACACTTAAAGTAGTAAAGGAGTTTTGCTATTTGGGGAGCAAAATAACTGATGATCGTCGAAGTAGAGAGTATATAAAATGTAGACTGGCAGTGGCAAGGAAAGCGTTTCTGAAGAAGAGAAATTTGTTAACATCAAATATAGATTTAAGTGTCAAGAAGTCGTTTCTGAAAGCATTTGTATGGAGTGTAGCTATGTATGGAAGTGAAATATGGACAATAAATAGCTTGGACAAGAAGAGAATAGAAGCTTTCGAAATGTGGTGCTACAGAAGAATGTTGAAGATCAGGTGGGTGGATCACGTAACTAATGAGGAGGTATTGAATAGGATTGGGAAGAGGAGAAGTTTGTGGCACAACTTGACTAGAAGAAGGGATCGGTTGGTAGGACATGTCCTGAGGAATCGAGGGATCACAAATTTAGCATTGGAGGGCAGTGTGGAGGGTGAAAATCGTAGATGGAGGCCAACAGATGAATACACTAAGCAGATTCAGAAGGATGTAGGTTGTAGAAGGTACTGGGAGATGAAGGAGCTTGCACAGGATAGATTAGCATGGAGAGCTGCATCAAACCAGTCTCAGGACTGAGGACCACAACAACAACAGTGTGAGTTCACAAGAATGCTCCTCAAACTGCTGTAGCAGAGCTCCAGCCTTGTGACAAGGACGGTTATCCTGTTGGAAGATGCCATCGCCATCAAGGAAGACATCAACTGTGAAAGGATGCAGGTGGCCCGCAATAATGTTGATTCATGTAGCCCACAGGTGTCATGGCATCTTCGATTACTACCACAGTCCCATGGAAGCCCAAGCCACTGTACCCTATAGCATGATATTGCCTCCTCTGGCTTAGGTCGATGATGTTGTGCATGTTTCGAGCAGCCGACGGTATATTCCGACGTGGCCATCGATATGGAGTAACAAGAAACGTGATTTATCCGACCAGCTGACACTTTCATATACATCCATAGCCAAATTTCGATGACCCCATTTCAACTGCAATCATAAGTGACGATAAAGGTGGGTCAACAAATTACTACCTCGAGGTCGTCAGATGCGGTGCCCATGTTCAACAATGTGCACTAAACTGTTTGCTCCGAAATATTTTTATCTGCATCAGCACTGTACTGTCGTTAGACCTGCCACACATTCTACTTTTCAGATTGGGGAAGCCTCTAACCTCCATGTTCAGTGAAGAGGCGAGGACCTCGAACTCCTTATAGCAGGTATCATAGATGCTCTTGATAGTATATAAGGGAACAGCAAACCAGATTCACCGTTACCGAGATTTCGTTCTCAGACGTTGGTCCACAGCCATATGCTTTTTTTCAAAGTCGCTATGTTAGTGGATGCACTATTTACGGGTCGCATCATCACTAGAATGAATCGCTATAAACCAAAGAAGAATGTATTTCATCTAAAAATCACGTTTATAGAAATACGTGCGCTGCAACATAGCTGAAAACCACGCCCACTCCCTGCGGGGTCTGCGAGCTACCTGCTTGTCCTTTACAAATGGATAGGCCACTGCAGGCAGCGTGGCTATGCAGTGCCCGACACTGAGCAAGGTTTATTGGACAGGTTACTTCATCTGCTGCAAGACAGAACGCTGGATGACACTTGGAATGGTCAAAGTTTCTAGGGTAACTCAACATATTCGCTGTCCAACATCACTCTTCCCATTTTACCAAACTTTAATCGAACGCTAGCACCAAAACGTATTAATGTTAGAAACGGATCAGGTCATGGTTGGTAATTGCAAGTAACATTAAACATATAGCTGATAAACCAAACAACAGATAACACTTGATAAAGCTACAGGATATATGCAAAAAAATTATAATGTACACTCAGGTGAGAAAAGTCATCGGACTGTGACATGCACATAAACAAATGGCGGCAGTATCGCGTACACAAATTATTAAAGGACAGTGCATTGACAGAGCTGTCATTTCTACTCAGATGATTGATGTGAAAAGCTTTTTGACATGATTATAGCCGCAAGACGGGAATTAACAACATTTTAACGCGAAATGGTAACTGGAGCTACACGGCTGGGAGACTTCATTTCGGAAATCGTTAGGGAAGTCAATATTCCGAAATCCACAGTTTCAAGAGTGTGCAGAGAATACTAAAATCGTCCGATTCCACTTCAAAGTTCGGTACTATTTTTAGGATGCAAGCAAGTCTACAGTTGAAGGTTAGTTATGTGACAAATTGAGCAAAAGATTACCCAAGGTCGCTCGAGTTTACAGTGGGCACCAGCTGGTGAACCAACAAGTTCACGCCTCTGCACGCGGTACTTCCCTTAAGCTGCAATGAGCTGTCGTCTGCTAGGCTGCTCTCTTCCGCTGAAATTCCTATAAAACTAATTACACCTTTACTGAATTTTCCAGCAGAAACTTTCCCTAAGTTTCTAGTTATGCGAAACAAGTACTCATTCCTAGTCTTACAATGTGGTAATATACACCCACATGGTTGAAGCAGCGTGCATATTATAATGCCCTCTCAGCTCTTGCAAGAACAATTAACTAACTGGCTAGTTCGTTTCTCCACAGTTGGAGCTAAACGATGCTACAGCTAATTTCTAGCTGGATATCAGCCACTGTGAAGGCAGCGTTCACACAAATTACTCCTCTGCGTCTTACAGAGCGTTTTGCGCTCCGTTCTACACTGGACCCCAGTTCACAGAAGAGTCCCTGAAAATTTCTGTCTTTTCTTACTCATTGCCGTACTGTCTCGCCACCTGGGTTCTTTAGTTCTTCACGTCATGGCTTTTTTCGACTATAGGAGCGTACCTATTATTTTGTGGAAACTCTCTCTACCAATCGCAAGGTCCCTACCACTAAATTGCGTCGACACTTGGGCTCTTTTCACCTTCCTAGCACGTTTCTGCTAGTCGGACGTATTGTGCCCGTTCCAGACGCCTAAATGCGTACATTGACTATGACGTGTGTAGCACTTGCTGGACACGTGATGGAAAAACCGTCACTGGTCTTGTTTCGTAGCCATTTGGAATTCCGAAACGCAGTTTTCTAAAAGCTTTCTTTCCTGTCCTCCCTTAGATGGGCCGTTATATTCGCTCTCCCCGTCTGATTCACCTGCTCGGCCATTGACTTTCCACCTGAGACACCTTTTAAGTGGTTTCTGTGGTATCCCCTGTAGTGTGGCCTTGCCTCTGCCGTCGTTCCTCTGAATTCTACACTAAAAGCCTCTCCCTGTTTGTTCCACCTTCCACTCAAACATGCATTATGGGAATGGTGTATTAATTACTGTCGGTTGTGTGTCATCCCTTTTTGCATTACATACTGATAAGCAAATTTGCTCATTACCGCCAAATTAAGTTAGGTGTCATATTCACCTCCCCGTTGCAATGTATAAAGCTCTCATGTGAGGTGCGAATCTAACCATTTATTTTGCCACCTTACAGTGGGAATACAGTTACTGACAGGTGTGCCCGTACTCCTACAACTATATCCTTCACGTGCATGGCCGTTCTGTAGCAAAAAGCTGCTGGAGTCAAGCTCTAATGGAGATGTTGTAACAACAGGAACACGCTGAATGACACCCACCCTCCCAACCAAGGGAAGGAGGTTATCCTCCTTGACCACTCTGAGGTCGTCGATGGGGCTTTATGCTCCTTCTGACTCTCAATTACTGTGTTGCTACAGATAGTGGTCCTTCTCTTTCAAAACCACTGATTCAAATGTCGTACAACATGCCACCTTTGCAATCTGGTGGATAATGTGAAAGAGAAAGGATTCAGGATGGGCGCAAAGAAGGTGTCCCATTAAATCTCGGCTCCTCTTGTCGTTGAGAGGATTGTCACAGTTCAGCAGGATACACACTTCAGGTTTTATTCATAACCGTCTCACATATGTCCAATTTCCTTCACAAGCTGCATGTCACTGGACGCATGCTCCACACAACTTAGCTGCCCACACTCAAATCTTGCTGTCTAAAGTCAACGTCGAATGTGCCAAGTTCAACGTGCTGCTGAACATCCAGAAACGGTGCGAATTGTGCATTCAGTATGTGTGCCTCAACGTGGTATATGGAATAGCAGCGCGCTGTAGAGGCTATTGTTAGCTCTAATGCTATTGTTAGCTCCGGCACGTCGGCCTGCAACGTTAGAGCAGAGAGGACTGTGAGACGACGTCAGCCCATAGTGCGCTGACTCGGACGTCATCACGATGGAGCGGACCCTGTACGAAGAGAATATAAGCGTCGCTCCGCGTAGTCGCGTCCGCACTAGAAGACGACTCGTCATCCAAAGGCTTTAGCCGTGACTTATGAAATGTTGTGTTTTGCTTGCATTTAAGTCGTATATATCAAAGGGCATAGATTATTTGCATGTCATCAATTGCTTGCGACACCTCTGTAGGAAATGCAAAGTCAAGTATTGTCAATTTAACATAATATAATAAATTCTATTAATAAGATTTGCTCGAATTTGTGTCTAGATATCCGAGAAAACAGCTTCTTAGGCACCCTGTCTTCATCTACATCTACATGTATACTCTACAAATCACATTTAAGTGCCTGGCAGAGGGTTCATCGAACCACCTTCACAATGCTCTGTTATTCCAATCTGGCATAGAGCGTGGGAAGAACGAACACCTCTATCTCTCCGTAAGAGCTCCGATTTCCATTATTTTATCGTGGTGATCATCCTCCCTGTGTAGGTTGGTGTCAACAAAATACTTTCGCATTCGGAGGAGAAAATTGATGATTGGAATTTCGCGAGGCGATTCCGTCGCAACGAAAAACGCCTTTCTCTTAATGATTTCCAGCCCAAATCCTGTATCATTTCTGTGACACTCTCTCCCATATTTCGCGATAATACAAAACGTGCTGCCTTTCTTTGAACTTTTTCGATGTACTCCGTCAGTCCTATCTAGTAAGGATACCACATCGCGCAGCAGTATTCTGAAAGAGGACGGACAAACGTAGTGTAGGCAGTCTCCTTAGTAGATCTGTTACATTTTCTAAGTGTCCTGCCAATAAAACGCAGTCTTTCGTTATCCTTCCCCACAACATTTTCTATGTATTCCTTCCAATTTAAAGTTGTTCGTAATTGTAATACCTAGGTATTTAGTTGAATTTACGGCTTTTAGATTAGACTCATTTATCGTGTAACAGAAGTTTAACGAGTTCCTTTTAGCACTCATGTGGATGGCCTCAAACTTTTCGTTATTTAGGGTCAACTGCCACTTTTCTCGCCATTCAGATATCTTTTCTAAATCGTTTTGCAGTTTGTTTTGATCTTCTGATGACTTTATTAGTCGATAAACGACAGCGTCATCCACAAACAACCGGCGTCGGCTACTCAGATTGTCTCCCAAATCGTTTATACAGATAAGGAACAGCAAAGGGCCTATAACACTGCCTTGGGAACTCCTGAAATCACTTCTGTTTTACTCGATGAGTTTCCGTCAATTACTATGAACTGTGACCTCTCTGACAGGAAATCACAAATCCAGTCGCATAACTGAGACGATATTCCAAAAACATGCTATTTCACTACGAACCGCTTGTGTGGTACAGTGTTAACAATCTTCAGGAAATCCAGAAATACGGAATCGATCTGAAATCCGTTGTCAGTAGCACTCAACATTTCATGTGAATAAAGAGCTAGTTGTGCTTCACAGGAACGATGTTTTCTAAACCCGTGTTGACTGTGTGTCAATAGATCATTTTCTTCGAGGTAGTTCATAATGTTCGAACACAACATACGTTCCAAAATCCTTCTGCATATCAACATTAACGATATGGGCGTGTAATTCAGTGGATTATTCCTACTACCTTTCTTGAATATTGGTATGACCTGTACAACTTTCCAGTTTTTGTGTATATAATTGTCAAGTATGGAGCTAATGCATCATCATACTCTGAAAGGTACCTAATTGGTATACAATATCGACCAGAAGACTTGCTTTTATTAAGTTGCTTCACTACTCCGAGGATATTTACTTCTACGTTACTCATGTTGGCTGCTGTTCTCGAATCGAATTCTGGAATATTTACTTCGTCTTCTTTTGTGAAATGGGCAGGATACGACCCTATTGTCTTACAGTTCTGCGTCTCTAGCCACGTTGCTACACCGAAAACGAAAAACAGTCATATACGTATACATCTACATCTGTAAAGCCACTTTACGGTGTGTGGTGGAGGGTACTTTGCGTACCAGTATTACTTCCTGCTTTTCCTGTTCCAGTCACGTATGGTTTGCAGGAAGAACGATTGCTGGTAATCCTCCGTGTGGGCTCGAATACTGCATGATTCATAATCAAAACGTCTTCGCTCCCGAGTTGGAATCCCGTCGCTGCTTAAATTTTGATTAATAATGAGTACTGCCGGCCGAAGACTTCGGCATAAGAAGTCACCCCTCATTCTGCCAACGGCCTTGTCAAACAGGGCGGAGGAGCAGACTGAGGTTCAGGGCACTCTCTTGTCCTAGGGGAGGAAAACTGCCCCTAAAGGCGGAAGAATCAGCAATGATCAATGGCATGAGGATGCACAAGGCAATGGAAACCGCTGCATTAAAGACACGTAACGTTAATCCACAGGACATGTAGCCTGCAATTGAAGAAGTGTCATGATGATCTCTCCAATGGCAAGGGGGGAGGTTACCACGAGAAAAAGATTCAATTATCAACGGAAGGATGACGTTCTAGGAGTCGGGGCGTGGAATGTCAGAAGCTTGAACGTGGTAGGGAGACTAGAAAATCTGAAACGGGAAATGCAAAGTTTCAATCTAGATATAGTAGTGGTCAGTGAAGTGGAAAGAAGGCAAGGATTTCTGGTCAGATGAGTAAAGGCTAATATCAACAGCAGCATAAAATTGTATAACGGGAGTAGGATTCGTTAGGAATAGGAAGGTAGGGCAGAGTGCTTGTTACTGTGAGCAGTACAGTAAGAGGTTTGTTCTCATCAAAATCGACAGCAGACCAACACCGACAACGATAGTTCTGGTATACATGCCGACGTCACAACCTGAAGATGAAGCGATAAAGTGTATGAGGATACTGAAAGGGTAATGCAGTATGTAAAGGGGGACGAAAATCTAAGAGTCATGGGCGACTGGAATGCAGTTGTAGGGGAAGGAGCGGAAGAAAGGGTTACAGGAGAATATGGGCTTGGAACAAGGAATGAGAGAGAAGAAAGACTAATTGAGTTCTGTAACACGTTTCAGCTAGTAATGGCAAATACTCTGTTCAAGAAGCAGAAGAGGAGGAGGTATACTTGGAAAAATCTGGGTGATACGGGAAGATTTCAGTTAGATTACATCATAGTCAGACAAAGATTGCGAAAACAGATACTGATTTCTAATTCGTACCCAGGAGCAGACATAGATCACAATACAGTAGTAATGAACAGTAGGCTGAAGCTTAAGACATTAGTCAGGAACAATCAATACGCAAAGAAGTGGGATATGGAAGTACTAAGGAATGACGACACACGGTTGAAGTTCTCTAAGTCTATAGATACAGCAATAAGGAATAGCTCAGTAGCCAGTACAGCTCAAGAGGAAGGGACATCTCTAAAAAGAGCTATCACAGAAGCTGCGAATGAAAACATAGGTACAGGGAAGATAACTGCGAAGAAACCATGTGTAACAGAAGAAATACTTCAATTGATCGATGAAAGGTGGAAGGAGAAAAGTGTTCCGGGAAATTCAGCAACAGAGATATATAAACAGGTGAAGGATGAAATAAATAGGAAGTGCTAGGAACCCAAGACCGAATGGCTGTAGGAAAAATGTGAAGACATCTAAAAAGAAATAATTGTCGGAAGGACAGACTCAGCATACAGTAAATAAAAAAGAAATCCCTTCAGTGCCATTAAAAGCAAGGTTGATAACATTAAGAGTGCAACGGGTATTTCACTGTTAAATGCAGAGGAGAGAGCAGATAGGTGGCAAGAATACATTGAAAGCCTCTATGATGAGGAAGATTTGTCTGCTGTGATAGAAGAAGAAACAGGTGTCGATTCAGAAGAGATATGGGATCCAGTATTAGAATCAGAATTTAAGAGAGCTTTGGAAGCCTTAAGATCAAATAAGACAGAAGGGATAAACAACATTCAATCAGAATTTCTTAAGTAATTTGGGGAAGTGTCAACAAAACGACTATTCACGTTGCTGTGTAGAATCTACTGAGTCTGGCGACATACCATCTGACTTTCGGAAATGCATCATCCACACAATTCCGAAGACGGCAAGAGCTGACAAGTGCGAGAATTATCGCACAATCAGCTTAACAGCTCATGCATCGAAGCTGCTTACAAGAATAATATACAGAAGAATGGATAAGAAAATTGAGAATGCGCTAGGTGACGATCAGTTTGGCCTTAGGAAAAGTAAAGGCACGAGAGAGGCAATTCTGGCGTTACGGCTAATAATGGAAGCAAGGCTAAAGAAAAATCAAGACACGTTCATAGGAGTTGTCGACCTGGAAAAAGGGTTCGATAATATAAAATGGTGCAAGCTGTTCGAGATTCTGAAAAAAGTTGGGGTAAGATATAGGGAGAGACTGGTCATATACAATATGTACAACAACCAAGATGGAATAATAAGAGTGGAAGATCAAGAACGAAGTGCTCGTATTAAGAAGGGTGTAAGACAAGGCTGTAGCCTTTCGCCCCTACTCTTCAATCTGTACATCGAGGAAGCAATGATGAAAATAAAAGAAAGGTTCAGGAGTGGAATTAACATACAAGTTGAAAGGATACCAATGATACAATTCGCTGATGACATTGCTATCCTGAGTGAAAGTGAAGAAGAATTACATGATCTGCTGAACGGCATGAACAGTCTAATGAGTACAGAGTATGTATTGAGGGTGAATCGAAGAAAGACGAAGGTAATAAGAAGTAGCATGAATGAGAAGAGCGAGATGGTCACAAAGTAGATGAAGTTAAAGAATACTGCTACCTAGGCAGTAAAATTACAAATGACGGACGCAGCAAGGAGGACATCAAAAGCAGACTAGTAATGTCATAAAGCACATTCCTGGCCAAGAGAGGCCTACTAATGTCAAATATCGGCCTTAATTTGGGGAAGAAATTTCTGAGAATGTACTTATGAAGTACAGAATTTTATAGAAGTGAAACATGGGCTTGGGGGGGGGGGGGGGGGGGTGACCGGAACAGAAGAGAATCGAAGCACTTTACATGCTACAGACGAATGTTGAGAATTAGGCGAACTGATAAGGTAAGGAATGAGGAGGTTCTGCGCAAAATACGTGGAAAACACTGATAAGGAGAAGGCACAGGATGATAGGACGTGTTAAGACCTCAGGGGATGTCTTCCATGGAACTAGAGGGAGCTGAAGAGGGCAAAAACTGTAGAGGAAGACAGGGACTGGAATACATACAGCAAATAATTGAGGACTTAGGTTGCGAGTGCTACTCTGAGATGAAGGAAAGGAATTCATGGTAGGCCGCTTTAAACCCGTCAGAAGACTGATGACCAAAGGAAAGAGGAGACCAATCGGAGGAAGCAATATATTCGGTGAAAGCCTTACTCGTTGATATGTTATTAACTATCATTTAACTATCGGGAACAGTACCAATTACAATGCGTTTTTGGTGGCACGCGTCCCATTAGGCAGGCATCCCCTCTCCATCACGAACAATAAAGGTGCGGTTTTCACGATAGCTGCGAGTTAGTTAAACAAAGGGTGGCGGGAGACTCTGAGCTTATAAAGCGGGCCATGGTGCCAGATGGTGTCGAACGCCTTTGACGTATCCAAAGACGCGACTCCACAATATTCTATATTGTTAAAATTAGGTTAGCCTCCTCAACGACAAGTAACTTCTGCTGATTGGTCGAGTGCTGCTGGAGGAAGCCAAATTTGCCATTAGATAATACACCACCTTGCGCCATATGCAGGTTGATTCTTCCAAAGAATACCCGCCCGAAAACCCCGCTGCTCACAGAGAGGATACTTATGGGCCTATAACTGGTAGGATCCTTTCTGTCTTATCAGGCCTCGGCAGGGCCACCAAACCCGAATGTTTCCAAGATCGAGAATAATGTTTCTGAGTGAGGATGACATTGAACAACATCGTGACATAGGAAATCGCCACAGCCATCAGTACTTTGAGAGCTGGGCCCCCAATATTAGCATCCTCGGGAGGTAAGAGTAGCCGCAGATGGCCCCACACCTCTGACTGTTGAGGGATGGAGCTGTGACCTAAACATGCGTCCACGGAAAATAACATGCTCATTGTGACGCGGACACGTGGCCGTGTGGACGCGAATAGGTGCCAGCGGCAGCAGTGCTGTGTACTGCGACCTGCACGCCACGTATCTGTGCAGCGTGGGCCCCCAGGCACTGTGGCGGCTGCAGGAGGCATGGCGATATGCAGCTCACTCACTCTTCTATTGAAGAACAACCTCTGAGGTAAGTCAGGGGCCCTGAAGCACATCAATAGGTATGGTAGCCGAATACTCAGGGACACACTACAACAGATGCACAAAGATCACGACCCATATCTACATTGATGTCTAAATAAATCGAAACACCAAAAAATTATTAATGTATAGCAACAAAATTTTGGGAATACATTTGTCGGGATAACATATTTAAGTGATGAACACTGTAAGATCACAGGTTAATGTAAGCGAAGCATGAGACATTACAAAAGATGGGTCGTTAATAACGGGTACATTAATAACAGGTGTAACCACCAAAGTCTTGAATGCAAGGAGGCAAACGAGCATGCATTGCCTCGTACAGGTGCCGGATGTCAGTTTGTGGGATGGAGTTCCACTTCTGTTGCACTTGCCCTTTCAGTAAAGGGACGATTAATGCCGGTTGTGGATAAGATAGGAGTTGTCATCCGATGAGGTCGCATGTATGCTTGATAAGAGACAGATTTGCAACACGTCGACGCTCTCTAGAGCACATTGGGTTAAAACAACGCTATGTAGGCGAGCGTTATCCTATTGGAAAATCCCCCCTTGAATGCTGTTCATTAATAGCAGCACAACTGGCCGAATCACCAGACTGACACGCATATTTGATGTCAAGGTGGGTGGGATACTCACGAGAGTGCTCCTGCTGGCATATGAAATCGCACCCCAAACCGTAACTCCAGGCGTTGGTCCCATGTGTGTAGTAGCAACAGATAGGTTGGTCGAAGGCCCTAAACTGCCCATCTGCTCACCAACACAATTCCATCCCTGGTACCGAGGCAGAATCAGAATTCGTCAGGAGACACAACAAGCTTCCATACAACAAGCTCCCACACTGCTCTCCAATGACCTCTTCCTTGTCACCACTGAGGTTGCAAATGGCGGTAATTTGGGGTTAGTGTAATGCACTGTCTCGCAACTGTCCTTGAAGTAAGCGATTTGTGACAGTCCGTTTTGTTACTGTGATGCTAACGGCTGCTCAAATTGCTGCTGCTGATGCAGTACGTTGCGCTAGAGCCATGGTTCAAATGGCTCTGAGCACTATGGGACTTAACATCTATGGTCATCAGTCCCCTAGAACTTAGAACTACTTGAACCTAACCAACCTAAGGACATCACACACATCCATGCCCGAGGCAGGATTCGAAACTACGACCGTAGCGGTCACGCGGTTCCAGACTGAAGCGCCTAGAACCGCACGGCCACACCGTCGGCGCTAGAGCCATATGCCGAACACGATGGTCTTCCCTCTCGGTAATGCCACATGGCCATCCGCGGCGAGGTCTTCTTGGCACCGTACCTTCTCTTGGCCACTGCTGCGGGCAATCATGCACAGTGGCTACATTCCTGCCAAGTCTTTCTGCGATATCACGGAAGGATCATCCGGCTTCTTGTAGCCCTATTACACGACCCCTTTCAAACTCATAGGTGCTGATAATGTCGTTCTCGTCGCAAAGGTATTGTTGACTAAAATCAACTCACCACCTCCAATCTTAAAGGAAACTAACGCTCACGACCGTTAAAGCGTGTATTTAACACAAACCTGATATGTATCCTTACAGTGGGGCTACTAGCGCAACTATTATGCAACTGGCACGAAATTTGAATAATCATCATCTTTCAGGTGTAGAAACACGCTTACCAACTTCCGTTTACGTCGCTCTACTCTTTCTTCGTGTCGCAATTTTTTTTTCATCAGTGTATTTTGGGGCAACTGCCATGGATTATCAACACTTAGTCCATTAAAGCTTTCCTTACAAAACTGGAAATTCCCACTAGTGTCAGTAAATGTCTTTCTCTCCAGTTTCATTTAACGTATGGTACTGGGATTTACTTGTAAATCTCCTGAGGCGCTATCACTGAATGTGCCGAGCGGGATTAGCCGAGCGGTGTTAGGCGCTGCAGTCCATACTATGCTCCTGGTCCCGGAGGTTCGCATCCTCCCTCGGGCATGGGTGTGTGTGTGTGTCGTTAGGATAATTTAGGTTAAGTAATGTGTAAGCTTAGGGACTGATGACCTTAGCAGTGAAGTCCCATAAGATTTCACACACATCTGAACATTTTTTATTACTGAATGTAGTCAAGTCAACAGCCTGACATTTTCTCCAAAAAGTTTACCAGTTAACGTACACTTCTGAGGGTAGGCACATACTTTAATCCTACGACTCATGATATGCGAGTGGCAAAATAGCTAGAATTCCTTTCAGAAGTGTCATTTTATAGTCTGCAACTTTAACTGAGGATCATTTACGGCTTGTAAATGGCTCCATCCATAATTTATTATACATCTGAAACTAATGACCAATCCAGGACAGACTGTAGTCATGAATGACCAACTAACAATATGGGTTCCTAGTTTGCATATGCATTTACTCTAAATAATGATGTATAAAGTCATCCAAATGAGTACTGAAAGGAATCCGTAAAATTTTCCCTCTAAGGGAAGTCGATTCATCTAAATACCTAGGTATTACAATTACGAGAAACTAAATAAATTTTGTCTTTGCACTGACCCTTCAATAACCTAATATTAAACACAGAAAGGAATACAAATGCTTGCATCCATGTGATTTTACATAATAGTATACACAAGCATCATTAATCAATGACACCAGCAATTACGAATAGGTGTAGGTAAGAGTCTCATGACATTTCATAAACAGTAAATACACAAAAAATCAGTTTATACAAATATTCACATAAAATCTTCTCAATAGTTCAGTAAACAAGTAGCACTCCTCAGAGTAGCACCCATCAATGGTGAACAGGTGCAAATAGCAGTCTCATAGCATTTCATCAGCAGTGTTAAAACAGCTCCAACAGTGGCACCCAGAAATGGCGAGTAGGCGCAGACGCCAACAAGTGACATTATCGCAGTAGCAGAAGTTCCATCAGTGGCACCCAGCAAATTTGAACAGGTGCTGACAGCAACAAGTGACATTTCAGTAGAAGCAGTTCCATCAGTGGCATCCAACAATGTTGAACAGGTGCAGGTAACAGTTAATAATATTCACTATCACTAATCAGACAATTCATCGGAGTTTATCAGCAGACGTTAAACATTTGCAAGTGGCACCCATCATGTTTAACAAGTGCAGGTAACAGTCCATAATATTAACTATCAATAATTAGACAGTTCATCACAGTTTATCAGCAGAAATTAAACATTTCCAAGTGGCGCCTATCAACGATGATAGGTGCAAGCACGAACAACAGGTTGAATGGGCACACAACTGCTTTTACAAAATTATTTTCAAAATTGTAGTAAACACACAAATGATATCAGATAATTGTCATATTAACTATTACAAATACACAAATATCAGTAAACCTATAATATTTATGGGTGTCAGTGCAAGCCACAACAAACAAGTAAAATAATATTTAGGGGGTAGGTCGGTACCAATTATTTGGGAGTAGGAAAGGAAAACACAAAACACTCACTCACCTTCCATCCACATACTAAGTACTATTGTGTAATTGAATAGTGTTAACTGTGTAAATGCAATTCTGTCAAAATCTGATGTTCAACATGTGTATCAAGTAGTAGTGATAGCAGTGTATAACAGTCAATCATACTGTGTCAACGTCATAGCCATCATGTCAAGACCAGTGTTTGCCAAGCCAAATCAAATGTACGGTTGCTGAACAACTGTCACTGTCCCAAGAAATGCAAATACTTCCTCTCTCCAGAAAAAGTATATACTGCTTATCGATTTAACAAAGTGTGTGTGTAGACAATCTACCTTCCATTTCAGTGTTCTAGTCTGCCATCTTCATCCTCCTTGTTCCATATAAACCAACAAAAAAAAAAAAATGTTCCTCACTTACTTTACCTCTTATCCACCAAAACTCCAAAAATCATCGGCATCACATAATCTTAATACTTCAATAATACCTCTCACGTCGATACATATAAACCTTATCATTAATATCATTTACCTTACCTCTTGTCCACCAAAACTCGGCCGGCCGAGGTGGTCTCGCGGTTCTAGGCTCGCAGTCCGGAACTGTGCGACTGCTACGGTCGCTGGTTCGAATCCTGCCTCGGGCATGGATGTGTGTGATGTCCTTAGGTTAGTTAGGTTTACGTAGTTCTAAGTTCTAGGGAACTGATGATCACAGCAGTAGAGACCCATAGTGCTCAGAGCCATTTTGAACCACCAAAACTCGAATAATCATCAACTTCACACAATCTCAATACATCAATAATACCTCTTCAATACATCGATACATATAAACCTTATCGCCAATATCATTTCACTTCCATAACAACTCTTTCCTCTAGTCAGTCTCCTCGAACAAGTACAGATAAAATCCTAGTGAAAACTTCAAGTCATCATCCCATACAATCCGAAGACAATGTCCACACGCATCCTCTGTCTAATCCATCTGACCCAAATCTTCTACTCATTATGATTTATAAAGTACATTTTGGTTACCTTGTCCATCATTAAATAAAAGAAATGCATACATGACCTCTAACAGCGTTTAGTTTGAATAACTTTCAGTAAGTAAGTACGAGTACGGAGTGTGAATGATCGTAATATTTCACAGTGTGTACACCACTTCAAGAATCATGGCAAAACAGAAGCAAACATGTGGAGTATTTCTTGTGTCAAGTGTCACTTGCTATTTCAATTGCTCACGAAGAATTCAGTGTAATAACTCTTAATGGTCTATACCTAGTGTTGGTATGTCATGTCGTTAGCTTCCTTCCTATTAGCATCAATTTATACAGCTTCCATAAAACTTCCAGCCCATGTGACTTCAATGAAGTTTCTTGTACCAATGTCGCTCGTAGAATTATAGGAGTTCATTTTCTTATCTTAAAATATAAGGCACTGAGCGTAAGCAAAACATGCAATAAGGAGTAAATATACCAGTAGAGAACAGAATGTGAACAAGTGGATGTAGCAAAGTTTCTATAACGAGGCTCTCCCAAGCAAACAATCTATAATTAATACCATAGTGTGACCTAAACTCCATGTTCGTACACCGTATATCAGCATTTCTATATACCAAATTAAAGAGTAGTTATGACAACAAAACAGAAATGTGTAAATATGCAATCCATACGCAAAGCAGCAAATATATATCTTACATAATAAACAGGTCATTAGCATCATATCAGAATAAGCAAATAAATGTTCATATGTAATCTTAATAAGTAAACATGAAGGCGCAAGCAGATAAATCACAAAGTATAACTTACATACATAACCACATCGTCGCAACAGGTGACAATTATAAGTTAATAAATAAACACAGCAGGCACATAATTAATAAATGTGACATCAGTGAAAAAGCAGTGCAGCCAAGCGATGCATAATATACATAATTAACAACCCTGTTCATTAATCAATCATTGTCAAAGTCAGTTAACACTAACTATAAATCACGTAATCGCGAGCAGCAAATTACGTCTAAAGTACGTACCTAAGTGGAAATATATTACCTGAAAAATAATCTCGATTAATAGTTACCTTTTTAGTTTATTACTTTCTTCTTCGAAATTACATTCTTCCTTGAATTTTCTCGATAGCAAGTCCTCTTAACGTCGGACACACACAGAATTTACCCGAAGTTCTTAAATATTTTATACAACTGTATCCTGAAAAAAACTGAACGTTAATAATACAATTTATCAAGTCACTATAGCTCTATACTGAATTTAATCAGAGAAATTACACTGTGTATTTGTTCACGGCTGTCAGTGCATTCGCACTGAGCGCTCGACCAGCTGTAGGTACGCGTGACGTAGGATGTAATTGTTTGCGGTCAACGATTGCCTTGTGCGGCGCGCAGACTTGACTGTTGCTTTGAGTATGTGCCGCCGCCGGAACACGGCGCGGTATCCTTGTACTCTCCGTGTGTTTACGTATAACTGTTAGTTTCTCAAAAGTATGTCATTCCACAAAAATTTTAACGTTCGATATATGATGTATTCCCTCAGAGTGCCGTGATTTAAGAGTTTCTACTTCGACAGTGTTATCACGAGTAATTTTGCGAACTCTATATGGACCGTTAAAAAGCAAAAAAAAAAAAAAATTGCGACACAAGCCTTTTCCTTTGTGAGACAAACGGTGAGAATTAACACCTTTTGACCAACTGACAAGGTTTTTAAACGACCAGTACGTTTACCTGATTTCTCTCTTCTAGCAGCCGCAGATGCAATATTTTGTTGAGTCAGATTGACAACTTCAGAATGCCGCAGTTTCCGTGAAGGCGTAAAAGGAACGATTTCAGAAACGCGATTTGTCGGTGCTTTATTTTTTAATATCAATATAGGCGGTAAAGAAGTTGAATCATCAGGGAGTTCATTCAGAATGTTTCGAAAAATATGAAGATACTGATGCCATGTTCTGTGATTCTGATGACAATAAAGTCGACACAATTTATTAATTTCCTTCATCCATCTTTCTGAAGCGTTAGATTGAGGGTGAAAAAGTGAAATGAAAATTGGTTTAATCTTACGACGCCGTAGAGTACGAAGCCAAATTTTAGAGCGAAGTTGTGATCCATTGTCTGATATAACCTTATCAACATGAGCCACTTCTTTAAGAAAATGTTTGACGAAAGCATTAGATACTGAACGAGCTGTTACTTTGCGTAAAGGTGTAACACACACATTTTGATGGCAATTCCACTGCTACCAAAATGTACGCAAAACCATTAGTAGAACGAACCACTGGACCGAACAAATCGACTGCAGCCATCTCCTTTAATTTTGCTGGAATTATAGAAAACAACGGTGCTCTGTGAGAAATAGTTGGCGGCTTAGCCTTTTGACATAATTTGCATTTGGGAAGAACAGATCGAATACGTTTTTCCATGTTACTGAAGTAGCAATTTTCTCGTAATTTATGAAAGCATTTTATGGGACCAAAGTGTGCATAACTGAAATGTATATACCAAATCAATTTATTAACCCACTCATCAGGAATGCAAACTAACCAAACAGAGATGTCGACCGATTTTCGTTTAAAGAGAATATCATTGCGAACTAAATAATACTGTCTAATCGCTACGCTTTCCTTTCTCCTCCACTTCTCCTTAATGTCCTTCCAGTTGGATCCTTACTTTGTACTTAGCGGTGTCCTGGAGCGAAGACGAAATAAAATTTCAAACCCAACACCTTGAATATACATCAAACAATAATTGTTTTCTTTGCAGTCCTCCTCGGCACTTTGCTTCAAACCAATAGGTGCACGTGATAGAGCATCAGCGATAATATTTGAAGAACCCTGTATGTAAACAATACTAAAATCAAATTCCTGTAGATACAGTGCCCATCGTGACAATCTTCCATGTGTTAAGTTTGTTGATATAAAAAATTCGAGAGCTCGATGATCGGTGAAAACCTTAGTATGTATGCCGTACAAAAATATGCGAAATTTTGCGAAAGCCCAAACAACAGCCAAGGCTTCAAGTTCCGTAATCGAATAATTCTTTTCTGATTTACAGAAAATACGACTTCCAAATGCAATAGTTTTCTGTACTACAACGCCGTTTTCTTCTATCTCTTGAAATAAGTGTGCACCTAGGCCTTTGTATGATGAGTCCGTCGCCAAACAAAAATCTTTACATAAATCCGGATGTGAAGTAGAGCAGCAACTAAAGCATCACGAAGTTGTTCAAATTCTGATTGAGCTGCCTTATCCTAACACCAATTAGAATTCTTTCAAGATAGTTCACATATACGACGTGTGGCCAAATTGTCCAATCTAACAAAGTGTCTAAGAAAATTACACACTCCAAGGAAACTACGAACATCACGTTTTGTAGTAGGAACAGCATAATTACGAATAGCGTCTAGTTTCGCTGGATCAGGAAGAATACCTTCTGTAGAAATTTTATGACCACGAATTTTCACCTGAGAACGACCAAATTCATATTTTTCCAAGTTCACTGTAATGCCAACTCTTGCAAAAATACGTAATAATGAATCCAAAATTTTGTTATGCTCACTCCAAGAACGTTTAGCAATAAGAATATCGTCAACATATGAAGTAATATTGTTACGAAGATAAATAGGTAAAATTTCGTTTAAACCACGAATGAATTTTGCTGAAGTCCAAACGGTAATTTCCGAAATAACTTTTGGGTAAAATAGTCACATCCGGTTATTCTTTACGGACTCTCTAGATAGATTGATAGTTGAAGAATTGTTTTGATAGATACTAAGAATAGTAAAAGAGTAGGCAGCGGTGCAGAATACTAAAAGGGAAACAGCACCACCACAGCTCTGGGCCGTGTGCACGCTACGGCACATTTTCACTTAGTGTAGCGAATCCCTTGAGGACTTAAATAGCCGCACATAAATTCCAGTTTGTGACTTAGTGGCCAATTTGGTGGAAGTGCGTGCATAAATTGGTCTAACCATGAACATGGATGTATGTCATTCTTAGAATTGCGAAATATCTTAAATTTCCGAACTGTTAAGAAGTGTTTACAGTCAAAGTTTTCGCCTCGTGGCGACAAAGACCTGCCGCGTCTGTCCCAGTCAGAATGTCGATTATTGTCAAGTTTGCGCGCCTGGCGCTCTCTTGCTGCATCTCGTAAATGAAATAAATTATTTGCTTCAAAGCCCGCTGCTATCGGTGATTCCAAATTTCGTCTACTGTGTTTTCCTACGATTTCGCTTTCAATTTGTTTGACTTGCTTTCGTAACGCCTAAAATTCCCTTTTTACGCATTCATTAAATTTTCGCTGATTTTAACATGTTTATTTACATTCTAGTACTCTTCGGTTTCTGCAAATGGCAATGGAGCTGTAACATCTGAATCTCTGTCCCCATTTAAACTAAGACTTGTCAATTTATCTGAAATCTCCTCGACTCTGTCCCATAAGTCACCTATTTGTTCTTTCTGTTTATTTACGTCTTCCGTAAGTGTCGCGACTCGGTTTCAGTATTGACACATTTAGTAGTTAACTGTTCATACTGTTGTGTTAGGTTATTTATTCTGTCATTTGGTACAGATTCCTCGATTCGTTCAAATATTTCTTCCTTATCGTGTGCACGTTGTAAATTTAACTCAGAGAATTTTTGGTACTATCAAGAGATCTCTTTCTTCCTGTTCTCTATCCTGTTCCGTTTGTCTAATTTCTATTTAAATTAATCTGTTATTGTTAGAATTCAAAATCGGTTGTACTTCTCTAATTTCTTTCTTTAATTCATCTTTCATGTTTTTAAAACATGTCCCTATCCGTGAGTCTAACCGTGTTGCCATTGTTCCCACAACAGTTTTAATTGTTCCTATATCAGTTTTAATTGTTCCTATTTGTGAGTCTAATCGTATTGCCAAAGTTCCCATATCAGTTTCTAACCATGATCCCAAATTTAATATTGCATTCATCAACTGCTTCATATTAACTGGTTCGAAATACTTTCCGCCCCTAACATTTCCCGTAAAACTAATTTCCTTCGTATAGCAGTAAAGCTATCTGTGTTCGATACTATTCCAGAATCTTCTATCGTTAATCTCGTATTCTGTGAATTTTTGGATTGAGAAAAATTTTGAATTGGCTCCGGATTATTTTCCCGGCTTATTAAACTGCTTTCTACTTCATTATTCATCATACTGTTCTCCTGTGTTGGCGAGTTCGCCATGTTAACAATTACGTCATTCTGACTATCCATCATTTTTGCCTTTTTCATCGATCGCATAATTATTTACAAAAAATACAAAACTCGTCACTATACGAAAATTACACACAATATAACACTTTATCACCAACAATACCATTTACACGAAAAGCTTCCCGACAAACACGATTAAGAACAATTAAAACTTTCACAACTACAAATGTCAATTACAAAATCTATACATGCAATATAGACTACAATTACTAATCTACAAATTACTACAACAATAGTACTGTCTGCTATTTTTACTATCAAAAGAATTCCAAGGGACTATCCGAAGCAGCGGTCGCCAAGTGCATGGGGGTTTAATTAAATAAAATGCAAATATTTTTAGTACCTGTATGTCCGGTTACGAACTCTCGTAACCGGTTGGCCCTGAGTAGTATTAATACGCCATCTGACTGCAGAGAATAACAACAAGGAATGAAAGGACATTTGCGTTAACACAAGGGATTAATTAAGTCCCCAGCAACTATAAAAGCTACGAAACAACAAAGCACAAGTGTAACTGTTCTGTGTGTGGAAGTGTGATTCAAGGTACACGTTCTACCTCAATACGACAAGATATTATAAACACCATTTACAATAAAGTAATTAAAAAACCAGAAATACTATAATTGCACATAGAAACCAGAGTTACAGGTCTAATACATGAACACAAGCCAGATGCTTTGTTGACTAAATCTGTGACCAAGAAGCATTGTTATTTAGGAAATTTGAAATAAAATTTTTTTTTGTTACCTTCATATATATTGACGAAAAATACACTGTGGTCATTGCAACATCCCCAATCGAGCAGCATCCGCTGTCTCGCCTAACAGGACAACAACTGCACACATGCCCTCAACTAGTACTGCTATCGACATTCTCTCAACAAGCACTGCCCACGGCAACCTCTGAACTACTACTGCCCCAGTGGAGGCGGCTGAATAATACTCTTCGGCGCAATCTCTGGCGCTGTGACTCAGTGCAACCACCTTACAAGCGATGGAGAAATAGTCTGAAAGTGTTACGACGAATCCTCTGCAAGGCACTTAATTGTGAAGTGCAGAGTAGTGATCTTGTTGCACCTAACAAAACGGCATTCACACCGCCGAATACTGGGCTCTCCACAGAATATGGGGGGAACTGTTTTCTTTTTTTATCTTTCCTGTCTGTATTTAACAAAGTACTGTTGTACCTATTATTCACTGTGTGTATATTGTTGTTACTTTCTGTCTCTTTGTATTGAATTACCTCTAATTGATGCTCTGTATGAAATTAATCTCTCTATGTGTGTTACGAATGCCCTACCAGAATTGCAAGGATTTCACCTCCTCGGCACACAAAAGAAATAAACTAGATTTAGTTAAGTAGCAGGAATTCCCGCATTCCGCCTTATCCTTGTTGTGATCTATGGATTCATCTTCAATATCTAGCTTGTACTGACTCAAAATCAGCCTGAATACGGCAAACGTACTCAATTTTGTCTCAAGTAATGTGACGCCCGAAATGCTTGAAGCTTCTGCATAACTCCCTGTGCAGGCTAGGACATGCTCTGTTTGACCAGCCTTGTCCTTTCGAATCTGAATACGGGTGGATGGTAAGGGTAACCTACTTTCCGGTTGCAGTCGGCACGGCAGGGCAGTATGAACTGGAACAGCAGTCGCGTCACGGACACTGGCGTTGGCTGGCGCTAGAGTATCGGTGGCAAAGCTTCGGTGAGAATAAGCACGGCCGACTGAAGATACTGGCCTGGGAAAGCTTTGATGACGTTAGCTTTGTATTGCTACGGCCGAAACACAGCTCTCCAGTCAACTAGATCCGCGTGCATCGACTCTCGCGTATTTTCCGTTTCTGCTTGGCAAAATCGCAAACGATCTTACTGTTCGTTGATTATTGTTTACTCTTGATACTAAAAAAAATATATTCTTAATCATAATATTACCTTTAAATTACTTCAACCCTTTGACCTGAAAAGAGTTTGACTAATACAGTGTAACAACACACTTTACTATTTCGACTTTTTATAAAAAGGAAAGGAGTGACACAAATAATTCACTGTTGCATTTGGTTTATCAAATTGTGTCGTTCAGTCCTCGGCATTAAATTTCTTGACACAAACAGATATACGCAAACAGTTTTTCTTCCTTACTAAACAATATTTTAAGTAAATCATGGTACTTCAAATTCAGTCTCCCCCCCCCCCTCTCTCTCTCTCTCTCTCTCTCTCTCTCTCTCTCTCTCTCTCTCTCTCTCTCTCTCTCTCACACACACACACACACACACACACACACACACACACACCGAGAGAGATAGAAGAGAGAGAAGCAGTGAATATATGTTCATACATAATTCTTTTAGATATCAGTACAAGAGAACTGTAGTGCATAATGTACATCAGATTCGGTTAAAGTACAATTTAGATGTCGGCAGTTATACAAGACATCACATATTGGTAACATTGCGACAAAATGATGGGGAATGATGACGGTCAATCATATTTGCAGTCAACCTCGCCACAAATGCTTCACTGATTTCAAGAATATATGACGATTTTCGAGGTTGCAGTTACGCATGAACCTGATAGCAGAGGCAGCTGAAATTATTACGAGTGAAATGAAAAGCAATCGTTTTTATTAAGAAAGCAGAGTCTCATTCCCTACAAGCATCTTGCTCTAGATGACCAACTTCATTGCTCATCATTTATCGTCATGTTACCAACATTAAGATTTATAAAAACTGCCAGGACCTCCACTTTTAACTCAAATACTGTTTACCCACAGAAATCCAGAAAAAACACACACACTTATGGAGGGGAGATAGAGAAATAGAAAGAGAGAGATATGGAGGGAGGTTACGTGCTAGATAACAGGACAACATTGCAAATATATCTCACTAAAGCATATTTAATGTGATACATTCTATTTCACATTCTGACTCACCACTAAATTTCACTTATACACACCTCCAAAGATTAAATAAATTACAACCAAAACCTGTACAAGTCAGATATTCAACACTTAAATTGGAATCTTCTGTCTTTTCTTAACAGACATCTCATCAAAATTTGAGTTGAAAACTTATCGTAAAGGACAAGGGAGCATGAATTATTTTTTAAGAGATACGTATTTAATATTTACACAGTAATTTATTGAAAAACTCCGCATTCCATGATTTTTAAAGTAGTAAAAAACATTTACACCTCATGATTTTTAGTCATTGACATTTTTGCACTTTGTGCATTCAGCATTACCTTGCTGGCTATAAGATTCATTTTGTGATAGAAAGTATTGTGACTGTGCTAGAAAATTGTATTTATTTTTCCACATATTAATTAACGGTAGACACTTCTCACTGATACAGTGAGTTAAAAAAATTTAAAAGAAATTGTACACAAAAATAATCTACGTTATCCTCAGTTTCTTTAACTGTCTGCCTCATTCGTTACTGCTTGCCGAATCATTCATATTTTTACTATGATTTTCATCTTTACGTTACAGGATGGTCCCCCAAAGTTCTCTGACATTTGCTAGCATCACTTAAGTCAGCTTGAAGTAGATCCCAGCTCTCCAGCTTTAAGAAACACATTTTGTGTGAGAAAGAAAGTTGATGTTAATCACCAATGGAACTACCCGAATACAAATCTAAACAGCCGAGACGTTAGTCCGAAGACACGTAATTATTTGTTCCGAACATTGGTGTAAAACTTTTTGTTCCCGCGGTTCCGGACCACTTAAAGAACGGACCCGAGCAACAAGCAACTAATGCGTACTTAGTTTCATGAATTTTTTTATGTGCTCAATATTCAGGAAAAAAGACACGGATACACGTACGCAACTATTCCACTTCTTCACCAAACGTGGCCCCGTGGGTCAAAACATGAACCTTAGCCATATACCTGCAGGCTGCAGGTTCCTACAATCGTACATTTAATTCCTGGAAGTATAGTGTGAGCCGACTTGTTGCCCTTTCCAAACATCCACTCAACTGGTACAGCAAAGACGAATATACGCTTATCAGCCAAAACATTATGACCATTGCCCAAAACGACGTTGCGAGCACATGACACGGTAACAAATGTATGTAAGCGGAGCAGACGTGGACGGGGGATCGATATAGGGGAGATGTGGGCTGCAAATAGGAAAACCCAGCAGATTATTATTGCGAAGAGCCTGTGAACGAGTACCCCGAAAACGGCAAAGCTGGTCAAATGTTCACGTGCTACTGTCGTGAGAATCCTCGGAAAGAGGTAGAAAAACAGTGGAACTACCAGTAGGCGCTAAATGGTTGGACATCCACGACTCTCCGCAGAACTTGGGTTTCGGCGTCTGGTATGCTCTGTAAGGCAGGGTGGATGGTGATGTGTGGCATCTCTGCCGAATTACCATAGTGCTGGTGCACGCACGAGTTTTTCAGAACACACCGCTCATAGTACATTGTTGTACATGGAGCTCCGCAGCAGGCTACTCCAACGTGATCTCAAGTTGACCCTACGACATCGTCAATTACGATAGCAGTTGGCCCGGAGCTATCTGGATTCGACCGTCGATCAGTGGAAACGTATCGGTCGTCTCCACAAACGCCGTCATCGAGTGAACGCCGGCTCGAATTGTGCAGCTCGCCACGGACGGAGGCTGGTGGGGTCACTATTACGCTACGGCAGACATTCTCTTGCGCCTCCATGGGATCTGTGGTAGTAACCGAAGACACGCTGCTGCGAACCACCTGCATCCCTTCATGACTGATGTCTTCCCCGACAGCGATGTCATTTTTCAGCAGTATAATTATCCGTGTTTCGGAGCCAGAACCGTGGCACACATGTTTGAGGACCGTTATAATTAACTCAGCTGATGTCTCGGAGACCAAACTCGACTGATGTAAATCCTATGGGATCCATCTGGATCGCTATCGGGCGCCATCACCGCGTATGCAAATCAGCGGGCCGTTATTTACGCGAATTACGTGACCTGTGCGTAGACATCTAATGCTACACACCTCCACAAACGTACCAACAATCTGTAGAACTCTGATACGCAGAATCAGTGATGTATTGCGTTCCGAAGACCGAAAAACAAGCTATTAAGCAGGTGCTCATAATCTTTTGTCTCATCTCTACATTTCCTGTAAAGATTAGATTTGTCAAAACACATGCTCTACAGCATAGTTACAATATTCGCCCGCTCTTTGCGGAGCTCCCAGGCGTGTCTAAACTATCTGCCTGGATTGAACGGATGGGGGGGGGGGGGGGGGGGACTCGTCTAGGTAGGAGCACACAGATAGAGTTACGAAGTTCCCGGCAGAGTGCATTGTCTACTTGGCAGGTTGACATGGCAACTTATAAGACATAACACTACATATAGATCACAGTAACAAAATCGTTCACACCTAGTTCTTTACCGATCAGATGGCATGACGACAATCAGAGAATGAACTTGGTCACTTAAACAGTTCTGCTCGCTGTTGCCATCATGCTCTGCTGCTCAAGGTGCCGTTACCACGGAATAGTAGCAGATGACACTTAGGGTCTGTAACTTACTCTCGTTATTCCTTTTCGTTGTTTATGTCTACAGTATGTTTAATTTACAGTGTAGAATGCCTGATACCATCTGCGAAACTTGTAACGGAACTCGGATCTCTCCAGTCTAATATTACTTTTACCAGAACTGATCGTCTTCAAACAAAAATTTTGACTGATAGAACTAAATGAGCTTTCAAACTGAAGCAGAATTTGAAACAAAAAACACGTTAGAAGGGGAGGAATACTGATATATTTCGAAGGTACGTGAGTAAGATCTCCGTAATCTTGGAATAATTAAAAAAGTAAACATCTTGACTGTCCATTGAACTCACTGCATATTATGATCATTCGAACTGAAAAATGCGTGATATTCACCAAACAATAAGTAAGATTCCACAGCAGCCCCGAAATATCACTGTATGACGAGGTCTGAGACTAATCAGTCAGTTTAACAAAAAAGGAAAAATATAGCAGTCATTCTAAATCGCTAGGCACGTTTTTTTCTGGTAACCTGTCTCAGTGGTAGAAAGCTCATCTGAAGACTGTTTCTGTGGGCTAATCTTTAACTATTCGGATTTACCAGGTTTTGCGGCTTTAGTGGCAACTATGAGATCTGCAAAAATACGTTTTACTTAATTTCATTGAAGTTCGGTGCAATAGTGTATTCAAGAGCATCTGTCATCCTGGTCTGATGATTTTCTTTCTGTGACTGAAACAGGTTATCAGAAAAGGAAACTCCTACTGTGATCTAAACTGACTTTATTTGCTATATAACGAAAGAATATTGGTGTTGTCCCAGCTATGGCTTCAAAGACTGTTCTCTCATCTTTCAGATTTAAAGTTTTCTACGTTGTCTGAATGCTTCACCAATTAAAATCCTATTTTAGAATTGGTCGTAGCCAACTGGTGTGGTAGAAGGCACTATATGTCACGTGTATTTTACTAGCACAGTGCACAAAATAGCACATTATTCGATGTGAGACATGGAAAAAACACACGAGCAAGGAGTCAGACTCTCAGAAAGGGCAAAACCACATTAATATGTAGTGAAAGATGATAAATAGTAAATTGACAAATTCTGTATCACTGAAGATCAATGTTTAGCATACATAAATGCTGCAAAAATGAAAGGAGTGCCAAAAAAAGAAGAAGTTACAAAAATATAATATTTTTATATATAACAGCATTTAATAGAAGAAATTAATTTCAGTTTAAGCCTTTTAAATTAATGAAAGTATGATTTTAAAGTTTTTAGGATTCCAGATATTTTTTATTTCCGAAATACCAGATTTCGACCAGTGCCCATTTAGTCCTTTTAACAACATGATGTCAGTTATGGCGATACGAGTGCAAGAAAAGACAACACCTGGTCCCCGAGCTGAGAAAATCTCCGACAAGGCCGGGAATCGAAGCCAAACTCATTGGTTTAACAGCCCGCTGTGGTAATCACGTATAGCTACCGAAACAAATGGACTTAAGATACGTGAAATAGGTAATAACAATGAAAACCGGTAAAAGTAACTTCAGAAACAAAATTGTGTTTATTACGTAAGTTCTTCTGAAACTAATCTGCCGCAGGAGAGCTTCCTAGCTGTCGCAATGTGCGATGAAGAAACACTTAGGTGTGGGATATGGCGTGTCGTTGCCCTGCATTGATGGCCCATAAACCTTATTACGAGGGTGATCCTTAACAAAATTGCCGTTGTAATTGTTTCTTGAAAATGGCCTCTTTATGTAGATGAATTATACAGCGTGTAATCTCTTCATAACTATCTGGTCAGCTATCAGTGGTCATTAGTATTTGGTGTATCTAGCCTTCGCCTTCATGGTGGCATGAACTCTGCTGGGGCACTTTCAGTGAGATGGCTGAATGTCTTTGGATGTGTGGCTATTCCTTCTCAAGAGCCGAAACCAGAGAAGGTTGGACTTTGGAGTCTGGACCAAATTGGCGTACAAACTCATCCTGGAGGTGTTCCATGGGGATCACGTCGTGGCTCAGGGCAGGCCAGCCCACTTCAGCAATGCTGTTGTCTACATACCATTTCCTTAAAGAGACGGCTTAATGTCAGGATGCATCGCCACGCTCATAAGACAATCATCGCCTTCGAATTGTTCCTCTACTGTATGCAGTAGACACTGATATGAAATGTGTTAATATCGTTCAGCATTTACCGTTCTCTTAAGCGCACTAAGGGAACCAGACCATAATCACGAAAATCAACACGAAACCGAAAGACACCTCTGCTGCGCTTCACTGTTGGTACTACACACCAAGACAGGTAACGTTTTTCAGGTAATCGTCAAAACAAATACACTACTGGCCATTAAAATTGCTACACCACGGAGACGACGTGCTACAGACGCGAAATTTAACCGACAGGAAGAAGATCCTGTGATATGCAAATATTAGCGTTTCAGAGCATTCACACAAGGTTGGCATAGGTGCCGACACCTACAATGTGCTGACATGAGGAAAGTTTCCAAACGATTTCTCATACACAAACAGCAGTTGACCGGCGTTGCCTGGTGAAACGTTGTTGTGATGCCTCGAGTAGGAGGAGAAATGCGTACCATCACGTTTCCGACTTTGAGAAAGGTCGGATTGTATCCTATCGCGATTGCGGTTTATCGTATCGCAACATTGCTGCTCGCGTTGGTCGAGATCCAATGACTGTTAGTAGAATATGGAATCGGTGGGTTCAGGAGGGTAATACGGAACGTTTCGCTGGATCCCAACGGCCTCGTGTCATTAGCAGTCGAGATGACAGGCATCTTATCCGCATGGGTGTAACAGATCGTGCAGCTACGTCTCGATCCCTGAGTCAACAGATGGGGATGTTTGCAAGACAACAACCATCTGCACGAACAGTTCGACGACGTTTGCAGCAACATGGCCTATCAGCTCGGAAACCATGATGCTGCATCACAGACAGGAGCGCCTGCGATGGTGTACTCAACGACGAACGTGGGTGCACGAATGGCAAAATGTAATTTTTTCTGCTGAATCCAGGTTCTTTTTACAGCACCATGATGGTCGCATCGGTGTTTGGCGACATCGCGGTGAAGGCACATTAGAAGGGTTTATTCGTCATCGCCATACTGGCGTATCACCCGGCGTGATGGTATGAGGTGGCATTGGTTACACGTCTCGGTCACCTCTTGTTTGCATTGACGGCACTTTGAACAGTGGACGTTACATTTCAGATGTGTTACGACCCGTGCCTCTACCGTTCATTCGATCCCTGCGAAAGCCTACATTTGAGCAGGATAATTCACGACCGCATGTTGCAGGTCTTGTACGGGCCTTTCTGGATACAGAAAATGCTCGACTGCTGCCTTGGCCAGCACATTCTCCTGATCTCTCACCAACTGAAAACGTCTGGTCAATGGTGGCTTAGCAACTGGCTCGTCATAATAGGCCAGTCAGCACTCTTGATGAACTGTGGTATCGTGTTGAAGTTGCATGGTTAGCTGTACCTGTACACGCCATCCGAGCTCTGTTTGACTCAATGCCCTGGCGAATCAAGGCCGTTATTACGGCCAGAGGTGGTTGTTCTGGGTACTGATTTCTCAGAATCTATGCACCCAAATTGCGTGAAAATGTAATCACATGTCAGTTCTAGTGTAATATATTTGTCCAATGAATACCCGTTTATCACCTGCATTTCTTCTTGATGTAGCAATTTTAATGGCCAGTAGTGTAGCTCCACAGAAGTGACACAAGGTACAGCGGGATTCTTTACTCGAAATCATTTATTTCCATTAATCCAGTGTCTAGTGGTGTCGCTCTTTAGGCCATCTCAAACGTTACTTATCAGATAAGCGTGGTTTTTGAGAAACTGCTCGACCCTTGTATCCCATTATTCTTAACTCACTGCAGCCAGAAGCTTCTTCAAAATTAGTGCGTTGAACAGTTAGGTTGATATCATCCGCATATGTGGTATGTTACACAACACTGGCAGCCATTGGACTGGAGTATCAAGTAATGTTACAGGTATGATACGCATAATGTGACGAAGTTGAGTGTCCACATTGTGAGTATGGCAGCTATTAAGCCATACCGCAGAGCAGTACTATGCTGAGAAATAGACGAGTGCTAGAGCAGATGTTCTCAGTGTGTTGGCGTCAGCTCGCCATGATGTACCAGCTAGACGCTGAAGAAGGTTATTACGACTCTTCAGTTTAGGAGCAGATTTACGTAATTGGGCTTTATATGTTCGGGTCCTTTCGAAAGTCATACCCAGATATGTAGGCGTGCTAGTGAGCCGTAATGCTTCCCCGCTAAAATTGACTCTTGGTTGGTCATTTTAGAGCCTATTGTCCAGGTGATAAGTAGATACCTCACTTTTGTGAAGGTTCGGTTTCAAACACCATTTCTTAAAGTATTCTTCCAGGAATTCATGGTTCAGGACATTCTCTGCTTCTGCAAAATTAGTGCGTTGAACAGTTAGGTTGATATCATCCGCATATGTGAATTTGCGGGAGAGTGTGTTAGGCAGATCGTGAGAGTACAAATTGAAAAGTGCTGGAGACAGGACCGAACCTTGTGATAGACCATTATTCAATTTGCGGAATTGGCTTCTGCTGTTTTCTGAGCAAACTTGAGTTAGTCTGTTACTTAGCATGTTTTCCATTAAAGTTGATATCTTCACACAGGGGACCACCTTGATCAGTATTAATAAAAGGCCTTCCTTCCAAGTGGTGTCATAAGCTGCCGTGAGATCAAGGAAGACAGAGACGCTCTTCAACTTCTGCTCAAAACCAGCTTCCACAAAACTGATCAGTGAAAGGATTTTATCACTGCAGTCACGACCGGGGTGGAATCCCGCTTGTTCAACTGGAATTAACTCTTCGATTGCTGGTGCTATTCTATTCAATATCAGCCTTTCCAAAAGCTTGTACGTGACAAAAAAGCAAGGCTAGAGGTCGATAACTTTGAGGTAAATTTGGATCTTTTTTTGGCTTCAAGATAGCAACGATTTTGATCTCCTTGAATATTACAGGTAACTTCCCTGATACCAATATGCTACTAAAAAACAATGCAAACCATTGTTTTGTAGGTGGGCCGCAGTTCGTTAGTAGTTCCGAATAGATTCCGTCTAATCCTGCTGATTTTCGATTCTGAAGGGAGTGTAAACCTTGTTCAACTTCTTGTATGGAAATAGGTCGTGAATATACGTCATGAGGTTGAGTTGTCTGCTTGGCTTGCCTGAGTTTGGATTTTACTAGTCTGCTGAGCTTTTTATCGTTTCACGTTCTAGAGGTATCAACAAGATGGTTAGCTACTGCATTTTCTGAAATACTGAATGAAATGTTCAGCTTTGAAATACTGAACATTTCATTCGGTGCGACCCGCACATTGGTGACAGAAAAATTACACATGATACGTGTTGTGCGCTATGGGTTACAAGACTGCTCATTTCAGATCAATAGGTCATTCGCGTGGAGGTCGGCATGCAGCTAAGTTGATTTAGAGGAAGATCCGGAGTTTCTTTCAAATGTATTCACTGCTGACGAAACTTGGCTACATCATTTTGATCCTAATAGCAAACAGCAAACCTCAGTGTGGAGATCTCCTTCATCATCAGCCCCCAGAAAAGCAAAAGTGGTTTCTTCTGCTGGGAAAGTTATGGTAATCTCATTCTTTGATATTCGTGGCATGGGTTATCACCATGTTGTACCGGCACACACGTCAGTAACTGAACAATACTACAGGAATGTCCTGATAACATTGCAAGTCCATATCAGGCGCAAAAGGCCTCATTTCCGTGGAGCATTCTGGAGGCTGCACGACGATAATGCGCGGCCACGTAATGCCAATGTTGTTGCTGAATACTTTGAAAAAATCAACGTGAAGTACTCTCTCATCCTCCCTATAGTCCGGATTTAGTCCCATGTGACCTTTTTATATTCTCTAACATGAAGAAAGGATTTCGTGGGAGGCATTAACGATCGTCAGAAGCAGTGGCGAAGCCTGCTGAGGCGATTTTGAAGGACCTCTCAAGAAATGGTTTCCAGCTTGTATTTGAAGACTGGCAGAAAAGTTGGGACAAGTGCATCGCATTCATAGGAGACTACATTGAGAAGGACCATCAAAATTATGAGGATGAGTAAAGGTACGCTGTAAAAAAAAGTTATAATCGTTATTTATTGAACAGCCATCGTACTTGTCTAATGCGTATTGTACGATGTTCTTTAACTTCGTCCAGTGAAGCTCAACTTCGTCAGTCCTGGAGATGAAATTTTCGTGATGACCTGTCATGTAATCTGAAACGTCCCCTTAGAAAAATTATACAAGGCTGTGCTTAAACTGACACACAATATTTTTAGCGCAACGCAATCTGACTTTCAATAATCCCTACAAAAGAATGGCCGTGACTAACATTAACCTATACCTTTCACAAATCACTTACCTCACCAAAAATCTTCGTTACTCCAACTACTGCAATACAGCGAGCGCTACTTCTGCCAGCTAAATAAAAGATTCAAACTACGGAAGCCACTAACTACTGACAGGCACAGTTAGCAAATGAAAGATTTTAATAGAGAACAAACAATGTATTTACCTTAATAGTCATAATATATATATCAGTTCAAGACATCCATTCTTACAAATTTCAAAACTCCGCCATCTATCTCCGCACATCCACCACTGCTGGCGGCTCACCTCCAACAGCGCAACGCTACGCGCTGTTAGCATCCAGCTGCCGCTGCCCAACACTACAATGGCAGACAACAAAGCAAACCAGCCACAGACTGCACACGGCACAGCCAGTGATTTTCATACAGAGCGCTACGTGGCGCCTGCGTTACCAATAACCGCCCGTGCTAAAAAGAAAGATCTTTCTGGCTTCCTTTGTATTGGTATTTACAGATTTATTCAGTGCTGCTGTAACGGTCTTACCATCTCTGATTCTCTGTTCCATGCTAACTGAGTCGAAATGTTCGCATATGTTTGTCAGCAGCACGTCTAAAATGTTATATTCACAAGTCAGTTCTCTAATTTTCGTGTAAGGCACTTAGAACAATTTCACATTATTGTCTGTTCTACTACCCGTCAGCAACACTTGTGTTTCCTAGTCCGCAATTAGTACGTTAAAATCTGAATCTAAAGCTGTAACATGACAAGGAAATTTACGCGAAATATTCTTCAAGTTTCTCCTCAACTTTCTGTCAGTACTGTCGCTGAGGCAAAGGTCTATAAAAGCATCCGATGACCATGTTTGATTCACCCTTGACACTTATATTCACCCAAATTATTGCTTATTGTGTGTCTGTAATAATATCGCTAAATTTGTATTTTTTGTTGCTGTAGCCGGCCGTGGTGGACGAGGGGTTCTAGGCGCTACATTCTAGAACCGCGCGACCTTTACGATAGCAGGTTCGAATTCTGCTTCGGGCATGGATGTGTGTGATGTCCTTAGGTTAGTTAGGTTTAAGTATTTCTAAGTTCTATGGGACTGATGACCTCGGATGTTAAGTTGCATGGTGCTCAGAGCTGTTGTTGCTGTAAACATGCCTCCACCAACAGCGATCATCCTTATCGCTGAGATAAATTTTCCAGTGAAATTTAGAATCTCATTGCGTGTCTACAGTTGGCGGTGTGGGATAAACGTGTTTCACCCAGATATAACGTTATGTTTACCGATATCACTTGCGCTTGTTAAATATTTTCCAACACTGAACGCTGTAGAATTTATTTCTCTTCGTTAGACATTAGTTTTTGGCGAGAAGCTGTCCAGTGTGATTATTTCTCACTGTCCACGCTTTGCATAGAAAACAGTTCACTTCTTAAACGCGTTAATCCACTGTCCAAACGCCGGAGCCTTCAGATTAATATTTCTTCAAGTATTAGTTGACGACAAGAAGCATACTTGAGAGTACGCGGTGTGCATTGAAAACATTCAGCTTAATAAACTTGTCACCTCGCTGTCCAAATATTGTTGTCAAGTATTGTGCTCTGATTTGAAAGCTTAGAACGACAAACACTTTTACACGTAAATTACTTTCGAAGACCGCATTATACACCTATAGAAGTCCACCCAGCATACAAGTTACTCCACTGTCCGCACATCTTGATTTTGAAGTTTGCTTAGTGAGATGATAGCCCAAGGGAGGAAGCAGTTTAATAACAATATTTTATTTTTATCTTAGCTATTTGCAAGGTGCACCGAAAACAGTCCGCGTTGTATAACGAAAACACAGTATAAAGCTGCTACAAACACGCCATTCCATCGTTTTAAGTTAAACAAATATCGGTTTCAGCACTTCCACACAGAAGCCTTTGTTATTCCTGCACAAAATGACCTATCGATACCTTTTCAAACTCGACTCTCGGAGAATACTATATACACTATATTATGCTGAATGTTAAAGAGAAATTTTCAACACACAAGAGCAGAAAATGAAAAATAATATTTCCAGGGTGAATTACCTAAAACTTGCAATGCAAATATTGCGCAAGTGCCACTGATGTGCGGTTTCCTCAGAACTGATTGGTAGTCAGGGGCTCACACCGTTAGGCAATCAACAGATTCTGATAAGATTTATAATTTATTTTACAGACACACGTTTTTAAGTGGCACAATGCCTATCTACATTAGCAAAGTAAAACAGTTACAATTTACATAGAAAAAAACACAGAACATGCACTATTATAATTCTCTTTGATGGAAAAACATGCTATCTGACTTTCGTCGTATCATAACATACCATGTCTGTGATAAGGGTATTACGATCACACACGAAGGGCACTCTGTAGCTTACATCAGCAAGGAATCGTTTGAATTAAATAACAGACTACGGATCTAAAGGCTTTGGTTTCGATCCCTGGTGAGTTCTAGGATTTTTCTGTGCCCCGCCGTTCGGAGTCAACGTTAAAATGTATGTCTCAATACAACTAACTAGGTGCCTCAGTTGAAATCGTCCACGCGATCCAAGGAAATTGAATGGCTTGTATAGAATTGCATGTCCTGGCGTGTTGCATAACGTACAGTGACTTCAAAATGTAATTGTCCGATCACATTGCATAGAATATAACAAGCAGTCATAAAAACATAGCTAAGAAACATACGATAAGTATTTCGTTATATCGTTGAATATATTTAGGAATATAATTGCTGTTGGAGTTCATATGTTTCTTACTTTGTGAACAAATCCACATTATCTAAAACCATCCACCAGTTGATGTCAAAGTAGTATTACTACAGTAAAAAGGATCCCAGGTGTCGCACTAACACACACTTCTGCCCGTTCACTTGTGAGGCTGTGTTTCGTCCACTGTAGTGGAGAGTTTCCTCTCTGTTTTCAAAGCCGGATATGAACGATATTTAAGTAATACGGATCGAAAACGTCGCAGAACTACAAAAAAAAGAGAGAAATCGGTATTAGGTTGTTTTTTAAAGGAATGTCTTCTTAAGAAACCGAAGAAACCATTGACAGACGTAACATTTCAGTGAAGTGTATATATACGGTTTTCATCAGAACAAAACGTACGAAAACCGGTTACGAATTGATTGTCCTGAAGTTCTATGTGAAATGGAAAAATGACAGCTACTTAGATAAGTCAAGCAAAATCCTAAACTAGGTGCTCCAAAACATGCTACTGCATTTCAGATGCAAACAGCAGTGCCTGTTTCAGCACAGACTGTAAGAAACGTACTTTACTAAACGGGATATGGAGGCTGAACAGCTGCTGGAAAACTATACGTCAGGAAAATCAACGGAAGTAAGTGAATTGCATTTGCAACAAATGGAAGTAAGATTAGTTAGTTACTTTATATTGATAATTTTTACTTATGGACCGTCTGACAGTAACTGAATAAAACACAATTTTAGTGCAAAAGAAAAAACACACACACCAAAATCCACATACACAAACACAAACACAAGTAAAAAAAACCACCACAACACACACACACACACACACACACACACACACACACACACACACACATACGCAAACGCACATACTTCAATAATTACACTCGAAAGTTTGGCAATAACTTCCGATCTTTGGAAAAAGCATTTGACAGTCGGCAACAGAAACCAAAACATTGCGTTGAAACAAGCGTTCAGTTCATAGTGCTGTGGAATGTGGGAAAAAAATCGGAAATTGGCATTCATAAGAAGAAGAACACCAAAAATGCAACAGGAGCGTAATATGTAAGAAATTTTCCACGCAACCTTTAAGTACAGTTCAAAATATTACTACTTAGTAGGAAATGCCAACCACCAGAACTGTGTATAACCTATAGGCACAGTGATAAAAATGTAAATTAAATAGCTAGCATATGTACATATTCCACGCCACTGATGATGCCTTGCAGAAAATAAAGGCGAAACGCGTATGGCACTAAAATTGTGTTTCATTCAGTTGCTGTCAGACGGTCCATAAGTAAAAACTGTCAATATACCGTAATATTACACGCAACTGAGGAATACAGGAGTACAAAAGATGAAGATTAGTTTGATTTCGGGGAAAAGGTTGTAATTGCTGACGAGAGGGGATTTGAACTGATTAGGTCTAATGGATGAAACAATATCTGTGAAACTGAAGAGAGAAATACAGCAGTTACAGTTAAAAACGCAGGAGGGTCGGTGTTTGTCTCGGGCTGCATGAGCGCAAATGGTGTGGAAGATTTATTTATGGAATTATGGATCAGAATGTTTACATATCCGAAGTGTGAATAATGTGACTCTTTCTTTGAATTACATTTTCACACAAGATAATGATACAAAAACCATACAGCTACAGATGCTAGGATGTCGCTGTTGCAGGACCCTCCCGCAGGATACTGACATGACGGCAATCCCCAGGTATTAATACAGTATAGAATTTGTGGAAAGTACTCTACAAAACTACGAGGTGAACAGTCAGTGAGGTTCTGGAAGGTATCGACAGGGACGTGGAACCATAACGACTCCAGTGCCGTGGTCAGCTGCGGGAGCTTTCTCTGCAGAGTAGCCATAACGCGAACAGTCCGATAGAAGTGGTCCCACAGATTCTCGACTGAGTTTAAATCGTGAGTGTTTGTGGCCAGGGGAGTACGGTAAACACATCCTGGTGGTCTCTGAATCACGCAAATACACTGCGAGCTCTGTGACACGTTGCATTGTCCTTCTGGTAGATTCTGTCTTTCCGAAGAAAAACAAACTGCATGTAGGGGTGAAAATGGTCTCCAAGGAGAGATGCATACTTGTGTTGATCCACTGTGTCTTCCAGAATGACGAGATCACCCAGGAAAGGCCACAGAAACGGTCCCCAGACCATAACGCTGCCTGCTGATTGCAGGGTGTTTGCTTTCAGACGTTTTACGCCGTACACGCCAGAGGTCATTTGTGTGATTCATCTGGAAAGACCACCTGTCACCACACAGTGAACGTCCAGTTGCGGTATTGGCCAGAAAATTCCGGCCTTTGTAGCCGCTAAACAGCAGCCAGCACGTGTGCAATGCATGGAACAGGCGTCTCCTGCTGCAGCGCAGCAACGTTCGCTGAGCTGTCATGGGGAGACACTATCGATAGCCCCTTGATTCATCTGGGCGGTCAGTTGCTCAACAGTTGGAAGTCTATTCATCTGCACACATCTCCGCAGCAGTCTTTTTCTTTCTTTTAAAAATTGAGTTTCGATTCCCCCCGAAGGGGGCGGGCTTGCAGCAGCTTAGTATGCCGCTCTTCAGCCTACAGAATTTGTTTTAAAAATATGAAGAGAATAAAAAATAAAAACAGGCGATAAAATCAGAGACCTAAATGGTAATATGGCGGAAAAAAACATGGAACTTAAAACATAGAAACAAAGGGATGAGGATGGTAATAAAATACATATGAAGCAGACAGGTAAAATAATAGACAAACAACTAAAAAACACGGTGACAGTCTGGTTTCTGTTCGCAAAAGACATAAAATTCACACACAGCGTCAGCTTGGATTCTGTTCGCAACAGTAGAAAGACGAACAACACTGAACATTCACTGAAACACTGCACTAAAATGTTGGCCAATGTGACATACCACAGTCGAGAGCAGGTGGAGGTAAGCTGGACAGATGATGGGAAAATAAAGATAGGGGTGAAAGGAGAGGAAAAGGGAAGGGGGGGAGGGGTGAAAGGAGCCGATGGAGGATGAGCACCCAGAAGAGAGGTGTGGGGTGCTGGGCAGACGCGACAGGGAGTGAGGAAGGCAGTGGAGGGGAATACAAAAGGACTCAGGGGGGGAGGGGGGAGAAGGGAGGTAGGGAGGGGGTAGGTGGGGAGAAAACAGGATGGAAGGGGGGGAGAGGGATCCAAGGGAAAGGACGGAGGAAAGTAGGGGGGGTGAGGATCAGAGTTGGTAGGAGGGATAAATGGAGGGTGAGAGGGCATCATCTGGGAGGGAGAGCTGCAGCTGTCATTCAGCCCAGTCATTTATGACCTGTGATGCAGCACTGTTGCCTAGGCGCCAGTTTTGGATATCTCCTTTTTACCATGTACGATATACTTTATTCACAGCTGCACATGAACAGTTTACAGACTTAGTCGTTTCGAAAATGCTTCCCAATCACTTTGCATCTGCATGACGACAACGACTGCATTGTCCCCCACCCCCCAGGTTTTTTAATAGCCTCCATTGCTAGTGCTACCACCTGCCATCTGTATGTGGGTATTTCAGGTTAAAAGTCACTTTAATGTGATTGGACTGGCTATTGACAGAGTGTAGCTCCTTTTGTGGTATTTAGGCAAGAGCAATTTACGAGCCGTTTATTGTTCAGAAGGAAGAGTGGAACTGGATGTGATATACTGTGTGGAAGTGTCAGTGACATAATGACTATTTTGTGCCCCAATGGTCAGGTCCAGAAATTCATTTGATTTTTGTACTTAACATTGACTATAAACTTCAGTATCGCATGTAAAACAGCTTAGTTCAAGGCCGCCGTTAATGGTGTTCACCGACTGTGCTGTAATCGGCCGTGTCATTGTGCCGTAGTTTCAGGCAGTTAGCCGTTTCCAGTACTATGGCACAAACATTAATTGTCCTATCGAATCTTGTAGATGGGCGAAGAGTGAGAGAAGGTGAAAGAAAGTATTCAGGCGCGGACTATTTAAGGTTTACTTATAAACTGCGCAGTGAATTAATACACCAGTTATGCCGACCTTGATTATTTATGACCAAAATACCAGCGTATGGGACGCCACACTAGTTTTGTGATTGACATAAATAGTTTACAGCAAACAGAACAGAGCATGTATTTCTGAAACGAGAGGAATCTTCGTAAGTACGTGCGGCCTTGGGAGTAATCGAAGCGAAGGTTGTAAGACAGTTACTGTTAGCATTATATGTATAAATGACCTATTGGATAAAGTCGGAAGCTCTATGAGGCTTTTCGTTGATTAAACTGTTGGTTATAGAGAAGCAGCGACGCTAGGAAATGGTAGCGAATGCCGAAAGTCCTTCAGAGGATAGTATTATTATGCGAAGTGTGGCAGTAGATCGTCAATATAAACAACTGTGATAAATTGGTGAAGAGACCTAGTATTTTTTGATTAAATGATCGTCAAACGATTACTGCAAGCTATGAGACCCGTTAAATATCTGGGAGTAACCAAGGGAATGATTTAAAACGGAATGGGCATATAAAACTAATTGTAGGACGGTCACCCGCCAGACAAAACCATTCATGAAACTTCCTGGCAGATTAAATCTCTGTGCCGGACCGAGACTCGAACTAGGGACCTTTGCGTTTCGCGGGCAAGTTCTGCAAGGTTCGCAGGAGAGTTTCTGTAAAGTTTGGAAGGTAGGAGACGAGATACTGGCAGAAGTAAAGCTGTGAGGACGGGGCGTGAGTCGTGCTTGGGTAGCTCAGTTGATAGAGCACTTGCCCGCGAAAGGCAAAGGTTCCGAGTTCGAGTCTCGGCCCGGCACAGAGTTTTAATATGCCAGGAAGCTTCATATCAGCACACACTCCGCTGCAGAGTGAAAATATCATTCTGCATTCGACGGATGTTGCTCACAAAATCCTTGTTCGACCGCTACTTACTGGAAAGCATTGATACAGGAAACATGGAACCCAAGGAGTTGGTTGGTTGATTTGGGGAAGGGAACCAAACAGTGTGGTCAACGGTCCCAACGAATTAGGGAAGGATGGGAAAGGAAATCGGCCATGCCCTTCCAAAGGAACCATCCCGACATTTGCCTGCAGTGATTTAGGGAAATCACGGAAAAACTGTATCATGACCGGACGCTGGTTTGAACCGTCGTCCTCCATAATGTGAGTTCCCTGTGCCATCTCCGTCGGTACCCAAGGACAGCAGCTCGATTCGTCAGTGGTTCGTTTACTAAATGCGAAAGTTCTAGGATATCCATTCTTTCGACTGAAGGTCTTGGGGACCACCACCGTTCACTATTGTAAGGAAATGAAACGCCTACAGCCCTCCTTATGATGTTATTTATTGTGTAGCTACCAGTTTCGGCGCTTCAGTGCCCTATCTTCAGGCCTTAGTTCATGCATCAATGGCCAACGTAACTGGTTTACGCAGACTGTCTGTAACGGTAATGTCAGCACTCCACCCATCAACTGCCAACTCAGTTACAGATAGCATCAACTAAGGCCTGAAGATGGAGCATTTAAGGGAACGACGCCTGTAGGCGTTTCATTTTTTTACAAATGCGAAAGTGTCAAGGGGATGCTCATGCAGCTCCAGCGGCAGACTTACATGAGTGGTACTGCGCATCACAGTGTGTTTTGTAATTAAATTTTTGAGAGTGTATATTCCTAGAAAAGTCAACCCATATATTCTTTCCTCCTGCGCATGCCGCGGAAAAGGAGATGAAAGTAGGAATAGAGTGATTTGAGCTCAAAAGAAGGCTTACCAACAGTCGTTCTTGCCGCATACGTTTTACTACTGGAGCAGGAAAGATGGGAGTGACACACCATAAGGTGGCTTGCACAGTGGTAAGATGTTGCAGGATTAGTAGATGTACTAATTGCAGAAGAACTTTGCAACGCCTGAAGCAATTTCAAGCATCTACATCTGCAGCTACATCTACATCTACATAGATATTCCGCAAGCCACCGTAAGGTGCGTGGAGGAGGGTACCCTGTACCATTACTAGTCATTTCCCTTGCTGTTCCACACGCAAACAGATGCGAGGGAAAAACGACTGTATACATGCCTCCGTAGGAGCCCTAATTTCTCGTATTTCATCTTCACGGTCCTTACGCACAGTGTATATATGCGGCAGTAGGATCGTGTGGGAGTCAGCTTCAAATGCCGGCACTCTAACTTTTCTCCGTAGTGTTTTTAGAAAAGAATGTCGTCTTCCTCCAGGGATTGTCATTTGAGTTCCCGAAGCATCTCCGTAACGCTTACGTGTTGTTCGAACCTACTGGTAACAAACCTAGCAATCCGCCTCCGAATCGCTTCGATGTCGTCCTTCAGTCCGAGGTGGTACGGATCCCAAACACTCGAGCAATACTCAAGAATAGGTCGCACCAGCTTCCTATACACGATCTCCTTTACAGGTGAACCACGCTTTCCTAAAATTCTCCCAATAAGACCGTGCAACAATGAAAACGTAACTCGAATGCAAATAGCCAATTCCTATCAATTGTAATGTGCTACTCGCGAATATCACAAAGACAATTCAAAATTAGCTCTACTTTTTATTTTACACTGTTTTATTAAGGTGAGATAATTATATACGGATTTTTATTTTAAGTTTAAAATAAAATATTATAATGGTTTGTCAACTGCAAGCAGACTGTTTTAAAACATTCCCATACATACTTCTAATCACCTTTTACGATTCCATCAAAGTAAAGGAGGGCATCTCTGTAGGCCCACAGAGTCGAGCACTTTTTAGAGACCATACTTTTGATGGAATCATACAAGGCGATGAGAAGCATGCATGGGAATGTTTTAAGACAGTCTGTTTACAGTTCTTAGGGAACAGACGGGCACTAAATTACCAGGAGATTGTAAACAACGTGTCGTCATCTTATGTCATTGAAAATGCGTTTCTTTCATAGTCATCTTGACTTATTTCCCAAAGATTGTGGGGCAGTAAATGTTGAACATGGGAAGCGATTATTTTGCCACATTTGAGAGGAGGTATGCCGGAAAGCGGAGAAAATTACTGCTGGACTGTCATAAGGGATGTTCCCTAAAATGTTATAAACGTCAAGCGAAGCGAAAACGGTCGTCTGCTGAATTTCTCTCTGAACAAAATATGTAATTTTATATACTGTACATATGGAAATTTAACATTTGTAATCCTTTACATACATTTGTAACCAATTAGTGTACATATTTTCTTTTGTGCTGTACATAGTTCTGATACAAAGTAGACTTACAAAGTATTTTCGTTCATGTAATATTATCTTCATTTTTTTAAATATTTTACTTTTGTACTTCCAGAATGCCACTGAAATTTATCAGTGCATAACACATAACATAATTCAAGTAATTAATCACTTCAAGCTGGTTATGCTGAATCTTGGAACATGGATGCATAGTTAGTGAGTTATTTATTGAAATATGTAGATTACTTTTCTAAAAAAGAAACTAGAGCTAAATATTTGTGAAGATGATGATGTTGCATCATTTTATACTGAAATAAATATAACTAACTCCAAATCATGCGATTTACACACTTTCATTTCAAATTTGTTGTTCGCCTTCCCTATGACAGTTCTCACATGCTTGTTCCATTTCACATCGCTTTGCAACGTTACGCCCAGATGTGTAAACGACCTAACTGTGTCAATCAGGACACCAGAAATTCCGTATTCGAACATTACAGATTTGTTCTTCCTACTCATCCGAATTCACTTACATTTTCCAGATTTAAAGCTAGTTGCCATTTATCACACCAACTACAAATGCTGTCTAAGTCGCCTTATATCTTCCTACGGCCACTGAACTTCGACATCTTACCGTAACCACAGAATCATCAGCAAACAACCACCGATTGCTGCCCACCCTGTCTGCCCAATCATTTATGTAGACAGAGAACACCAGCGGTCCTATCACACTTCCCTTGGGCGCTTCTGACGATACCGTAGTCTCTGGTGAATACTCGACGTCGAGGACAACATACTGGATTCAATTACTTAAGAAGTCTTTGAACCATTCTCATATCTGTAAACTTATTCCATATTCTCGTACCTTCGTTAACAGCATGCAATGGGGACCGTGTCATATGCTTTCCGGAAATGTAGATATATGGAATTAGACTATTGCCCTTCATCCACTGGTCGCAGTACGTCATGTGAGAAAAGGGCAATCTAAGTTTTGCACGAGCGATGCTTTCCAAAAACATGCTGATTTGTGAAGATAAACTTCGCAGTCTCAAGAAAGTTTAATACTGTATATTCGAAATGACAATATGTTCAAGGATTCTGCAGCAAGCCGATGTTTGGTCTGTAATTTTGCGGTCCGTTCTTTTCCTTTCTTATGTACTGAAGTCACGTGCGCTTGGGACTTTGTACTGGTCGAGTGATTCACGATAAATCCAGGCTAGGCAAGGGCCCAATGCCACTGAGTATTCTTTGAAAAGTCGAATTGTCATTCCACCTGGACCTTGGGATTTATTTGTTTTTTAATCTTTCAGTTGTTTCTCTGCGCCATGGATGCTCATTACTATGTCATCGACAAACAGAGCACGCATTTGATTTAGTACAAGAAGAGAACTACATCCTTAGCACCATATCTGCGTAAAATGGTGATACGTAAACATAACTCTGGAACGCCTGGAGCTATTTAAGTCGAACAAGAGATACGTAGGTATAACGTAGTAACTGGTAGGCCAAATCATTGCGACACGTGCTTCGTCCACCTGTTTAATGCAACACAATAGGGAATCTGCGTGGCGTAGATTTGACAGATCCTTGGTAGTTTTCCGAAAATGTGACTCGCCAAACGTTAACGTACAGTTCAAGGATATTCGGTAAATTAAGGGCCGGTGGTTTGAGGACGGGGAACTGTCTCCCGATAGCATCCCACAAGTGCTCAGTCGGTTTCGAGATTAGGCGAATTTGGTTGCCAAGACATCAAGGTGAGTACCATGCTCCTCAGTGCCACTGTAGCACGATTCTGACCTTGGAAGGCAGATGATATGTTGACAAAAGCCATTGTTGTCGGGGATGGTATTAAGTTTGAAGGGATGTAGGAGCTCCGAAATACTGTTCACGTAGTCCACAGCTGGCATGGACTCTCCGATTACAGCCACAGGTCCCGTGGCTGGCAGGTGAAAGTACCTCGTAGCATAATACTGTCTCCACCCACCCACGTCCGTGGTGCAGTGCACGTTTTGGAGCAGTCTTCCGCATGAATGACGGCGTATGCCAAGACGACAGTCGACTTTGTGTAACAAGAAGCGTGATTAATCTGACTAGGTGGCACGTTGTCATTGATTTACGATCCAGTGTCGATGATCTCGTGCTTATTGCGATCAAACCTGATAATGTCGTTGAGTCAACATACGAACACATGGCAGGCTATGACATGAAAGGCATAGAGCTCTGTAATGGTTGGAGCAGTTTCAACCATACTTTGTGTACAATTCTTCATCTATATTCTTATTCTGAAAACCACTAAAAGAGGCTATTTTCTATCGTGCCACATATTGTGATTTCCCATTCACGTATGGAGCGTTACAAGAATGACTATGAATAACTTCTGCGCGTTGTGTAATTACGCTAAACTCGCCGTTCCTATATAGGGGAATATGTTTACGCAGTTAACACTGGTTCTTCAGACTTAGTATTTAGGTTTACGCGGTATAGATGGGTCCATATCCAAGCGTCTATCAGGTCAGGGTGTTACGCGTTTCCGAGCCGCTCCTCCGTCAGTAGACAAACACGTGATCTTTCGAACATTGTGACGTTTATGACTTACCTCTACATCTACATACACATCTACATCTGTGCCCTACAAACCACCTCAATGATCCTGGCAGAAGATACTTCCCATTTTATTAGAAATTTGGCTTTCTTCCTATCCATTCGTGTATAAAGCGTGAGAAGAATAATTGTGTAAATGTCTCTATGCAGTTATTAGTTAATGCAATCCTGTCTTCGTGGCTCTTACGGGATCGACAGATGGAAAATTGTATCATAATCTAGCTTCTTCATTTAAGACTGATTTTTGAATATACGCAAGGGAATTTTTGGGAATTCCAGGTTCTGCTTGTACCCTTGTACAGATATTAAATGATTACAGAAGATGTTACCTCTGAAACATAGCTTTAAATGTCAGATGTAGTGTTAAGAACCTATAATATTTTAATTATTTTAATTATTTGAATAAAATCACATTGAAGTCTTCTGAACAGTGGACTGTGCAATGACCATTATGATTTACCCCTACAGTCTTTTGAAGAGTTTCTGAGTGCCATCAAAAATAGTATACCGTGCCATTTAACAAACCAACCTTGTTTCAATATTTTGGTTGAGACAGGGGCTAAGGGCATTAACCATGGAACAAATTTAGGTCACGTACTGCCCCTATAATTTGCCGGGACCTCGTTTCGTAATTTTTAACCGTTCGCTGAAAATTTACTTATTTATTTGTTTATTTACAGGTATTAATATATCAGGTTCCGCGGAACAACGAGAGCCAAACCTACTGCGTCATGGAACGAGTTAGTATATAGCTTAGAGAATGATAACTAGAAAATTTATTAGGTCTATAACTTTATTTCCGCCGTTTTGCAATAGACGGTAGTAGGGGCAATTAGGGTTCGGGTTGTTCGTCATAGGTGTAATACAATAAGCCTAGGCATCTGTAAACATAATACCATAAAAATATTATCGATTTGTGTTTGCATCATAAGGTTATTTTCATTAAATACGTCAACTTACGTACCCATTTCTCCCCTTTTGCGGGAAGTTTTAATTTTCTGCTTTCACACGAAGATATATGCCGCTATGGCTCTTAAAATGTTGGGTAAGACCAGTGGTGAGGGAACTATTAATGGAAGAACGTACAGAGAATGTTTTCAACGCCTTAAGAACGGTGATTTTGATGTCGAAGACCGGCATGACGGTAGAGGACATAACGTTTTCGTAGCTACTGAAAGAGACGATGACAGTCACAGGACATCATTATCGAAAGCAACTGATGCGTTATCTAGCCCAGCACTGAAACAGTGATAAACACGTACAGGTAATTTTGCAGCAGGTCAGTGCTTGACCCCATGACGCAAAACCCGTCAAAATATACATGGGAACGTTAATCAAAACTCTACCATCTGGTGAACAAGATGTATGAGACTGACGAAATACCTTCAGACTTCAAGATGAATATAATAATTCCAATCCCAAAGAAAACAGGTGTTGACAGATGTGAAAATTACCGAACTATCAGTTTAATAAGTCACAGCTACAAAATACTAACGCGAATTCTTTACAGACGAATGGAAAAACTGATAGAAACCGACCTCAGGGAAGATCAGTTTGGATTCCGTAGAAATATGGGAACACGTGACGCAATACTGACCCTACGACGTATCTTAGAAGAAAGATTAAGGAAAGCATTTGTAGCATTTCTAGCATTTGTAGACTTAGAGACAGCTTTGGACAATGTTGACTGGAATACTCTCTTTCAAATTCTAAAAGTGACAGGGGTAAAATACAGGGAGCGAAAGGCTATTTACAATTTGTACTGAAAGCAGATGGCAGTTACAAGAGTCGAGGGGTATGGAAGGGAAGCCGTGGTTGGGAAGGGAGTGAGACAGGGTTGTAGCCTATCCCCGATGTTATTCAATCTGTATATTGAGCAAGCAGTAAAGGAAACAAAAGAAAAGTTCGGAGTAGGTATTAAAATCCATGGAGAAGAAATAAAAACTTTCAGATTCGCCGATGACATTGTAATTCTGTCAGAAACAGCAAAGGACTTGGAAGAGCAGTTAAACGGAATGGACAGTGTCTTGAAAGGAGGGTATAAGATGAACATCAACAAAAGCAAAACGAGTATAATGGAATGTAATCGAATTAAGTCGGATGATACTGAGGGCATTAGATTAAGATATGAGACACTTAGTGTAATAAAGAAGTTTTGCTATGTGGGGAGCAAAATAACTGAAGATGGTCGGAGTAGAGAGGATATAAAATGTAGACTGGCAATGGCAAGGAAAGCGTTTCTGAAGAAGAAAAATTTGTTAACATCGAACATAGATTTACGTGACAGGAAGTCATTTCTGAAAGTACTTGTGTGGAGTGTAGCCACGTATGGAAGTGAAACGTGAAAGATAAATAGTTTAGACAAGAAGAGAATAGAAGCTTTCGAAATGTGGTGCTACAGAAGAATGCTGAAGATTAGATGGGTAGATCACGTAACTAATGATGAGGTATTGAATAGGATTGGGGAGAAGAGTAGTTTGTGGCACAATTTGACTAGAAGAAGGGATCGGTTGGTATGACATGTTCTGATACATCGAGGGATCACCAATTTAGTATTGGAGGGCAGCGTGGAGGGTAAAAATCGTAGAGGGAGACCAAGAGATGAATACACTAAGCAGATTCAGAAGGATGTAGGCTGCAGTAGGTACTGGGAGATGAAGAAGCTTGCACAGGATAGAGTAGCATGGAGAGCTGCATCAAACCAGTCTCAGGACTGAAGACCACAACAACAACAACGCTGAAATGAGAAGTCCTATCCTTCCACCGTATTCTCCATTCGTTGCTGTCTCTGACTACCAGCTCTTTCGATCAATGGCTTACAGTCTGGCTGACCAGCGATTCCGATCATATGAACAAGTGCAAAATTGAATCGATTCATGGATTCCACAAAAGACTCCCAGTTCTTCCGCCACGGGATTTGTATGCTATCCGGAAGATGGGAGAATGTATTGGCCAGCAATGGGCAATACTACGAATCATAATTTTTGGTACGTTTTTCACAATAAAGCCCAGAACTTCTAGGAAAAACGGTGGAAGCGAAGTCGTAGACCTAGTAAACAAATAATTAAAAACTCAATAAAATGTGAAAAATCAGAGAATATACGTATCAATTATACATTGCAGAGAAAAGTTATCAGCTTCTGTGCAGATTTAAAGGAGTGTGACACAATGAATCCTTTCAACTTTGATTTCTATATTTGGGGTTTATGACACAGTCTGGAAGCCTATTGTGAACGAAACCTGCTGAGTAGTGCACACCTTCTGTGTAATGGTTAAGGAGGTGGTACTGAAGTGTGTATACCCTTCCGGACAAAAAAATTAGTAGATCCTTTTAGAAGTTTACAATTCACTCAAGATTTATTATTACTACAGTGAATATGGAGTAAATGAAATGATTGCATTTACAGATCAATGGTACAAGCGGTTCTTAGGTACGAGGTAATCTACCCAGTCTAAGATACCCATATTCGTACATGGAGTAGGCTCCACTGGCGGCACGTCACGCCATGAATCTTTCATACGGCCGATCCTACAGATGGCGAAAGCTTTCCTGGAACACATTATTCCACGTCTCCTCGATCCGTTCACGTAGTTCTGTAAGAGGTGTTGGCTGACATATCACACGAGTTACTTCCCGTTCCATCATATCTCACATGGACTTTACTGGAGACAAGTCCGGAGGTCGTTCCGGTCAGTTGCTGCACGTACTGCAGAGCTTGTTGAGTTTAACTGGCAGTGTGTAGGCGAGCACTATCCTGTTGGAACAACACGTCAACTTCTTGTTGCAAGAAGATCAAAAGAACTGGTCTAAGAACATTCCGCACTTACCGAGCGCTGGTTAGCTCTCCATCCAGAAGGACCGAAGTTGAACGGGAGTTGTAGCTTATCGCAACCCAGACCATATAAGGTGTGTCTTGAACGAATGCACTCTACGAGGCAGCACTCATCAGGTTTGTGTCGTCCGCACAAACGACCATCACTTGTGTGCAGCCAGAATCAGCTTTCGTCGCAGAAGACCACGGCGCTCCATTCCATCTTCTAAGTGGTCGTCTGATGGCATCAGTTCAGCCGTGGAACTCGATGCTATGGCATGCGTGCAAGACGGTCTAGAGGTGTGTGAGCCCGTCGTCTCACTAATAATAACCTGTTCGCAACGATTCGTGTTGACGCACAAGCCCTGTTATCTGTCCTCTGGTAGCTACGTATCTGCCACGGCTGCCCTTGCAGTACGACGGTCCTAGCGGGCGTCTGCGCTGCGTGAACGTTGCCAACCTCGTCTACGAATGTGCGAACGTTCACGTGGTCACTGATGCCAGCATCACAGCACGACTGTCGCAGCGCATCCAACTTGTGTGGCGATTCTTCGAAAGGATCATTCCGCCACTCGCAAGACCACAACTTGATCCCTTTCAAACTCGCTCAGTTGGTTGCAGGAAGCACGAGTGCGTCTCCATGGCACGGTTGCCTGCTTGCTTCACACGGATGCACCACACTGAGCCTTCTGGCTGTGAGAAGAAAAAAGTTTAAAGGTTTTGTTTAGAATGAAAGAGCAAAAAATTACAAAGATCGACAGATGGGATTAATTTTCTTGTACATAAAGAAGCACTCTGTGCTAAATTTGCAGGGATGGACCACGTGGAGATTTTAAGTGAACTTGACTGCACATTTCCCACAGTAAAACATTGCAAGGCGAGTAACAACTTCATTATGATTTGATGGGGATGCATTTAAAATGCAGTAAAACATTGCAAGGTCAGAAACAATTCCATTATGATTTGACGGGAATGCGTTTAAAAAGAAAATCGCATTATACAAGGGACACATTTTGACAGAGACAGTGCTGTTCCCGAAGATCACTGGCGTTAATGAAAACGTGAGGTTTGATGAGTTCATTGTGGCCTTGAAAGGCTTGCAAGCCTACTTTTCTAAACGTTTTGTGAACATTGTCGGTCTTGCATCTGTTTTCGAGACCATTTGCCATTTCAGTCGAAAGCGTCCCTGTGCGTGTGTAGCTAATCTGCAAAGCAGTTTCCGTCTCTTTAACATTAAAACTGTCCACTGTGTCTGCACTGCTTTCCTCAGGCAGAGTTTCCACATCTCCACAATGTGGTTACAAAAGTGTTATAATATTTCGACTAATATATGAAAGAGACTTCTTCGATTATGAAACTAAATAAGTCGCAGTCACATGGAAATCTGAGTGTGAAAATCTATGAAAATGTATGTGTCCTTCTACATGCTGACAATTTGTAACCGACAAAAATCATGTTATGTCTTCAGCACGCCAAAATACTTAGATAATACTGAAAATCTGTTTTGTTTTTGATCTGTCCTGATGAGAACTATGAAATATAAAACCAAGTCGTAAGCATGGTGACTGTGCTGCCATTTAAATGCGACACGTTCTCAGTTTCCCTTTCTCACACATCCTCAGTGAGGCATGGCGATGAGGAAAATGTGCAGTGAGGCTGAGCGCTATGGTACTCCTGCCAACGGACGGCTGGTCAGCCGAATTCTTGGTTACCTCTGATGTAGAATTGGCAACGGTAAATTTTGGCTCAGCAGTATAAGGGAAACGATGGCCATATAACTTGAAACCTGGAAAACCTAGAAAGAAAAGCGTCAACTATGCAATATATAATGTCTTCATGATACAGTCGGTCATCACCTAATGTGTCCATATTTATTACTGCTGCTTACTTAAATACATGTGTTCGTATTGCACAAGTTATACCGCTTGGGTGACGGGTCAGTGACCCAAAGAAAAATGGCGAGAGCTGAGCTCAACGCCTCAAACTGGACCACTCCAGTTGTCTTTCACTTTCTTTGGTAGTACAAACAGCTAAAACAAGTAAAACGTCTTTGTCTTCACTTCGCCGTCCGGAGTGGCCGAGCGGTTCTAGGCGCTACAGTCTGGAACCGTGTGACCGCAACGGTCGCAGGTTCGAATCCTGCCTCGGGCATGGATGTGTGTGATATCCTTAGGTTAGTTAGGTTTAAATAGTTCTAAGTTCTAAGGGAATGATGACCTCAGATGTTAAGTCCCATAGTGCTCAGAGCCATTTGAGCCATTTCGAAAAAAGAGTAAACATATGGAGAAGTGATTCATACAAACTGCTGACAAGAATAATATACAGAAGAATGGAAAAGAAAACTGAAGATACGTTAGATGATGATCGATTTGGCTTTAGGAAAGGGAAAGGCAGCAGAGAGGCAGTTCTCACGTTGCGATTGGTTATGGAAGCATGGCCGAAAAAAAGTAAAGTCGTATGGCATCAGTGGCTGGGAGACCTAGATGGGAAAGCTTAGCCGCCTAATCTGAATGGTCTTTCCTATCATCCGCGCTCACAGGCATCTTGCTTTCGCGAAGTATGAGAGTGTTTGTGGAACTGCATCTGTTAAGTATAAATAAGTTTAATCGAGTATGTGTAGTACACAGTGTCGTGTTCGTGTTGCGATATCATGAGAGAAGGAAGAGGGGAATCCCGTCGCCAGCAAATAGAACAAGGCTGAAGAAGAATCAAGACATGCTTGTAGGAATTGTCGACGTAGAAAAAGCTCTCACTAATGTAAAATAATGCAAGATGTTCGAAGTTCTGTAAGAATGGATTCGCACATAATGAAACACTGGTAATACACAATATGTACAAGCACCAGGAGGGAACGATAAGATAAAAAGACATGCAACGAAGTGCTCGGATTAAAAAGGGTGTAAGGCAGAGATGCAGTCTTTCGCCACTATTGCTCAATCACCGACGAAGCAATAACGGAAATAAAAGAAAGGTTCAAGAGTAGCATTTAACTTCAGGGTGACAGGATATCAATGATAAGATTCGATGACGACATTCGTATGCTCAGTGAAAGTGAAGAAGAATTAGAGAATCTGTTGGAGGGAAAGAACAGTTTAATGAGTAAAGAATATGGATTCAGAGTAAATCAGAAAAAGACAAGGAAATCAGAATAGCGAGAACCTTAATGTCAAAACTGATTACAATATAGACGAAGTTAAGGGATTCTGCTACTTGAAAGCAAAATAAACTCTGACGTACGAAACAAGGAAATAAAAAGGACAGTTACTGAGGGTATTCCTGGTCAAGAGAAATCTACTGGTATGAAACAGAGGCCTTTATTTGAGGAAGAAAGTTTTGAGAGCATGCGTTTGGAGCACAGCGTTGTAGTAAATCATGGACTATGAGGAAATCGGAACACAAGAGAATCGAAGATTTTGTGATGTAGTGCATCTGAAGAATGTTGAAAATTAGGTGGACTGATGAGGTAAGGAATGAGGAGGTTCCGTGTAGAGTCGGCGAATAAAGGAACACATCCAAAACACCGACGAGAAGAGGGACAGGATGATACGACGCCTGTTAAGACAGGGGAATACTATTCGTGATAACAGAGGGAGCCGTCCAGGGTAAAAACTGCAAAGGTGGACAGAGACTGGAATAAATCCAACAGTTGACTGAGGACGTAGGATGCAAATGCTGCTCTGGGGTGAAGTTAGTGCAGGAGAGGAGTCCGTGGCGGGTGGCATCAGACAACCGGCAACTGCAATATTTGGGGTTCCAAAAGCAAATAGAAAGTAACTTCTTTCAGTAAAAACACGAGAATATATAAACGTAGTACGTATTAATCCTTTGAGTATCATTGCTACTGAAGAAGAGGTGCAGCTTTTGATCAATCAACGTTTCAGAGGAGGGCCAGAGTTCATGACCGGTATCGACGGGCAATTATTCAAGAGAGAGAGACCTTCTGGGAGAACAGAAACAGCCCTGAAGAGGGTAGAGAGTTCGGATTATGAAACTCGACTATTCAGTACGTTATGTACGGTATTTATAGAATTATGATATAAATTTCACAGAAGAATGTATTTAAAATTGTAAGAACAGAGAAATACACTGGTCATTCAGCACTTGTAATTTTATATAATTTTACACTTATTTCGGTCGTTTAACTTACTACGTAAAAAGTAGAAGGGATGTATCTATGAAGTTCTCAATGAGCGAGGTTTACAATTCAGTGTAAAGCAAAAATTTTTGACACATCGCCAGCAAATACAGGAACTTTTCCATGTGCGTGTGTTGTGACTGAAAACGTTTCGGAAAATCACCTATCTCATTTACCTTCTAAGCATAAAATTTATGAAATCGTTTTCACAATTGTCTTTGAGGAAAAGAATTGTAGAAACACAGGTCTGACAATACTAATCTTGATAAAATTTCATAACGCTTTATCTTGAATCGACGTTAATCAGTTCCAAACTGGAACGTAGCACGAAAAGATCAAGAAATACTTGGATTAAGTCAATATGCTTTAAATCCTCGTTACAGTTCGAGATATACTGAGAAACAAGCAGCGTCGATAGGATTATTTGGATCTTGGGGGATTTAGCGCAGACTCTCTTATCGGAGTGCCATCTGATGGAGTATCTTTTCCTGTTCCAAGTGTTATCCATTATGCGACAAAAATTATTTTTTGCTTGAAAACGTTTCATGAAGGAAACAAATGCCCGCCGCGAAAAGAGAATGTACTTTCTTGAATTTGTACACTGATTTTCGCTGTGTGCGTCGAAACATGACTCTGTGTCCCTTCTATAGCCAAAGCGCAGCATTTGGATTTCGGTATTACTTCAGAAGCGTACAAATAACGAGTTTTTGATCGTGATATTTCACATGTAGCTAAGGTAGAATTTTCAAAATTTTTAGGTGTGTCCATTGATGAGAGGTGAAACTGGAAGCAACACATTGATGGTCTGCTGAAACGTCTGAGTTCGGCTACGTATGCTATTAGGGTTATTGCAAATTTTGGTGATAAGAATCTCAGTAAATTAGCTTACTATGCCTACTTTCATTCACTGCTTTCGTATGGTATCATATTCTGGGGTAATTCATCGTTGAGTAGAAAAGTATTCATTGCTCAAAAACGTGTAATCAGAATAATTGCTGGAGCCCACCCACGGTCATCCTGCAGACATCTATTTAAGGATCTAGCGATCCTCACAGTAACCTCACAGTATATATATTCGCTTATGAAATTTGTTGTTAATAATCCAGGCCAGTTCACAAGTAATAGCAGTGTGCCTAGCTATAACACCAGGAGAAAGGATGATCGTCACTATGCAGGGTTAAATCTGACTTTGGCACAGAAGGGGGTAAATTATGCTGCCACAAAAGTCTTTGGTCACCTACCAAACAGCATCAAAAGCCTGACAGATAGTCAACCAACATTTAAAAATAAATTAAAAGAATTTCTAGATGACAACTCCTTCTACTCATTGGCTGAATTTTTAGATATAAATATCTTGTACAGACATCTTTAATTAACCTGACACGTTCCACATCATTACGAAGTATCGTATTCATGATCTATGGAACAAGTATTAATCTAATCTAATCTAATCTAATCATCTGGTTCTACAAAACCGGAAAAACCATTTAGAGTATCTATCTTTGTCTCCTGGCTGTCTTTGATCTTAATTATTTTCCTGAATCGAAAATAAAAATAATTCCTGAATCTTGAAGCAGAACCATCGAATGAAAATGTTAAAAGTATTCAATAGTAATATATCAAATACGAGATTAATTAATAATGGAATTAAATAGTTTTTCTATTAAAGTACGATTATTTTTGACCAGTTATTGTTTGTGTGACAAGCCTCTAAAGACAGATTCTTCACAGTGGAATTAACATCTAGTTGATAAACCGAAAGTAGTAAATGAACCGGCTGTTGGACGACAGGAACAAAGAACAAAGAAACAGTAGGAAATAGTTAACTTATTTCCAGAACGTGAAAAGAGAAAAAAATCATCGCATGTAAAACACATGTCTGAAGCTACAACAGGCAAGAGGAAAATTACGCAGTGCTTATGTGCCACAGTGTTTTTTTAGAATATGTGTGCTCGCTGTTTGCATTATAACAATTTTTACATCGTCCTATAAAGGCGTAGGAGAAAACAGGACGAAAGAGCTACCACAGGAACATAATGTGGGGGTAAACGAAATGCTGCTGTAAATATCTTAATGCAATTGTAAACTTTAGCCAACTGAAGATAGGCATGACTGCCCGAAACCAATGACATCATCAAAATAAAGTTTTATAAAATATTTGTCGCTGGTTGCAAAGTTCACTTACAGTCCGTCCATAACAACTGCGGGGGCCATAGAGGATTCTAAGGCAAGACGTCCCTCTGCATCTACCAAAAAGACTACATTTCGAAAATCCCTTTGGCAAAAACTGAAGAAACGTGCATACTACGTTCACAAACGTGAGGATTGCGCGAGGCTATGTCTTACGATATGTTACAGACTGTGAAAATAGCGAATGTCGTGGCATATGAGGCTACAACGCACACATTAGGCGTATGAGTAGACACAATGCCGAATTAGGACAAAGCAGCTTCCATACCCATTGCAAGAGACGCGCCAAATTAATGTGTTGTTATGTGTGACAAAGACTGTCGTTATTGACCATGTACGTTAACATGCAAAGCAATTAACGGGGACACATACTTTGATATGTTGGAACCCTTTATAGAGCCTTAGTTTGTACAGGGTTGAATTAAGGGCTCACTGTTTCCAGCAGAATAGAGCACCAATGCATTTTGGTTTAGATGTTCGTAATTATCTGGATATAGCTTTCCTCCGTAGCTGGACTGGACTTGGTTGTCACAGGCATTGGGCCCCTTTTTCTCTAGACCTAACACACTTACATTTCTTAGAGTAGCTGTTCATCGAGTTTAAAGTGTGCCAGAAACGGGTCAGCAGCCTAGTACTAGTGAAACAGAGAGTTAGAGACGGAAGTGACCAAGTATATGCAACTGTGTTGAACACAGTGTTTCGGTCTGTAGGGGAGCTGGCAGCCATGTCTGGACTTGGAGGACAATCATATTGACGTGTGCCGATCTTTGGCTTTATTGTGACACATGGTGCATTATACTCGTATATCACAAATACTTAATAAAACTGTGTTTCCACAGGTTATGCTAAGAAACTTGGAGGTTGCTCCAAGATGATTGTGTCGTTCATTATTTCAGGGTTATATAGATTATTTATTTCAGCTAGTTCCGTTCTGATGATTCGATCAGGTGTGTCGCTTACTCTCCTTAAATATCTTCTCCAGTAATCTATTGTTTTATCCCATGCACTACACACCACAGTATCGTTGAAAGCGACATACAACAAATTTTTGGCGGCTCGGATCTTTCTTGGATGGAGTGAAAGGCATCGGCTGATATGTTAGAGGCCGTAAGTGGTCTTCGTTCTTTTCTTTATCTGTCTCAATGGACATCGTTAATTTTCGACGCAACATCCATGGCTCGAAAGTAGTCGATATATAACAATATTCTTTCCAATATGCTACCTTGTATAGTATCTTTGTCAAGAAGTGTGAGCAAAATATATAGTTTGAAGCTTATTTCCTGAAAATGTAAATTCCCACCAACAAGTTAAACAACAGCGAGGTGAAAACCAAAGCAGATATATGCGATGTGGTCATGGACGTTTATGCTGCTTGATTAATAGACGGTGAATTTTTGTCTTTCTAGTAGGGTTGAGGACAGAGTGTTTATAAGTACAACGTAAAACATACAACTAATAATGTACATTGCACCAATGACTTAACTTGAATCGCCGCGCAAAACGAGGCATCAGCAGTTGTTCGCGAGCCAGCGATCGCTAGCTAGTGTATTGAGAGTTCGCTAGGTGGCAGCACTGTGTAGTATCTGACAGGGTCACTAGAGGACGATGCCAGTGTTTCGACGCCGCAGTAATACGGAAAATCGGTGTGTGTTAGTTTAAACATGCGATCAGTACTGCGCTTCTTGATATTAGATTTGAAAGTAGTATTGTATTTTTCATTTCCACTAGCGAGCGAACAAGGAAGCAGTTTGACCAGCTGAAGAGTGGTACAAAATCTGCAATATTTTCTGATGCAAATACCTAATGTCCAAACTAACAGAGATATATTGAACATCATTGACGGCTACAATGTCTGTTATTTTACAGTTTCGAACAAGCGATAATGACTTGTTAGCACTCTTAGACATTGATGGTGACACACAAGATGAAAACCCCTTGCCAAAGGCCTTCGATTCCTGTTGGAATACAAGTTAAAATGGAATCGACATTTGTCCTAATGAAGCCTAAACTATTGGCTTATTTGGCAGATTCCCACAAAATCCACTGTGCGTGTGGAACACTACAACTAGGCTGAATAAAAGTTTCTAGAAATAACTGCAGACACTCGTCTCTTGTGATTCTTGTTTTTCAGGGCAGTTCATCATGAGGAATAATCCAGCACATGCTAATAACCATAAGTAGGCATTTAAATGGATCTCATGATGTAATTGACTCTCGCCGCATTCAATACTTGTTTCGTTTTTACATCTTGCCACAGCGGCACACAACCCTAAAATGCGTCAACCACTAAATATATATCATCTGATGATGAATCGCTAAGCGATTCAAAACCAATAATGGTAAATAAAAACTGAAGAATCAATAAAGGCAACAGCTTGCAGTTATTTCTCGAAATGTCACTCAATTATTTTGCACATACACTCCTGGAAATTAAAATAAGAACACCGTGAATTCATTGTCATAGGAAGGGGAAACTTTATTGACACATTCCTGGGGTCAGATACATTACATGATCACACTGACACAACCACAGGCACATAGACACAGGCAACAGAGCATGCACAATGTCGGCACTAGTACAGTGTATATCCACCTTTCGCAGCAATGCAGGCTGCTATTCTCCCATGGAGACGATCGTAGAGATGCTGGATGTAGTCCTGTGGAACGGCTTGCCATGCCATTTCCACCTGGCGCCTCAGTTGGACCAGCGTTCGTGCTGGACGTGCAGACCGCGTGAGACGACGCTTCATCCAGTCCCAAACATGCTCAATGGGAGACAGATCCGGAGATCTTGCTGGCCAGGGTAGTTGACTTACACCTTCTAGAGCACGTTGGGTGGCACGGGAGATGTGCGGACGTGCATTGTCCTGTTGGAACAGCAAGTTCCCTTGCCGGTCTAGGAATGGTAGAACGATGCGTTCGATGACAGTTTGGATGTACCGTGCACTATTCAGTGTCCCCTCGACGATCACCAGAGGTGTACGGCCAGTGTAGGAGATCGCTCCCCACACCATGATGCCGGGTGTTGGCCCTGTGTGCCTCGGTCGTATGCAGTCCTGATTGTGGCGCTCACCTGCACGGCGCCAAACACGCATACGACCATCATTGGCACCAAGGCAGAAGCGACTCTCATCGCTGAAGACGACACGTCTCCATTCGTCCCTCCATTCACGCCTGTCGCGACACCACTGGAGGCGGGCTGCACGATGTTGGGGCGTGAGCGGAAGACGGCCTAACGGTGTGCGGGACCGTAGCCCAGCTTCATGGAGACGGTTGCGAATGGTCCTCACCGATACCCCAGGAGCAAGAGTGTCCCTAATTTGCTGGGAAGTGGCGGTGCGGTCCCCTACGGCACTGCGTAGGATCCTACGGTCTTGGCGTGCATCCGTGCGTCGCTGAGGTCCGGTCCCAGGTCGACGGACACGTGCACCTTCCGTCGACCACTGGCGACAACATCGATGTACTGTGGAGACCTCACGCCCCACGTGTTGAGCAATTCGGCGGTACGTCCACCCGGCCTCCCGCATGCCCACTATACGCCCTCGCTCAAAGTCTGTCAACTGCACATACGGTTCACGTCCACGCTGTCGCGGCATGCTACCAGTGTTATAGACTGCGATGGAGCTCCGTATGCCACGGCAAACTGGCTGACACTGACGGCGGCGGTGCACAAATGCTGCGCAGCTAGCGCCATTCGACGGCCAACACCGCGGTTCCTGGTGTGTCCGCTGTGCCGTGCGTGTGATCATTTCTTGTACAGCCCTCTCGCAGTGTCCGGAGCAAGTATGGTGGGTCTGACACACCGGTGTCAACGTGTTCTTTTTTCCATTTCCAGGAGTGTATTTTACACATCTGTGGAATCGTCTTCTAGGGGAGACCACCTAAAATGGTTCTTCAGCAGAAGTGTGTACTAAGATTATTGCATTAAGCAGCAAACTGTACATCTTCCAGAAGTCTTTAAATATCTTCATGTTATTGTCGCTGACAACGAAAATAAGTTTCATGTTAATTGCGATTCACACAAATATTGCACATACGCATGGCCTCGGTGTATAGGTTTTAGAACTGGCTTATATACTTTGGGTAGAAAATATTAAGAAAGCTTCTGTAGAACAGAAATACTGTAAGTAAATCGAGAATCCCTACCAGGTCAAATGAAAATTAAAAATACACCTCGTTACGTACTCTTACTATAAATTATCTGAAAATCTAAAAACGGGCATTTAAAAGTTGTAAAAGTGTTTGTTGTAAAAGTGTATGACAAGTAGTATCCTGTGCTGAGAACGGGAGTCAGCACGTTTGGAAGTTGGTAAACACTTCTTTGAAAAATACTACTACAATCAAGCATATATTAGGCTACCAATGCAACTTAATCGACAACTGTATAGTATAACTGAGGAGACATCAACTCCTTTCAAAATGACAGCATGCTTTTTCAGTTTGTTTGGTAAAATTTAGTTGTCATAAGCGTAAAAACCGTTAACTAGGATATTGATAATTTATTGTTAATATAGTAAACGGATTAAATTACTTTGATTTCGTTGATGCACACTTCGACTGGCACCTCATCTCAGCAGGTGCCGGTGCCTGGTTGGACCTACGGAACACGATGAATGAATGGATTAAGGAATGAATCACTTTCCATGAACTGAACTAAATCAACTGTAACCATAGGCGTAGGGTTGAGGCAGCACGTACGGCCATATTACGGACAGTTCGAGATAGGCTATGCGTTCAGCATAGGAAAAAAGTTACCAAATTACTTCAAAAAGTCATCTCTATTGTTCCTAAATCTGTACAGTCAGCTATGTAGGAACAAGTGATCTAAGTTTTATAATAACGACAAAAAATATTGGAAACTAGATGGCATATTTCCCCAGTTTTTGCCACGTTAAAACTAGCTATGGCCAGTCATTTCCTGACTTTTGGGCACTGCATATTATACTAAAATTAGGGCTGTAAGTAATTGTGTAATCGACTTGGTACAAAGTAATTTTTTTATTCAAGAATATAAAACAAGAAACATGAATAAAGTAGGCAAAGTTTGTGTGACAGAAAACAATTTACAGAGAGTAATGTAAAGGTTGCCTACAAACAACTTATAATTAATTCCACTTTGGGAGCCATCTATATTAAAAACTCTGTTATGGTCATTTGAAACGTCCTTATCGTTTAGAGTCACAGATACTTCCTAGAACCATTTCTTTCTTGTAATATAGCCTCTAGCCTTTGTGGCTTGTAATAAACTGTATTAAGATTTGATGGTACTCAAAAGAGGCTTAAAAATTCGCTAGTGGTATTGATTGATCGTACATTTCGACATAAACGATCAGTGAACACCAGGATCAAAGAACATAAGCGACATTTAAGGCTGAGGCAGGAGGAGAAATCGGCCGTGGCAGAGCACGCGCTGAGTGAGACCGGGGACCGACCACGAAATAAAATTCGCCGACACCGAAGTTCTGGCTCTAGAGAAGCACTATCACACGCGCTTGTTCAGAGAATCTGTGGAAATACAAAAATACGCGAACAGCTTCAACAAGAAAGAGGAAAGCCTTAACGTAAACGGATCATGGTTTCCCGTACTGCAGCGAACGACCGTCGCAGGTAGCAAGGGAGAACCGCACCGGAAATGATCGCGGAGAAGCCCTCGGACGTTGGCGTGCCAGATACTTATAGTCTGCGGCCGCGAGCTCGGCTCCAGTTCACCACTGGCAATGGGGAGTGAAGCTTTATGTGTAAAGTGTAGCTCACTCTTGCAAATAAAATGTTTCTGATTTTCACTGTGGTTTCCATTTAGCGACCGATCAGAAATTACTTTCTGGACAACCCTCGCATATTCTATCGAGTCTGCAGGCGGTGTGGCTCGTGATATTTGCGTGCCCCGGGTGGTCGCCGTGTACCACTCTCCAAGTGTCGAGGAGACGAAGGCGGCGGACGAGGAAGCTAAGTTCCGGACATGTGGTGAAATGAATGGTATTGGTCTGTACCCTCGAGAACACAGTGGAGATCTCCACCTACGATGAGATGATGGTATCTGCCGAGGAATAAAGGCGTGATATCTTCTGCGTAGAACTGGGAGCGATCCCTCCGTTATCAGTGACCGATCGGGTGTAGAGATTTATGATTTTGATTCCTTCACCTGTTATGGCCAGTCCTTGCGCTGTTGGGAGGTATGCGACATCGGAAACTGCAATACCTTCTTGGAGGAGGGTGGCACGCCTGTGTGTTCCATAGGTGCCGGGGCAGCGTACGTCTCGTATCCATAACACTCAGACGACGTTTCTGTCCTCAGTTCTTGTAACAGGGTGAAGTCGATGTCCGCTGCTCTTAGCGTGTCACGGAGCAGTTGAAGTTAAACATGGGAGCCGCTATTATTAGTATTGGTGGTAGCTATTCGGTGTGCCTGATGGGGGATCCGTGCTGTCGATAGGTTCATAGCTGGTGAAGATTGTCGTGGTGGATGCTGGAAGTCCATAGTCGTCGCAGGAGTCGACGTGGAAACATCCCCCATTTAATATTGGTCTAACAGAAGAACAGATAACATTTCCGCATCAGGTGGAGGTGGGATATCCATGTCATCCGCCCATGAAAAATGTACATCAATTTCGACATCGGTGAGAGGTGACAGCGCTGGCCGAGTCTGCTCAATTGCGTCCGTGACGACGGGCGTGTTATGTTCCATAGCTTCTGGGCGCAGGACTTGCTCACGATCTTCGTTGGACGGCTCACCGTCTTCTGGATGACGCATCTTCGTGACAGCGGAGAAAGAGTTGTCGTGAACTCCATCATAGTGATGTGCCATTTCCTCGTCCTGTGGAGGGGGCTCAGTGGTCGATTCTGATGTCTTGCGGCGATTTTTTGTCATTTGGGCTACTTTTGCTTCCGTCAATGTGTTTCGGTGTATGAGGAAGGAAGAAATTCACGTCGTTCCGATACAAAAGCCGCGGGTCCTACGATGCGGTCTTCAGTCTCCATAACACTCTCGCTGTTATTCTTGTGATCTTCTAGCGTGGGTGTATCCGGCTTAAGTCATGTTCGCGGGCGGCACTGCTGGTGGAGAGGTGCTGGGACGCCCCCGGGTGTATCGGTCCAGAGAGACGATTATGAACTACGTCTTGTGAGGTCTGGACGTGCGGTGGTGTCGCCACATAGGTGATTGGAAAGGGTGATTGTGTTTCAGTCGGTTTAGTGTGTTCGTGCCGTAGTTGTGTGACGCGACGTTGCAGGAACGCATTAAGGACGTGGCCTTCTTTGCCACAACCGGAACATGTTGGATGTTGTTCATCGTAAATGACCACCGCACGGCAGCCACCGATAGAAGTGTACAATGGGACGTGCCGTTTCAGATCTATTCGGACATATCTCACACCATTACGCACAGGATACGTCGTAAACTGGGCCCATGTGTTGGCTACGTGACTGGACTTTTCCCTAAGGGCTTAGCGCATCGATGACTTCATCTTCAGTCACCTCGAATGGCAGTTCGAATACACGGATCGTTCGAAGGCCACGTTCTGCATGGTCGACAACCAAATCTTAGCCCAAGTCGCGTCCATTAAATAATATTGTGCAGGCAGCGTCGGAAGTCATCTTAACATAAACGACGCTGCTAATGATCGATAGGTGTATTCCGATGGGATCGTCAGGGGGGATCTTCACATTTTCGCGTTGGAAGCGTTCGACGGTCAGTGCTTAATTGAGTAGGTGATCTTAAGACTGTTCTTCCTGCAACAGTTGGCCATTATAGCTTGTTCGACTGAGAAGCGCGGTGACGGGGAAGTAAATAAACACTCCGCGCGCGCAGCGACGTGGGTGGCCGAGAGCGGTTCGTACTGCTGCCGTGCCGAAGGCATCTGTACGGACAAAGCACGACTCACGACCCGTCCTCACAGTTTCAGCTCTGCCAATGCCTCGTCTCCTACCTTCCAAGTACTGTTTCTCTAAGAATTACTCTATTCCTAAATTTCTATAGGTTGTAAAACAGCATTTATATTGTAAATGTGAATATATGCTTTCCCGGTGTATACAGCCGGCGAAGAGTTCTCGGGCTTCCAGCACGCTGGGCTATTCAGTATATAGAAAGAAGGGGCACACAGACCTGTACCTCCATGCACCCAGCTACCACCATCCAGCGCAACGCCAGTCAGTGGTGACCACCTTGCTACATAGGGCGCGCGTCATTTGTGACAAAGAAAGCCTCTCAGACGAATTACACCACCTAAGAGGGATATTTCGGCAAAACGGGTACAGTCAAACACAGAATGGTAGGGGCTTCAGGGGGAGACAGGCTGACAAATTTCAGGAAGAGGACGAAGAGGAAGTTAACAAGTGACTCACCTTTCTTCCATATTTGGGGCCCGTATCAGCCAAAATCAGGAGGATGCTGAGAAAATCAAACATATAAACCGTCTTCCGACCACCGCCGAAGACGAAAGAGCTGCTAGGCTCAGTTAAAGACCCACTCAAACTCAACACACCTGGTATATACAGCATTGCCTGTGAATGTGGTGTACAGTACATTGGACAAACGCAGCGCTGCATCTCGAAAAGGTGCGAGGAACACACCAGGCATGTCCGACTTGGACAGATAGAGAAATCTGCTATAGCGGAACATAGCACCAAAGAAAACCACACCATTGATTTCGAGAACACCAGGGTGCTGTGCCGAGCCGGGAGCTATTAGGATAGCGTCATTAAAGAATCAATAGAAATACGGGTCTACGAGAATCTTGTGAACAGGGACGAAAGTTATCAACCGAGCGCGGCCTGGAATCCAGCATTAGCCGCAATACGCCAGGAACGCTCCAAGAACCGTCCAGCTCACGAGACGCGACCGCAATGCTCTGACGGAGACGCGAACGGCGCACCCGCTTCCCCCTCCACCGCACCGCTCCTCTGGATACAGCCTCCCGCGGCCAGGTGGTGGTGGGGGGGGGGGGGGGGCACGCCGCAGGTATAAAGGGACCGGCATCCACAAAGTCTCGGCAACCACAGGGCGATCAAGGTCGCAGAGGCCGACCACATCGTCAACGCGCCGCCGGCGCGTGAGAAGGCACCTTCCGCAGGAAGGATGAAGACGACCAAGGCACTCCTCAGGGGGCTACCTTGGTGCTGTGACGAGGCAGCGGTCCGGGAAGGGCTGCTGCGAGCCGGGTTTGGTGGTGTAACCGCAAGGCTGCACAACCGGACCAACAAGAAGAGGGCGCCGCTCTATGCCGTGACCGTGCATACGGTCGACGGCGGGAGCGACATCTTCGACTTGCGGAAGCTGCTGGGCTTCCCGGTGACGTCAGAGGCTCTCCCGACCGCCATGGACCCCCAGCCCCAGTGCTTCAGGTGCCAGGGCGAGGGCCATGTTGCGAAGTATTGCCGCAACGCGGTGCGGTGCGCCAAGTGCTCAGGGGAGCACGACAGCCGCGCCTGCGACCGCGGCAGCAACGTTCTGCCGACCTGTGTCCGGTGTGGCGGCCCGCACGTCGCCAGCTGGCGCGGCTGTGCTGCTTTTGCAGGCCGCAGCCGTGTCGGGGGCGGCGAGGCGGCCGCGGCCGCACCGACGCAGCGGAAGATGCGAAGACGACGTCAGAAACGGCGTAGGGCGCAGAACAGCCCGGCGCAGCACAGGGACGGCGCAGCAGCAGCTCCACCTGCCAGGAGCAGGGAAGACCGCTTGGAAACGGGCGGCCAGGACGCAGCCCGCGCTCCCGAGAAGATACGTGACCTCGAACTCGGCACCGCCGTGAAGGAGGCCACTGCAGCCCTCAGAGCCGTCATTGCGACAGAGAGGGCTGCTTTCGCAGCCGCCGTGGCTGCAGAGAAAGAAGAGGCCTTTAGGCAGCTGCGTGCAGTCTTCGCCCGAGGCCCCGGCGCAGTAGTACCTGCGAACACTCCTGCGACCTCGCAGAAGGACGTCCGCGCGCCTGAGCCAGCGGTTGCCCCAGCAGCACCGCAGGTGAAAGGTGCTAAGAAGAAAACCGCCGCTCCAGCTGAACCGGTGGCAACGCCGAACGCGACGGGAGCGGGTCCCCCAAGGGATCGAGAAGCCAAAAGGGCAGCCTTTATCGCCCAGGCGCGAGCGAACGGCAAAACTTCCTCGGACGCTGAACTGTCGCAGCTCTTCGAACAAACGGAGCTCATGGAAGCTACATTGCGAAAGGGCTGCGGCGTGCAGTAGAGGAGGACGCTGAACGGTAGCCGATCGCTGTCGTTCTGCACCAGCCTGATGAAGCTGCACCAAGTCACCGACGACAAGGCGCAGCAGAGGGCCTAACAGCAACGCATGCGTTGCCGCGCCGAACTCTTATGTTACAGGGAGGAAGCCACTGCAGCCGGCCTAGGAGACTACAAGCGAGCCCAGCCGCAGCACCCGGACTGACCCAGCTAACGGACACGCAGCACATAGGTAACGATGCACGATACCTCACGCTAACCGACCTCACCTTGCATGCTCTATGGCAGCTAGCAAGCCGCTACTGCCCTTACTACCCGTCCTACTGCCGCAGAGGTTTTTTTTTCCCTTGGCTCTGGCCTTGGCACTTTTTTTCCCTCTGCCCTTACAACCGCTACCCTTCGATCGCTTTCGACCACTTCTATCTCCTGATGGACTATGTAAATGAGTAATCTTACCCAGACGCATGGACAACATCACAGCCTGCATCCTGTGACGCCTGATTCAAAACTAAGATGCTTACGGAGGTGACAGTAGAACTTTTGGTTTGGTCACCACGTTGATGCGGGCGTGGAGTGGCCCCATCCTATATATAAAGTCTCGGCAATTCACCAGAAGATGGTGAGTATGTCACCCGTCGAAACGTCGCAGTTTGAAGACACCGCGACCCGGCTGGAAGGCCGAGAACTCTTCGCCAGCATTTATGTTATCTTTATTATGTCCTGTTAACAATGATATGCCTAATAATCTGGGAAGTTGTGAAATGCATAGCTGTTTTAATGCAGAGGGGCTGTATGGTTCCGTTAGATGATGATTTTGTTGTGCCATGTGTTCAAAAAACTGAGTTAAAGTTGCAAACTACAAGTTTTCGAAATTTGGTAAGCTGACAAGTTTGTCTTTGACTCCATGCTGCGTTGTTTCAGTCCAGTAAGAGGCAAGAAATGCATTCTGAAATTCTTCTAATGAGTACCACGTACTATAGGTCGCATACGCATAGCTGGTTCTCTTTCTAAAAAGCAGCAAACAAATTCTAATTTATGTGTGTCTCGCAAAGTAGGTGGCAAAGAAAAACTGAATTGCTGAACCCTATCCCAAGTATGTAAATAGTTAGCACCATTGCGGGAGACTTTCAACTTTCTTACAGACAAAAGTGTAGGCAGTAAACTCTGTGGTGTCTCGGAGTATCACTAAAATCGTGTCTGTTAAAACAAGTGTGAGAATGCTGACGTTCATGAACAAAGTCGCCTTCTTATGTAACTCTAAACTAAAACTAAACTCTTCCCGAACAGGCCATGAAGGCCCAACGGTACCGACCGGCCGTCATGTCATCCTCAGCCCATAGGCATCACTGGATGTGGATAGGGAGGGCGCGAGGTCAGCACACGGCTCTCCCGGCTTTATGTCAGCCGCTACTTCTCAGTCAAGTGGCTCCTCAGTTTGCCTCACAAGGGCTGACCGCACCCCGCTTGCCAACAAAGCTCGGCAGACCGGATGGTCACCCATCCAAGTGCTAGCCCAGCCCGACAGCGCTTAACTTCGGTGATCTGACGGGAGTCGTTGTTACCACTGCTGCAACGCCGTTGGCCTTACGTAAGTCTGCCAAAATGTTATTTTTGGTTCAAATTGCTCTGAGCACTATGGGGCTTAACATCTTAGGTCATCAGTTCCCTAGAACTTAGAACTACTTAAACCTAACTAACCTAAGGACATTACACACATCCATGCCCGAGGCAGGATTCGAACCTGCGACCGTAGCAGTCGTACGAGTGCATGTTATTCTTGCACATGCTCCTGTTCGCTTACGTGATGACTCACACTGCAATTAGGTGTGAAGTAATCAGGAGTTAAATTCTTTTCAAACTCAGCGAGATGAGGACGTAACCTATTTAATTCTTATTTATGTCATCTATTAAATTCCATTTCTCGTTCCCTGAAGCGTTCTAGATCTTCTTTATCTCTTTCACAGTTCCGTAATCGGTAGGAACTACCTTGTTAATCTTTGAAATAATTAAAACCTCGTCTTTGCGATATGTGTCTGTGATTTCTTTCAATTGTCCATCCACCTCTGGATCTCTTTGAGAACACTATTGTTCTAACCGTGTCTGTGTACCTCCAGTTTCTTCAATCATTGTAGTGACATTCTTTAACTCAGCTTTAAATCCTCTAGTTAAATTTTCTTCAAATAACTCGAAGTTTTCTTTTTGTTTCACGACAAAATGTTTTGCTAGTATTTTGCTGTCTTCTTTGAACAACTGCTGAAGCAGAAGTCCAAGGTCATTATTCTGCAAAGACTTCGTAACATTCGTTGGGCTATGAATCGATCGTTTGTCTGTTTTTGCATTAACGTCTTTAGTTTCTGAAAAATTTTGCATCTTCTTTGTAGTGTTACTATCCGACTGAGCGGAATCTACAACTTTTAATCTAGAATCTGGGATCAAGTCAGTGAAATAAATGTTTATATTAGCAAAAAAAGTTGCTATCTGTGTTCTGGTGAGTGTCTATATCTATCGTAGGAGAGAGGAAAACTGCAGCATCATGCATTGTTAAGCCAGATTTATACACAGTGTTATTGGAAACAGAGTTATTTGAAATCAAGCATTATTATCTATCAAATTTCGCATATTGTTTGCCTGTATGATGTTAGTCATTCGCAAGTTGCTGTTCCCTTTAATGCACAACATGATAGTGGTAATAACAAAAAATCAGAACAAGTTAAGTAAATGGTAAATCAATCCCAGTAGGTTGAAAACAAATACAGGTGGGCTGGGAAATGGCTCAGCGGGAAAGCAAAATTAGAAACAAATGTTAGATGAGAGCAGTTCACTTAATATGACTACGCAAAAATTCAGAAAAAATTACCCGACGCCTTGTCCTTGTTGGCAATCCGCGATGTGAAAGTCATCTTAATACATAAATAAATAAAGAGGATTATGTGAATGTACACCGGTTTGCCTTACTTCCTGGAGTCTCTATTTCTGAATGTAAAGGCGCTTTATGAATGTAAGTTGTTTCACACTATAAATATCCATTCATAGAAAACACATATGTGCTTAAGCTAACCCCGTGTTCATTGAATCTGTCTGCAAAGATGACAAGTTGATCTGACTCTGTGAATGTGAATGATACATGCCCTATCTGCATCAACAGTGTCTGATATGAAACAATATTGTCTCTGAACTTTAACAAGAGTAATTAAACTTAACACTGTCCACAGACCCTGTGAAACTGAAAGCTCGTATCTTTTATTTCCCTTACCTGTACCGCAGAGTAAAACGCCGTACAACTGAAAAGAAAAACGAAGAAATGGCGCGTCTCAGTTTCTGAGCTGGCACTAGCTACAGAGATACGCATTACTATATTGCGATCTTCTAAATACATGCAATGCGAACTTGGCTCTCATCAAATTTAGCTCTCATAAAAAAGTATGATCCTCGGGGAACGGGAGCTGGACAATGAGTTACTTTCTACACAAATACTCTTCTCAAGAGAGTGGATTAAAAAAATTCACTTCAAAAAAATTTCTTGACGCTATTTCATTTCCAGGGGGGCTTAGCAAGCAGTAAGAAAATATTTGATTATGAATGAGAGTTACATAAGATCAACAATGGAGAAGTACAAAAATGTAACTGAAGATGAAAATATATTTCAACTCAAAAGTTAATGAAAATTCTACCGTCTTTTCAAATCCATTGGAACTGACAGTGACAGAACTTTATAAAAATTGCAAGAAATACCTGATTTGGATGTGTGTATTGAACCAAAAATGCCTACCTAAATGTTACCACAATAACGTAGAATATGTCCTTCCACTGCCTTAAATCCCAGATATCTCAAAATACAGTGAACTTTGGTAAATCCATCTCATCCAGTGGGTAATGATAATATTCCTTTTGAAGATGTTGAAAAAAATCTGCCGACCTGTTTCAAAAGAAAAGTTTATTAACTATTGACCTATATTTCGATATTTCTAAAAATCCATCACATGGTGGTACATTACATCGTGAGGTGTAACAAGGCCCGCTCCTTCTCAAGAAGATATTTTTATAATTATCAAAACCTAGGTAAAGAATTAATAAACGCTTGTTTTGTAACTGGCTGGCTGATTTTTCAACCTTTTCAGAATTGCACAGTTGTTGATACTCAGCCACGTTTAAGGTTTTCAAATATTGTAACGGCTCCATGTAAGCCGCTACTGGCTCGACCCCACAACTAAAGACACCTGAGTGCCCTTCCGACACTCAGGGAAGAGCATGATGATAATGAGTTAATGAGTAAGATAGGTTTAGTTAAATATAGACGATCATTTTAATATTAGATATGGTAATTGTCTGCAAAGTGTGATTGCGAACGTATGATGAGGTATGCGTGAGATGTCGGCGGTGGGTGTCCTATAGGCATAGTGGAAGTGCAGCCAACCTCGAATCTAGTACAGCGCGACTGTACTGGACCAGAGAGGCATAAGCTCCACGCGCGTCATTAGCGCTCGTTAGGTTGGCAAATAACCATGTGCGGCATCTCTGAGTCCTTGCGGCCACGATGTGTGGACCCGGACGAGGGAGACCGTATCGGGGTTGTTTTTGGGAAGACCTGGGTGAGTAAGTACGCTCTGCTCTATCGCTCCGATAGTTAGCGAAGATTTAGCATTCCATGTTCACTTGAACTTGGAAGCAGCTTCCCTGCTGAGGAAAGCCACTACGGTATTTCCTAGAATCATCTCGGTTAGGACAGATAGGGAGATGATTTCTTTTGCCAATTAATTTCATGGGAATTTGTGTTCAATGCACTTGGGAGTGAACAGGCGCTCATTGCCGAGTAATACTCAGAATTGCTCAATCTGCATTTCAGTGTGAGTGTTACTTATATATGCAAAGAGTATTTTATTTAAATGTTTTTATTGACTACTGATTGTGGAGAGGTTGGTATCACGTGGTCCGCAGATCCCGTGCATTTCTTGGTGAGAAGCTTCAGCTCGACGTAATCACATTTCGTGATCGAGCTGGATCTTCTACGTAAATTCACGCGTGTGATTTAATTGTTCCTTCATAATATCCAGCAAAACTCGCGGAGTTAGTTAAACGTGAAGACGGGACTTGTCCGAATTAAAGTTACAGTTGGAACCATGTACTCTGTGCCAATGTTGTCCCACTTGGTGTATGGGAACCTTCCTCTTTTATCCGTTAGATAAAACGAATAGAGTGAATGTTAGTGTGTGTATTTGTGGCTAAATGATGATAGAAATATGCAGGCGGTAGTCACTGTCGATTCACGGCACTTGTTAGCCGGATGTTTAATTAAGTTTACTTAGATACTATACTATTTGTATCATTGTATCACGCCAGCATTCCGTGATAAGTGAGAGGAGATGGTAATGTTTATTGAATAAATGTGATTGTGTTATTATACAAATGTGTTACAGTGACTTCTCCCAGCCACACCATGTTCCCTTATCAAAGTGGTTCAAATGGCTCTGAGCACTATGGGACTTAACATCTATGGTCATCAGTCCAATAGAACTTAGAACTACTTAAACCTAACTAACCTAAGGACATCACACAAAACCCAGTCATCCCTTATCATTTCACAGAATATTTGGTATGCGTATCTCAGTTAATCACCTGTCTATGTCCCACTCATGGGCATATTTCATTTAATAAACTCTGTAAGGTGGTATTAAAACTTCATTATCATAATATTCCAATTCTAATTTGATCAAAACCACCGAATAAAACTTTAGTTTGAGTATTGATGCTTGTTGCTGCTAATGGCCGTCGGCGTCTTCTATAGTACAGGTGAAATTTATAAATTTGAGGATGCCTGCCGAGGGTGCGGAAAGCATATATCATGCATAATGGCGACCCTTTAGCCTAGGATCTCGTTCAGTTTAGGAACCCTTTGTGATGCTGGGAGATTGCTAGGATGTGCTAACAAATTAAAATTTCCACAGGATTCACAATTCCTATTTGTGAATAGAACCAGCGTTGAGAATACGGCGTTGAATAGACTGCGTTGCTTGTGATTTTTTTTGTGTGATTTTGGGGGCAATTTTCTTGTGTGTATTATCCCATGTATTTTGGGTGAATTTCAAACGTGTCAGGCTGCGTGTGACTAAATAAATGTGTTAGGTTGCGTGTGACCAAATAAATGTACTAGGTTGGGGGTGAAATTAACTTACGTTAAGCTACGAGAATTTGTCGCGATTCGTGCAGCGAAAGCAGGAAGTGTGTTTTCCGCGAGCGAAGCCGTTATTTAGGCACTTAAGCCTAGTGTCCAGAATGGAGACACCTGCTCGCTCGAGGAGCGGTGCTAGGGAAAACCGGCCGGGTGAGGAGGAAGTTATCCACAATCAGGTAGCCGCGGAGAGAGACGAGGCAGGCAACGGGTTCAAATGGTTCAAATGGCTCTGAGCACTATGAACTTAGAACTTAGAACTACTTAAACCTAACTAACCTAAGGACATCACACACATCCATGCCCGAGGCAGGATTCGAACCTGCGACCGAAGCAGTCCCGCGGTTCCGGACTGCGCGCCTAGAACCACTAGACCACCGCGGCCGGCGCAGGCAACGGGAATTACCAAGATTTGAGCGGCGCTACGGCAATGTTGAACTTGGAAGATGAGCAGGCCAATTCCACACCAAATAGCGGGACTTCGGACCCGAGCGCGAGCGCAGATGAATTAGAGAATGCAACGAGTAGCCAAAATGCGCCGACCAATGCAGACACAAATAGTAACACGTGGATGACCGAATTGGACAAAATGATGGAAAAGAACGGGAGAACGATCTTAAGCGGAGTAAATTCCAGATTAGACGAAAATAATAAAAGGGAGGAAGAATATAATAAAAGGCAGGAAGCGATATTCGAGGACACGATGTCCGAAATCGAAGGGGTTCTAAAGGACGTCAATGAGAAATTCGAAGTGGTGGGCAGTAAACTAAGCGCCCTCGAAAAGGAACAAAAAAAAGTTAGGATCGAAATGAAAACCCGCGGAGAAAAACTAGAAAAGGGGCTCGAAACTTTAAGGGAACGATGCATTACCGAAAAATATAAAGTTAATAGCGCGAGTAAAAGCAGTAGAAGCAACGCAATAAAAGGTTCAGGAAAACAGTAGGGCAATTGTGGATCTTGAGGAAAAGATAGATACGGTTAAGACATTAAATAGCGAGGAGACAAAGAAAGTAAAGGAGGAGTTGGTAAAACTCGCGGAGAAGGTTGCGAAATTAACAATATCAGAGGGAAGCGAGAGTGCTGCAATTCTGAACTCGAGGCATAACGAGGAGATACAGGCATTGCGGAAATTTCAAGAAGGCCAATGCGAAGTCAACAGGCGGCAACGGATAGTTACCAATGACATATGTAAACGCATGGCCCACGTGGAAAATCTCCTCACTCGCGGTGACGAGAGGGAGGACCATGTGAGAAAGGGCGCGTGCGAAAGCGAGGGACGCGATTCCGGACACGAGGATGATTACGAGGAGACTGGCAAACGCAGAAATGTAGGGAGGTGTCGGGAGCGACACCTAAAACCGTGCGCAGATCCCTACCGGAGGCAAGTGGAAGGCTTCGACTATAAGCACTTTCTCTCCGTACGGAAGTTCGAAGTCTTTAGAAATTCTGTGAACGGAATCCACCCACGGGCTTTCTTGGAACAGTACCAATTCTGTCTTCCGCCCAGTTGGCCGGATGAGTATAAAATCGAGTTCATGTGCGGCCATCTTGAGGCTCAACCCGCAGTACGAATGAGAGCCATAGCGAGAAACTGTAGAACGGTGAAGGAATTTCAGCGTGAATTTCTCTCGGCATATTGGTCCGGAGCCGCGCAAGATCGGGTGAAACATCAGATAATGATGCTGCCGAGTCTTAGTCAATCCGGTTTGGTGAGTCCTGCAAGACTGTTTGAAAACATGTTGCAGAATAACCAATTCTTGTACAACCCTTACAGTCCAGGCGAATTGATAAGGCTGTGTATAATGAAGCTTCCAGCGCAGCTTCGCCATATCATATTAGCCGGGCGTTGTAAGGACGATTTAGAGTCGTTTAAATTACTCCTACAAGAATTGGAGTTTGATATAGGACAATGTATACCGGAAAGGGTAGAGACCGCAGGAGGAGAGCACGTAGGAAGAAATAGGAGAGTGAGTCGCGGCCGCAGTACAACGCGGAAGCGTACAAGCTCACATGTGGCGGAGCATACGAATACCAGTTTCCAGCCATACAAAGCGAATTGGAAAAACGGTAACAAGCATGGCTACTACAAAGCCCAGGGACACAATGGCCGGCACGGCGGGCACGATAACCGGGATAAAGGTAGGAACAGCCACGGGAATCGTGCGAATTCACCACAACATAGGGGTGAAGGAAGCGAACAGGCCACGGGGAGAAAGAGAAGGGAAAATATCACCGACGACGTAGAAATCAGATCGGCCGATCCACGGAGGAATGTTCCAGAGCCAGGAGGAAATCAAATACACTCCTGGAAATGGAAAAAAGAACACATGGACACCGGTGTGTCAGACCCACCATACTTGCTCCGGACACTGCGAGAGGGCTGTACAAGCAATGATCACACGCACGGCACAGCGGACACACCAGGAACCGCGGTGTTGGCCGTCGAATGGCGCTAGCTGCGCAGCATTTGTGCAACGCCGCCGTCAGCGTCAGCCAGTTCACCGTGACATACGGAGCTCCATCGCAGTCTTTAACACTGGTAGCATGCCGCGACAGCGTGGACGTGAACCGTATGTGCAGTTGACGGACTTTGAGCGAGGGCGTATAGTGGGCATGCGGGAAGCCGGGTGGACGTACCGCCGAATTGCTCAACACGTGGGGCGTGAGGTCTCCACAGTACATCGATGTTGTCTCCAGTGGTCGGCGGAAGGTGTACGTGCCCGTCGACCTGGGACCGGACCGCAGCGACGCACGGATGCACGCCAAGACCGTAGGATCCTGCGCAGTGCCGTAGGGAACCGCACCGCCACTTCCCAGCAAATTAGGGACACTGTTGCTCCTGGGGTATCGGCGAGGACCATTCGCAACCGTCTCCATGAAGCTGGGCTACGGTCCCGCACACCGTTAGGCCGTCTTCCGCTCACGCCCCAACATCGTGCAGCCCGCCTCCAGTGGTGTCGCGACAGGTGTGAATGGAGGGACGAATGGAGACGTGTCGTCTTCAGCGATGAGAGTCGCTTCTGCCTTGGTGCCAATGATGGTCGTATGCGTGTTTGGCGCCGTGCAGGTGAGCGCCACAATCAGGACTGCATACGACCGAGGCACACAGGGCCAACACCCAGCATCATGGTGTGGGGAGCGATCTCCTACACTGGCCGTACACCTCTGGTGATCGTCGAGGGGACACTGAATAGTGCACGGTACATCCAAACCGTCATCGAACCCATCGTTCTACCATTCCTAGACCGGCAAGGGAACTTGCTGTTCTAACAGCACAATGTACGGCCGCATGTATCCCGTGCCACCCAACGTGCTCTAGATGGTGTAAGTCAAATATCCTGGCCAGCAAGATCTCCGGATCTGTCCCCGATTGAGCATGTTTGGGACTGGATGAAGCGTCGTCTCACGCGGTCTGCACGTCCATCACGAACGCTGGTCCAACTGAGGTGCCAGGTGGAAATGGCATGGCAAGCCGTTCCACAGGACTACATCCAGCATCTCTACGATCGTCTCCATGGGAGAATAGCTACCTGCATTGTTGCGAAAGGTGGATATACACTGTACTAATGCCGACATTGTGCATGCTCTGTTGCCTGCGTCTATGTGCCTGTGGTTCTGTCAGTGTGATCATGTGATGTATCTGACCCCAGGAATGTGTCAATAAAGTTTCCCCTTCCTGGGACAATGAATTCACGGTGTTCTTATTTCAATTTCCAGGAGTGTATTATGACCTGTCCTAGTCGATGGAGACAACCTAAGTCGTCCCCCGATAACGAATAACCGCGAGATAAGGTACATTGGTCAGGACGACATTAGGGAAACATTACTGGAGGAGCAGACGGATAACCGGATTTCGGCAGTCAGGCCAGTAATTGCTATCTCGGTGAAAGGAATTTCACTGGACTGCAAAGTCGACACGGGAAGCCCGGTTTCGATCGTTAGTGAGGCCGCATTCGAGAAATGCGAGGAGACGGGAACTTTGCCGACTTTGCCGTTGCGAGGTACAAAGGTGAAGGGAGCGATATACGGGAAAAGTGTAGAAGTCAAGTGGCTGACTAGGATTACGTTCCAATGCCAGGGCGAAGAGTTCGCGGCAAACTTCTTCATTGTGCCCCTAATGAACACAGAAATGATTCTCGGGATTGATTTTATGAGCGCTCACCAGGCAATTGTAGACCTGGGTTGAGGCACCATGTCTCTGAACAGAGATGAAAACCCCGTACAATTGAAGTTCAATAATTGGGTCCTACGGGACGGAGTGGAAACTAGCTGCCTACGAATTCTCACTTACCCGGAATAGCGCCCTGAGCCGGACATCCTCATAAACTGTGTAAATGGCGTGAGTTTACCGTCCTCCACTCATGGAAAGGATGAGGTCTTCGAGAGAATAATTGAGGAAAGCATGCGCAATGTAGGAGACATGCCAGAGGATGCCCGTGTACGATTATTAGAAGTTCTGAGGAACCATGATAAAATATTCTCAGACGCACCGGGTGCGATAAGGAACTTCGAGTACAAATTCCTAATACGAGAACATAAAAGGTTCTTCGTCAGGCCATACCCGATTCCACTAGCGCATAAAGAAAAGGTCAGGAAGGAGATTGCGATGATGTTAGAACAAGACGTTATAGAACGCGCCGTGAGTACATACAACTCACCACTCCTAGTAGTATCGAAAAGGGACGGATCGGTGAGGTTGGTGCTGGATTCTCGGCAAATAAATTCGGTAATAAAGGCAGAAACAGACAGACCGGAAAGCCTGGAGCAATTATTGCAACGGTTTCATGGAGTGAAGGTGTTATCCTCCATAGACCTGCGAGCTAGTTACTGGCAAATCGTGTTGCATCAAGAGTGTAGGCAGTATACCGCGTTGTTATGCTACGGTAACTGCTACCAATTCAAACGGCTTCCGTTCGGGTTGAAAGTTTCAGCGGCGGCGTTCATACGAGGCTTGAACAGCATCCTTCCGGAAGACTTGCGTGAACGAATTAGGTCTACGTCGACGACGTATTAATCTCGGAAAGTTCCTGGGAGAAACATAATGAAGTATTAAATCGATTATTAGACGTCTTCGAAAGAGCAGGAATAACCGTAAACATGGAAAAGTCGCAGTTCGGGCGCCAGAAGATAAAGTTCCTGGGACATATAGTTTCGGTGGACGGGATACAAACGGACCCGGACCAAATCAAGGCAATTGCGGAGTTCCCAAGACCCACGACTAAGCGACAACTAAGAGGATTCTTAGCAGTCGCGAATTTCTTTAAGAAATTTGTAAACCTAAGTGTGCTGTCCACGCCACTTCTTTGCGCACTTACTGGCAAGAACACGATCTGGTACTGGGACGAGCAAGCACAGAGTGAGTTCATGAGGTTAAAGAAAGCAGGGAATTTTATCTGATGACGGATAGCTCGTTAAACGGCCTCGGCGCGGTTCTCTTCCAAGGGGAAGATGAGAAGGATATTTTGACATGGAAGCCCGTATCTTTCGCGAGTAGAGGGCTGTCGAGGACAGAGAGAAATTACACGGTGACGGAACTCGAGAGACTCACTGTCGTCTTTGTGTTTAGCAAATTTAATACTAAAGTGTTCACCGACCATCGGGCATTACAATTTCTGATGTCGGCAAAGTTGGCCCACGGCAGGTTAGCTCGCTGGGCGCTGTATCTACAGGAGTTCGATTTCGCAATTAAATGCATTCCAGGAGAAAAAAAAAACCTGATAGCAGATGCGTTGTCTCGGGCTCCGATAGGCCTAAAACACGGCATAGACGGTGACCCGGGCGAGAATAATTTCAGTATTCTCTACCTGAAAAACGTCACGTTCGAAAACTTTATGACGATGTCACTAAAGAATGTCGGGCGCGAACAAGAGAAGGACCCGATACTAAAGGAGGTGAAAGAGAAGTGGAAGGACAGGCCCCAAGCTGCTATTCGGCAGTACTACCGAATAGAGAACGGAATCCTCTTCCGAAAACAGAGCATAGAAGATCCGCGATGGCTGGTTGTAATACCTGAGGGGCTAATAAATAAGCTAGTGTGGTATATACACCTAAGTTACGGACACTTCGGAGCACGGAAGTGCTTCCAGAAGTTACGAGAGGCCTGTTACTTCAATAACATGCTAAAGAGGATACAGCGGGTAATTAGAGTATGTAAACCGTGCCAAAGGACGAAACCGCTCACCACATCTTTTGCTGCACCGACGTACCCGATCATTCCCAGCAGGTTGAGAGAGGTCGCCGCGGTGGACTTGTTCGGGCCAATAACTCGAACGAAATCTGGCTACGCGTTCATTCTTGTAGCCGTGGAATTGACGTCGAAGTTCGTTTGCTTCACTCCGCTGAGGAAAGCAACGGGGAAAATGGTGGCGGCGGCATTCGCGAACGATTTCGTGCGCGAGGTCGGGCCGGTGAAACGAGTGATATCGGATAACGGACCGCAATTCCGATCTAAACATTGGCTGCGGATGTTGAGGCGGTGAAAAATAAAGCCGAATTTGATATCCTTGTTCCACCCTTCGTCTAACCCCGCCGAGAGAATAATGAAGGAATTAGGGCGGCTGTGCAGGCTGTACTGTTATAGGAAGCACAACACGTGGGACATACACCTAAAGGCGTTTCAGGAGATCTTAAAAGAATTGCCAAATGCCTCCACGATGTTGCCACCAGTGTTAGTGCTAAAGAATAAGGAGCCCCCTAATCGAATCAGGGAAGTCATACCTTGGTCAAACCAAGACACAAGGAGGTCGTTGACCTCGCGCTGGAAAATATCAAGAGTGCGGCAGACCGGAGGCAAAAGGCGTACCAAAAGAAAACGAGAAGCATAAAATTCTTCATTGGACAGAAGGTGTGGGTTCGGTCACACAAACTGTCAAACAGAGGTAAGGGAATCTGCAAGAAGTTCCTAAGCCTGTACAATGGTCCGTACCGTGTGTGCCGTATCCTTCATCCGAACGCAATAGAAGTACAGACACTGAGGACGAGAAAATCGAGAGGGCTTCATCACGTATCAAATGTGAAACTTCTCATTGAATAAAAACTGTGGAACAATAGAATATAGGTAAAAGAGATTTAGAGTATATTGTATATGTTGTGTGTAAAACGTATTCGGATAATTTATTTATTTATGCATTTATTTTACCTGGCAAGATTAGGGCCTTCAGGCCCTCTCTTACATCTAACCAAGCATACTCAGATTGAACGAGTTACAGTTTCTAAATAACATTAAGGACATTTAACGTATTATGCAGTATTGATGTTAAAGAAAAAAGTAGAGATTATAATAGTAGTACAATGATAATTATAACAAGAAAAATAATTATAACAATCAATAATAATAATAATAATAATAATAATAATGATAATAATAATAATAGTGACTATGTATATGAAAGTAAACATACTTTTCTTTTGTGAATGTCAGTCCCATTGTTAGTTGGGAATTTTCTCGTTATATTCTTGCAGCTTGTGAGTTATTCTCATCGAGCAGAGACATAAGACGATAGAATGGGGTGAAAGAGATATATAAGAGGTAGCTAGGTTAGAGGAAGAGAAAAAGAATGGTAAAATTCGAAGCTGTGATGGAGAGGAGAAAGAAAGAGATGGGAGGGGCACAACAATGGTGGCTATACCGTCCCTAATAAGTAACTTTTGAGTTCCCTCTTGAATGTTGAGTAGTTCTGGATAAGACGCAGATCACAGGGGAGTGCGTTCGATAGTCGTATGGCTGAGATGGAGAATGACACGGAGAAAGATTTTGTGTTATGTAAAGGTACAGCCAAGATGCTAGACGTATCCGATCTGGTATTGCGATTGTGGAATGATGATAGGTGTTTAATGTGAGAAGATAAATATTGGGGGCACCAGTGGCTAAGAAATCGATGAAGTAAGCACATCGTGTGGAGATCGCGTGCCTTATGTGGGCGTATCCAACCTAGCTGGGAGTATGAAGGACTGATATGATTATACAACCGAATATTGCACACGTATCTAACGCAAGCATTCATCACTAGCTCGAGGCATCTAGAATGTTCACTATTTGTGCCGTATTGAACTACATCGCAGTAGTAAAGATTAGGCAAGACTAGTGTTTAGACTAATTTTTGTTTAACATGGGTTGGAAATATTTTTCTAAATTTTTGAATTGCATGTAGGGAGGAGAGCGATTTCCGGCAAGCTGTGACTGTTTGTTCTTCCCAGTTTAGGTGTTCATCTAAGATTATTCCAAGGTCTTTTACTGTTTTTTGGTATGGTAGTTGGGTACCATTGAGGAGTTTTTTAGGGACTGTTTCGCGAAAGTACCGGCTGATTAACTTTTGATGAGATATAAGTGTGACCTGGGATTTCTTGGGGTTTAGTTTCAGACCTAGGTTCTGTCCCATCGAGAAACAGAGCAAAGATCCGCGTTCATACTCGCTACTGCGCCAGCAATGTTTTTGGGGCTTGCACTTATGTACAGTTGGATGTCGTCAGCATATAAATGGTAGTTGCAGGAGTGAACCACTGAAGAAATATCATTAATGTACAGTGAGAAGAGTAGTGGACCAAGGACGGAGCTTTGGGGAACTCCAGAGCGCACGCTTTTCCATGATGACTTTTCCGACCCACAAATGACTTGTTGACTTCTGTTTTTGAGGTAGCTGTCGAATCAGTGTATTGCGCTGATTGAGAAATTCAGCTGTTTCATGTTAGTAATATATCGAAGTCAACTGTGTCAAAAGCCTTGCTAAAGTCAATTGTATTCTGGGCAATAAGATGTAACATGTGGTCAATGAGCAGACAAGTCGCTCATGAAGGTAAGGAGAGTAAGGACGAAATTACTCCATAAGAAGTATGTAAGGAGAAAGATTAATCCCTATCCAGAAGTTGTGTTACAGGAAGGAGCCGTATCCAGAATGGTGAGGAACGATGCAAAAACCTCAAATGAGGTGTACAAAGGAAAAAGGGTGTAAGTTATCGTAGAAACCGGTTGTAGTGGGAGTAGCGGTAATTGTGTGTGTAGGATTTTGTTACTATAAGGCATGTTTTGGTTGTTAATTATATGTGTCGTAGTTGTTACGATAGTGCATGTTTTGTAATTAATTCTCTGTTATACCTGTTGCAGTAGCGCATGTAGTGTAAAATAGAGGGGAAGGTTGCCGTAAATGAGAAATTGTGGATGCGAAATGTGTGACGTCACAAGGAATGCTTGCTATGTAGCTAGTAAAGAGTGCCTATGTGTGTATGTTGCACTTATGTGAGAAGAGTGAGAAATGAATGACTGAAAGACGTGGAAGTGTGACAAGTTAGTCTTAAGAATACTATAGATCATAATCTAAAACAAATGGAATTCTAGTTCCATCCATTTCTTGTCCATCAGTAAAGAAAATATCTTAGATTAATGTTGATTAAAATATCCCTATTATAAAGCCACTGGGGGATCAAATAAGAATAAAGACTTGTTGTAAATTGATAGGATAATGATTCATGTATGAAAAGGCGGCAAAACTAAAAGCCATGTTAAAATATCATTGGAAGGATAACGTCCATAAGGCACAATAGGAGAAGGAGAGAGAGAAATAGAATCTGAGTAATGTAGGAAGACCTTATGGATTGCTGAGAAAATTTGTCTGAAATGTGTCGGTATAGCCAAGATTCCCTGAGTTTAGATTAGCAACCAGGGGAAAATGCAGCCGAGGAGACCGGGTCTCCGATGCAAACAATTAGCGGCTAGACGTCGAGCGAGCGCACGGTACTTGGGATTCCCTAAGTGACGGCCATTGTCCGCGACTGTCAACACGCGCCGGATGCGATTACCGGGCCTCCCACATGCAGGAACAACGCGGTGGCTACCCAGGTAGCCGGCCGCAATCACGAAACAGACGAACAGAGAGCGGCGGTGACCTACATATATCGAGCGCCCGCGCCAGCAGGTGACACGCCCCCAACTCTGAGGGCGCCGCACAGCAGCAGATCGTAACGGGCAGTCCGTGTGGACGACCCGTGAGGTTACGCGCTGCCACGACTGGTAGACATCGTCGCAAACAAATCTGGGATGGAAACTGCAGCACCCGAAAGAGGCGAGCTTGGCGCATTCAGGTCAGGCGTCGCGGTGCAGCAGATCAAGGAAGGAGAACCGGTGCGCGGCGCCAGGGGCGTGGCACCAGTGGCGGCGTGTCAACAACGACACCACCACACCTACAACGTCCGCAGTACCGATTCAAGAGGAATGTCAAACTCACCACTTGAGTCGGACATGCCGGGACTGCAGACGGAAGAGAGAGGCTAGTGACGCTAACGAGGGGGCGACGTCAGGAGTGTGGCTGTCGGCAATAACGCTCACATATCGACGAGAGGTTGCCAGACGGGTCCGGGCGCTCACGATGCGGCACTGCTAGGGGGATGCTATTCTGCCCTGGAGGTCGACGCCCACCTGACGCGGAAACGCGTCCCACCACGTCCTGAGGCAGCCATCAACGCGAGGCAACATGGGTCCTGGGGAGCTGACAAAGGTGAGGGAGCGGCCTGATGCAAGGAGGCGGCCGGCATGATCGACGGAGAGCCTGCAGTCACTGACACCTGCAGAATAACTTCCTCCCCTGTCCTCCAAGTAGCCCAAAACTGTGGTCCTCCAAGTACCCCGATCCCATAGTGAAGTGCAAGGTGTTTGAAAGTGCTACGTACATTCAATATGTAGCGCGTGTGCTTACTTTTCAGCAGAACTGATTTTGCATATATTATGGCTAGTTACTAAAATAAATAGGGAAAGAGATAAAGAAAAAACTTTAACACGTCAATCTAGAAGTGAACGAAAGAAATTGCTTAAAGATGTAGTAGGAATTACTTAAAATTTCTCTATCTAATAGATTTTGTATGTTTTCTATGCTTCGCAAATGTTTCAAAGTGGGATACAAATGCGAAAAGACGCTAAGAATTTAAATGCCCACAAGCTTAATACCAACTTATCTATATGTTGTATGAAATTTAATTCATTATATAATTTATTTAAATTGTGCAGTTTCAAGATTTTATGTGTTTTGATAGATCTTGTGAAATATTTCAAAGATGGACACACTGGCAACAAGACTTTAATAATTTAAGTGCCCACAAAGATTTAAATGTCTAGTATATAAGAACTGATTATGTTTGTCGAAAAATTTAAAGTTTTCACTCACGTTACATTTGAAAAAACGGATGCTTGGCCTAGATGATAGGTAAAATTTGTGTTAAATTGAAATATTAATGGAAAATTGTATATGGTTCAATGATGATGTTTAAGAGGGGCATAGGCCCATATGTTTATGTGTTAATAGCTGCATAATGCTCTCAGGAGATAACCATGTGTGAGGGTTTTGAATGTTAAATTTTGTAGTCTGAGTTTTGAATCTGAATACAATGTTCTATGGAACAGATGAGGAGGATGTGTAATAAACTCAATAATGAATCAGATAGATAAATGACACACCTCCGACCACTAGGATTAAAAAAATGCTTGAAAGAGCCCTTCCAAAAGCAAGGACACTTGCTGCCCATTTTTTCGTCAGAAGGGGAGGGTTATGTAACGGCTCGACCCCACAACTAAAGACACCTGAGTGCCCTTCCGACACTCAGGGAAGAGCCTGATTATAAAGAGTAAGATAGGTTTAGTTAAATATAGACGATCATTTTAATATTACATATGGTAATTGTCTGCAAAGTGTGAATGCGAACGTATGATGATGTATGCGTGAGATGTCGGCGGTGGGTGTGCTATAGGCATAGTGAAAGTGTAGCCAACCTCGAATCTAGTAGAGCGCGACTGCACTGGACCAGAGAGGCATAAGTTCCACGCGCGTCATTAGCGCTCGTTAGGTTGGCAAGTAACCGTGTGCGGCATCTCTGAGTTCTTGCGGCCACGATGTGTGGACCCGGACGAGGGAGACCGTATCGGGGTTGTTGCTGGGAAGACCTGGGAGAATAAGCACGCTCTGCTCTATCGCTCCGATAGTTAGCGAAGATTTAGCATTCCATGTTCACTTGAATTTGGAAGCAGCTTCCCTGCTGAGGAAAGCCACTATGGTATTTCCTAGAATCATCTCGGTTAGGAGAGATAGGGAGATGATTTCTTTTGCCAATTAATTTCATGGGAATTTGTGTTCAATGCACTTGGGAGTGAACAGGCGCTCATTGCCGAGTAATACGCAGAATTGCTCAATTTGCATTTCAGTGTGAGTGTTAAGTATATATGCAAAGAGTATTTTATTTAAATGTGTTTATTGACTACTGATTGTGGAGAGATTGGTAACACGTGGTCCGCAGACCCCGTGCATTTCTTGGTGAGAAGCTTCAGCTCGACGTAATCACATTTCGTGATCGAGCTGGATCTTCTACGTAAATTCACGCGTGTGATTTAATTGTTCCTTCATAATATCCAGCAAAACTTGCGGAGTTATTTAAACGTGAAGACGGGACTTGCCCGAATTAAAGTTACAGTTGGAACCATGTGCCCTCTCCCAAAGTTGTCCCACTTGGAACCTTCCTCTTTTATCCGTTAGATAAAACGAATAGAGTGAATGTTAGTGTGTGTCTATGTGTGGCTAAATGATGATAGAAATGTGCAGGCGGTAGTCATTGTCGATTCACGGCACATGTTAGCCGGATGTTTAACTAAGTTTACTTATATATTATACTACTTGTATCACGCCAGTATTCCGTGATAAGTGAGAGGAGATGGTAATGTTTATAGAACAAATATGATTGTGTTATTGTACAAATGTGTTACAGTGACTTCTCCTAGCCACACCATGTTTCCTTATCATTTGACAGAATATTTGGTATGCGTATCTCAGTTAATCACCTGTCTATGTCCCACTCATGGGCATATTTCATTTTATAAACTCTGTAAGGTGGTATTAAAACTTCATTATAATAATATTCTAATTCTAACTTGATCAAAACCACCGAATAAAACTTTAGTTTGAGTATTGATGCTTGTTGCTGCAAATGGCCGCCGGGGTCTTCTATAGTACAGGTGCCATTTATAAAATTGAGGATGCCTGCCGAGGGTGCGAAAAGCAAGTATCATGCAATATTCCTTTTGTAATAATAATATCTTCCACCAGATCAACACAATAATTACCAAGAACATCATTTCTACGTAGTTCCCGTACGAGCTCACTGCCACGACACGCCACTACAACACCTCATCTCCTCTTCTAGCAGCCAACACTTCACATCCGCGTGTCTTCGCAGAGCAAAGATGACCTAAGTAGTCTCTGGGGAATATAATGTCTCTGACAAGGCTGCGCGAGCATAATTAAATAATACAAATATTACAAACGTGTGCTAAGACACCCAAAAACAAGAAAATTAGCTCTAAAATTATATGCACACCTTTCAAAGCTGTTAGTGGCACCACAGACCAGTCACTCACGGATGAGACTGGAACTGAAACTGACTGTATCAAAAGAAAAGAAATGCTTAACGTCGATTTCAAATGTTTCTTTACTAAAGAAAACTCACTATTATTGCCCCAGTGCAGTTCTCGTACCACTGAAAAGATGAATGAAATAGATATTAGTGTCAGTGGCGTTGAGAAGCAGCTACAGTCGTTAAAATTGAATACAGCTCCAGGGCCCGGTGGCGTCCCTGTCACAGCCTATATTGAATTTGCGGCCGAGTTATCCCCTCTTCTAACTACAGTCTGTAGTAGATATTTCGGAAAAGTAATGTACTCAATAGTTGGAAGAACCTACAGGTCACATCTGCCTACAATTACCAGTAATGATCCAAAAACCTATCGTACAATATTCTTGACATCCATTTGTTGCAGCATCATAGAACATATGCTTAGTTCAAACATGATTAGGTACTTTGAAATAAATGACCTACCCCATGCCAACCAGCATGGATTTCGAAATCATCAATTGTGTGATACTCACACTTTTCTTACGTGACACACCGAAAGCCATGGATCACGGCAGTGAGGTAAATGCAGTATTGCGCGATTTACGAAAAGCGTTTGAATCATTACCACTTCTACGCTTGTTAACAAGAGTACAATCGCAAGAGGTATCTAGGGAAATTTGTTACTAGGTTGAGGATTCCTTGGTTGGGGTGAAACTGCACATTTCCTTGTCCAAAGAATTATCAAGATATGTAAAAGTAACTCCAGGAGCGCCACAGGACAGTGTGCTGGGAGACTTGACATTAATGTTGTATATTGATGTACTTGCGGACAACATTAATAGTAACATCACACTTTTCGCAGATTACGCAGTCACCTATAACGAAGTACTGTCTTGAAAGAAGCTGCGCAAATATGTAGTCAGAGTTTGATAATACACTCCTCGAAATGGAAAAAAGAACACATTGACACCGGTGTGTCAGACCCACCATACTTGCTCCGGACACTGCGAGAGGGCTGTATAAGCAAGTATCACACGCACGGCACAGCGGACACACCAGGAACCGCGGTGTTGGCCGTCGAATGGCGCTAGCTGCGCAGCATTTGTGCACCGCCGCCGTCAGTGTCAGCCAGTTTGCCGTGGCATACGGAGCTCCATCGCAGTCTTTAACAATGGTAGCATGCCGCGACAGCGTGGACGTGAACCGTATGTGCAGTTGACGGACTTTGAGCGAGGGCGTATAGTGGGCATGCGGGAGGCCGGGTGGACGTACCGCCGAATTGCTCAACACGTGGGGCGTGAGGTCTCCACAGTACATCGATGTTGTCGCCAGTGGTCGGCGGAAGGTGCACGTGCCCGTCGACCTGGAACCGGACCGCAGCGACGCACGGATGCACGCCAAGACCGTAGGATCCTACGCAGTGCCGTAGGGGACCGCACCGCCACTTCCCAGCAAATTAGGGACACTGTTGCTCCTCGGGTATCGGCGATGACCATTCGCAACCGTCTCCATGAAGCTGGGCTACGGTCCCGCACACCGTTAGGCCGTCTTCCGCTCACGCCCCAACATCGTGCAGCCCGCCTCCAGTGGTGTCGCGACAGGCGTGAATGGAGGGACGAATGAAGACGTGTCGTCTTCAGCGATGAGAGTCGCTTCTGCCTTGGTGCCAATGATGATCGTATGCGTGTTTGGCGCCGTGCAGGTGAGCGCCACAATCAGGACTGCATACGACCGAGGCACACAGGGCCAACACCCGGCATCATGGTGTGGGGAGCGATCTCCTACACTGGCCGTACACCTCTGGTGATCGTCGAGGGGACACTGAATAGTGCACGGTACATCGAAACCGTCATCGAACCCATCGTTCTACCATTCCTAGACCGGCAAGGGAACTTGCTGTCCCAACAGGACAATGCACGTCCGCATGTATCCCGTGCCACCTAACGTGCTCTAGAAGGTGTAAGTCAACTACCCTGGCCAGCAAGATCTCCGGATCTGTCCCCCAATGAGCATGTTTGGGACTGGAAGAAGCGTCGTCTCACGCGGTCTGCACGTCCATCACGAACGCTGGTCCAGCTGAGGCGCCAGGTGGAAATGGCGTGGCAAGCCGTTCCACAGGACTACATCCAACATCTCTACGATCGTCTCCATGGGAGAATAGCAGCCTGCATTGCTGCGAAAGGTGGATATACACTGTACTAGTGCCGACATTGTGCATGCTCTGTTGCCTGTGTCTATGTGCCTGTGGTTCTGTCAGTGTGATCATGTGATGTATCTGACCCCAGGAATGTGTCAATGAAGTTTCCCCTTCCTGGGACAATGAATTCACGGTGTTTTTATTTCAATTTCCAGGAGTGTATTTCAAAGTGGTACTAAGTTTGGCAAGATGCTTTAAGTGTTCGGAAATGTGTTACTGTGCACTTCACACAACCAAACTGTGACATCAGTGAATAACAGGTGGTGTCGATCAGTTCATATAAATACCTGGGTGTAACACTTTCTAGGGGTACGTATACAGTGAAGGGCAGCACTAACTATCACAAGTTTGTTTGACACGTGCACAGAGTGACAGACGTTGAAGCAAATGAACTGCCAGACTCATGAAGATAGTTGCAGCATATACCTATAAAGACTATTTACATAGTTTTATGATCATCTTACATACACAGGAGCAGGAGTAATTGGTATAAGTGGAGATACTTATATATGTGGTACATTAATATGTACACACACCAGTGTGTTTGTTGTTTATTCTGTGCATCAAACAGTTTTCCTACCGACACGTCACAAACTTTGCGACTGATATTTTCTGCATGGCCGTACCTGCACCACTAACAGGACGACACATGTCTTTACAGACTAGCCATTTTGGGTTCACCTGTCTACACTTCAGCACCCGATCTGCTGCCCATGGGAAAATAAGCATTGATACCTTGCTCTTGCCACATGTACTTGGATGTACCAACCAACCTAAAAACATACTACTTGCATTAGCTATAATTAGTAGTCTGCAAATGACGTAAATAATGAAGTAATGTTGTTCAGTACATCGTCGTCAGAAATGTCTGCTCTTATATCTGTTACACCCTGTGTAATGAATTGTGTTTGCCGCTCTTATCATCTGGTGCTCTGGTGGTGGCTGTTAGTGATTAACGTCCCGTCGACAACGAAGTCATTAGAGACGGAACGCAAGCTCGGGCAAGGGAAGGATTGGGAAGGAAATCGGCCGTGCCCTTTCAAAGGAACCATCCCGGAATTTGCCTGAAACGATTTAGGGAAATCACGGAAAACCTAAATCAGGATGGCTGGAGACGGGATTGAACCGTCGTCCTCCCGAATGCGAGCCCAGTGTGCTAACCACTGCGCCACCTCGCTCGGTGGTGGTCTGGCACTACATTACAGGCCACTGTGTTGGTTTCTGAATGCTAAAACGACTTTAAATGTCCAGCGTAGGTTGCAAATTCCTTACACAGATGACATTTATTGCATTGTATATTACATTGTTTTACTGGTCACTTTCGGCCTTTTAAGTTTGCGTAAACCCTAGTTTACACGACGACATTGGGTTGCCGGCTGCGGTGGCCGAGCGGTTGTAGGCGCTTCAATCCGGAACCGCGAGGCCGCTACGGTTGCAGGTTCTAATTCTGCCTCGGGCATGGATGTGTGTGGTGTCGTTAGGTTTAGTTAGGTTTAAGTATTTCTAAGTTCTTGGGGACTGATGACCTCAGCTGTTAAGTCCCATATTGTTCAGAGCCATTTGAACCATTTGACATTCGGTTGCGCCACTCGTTGCATGGAATGAGTTGCACGAAAATATTTGACTGTAGACACGGCGAAACCAGTACATACTTCAGTTTCGTCGTTTTGTGAGTTCCTGGGTCGTGTCTGAAATGAAAGTTTTGGCAGCTGCTCGTCGCACGAATTGTGAGTTAAGGCTTGTTGCGTGGAATCGCTGCATAAGAAGTGTGTTTCGATTCGTGACTGGATGAAGAAAAGCCGTCAGCTCGGTTGCTCAGTATCCTTGCTGCAATAATTTGTAATGGAAGACCCAAAAGTTCTTTTAATTATCTTAGAATGTCACCAGAACTGTTAACGTTTCTTCTATATAGAGTTAATTAAGCGATAAGGAATAAAGATATTGTAAAGCATGAAGCATTGTCGCCAGAACAAAAATTACATATCACATTTCATGCATTACAATCGAGAACACTCGACATGCTATAAGATGCGGTTTTAGTTGCTGATAGACGCTTTTTCATTATCACCAATAATTATTAACATTAACAGTAATAATTACTAACATTAGCAACAATAATTACTCGAAGCAGGCCGCATTAAGAAGAGAATGGTCTTGAAGATAGATCTTTACAGTGGCAATATTTCAAAATTCTAACATACGTGAATGGGGAGCACTGCTGCGACGTTTTAAAAAGATGAATATTGAATAAAAAATGCAGCTTCTTTAATTTTATAGCCTTCTCTCCTGTCAACAATATTCCTTAACAAAGAGTTGGCCAACTCCAACGATGGGATTTTATTCTTGTAGACGAGAGCATTACCACAGCTAGAATTACACTTGCGTGTTGGAATTTTTCTTAATTCAGTTGTATATGTGTTCCTAACTCAATATATTTTGCTTTGCAGCTCAGATATTGTCAAACCATCTATGTTATAATAGCACATGACTGTCTCACAGGTGGCACTATGCTGCTTATTTTTGTAATCAGCATCACTGAAATCCCACAAACACCTCTGCAAAGCATAGATATCCAAAATGTGAACATTATTCTCCGTTTCCCACTTTGTATTTCAGTTTGTCTTCACTCTACGAACACACATAACCTCAAAATTCATGGAACTGCTGTCGCCAAAGTTGGAACACGCTGAAAGCGTTTAGTTTCAGCAACGAGTTGCCCAAACGCGCGGCGCGCATGCACAGTGGCCGATAGTGCAGGCGCCTGCAACCTAGTGTCGTCGTGCAAACTAGGCTTAAGTGAGGACTCACATATTTATAAACTGTTTAGTGATAGAGGGGTTCGACAAAAATACGGAAACAGCACGAGAAAAGCATCCGTGAAGATACGAGTAAATGCTGACTCTAGACGAGCCCTCAGCATGTGCTGTTGTATTTGATCACGGAAAGCGCCTGTGCAATACCCTCTGTACGTTGTAAGTGTCTGTCGTTGTCAGAACAGCATTCTTTACGATAGTAAGTGCATTTAGTCAAGTTTAGTGAACTAGAACGTGAAAAAATTTTTAGTACTCGTTTGATGGGTGCTTCCGTTATCAAGGTAACTGAAGGTTTTGCTGTTTGAAGAGGCACCATATCGAATGTTTATATAGTCGGAGAAGAAAAAATTCAAATGGCTCTAAGCACTATGGGACTTAACAGCTATGGTCATCAGTCCCCTAGAACTTAGAACTACTTAAACCTAACTAACCTAAGTACATCACACAACACCCAGCCATCACGAGGCAGAGAAAATCCCTGACCCCGCCGGGAATCGAACCCGGGAACCCGGGCGTGGGAAGCGAGAATGCTACCGCACGACCACGAGATGCGGGCGCCGGAGAAGACTTGGATATTAATTGAGGGTAGAGGTTTGAAAGGCAGAGGGAAAGAAAGGTAACAAGGCAAGAGCAGAAGGAAGAAACCTCTGCGCCGGCCGTTGTGACCGATCGGTTCTAGGCGCTTCAGTCCGGAACCGCGACAACTACGGTCGCAGGTTCAAATCCTTCCTCGGGCGTGGATGTGTGTGATGTCCTTAGGTTAGTTAGGTTTAAGTTCAAAAATGGTTCAAATGGCTCTGAGCATTATGGGACTTAACATGTATGGACATCAGTCCCCTAGAACTTAGAACTACTTAAACCTAACTAACCTAAGGACATCACATAACACCCAGCCATCACGAGGCAGAAAAAAATCCCTGTCCGCACCGGGAATCGAACCCTCGAACGCGGGCATGGGAAGCGAGAACGGTACCGCACGACCACGAGATGCGGCCTAGGTTTAAGTAGTTCTAAGTCTAGGTGACTGATGACCTCAGATCTTAAGTCCCGTAGTGTTCAGAGCCGTTTGAACCATTTGAAAACTCTGCGATAGTCGTGTCGGGTAATAAGAGCAGTAGTGGATTACTTGCTATCTGGGACCATTCATGCAAAGATGAGGAAAATTAGTTGCGATTATCATGCAGACGAATACCTTCAGCGTTGCTAGGCATTGTTACTTAGCGTCTATACCTGGGTACCGGTGTTGTCTTATCGATTAGCTTCAGCATACCTGTAACAATTGGGTTCATCATCGGTTAGTGTCTGATAGGTGTGTACCGGACTCACAGCAAAGGGTAGTGTTGGCGGCTTGTTTGTGTGTCAGTGTGCGAGCTTGTCGGCTTCCCCGCTGTTGCCTGTAGGTCGGCTGTAATAGTAGCTGGCATATCCAGTCAGCATTGCTGATGTGCAGGAACTCGCAGATGTAGTTGCTTGTGAGTGTGTGTTGACTCGCCATAGGTGGTCATGCCCTAGCTGACAATGTTTTTGGTCACTTATGCTTCCACCTATGGTTGTGATCATAGTTCCCCGGAGTAGGAATGAAAGGATTGTTCGAGTGTCTCGAGTTCCTCTATAGTTGTGTCGCGAGTTCTTTGAATAGCTCCTTGAGGATTATTTTGGTAATTCCCCTATATGCTGCACGCAGTAGTTGGTTGCTTGCGCACTGGAGGGTTTTTATCACATTTATCTATGCATACACTCAGAGTAATATTCGTATTTTTGTAGTGTCCAGAAACCTATATTTTGCGTAATAATTAAAAGTATGTGTAAAGTTTGTAAGTATTTAAATCATCAGTTTTCTGAATATAGAAAATTAAAAGTTTCTTTTCTTTTTCTTTACATGGAAATCAGCGTTTTGCGTTATTGGTTGGGAAGCCCCTTACTGGCAGGTCCGGCCGCCTTGGTGCAGGTCTTATTACATTCGACACCACATTGGGCGACCTGCGCGGCGGATGGAGATGAAATGATTATGAAGACAACACAACACTCATTCTCTGAGCGGAGAAAATCCTCGACGCAGCCGGGAATCGAGCCCGGGCTCCTTAGGACGGCAGTCTGTCACGGTGACCATTTCTTTTTTCTTTTTCATTTTGTTCGAGTTAGTTCAGTGCGTTTGGTCTGGGCGGACGTAGTAAGACATCCGTTCAAGTTGATCGTTGATGCCTTGACTCAGTTTTTCTATTAGAGAGAGCACACAGCCCCCCCGACCGAACACGCTGAGCTACCTTGCCGGCAGACCATTGAGCTATCGGGGCGGACTTTCTTTCCATTGTTTAAGACTAGTTGACCAAACTCCTCCTGAACACTCAATTTCTGTGTGTAAAAGTATGGCAGTAATTGTTGCAATTACTCCATAGCTTGCACTCTGCATGCATTGCATTATTGCTTTCTGAAATATTTTAGCATGTCGCTGACCATGCAGTTGCAGCAGCAAGACGAGGGAAATTGTTTATTTCGCACAGGAGCATTGCAGAATAGTTGTTGGGAGACGTTAGAGGATATTTTAAAGCTCGCAGGCAGATGACTGAGAATTGATTTCCTTATAATTCGTCGGAGGAATAATTAATTTTCCATTAATGTCGGAGGCAGAACTTTACAAACATATTTCCGTAAACCTATTAAAATAATTTACTACGAACTCCTTTCATGTTGAGCATTGGGTAGAGTTGTTTGAGCCTGGCGTGCGCTCTGTTGACAATACAGTCTATATGGTGGTCCTCCATGTAAGTTTCCGGTCCGACCAGACTGCGAGGTATATAGCTTTCTATCGGAAACTGATTGGGCGTGCATGTATTGTTACCTATCTACAGTACTGATATCCGCAGCTCGTGGTCTTGCGGGTAGCGTTCTCGCTTCCCGCGCACGGGGTCCCCGCGTTCGATTCCCGGTGGGATCAGGGATTTTCTCTGCCTCGTGATGACTGGGTGTTGTGTGTTCTTCATCATCATTGACGCACGCAAGTCGCCGAAGTGGCGTCAACTAAAAAGAGCTCGCAAAACGGCGGCCTTCCGGCTAACAACGCCATACGATCATTTTATTTCGCTCCATTTCACAGTACTGATGTCTACACAGTAGTTTCGGTCTGCGTGTGAACAAAACTGATTCGCACGCTTGTCGACGTTTACTTTAATACGTCGTCGTTCAAACCAATGCTGGGCAGTTCTGAGCGCTGTGTGTGATCTTGTGTTTATGTTCGACGGTTTCCGATCTTCTGCAATGATGGCTGTGTCATCCGCTTAAATGGCCAACATGGTGTTTTGTGTTTCTGGGAGTTCGTTAATGTTTGCCCTTCCCGTCAGCGTTGAAACATCTGTTGGCGAGATAAGAGTGTATGAGACGTACGACCCCATCGGGGAAACACGCATCTCTTAGCTTGCATACGAGGTCGTTGGGCCAGAGACAGTCTACCTTTTTTAATTTCCAGGAACACAGCCCCTGTAGCTTTGCTCTTATTGTAGCCGTGTAAAGTAATTGTGATAGAAGGTCATGAAGAGGTCTATGACGAATAATAAGAGGATGACAGCTGCAAACTGACTAGAGTACTGTATGTCCTGTATGTCGCAATCTCGAAGCCTCTCAGCACCAGAACGAAACGAAGGGAGCTCCTTAAGCAGGGAATTGCAAGGCGAGATGGAATTCTAAAACCAGTCATCGCTGACTCAGACTTCCGTATCAGTAAAATATGGTACCGAAGCCATAAATCTTGGGCTATGGAGAAATGGAAGAAAGTCATTTGGTTGGATGAGGGTTCTGTTCTCAGTTTCTGGCCAAGTTTATGTCCCAAGAGTGCTACATGGCGGGTGTTCGGTAATGACGTCACCAGATCTCAATAATACTCATTCTACATTGGAGGAGAAGGCTATGTGATCGCTATCCATCTCCATTAACGTTGCCTGAACCTATCACTATATTGCAGGAAGAGTGGTATAAGATTTCCTCGAAAGCCGTACAGGGCCTGTATTTACCCATATCAAGACGACTGGAAGCTCTTTCGAATGGCAACGGTTTTCCTACGCCGCAGACACGCCAAATTACTGAATTGCTGCATCAGTGGTTCACGGGCGTCGCGTCGGGTAATGTTGTAAGAGCTCCACAGCATTTCGACGAAGCAGGTCCTCTACTGAATTGCTGTTGACAAACGGTGCTTAGTGCTTAGTGTGTTTAATAGATGTACTATCCAACAACGACATTATTACTCCCCATGGACGTTATCGGAAACATGTGGTCACGTCACAGTAAACGAGTTCAGCTTTGACTAACGACATCGCGTCGCAGGTATCAATGGGTTCAGGTCAGTTGTGTGAGCAGTATCAAGTGGATCAGCGAGTTCTCGTGAAATATCTTCAGTAATGCAGTGTGGTGTTATCCATAATAATGATACGCCTGAGAGAGGAAAAAAGAGGTGGTGTCGCGAAAGTGCACACGTTCTGGTGAAAAGGAATTTACATTTCCAATTATACAATTTTGCTCGGAAGGAAAAAAAGAAGACAGGATCAGGTAATGATGACTCCACATGAAGCAATCTTGTGGGTGGCGAAAATGGTGGGGAAGTCAGACAGAACAATAAAGTACATTTAGAAAGAATTTAAGGTTGTGGATGAAACTGGGGAAAAAAGGTAAATCTCCTGGAAAACAAAGAAGTTCTAGAAATGTAGTTATTTTAGACCACTTCACTAAAACACTTTTTAGAAGAAAATTTTTAAGTGCCGTGAGCAGAAAGAAAATCCTAGTGTTGAGAAAGCTACTTATATTTTCAGAAGCGGAGATAAATTTTCAGGGAGGAAGGTCAACATTTTGTAAAATTTTGAAAGAGATGTGATTTAGTTTAAAAAAAATGTAAAACAGGACAACGATCCTAACAAAACATTCCGACATTATTGCGAAACGTGCCAAATTGTTGAGAGCAGTCAGAACGAATGAAAAGAGGTCAAACGAACCAGTGTAATTTACGGACGAAATATGGGCGCATACCCATCATAGTATAAAAAGTGCTGGCAGCATGAAGAAGTTCCAGCTGGAATGAGTAATTGCAATGGAGGCCAAAGAACTGCTGTCAACGGCGGAGGAGCAATGATCTTTTCTTTTTTTCCCTTTACTGAGATTCGGGCTGGCAGCAGCTTAGTACGCCGTTCTTCAGCCTACAGAACATTTTTTAAACAATTGAAGATAATAAATAATAGAAGCAGGCAATAAAATCGGTGACTTAAATGGTAAAATGGTGGAAGATTGTGGAACTTAAAACATAAAACAAAGTGTCGGCGATGCTAATAAAATACACAGGAAGCAGACAGGTAGAATAATAGACAGACAACTAAAAACGCGGCGAAAGTCTGGTTTCTGTTCGCAAGAGTTATAAAAATCACACACAGCGACAGCATGATTTCTGTTCGCAACACTTTGGAAAAACGCACAACACTGAACACTGCACTAAAAAATTGGCACGAATATGTCGCACCACAGCCGAGGGCAGATGGGGGGAACCTGGACAGATGATCGGAAAGAAAAGGGGGAAGGAAAGGAAAAACGTAGTGGGGGGGAAGGAGCCGATGGAGTACGAAAAGTCATAAGAGCGTGGGGGGGGGGGGGGGCTGGGCACTGGCGAGAGGGAGTGGGGAAAGCCTGAGGAGGTTAATGAAAACGGACTAGGCAGTGGGGGGGGGGGGGGGGGGAGAGGAGAGGAGGAACCAGGTGATGAGGGGGATCAAGGTGGCAGGAGGTGTAGAGTATGCAGATATGTTCAAGGAAAAGGAGCAGATGGGGGAAAGGAATCAGGTCAAAGAGGATTCACATGGGTGATGGGAGGCGCATACTGAAGGTGAGGAGGAGTGCATGGTGCTCGATTATCTGGAGGGACTTGTAGAATTTGGGGGGCAGATATCCAGGTGGGACTTGGCATAACAGAGGATGGGACGGATTAAGGATTTGTAGGTGTGGAGGATGGTAGAGGGGTTCAACCCCCAGAGCAATGGTCCTTATAAAGGTTCTCGTAAAGGGAGCATGGATAATTTACGATTTGAGATCCAAATCCCAAGATCATCACATTGGTATGAAATGGTGTAAGTATCACAAATTGTAGAAGAGAAACTGATACTTAACATCCCAGCTCTGAGTATCGACGTTTTTGATAATGCACTGTTATAATATTCATAATATGATTGATTCGCTTCGATGGGTAATGAATCCACCACCTTTAGTACGGATGGACCAATACTTTTTGACCTCCTGTGGAAATCTCAATGTCGTGAGAATGGACGAAATGGACGGGTACCGGAGATAGGTGGCGCTAGAGGAGTCGATCGAGAGGCGTGCTGAGATAGTCCGCGCAATCACTCTGACCACATTGTCTGGGCGGCGCAATGGTTAACGCAATTGCCTAGTAAGCAAAAGATCGAAAGATCAAATCTCGGTCCGCCACACATTATCACTCGTCGCTCCTGATTCCACGTGAAGTCCCGATGCAGATTACATCAGTAATGCCTTTTCTTTCTCCCCCTTCTGACCTTCAGTTTGCAATATTACCTGGTTTGCTGAAAATCATTTACAAAACATAGAGAAATTAAACAGGGAACACATCTGCAATGTAAACCTGAAGTCACATTCAACAAAAAGCCAGAAGCACCTCCCTTCACCTCTCCAAGAAGGTATACGGACCAGTCAAATGAAAACGAGACAAAGGGAAGAAGTAACTAAACTGTTGTTTATTATTTGAAAAGTAATCTGCATAACTGATGGTATATTTATCCCACTGAAAGGCAAATTGGTCAGTGCCGTATAAAATGCTTGCTGTTGCCTACACAACGATGGTTATAGCCAGGCGTGGACCTCTTCGTCCGAATAAAACGCTGGTCACGAATGTCTATCATCAGGGCTCCAAACATAGGAGTATCGCATGGGGAGAGATTGACACTGTATGAAGAATGTGTAAGGGCTTCCCAGCGAAACTTCTTCGTGGTGGAAACAACCTCGGCAGTATGTGGGCAGGTCCTTATAGTTCCTATCCCTTCACATGAAATTTCCCTATTTTTGGAGCCCTGAAGAAAGTCATTCCTGGTCATGTTTTTGATCAGAACGAAGACCTGCTCGCCATGGTATAATAATGGTTCCGTAGGCAACATGAAGCCACTGACCTTCTTATCCCACATTGGGTGGGGTGTATTATCTGTTACGGGGATTACTTTTGAAATAATAAACTGTTTACTTACGAGTAATTTTTTTCGTCTGCGTAGTTTTCTTTTAACTGACCCCTACGCATGGGAATTCTAAGATATATAAAAATTTACGTGGTTGAAATATATAATAGTAGAAAAATGGTGTAAGTTAATGAATCCATGAAATCTAAGTGAAATGGAGAAACAACATAATTTACCAGAGATCAGTGACACAGATTCACGAGGGTGGTGTTGGGTAAACATCCAGTATGAATAGATAACATTCCTTTTGAGCCACATCTTAGATTCACAGGAGAAACAATATTACAGATTCCCTAAAAACATTGAAATGAGTATAAAACTCTACTTGCGAGGCGCTTGAGTTTGCAGATGCGTAATATGGAGGTAGAATCATATCGTCATATGTTATGAGTTCAGTACAGGATAAACAAAGACACATTACGCCTTCGGTTCAAACTTCCGGACTGAGAGGCCGTGGCAGGGGTATAAAACGAATTCATAACGTATCGTCTCTAACTGCGGGAGACACCTTCCGAGGTAAAAGAGCTAGGCCCACTGCCGCTAAGGCTTGACACACTACTCTGTACGAGAAGTTAACACTAAAGAACACGCGAGAATAGTACGACTTTTCCTAATCCACCTTCTGTCATAGCTCCAATTTATATGTAAGTGATTGCAATGCTTGCGACTGACTCCGATCTTGCCGTAATACCAATAACACCGATGTCTGCTGGCCAAAAGCCTTCCTATTCCCATAAGGCAGAAGATTTGCAAAACTGCTTCCTACAGCCTACTTCCCTGGAGGACGGACATGGAAAAAGCAGCTTTGTCTGGCAAAATGTGGCGGAAGAGAAGTGAATTCTGCTGCCTAGCGTTTTCATTGGCCGCAGCCGTTGAAAGCCCCGAGCTCGTGCACAGAAGGACCTGATCTTTCTCTATATGGCGACAATACCTCTTTATTGGAAAATGAGACGACGCGTGACTGACTGTGATGAAACAAGTGAGTTAGCTGAGAGTGAAGCTACTGTGCGGAAAATGAAAGGCGCCTGTTCCAAAACGACCGTATTCAGTGTGTGTGCGTGGGCGGCCGGCCTGCTATTCAACGAGGTGTCCTTCCTGGCGCCGTCACGGGCACGCGGAAGAGGTCAGCGACCCCGCCACCGCCACCGCTACACAGGAAGACGTACTCATTTACAACGAACGCCGCCTACGGCCGCCTTCCGCCGTGACAACGGAAGTGTCTCCTCTGCTTAATAGCACGCTGCTAACTGAACACGTTTCTGTGGGTCTCAAATCAAGCAGACATCTGGCATTCGCTTCTGAACGTTCTCCTCGCACGAGACACCTTTATTTTCCTGGCAATGTTCCACACTTGTAACTAACAAAACATATGGACATCTGCATTTGTATGCAAACTCAGCTAGCCACCGTACGGTGGGTGGCGGAGGATATCCTATACCAGGGCTTCCCAACCTTTTCAGCTGGTGGCTGGTGGACCCCTTCTTCAGTCGAAAATCCATGGCGGACTCCTAGTCAGTTCCCAATGAGCCCCCCCCCCCCCCCCGACGTATCAATAGTCTTTGGTTTAGAGATGAATGAAAACAACTTGAAGGTCAAAAATCGACTTATGAAAATAGGTAGTGCACTGACAAAGCAAGTTTAACCTTTAATGGTGCCTGGTGCCGCATACGTGCCAGCGACTGCTGTGATTGGTCGACAAAGCTCGCTCCGCTCATGTGTAAAAGGTTTCAGCGCATCTACCGCCGTGAGAGCACAAACGACCCCCGTATTGTTGTGAAACAGTCGATCAGAGAAGCAGCATTCTCCGGCACTAAACTGTGTATGCGTTCTCTCTTCAGAACCGCAGTTTGAGAATACGAACTGAAAGTAAAAGTACACATATTTTTCACACGAAAAAAGTGATGAATTTGATTTTCACATTTTTATTCAATAATTTTACTCATTTTTTTACACGATTTCATGAAGGGTGGCCAAGGAGCCCCATAAAGAGCCGGCAGACCCCTACGGGGTTCGCGGACCACACATTGAGAAGCCCTGTTCTATACCAATACTAGTCATTTCCTTTCCTGTACCACTCGTAAATAGAGCGAGGCAAAAGAGACTATCTACAGGGTGCGTCAAAAAATGTATACACACTTTGAAGCGTCATAGAAAATTTATTTCCCGTTCTACAATGTTAAATTTCTGGAAATGGAAAGCTTAAAGTCCAATTGGAAAAATAAATGTACTTTGCAAATGTGGTTAATCTTCAAACTGGTGGCCTTCAGCATCAATACATTTCTGAGTACGAGTCACCACTGATTCCGTACATCGCACCAAAATGTCCAATGAGATTCCTGCGCACACCGCCTGAATCTCATTCCAAAGTATGTCCAGATTACATGGTGTACGTTTGTACAACTAGTCTTTTACTGTGCCCCATAAGAAGAAATCCAGCGGCGTGAGGTCTGGAGAGCATGCAGGAAACTCGATTGGTCCCCTGCGTCCTATCCACTGGCCTGGCACATCGTGATCCAGGTATGCTCGTACGTCCCTATGATAGTGAGGCGGGGCGCCATCTTGTTGGAAATAAAACTCATCATTACCGTATAATGCATGAATGGCAGGGAATATGGAGTCAGCAAGCATTGTTAGGTACGTTTCTCCAGTAACAGTACCTTCAAAGCGGAAAGGTCCACTGAGTCCCCTAGCACACAAACCACACCACACACTTACACCAGGCAATTCACAGCCTTTTCAACTGTAAGGTGAGGATTATCTTCAGCCCAGTACACACCATTGTGCCTATTGAGAGTTCCACTGAGTTTGAATTGGGCTTCATTCGACCAAATTATGCTACCCATAAATCCCAGTTCACGTCTCACCATCTCCTGAACCCGTTCACAAAATTCTAACCTTCGATCTGGATCGTCGTCACTTAGCTGTTGCACCAGCCTTGGAATGTACACACGAAACTTGCCTTTCTTCAGAATGTGTAGCACATTACTAGCACTTACATTACTCTCACGTGCCGCTTTCCTTGAAGATTTTTGAGGCGAACGCTGAAACAGTTCCAAGACCGCAGTTGTGGAATAATCACTTGTAGTTGTACGAGATCGCCCAGATCGACCTTTAAGCACATCACACAGGCTCCCATGAATCTCGAATTTGTCTCGTAGACGTGTAATTGTTAACATTGAAGGTGGTTCTATACCATACTCACTTCTCCACTGTCTTCGAACCGCAGCTACATTCTCAAACTTCCAGTACCACTTAATTATCTGCTTCCGCCCTTCATAGCCCAAACGCACGTCCTCCATGTTGCAGTTGCGTCATTGCCACTGCTGCCACCTGTTGAAGAAACATAACACTACTTTCTCACAGATATTTAACCTTGTAGAACGGGAAATAAATTGTGTATGACAGTTCAAAATGTGTATACATTTTTTGACGCGCCCTGTATATGCCTCCAAATGAGTCGTAACTTATGATATCGTATCTTCTTGGTGTTTAAGCGAAATTTACGCTGGTGGCAGTAGAATCGTTCAGCAGTGAGTTTCAATAGGCGGTCCTCTAAATTTTCTCAACAGTGTTCCTCGAATAGAACCTCGCTTTCCATCCAGAGATTCCCATTTCAGTTCCGGAAGCATTTCAGTAATACCTGCGTGTTGTTCGAACCTTCCGGTAACAAAACTAGAAGCCAGTCTGTGAACTACTTCGACGTCTTCCTTTAAGCTGACAGCGCTTAAAGATGAACCGTACTTTCCCAGAATTATCCCAATAAACCGAAATCAACCATTCGCCTTCCTTACCAGGTTCCTGACATCCTCGTTCCGTTTCATATTGCTTTGCGACATTACGCTCAGATATTTAAACGACGTGACTGTATCAAGCAGGGCACTGCTGATGCTGACTTCGAATATTACGGATCTGTTTTTCCTACTCATCCCCATTAGCTTACATTTTTCTACATTTGAATCTTGCTGCCATTCATTAAATCAACCACAAATTTGGTCTATAAGTCTACTTGAATCCTCCTACAGTCAGTCATCTTCAACACATTGCCGTACCCACAGCTTCACCAATAAACGACGCAGATTGTTGACCACCCTGTCTGTCATATTATTTATATGTGTACAAGATAATGTCTGTCCTGTCACACTTCCCTGGGGCACACCTGACAATAAACTTGCCTTTGATCATCACTCGTCATCGACGATAACATATTTTCTAGTACTTAAGAAATCTACCAGCCATGCACATATCTAGGAACCTATTACACACGCTCATACCTTTGCTAACAGCCTACAGTGGAGCACCTGTAAGAAGGCTGATTAGATTTTTATGTTGGTAACGCCACGTAGCACTCTGTCTGAAAATCACTGACTGTGCGGTGTGCAGTCTGTGGTTGGTTGGCATTGTTGGAATAATCGCTATTGTAGTGTTGGGCGGTTGGATGCGAACAGAGCATAGCTCTGGGCAGTTGGAGGTGAGCCGCCAGCAGAGGTGGATGTGGGGAGAAAGATGCCAGAGTTTTGAGACGTTACTGTAAGCGGCCGTTCTGGACGTGTGGAAGCCAGAAAAAGGAAATTTGTAAAGATGGATGTCATGAAGGTGTTACAAAAAGGTACGGCCAAACTTTCAGGAAACATTCCTCACACACAAAGAAAGAAAATATGTTATGGACATGTGTCGGGAAACGCTTACTCTCCATGTTGGAGCTCATTTTATTACTTCTCTTCAAATCACATTAAGCATGGAATGGAAACACACAGCAACAGAACGTACCAGCGTGACTTCAAACACTTTGTTAAAGGATATTTTCAAAATGTCCTCCGTTAGCGAGGATACATGCACCCACCCTCCGTCACATGGAATCCCTGATGCGGTGATGCAGCCCTGGAGAAGGGCGTATTGTATCACAACAGTCCACAATACGAGCACGAAGAGTCTCTACATTTGGTACCGGGGTTGCGTAGACAAAAACTTTCAAATGCCCCCATAAATGAAAGTGAAGAGGGTCGAGGTCAGGAGAGCGTGGATGCCATGGAATTGGGAACTGTTGTTGAGAAGCGTACGAACACATCGTGCATGAACCACACGTTGTGTCATACTTGTAAAAGCACATGTTCTAGCAGCACAGATAGAGTATCCCATAGGAAATCATGGCGGTGAATTGAGGAGGTACAGTACATACTGACGAACTAAAATGAGCTCTAACATGGAAATTAAGCGTTTCCGGAAACACGTCCACATAACATCCTTTCTTTATTTGTGTGTGAGGAATGTTTCCTGAAAGTTTGGCCGTACCTTTTTGTAACACCCTATATATGATGACTTTTGAACATTATTAAGGTAAATAAATTGTTGGTTCTCTATTCAAAATTTTTCATTTGCTAACTATGACCATCAGTTGTTAGTGCGTTCACTAGCTAGAATCTTTTATTTAGATGGCAGTATTGGCGCTTTCTGTATTGCGGTAGTTCGAGTAAGGAAGATTTGACGTAAGTGATTCATGAAAGGTATAGGTTATTGTTAGCCAGGGCCATTCTTTTGTAGGGATTATGGAAAGTCAGATTGCGTTGCGCTAAAAATATTGTGTGTCAGTTTAGTGATGATCAGAATAAGTGAAGAGAGAACTGTATGAGTACGTTGAGTTTTGCTCAGCTATTTGAAAATCCAATAACGTTGAAGTTTACCACAACAGTCACTCATAATTTTTCAAGGAGAGTTGAATTAGTTGAAGAGAGGATGGGAGGTGTGGTAGTGAGAAACAGAATTTTACTAAACACTTCAAGACCTCGGTCAAAACGAACTATACGGAATAGTCGACATTCTCTCAGAATTAGATGCATGAGGGAAAGCATGACGAAAAAAGTATCTAGGCCTACCTGTTATGAAAGACACTATATGGCGTCAAAAAAGAACACATACAAAATCTGAGTGTCTTTATACAAGATAAAATGAAATACTTTTTCGTGTGACAAAAATTTCACAAGTGCACCATTTTCCCGTTAGGGGTCGTGCAGCTTTTGACCGTAATGAAGTTCTGAGACGGTGTTAAAGCTGCCGTGTGATGACTATTGTTTTAGAAATGTCAGTGGAAACATTTTCGCTCCACACGAATGCGCTAATGGCATCTGCGTCTTAATGATTGTCAGACTCACTCAAAACAGACACATGTTTCTCGAGTAATGGCTGCAGCTGCAGCGAAACGGGTAACCAGCTGTAATCGAGTGTCTTCGGTGTACGGTGTTCATACATCAAACACTTGAAGAATATGCACCGCCAGCCCTACGTCATCCAGGGCATGCACTCAACTCACGTGACGTCAGACGTTCATCTCCAGTACTGTGATGATATGAAAGAGTGTAAGAATATCACGGAATATAGCATTGATTCCTCTGTTTCCATAACTTCCAAACATCTCATCAGGTACAAGAGTAAGAAAAATAAACACTATCTTAACATTTACAAAGCAAAGAAAAATGTTAAGGATATATATATATATATATATATATATATATATATATATATATATATATATATATGATAGGCGGAATATGCTTTACAATATGTGCTACAATCTTCAATTATGTAACGAAAGTTACCATGGGAAAGATACTCCCAATCAAACTAAATCGTACATGACTGAATATCTAAGCTGGAAGTATGATCTCATGTAACGAGACTGAACACACTGGTAAAAATTTTCATTGATTTTTATAAATAACATTTTTTTATGAAATGGATAAGTCCATTACTGGTGTCAATCTACTGCTCTCGTAGCTTTTCATTAATGGATAATAGACTTGTATATTCCACTTGTCGACACAGTAAATTGTGATGTGCTATCCACAACCTACTTGTTTCACTACATTATAGTTAAAGTATCCATTCAGTTATACAGTTAGAGTTTAGTTAGTTTAAAAAATCCTTAAGATCATGCTCCGAAAATACAAAATATAGCTGCATGTTACTGTAAACCACCATGAAAAATAATGAGGGTAGTGAAAAAGCCACTGTGAATCATTGCTTTAAAAGCCACGAGCTGTTAGTTGTAAATGTGGCGACATGTGATGGCATTGTGAGATGAGACTAGCCGTGCTCTCTGGAAAACTGCACCGCACACTGGCAATGACGATATCAGACGGGTCGTTATAACAACACCAGGGCAAATCTCCTGTTATGCGCGATATTTCTAGACGTCTGGTTTTAGTCAAACAAATGCACCTCAGAGCGATATAAAGATTACTGGCTTTTGAGGAAAAGGGTATTCTCTCGTCGTTAGAGTCCAGCGACATCACCACGATGCCAAGGGCCACATTGGGTAGTGAGATGAATGGGCATCATCAGCAGCAGCCACGGGTTTGAGACCAGGCAGCATTAAGTTCCTCATGAGACTTGGTGTCACAGCCCCGCAACCTGCCATCCGTGCCTGCTGCCGCCAGCACTGATTTCGTAGTGGGACTTAGTGTCTCAGTTCCAGCTGCCATCTGACTCCTGCCAGAGGGCCGCAAGCCGAAGTCTGCACACAGACATTTCCAAGCACATTCGTGGTAAATACGTGCGAAGCCAAGGGGACACCGGGGTTCCATGCTGTCATGGGATGTAGGTCGCTGCTGACGTCATGGCTGTGGTATCCAGAGCCCGTCGGCCCACCATGAGCCATTCTTCAGAGCAGCGGAATGCATAAGGAACAACCAGGGTAGAAGCTGCCGCCCATGTGTCAGCGCCGGTCATGGACAACAGACAGCAGCGCCATGATACATCTTGGATTGGGATTAAGGAAAGGAATTAGATCTCTGCTGCAGCTGTTATAGGTAGTCTTTTGACCATCGTTTCCACACTGCTGGATGAGTTGTCGTATAGAGAACCTGATTATGGCCCAGAAAGCACAGCTGGCTCTGTGACTTGTTGTAGGTCACCGACAAGAAAATGGCCGGGAGCAAGGTATGAGAATTCTTCTGGGTTATCAGAAATTTGTGTAATTCATCGGTAACTCGAAACACGCTTCAGTATGTGTTAGAAGTGTATGTAATTCTTGAAACGTTAAGACCTGGTATCCCACAACTCTCTTTAAATGTGCCTTCAAGAATTTTATACTTGCTTCCCATAGGCCATCAAAGTGTGGGGTGTGAGAGGGGCTAAAATGCCACTGTGTTCCATTCTGCCGTGAGTAGTTCTGGATTTGTGTTGCATGGAACTGAGAGCTCAACAGTACGTGCAGTTCACGCAGTTCATTCCTTGTTGAAACGAACGGGTTCCCATCGTCACTGTAAACGTCTGTGGAAACGCCTCGTCGTGAAATAACATACAAATGGTTCAAATGGTTCTGAGCACTATGGGACTTAACATCTATGGTCATCAGTCCCCTAGAACTTAGAACTACTTAAACATAACTAACTTAAGGTCATCACAAACATCCATGCTCGAGGCAGGATTCGAACTTGCGACCGCAGCGGTCCCGTGGTGCCAGACTGAAGCGCCTAGAACCACTCGGCAAAAACGGCCGGCCACCATTATGGAAAGACCATCCTTGTTGTAGTCGGACTGAAGGAAGTTGTCCCATTAGCTGGGTTGCAGTGCTTGCCTGCAAACGTTAACCAGGAAGACAATTGTGAATTGTCTGCCTGATTACAGATTTTACGTTAGAAATTCAGCAACGTTGTCTGAGGCTTGCAAAAAACGAAGATGCTTGCCCATGACTGTCAATTTAGTTACGTATTGATTCTTTCTGTAAGAAGTCTTTCACTGTTCCAATCTTCCACCCAACCTTAACAATTGTTCCACGATGCTGAAATTCTTCGAGTTCCATGTAATAGTCTTGCTGTTGTACCATAAAAGTAAATGCCTTTAACGCATTTCTCCTACGGCCAAAAATCGGACTTGATTTGGGAGTTATCTTAACTGACATAATCCGACCGAATGATGTGTCTTGTAAACTTGGATAGTTGGCTTTCTTTAGCTAACCACGTTTCAATACGTCACAAAGTATCGGTGCTGCAATCAGAAGACCAATCGCACCAGTTTTATTGAATAATTCATCTGCTAACGTTATGTGCTTGGGAAGTTGCGTTGAAGTAATGGTCAGACAGAATGTATGCTGCAGTCAACAAGTCTTGTGGAGATGTACACCTCACAAATGTGTGACGGTTTTATCTTCTGAATGGCGGTGGTACCACTTCCTAGAATCAAATGACGGCTGATATGTTGTACCATTCGATCTGCTAAACTCCTGAACATGAAGTTCATTTGTGAGTCACTGTCAAGAAATGCTTTGCATTGGTATACACTCCGATTTTTGTCTGCAGTGTTTACAGAGGCGATTGATAACAATACTACTGCACACTAGTTGCCTCCTTTGACTGTGAAATATGTTTGCTGTGGTGGTATACCCGTTTCTTGCTTTCTGTAGACGTTGTAACTGGCTTATTCCTTGTCCAATAGCGTGATGTGGTTCTTGTTACAAATGCGGCAACTACCGTCACAGCTTTCCTTCTGCCTATGAATCGTGCTCATATAGTGGAAATATAGCTTTTGTCTGTTCTCAAAGTCAGTTATGCTTGTAATATCATACTCTTTGAAGTGTGGAAGCTCATTTAGTCTCTGTGTTGAGTTACAGAATTGACAGGCGGGAGCAATGGTGAAAAATACACGTCGAGAAGTGCAGCCTTGTGTCGCAGTGCGCCTCGAAGCCAGCTGCAGTGACTGGTGCAGTATGTTGTCTGAATAGGCAATCTCTGGCGTCTCAAAACTGGTTTATAAAAATTGTACCAGATATTTCAGACAAGAACTGTGGTGTCAGATGGTTTAGATTCACACTGTGTCCTCAGATTCACACTAACGTGATCCAGAAAAAAGTACGGCAGTAATATCACATGCAGTGGAAAGCAGACCTGTCTGACCTCAATTGCTTTCAGGTTTCTCATTAGTTTGTTGATTACCATCCGTAAGTCCTCAACAGATTCAATTTTGACGTTGGGCGGATTGAGAAGTCCTTTTGGATGCAAATCAACAGTTAACTTGGGACTGTTGTGTCTTCGAACAATCAAATACCGTGTAATGATTTCAATCAGATTTATGTATTCCTCGGAAAGAGATAATAATAAAATGTGTGGGGTCTTCCAGATGACTATTAGAAAGAATCCTTTAAATCCCGGTTACACGATAAATAATACAAATTAAGAGGTCGTTGATTCAACTAAATACCTTGAGATTATTATTTGTAACAACGTAAACTGGAAATATAACACAGAAAAATGTTGCGAGAGGAAAGGGAAACTAATACTGCGTTTATAGCCAGAACACTTAGAACATGTTACGAACAACTCAAATTGGAACGATCATATAGAAAACGTTGTGAGGGTGGTAAATGACACACGAGTTAGGGTAGTATTCAATCAAAGCCGTTTTTCATTGCATCGAGAGCTTTTCATGGAGTTACAATTATCTCCTCCCGAATGCGAAAAAATGTTGTTGATACCCATCTAGATTGGAAAAATAGAACAGAAAAGTCAGAGCTCGCAGGAAAGATTAAGCAGTTGGTGGAGAAGAATGAAAAGATAGCTTATGCAATGTTATTGCCAGGCTATAAATTACAATAGCATAGAGTTTTCTATCAAAATCCATTTGGTTCCTTTTATCATTTAACTCCAAGTCGCTGCAGCAACGAATGCGCCAGCAATAGTTACACCACAACCACCACCACCAACAACAACAGGAAAACAGTGATGCAAACATGCTCCATGACGATGATGATTGCTCTGTCAGGAGGAGGGTGGTTATAAAAAGAGAATTATTATTTCCACTTGGAGCATAGTACTGAAATCTAGCCAAAAAGCAAGTGTTTTAGGCGTGTATGCGTAATAGCATAGTCAGCTGCTTTATCAGAAAAAAGGCTTGTAGGGGTAAGATATGTCAGCATGTCTTAAACTCAGATGTCCGAGAGAGAACCTATGCTTCAGAGCACTGAAGTGTCAGTCAGCTATGTGTGTACGCATATAAACATTCTAAGATTGCTTTTCATGAACACGAGATGAGACCTGTCGCAAAATATGAAGATAAAGAATCTAGGAATTTTAGATAACCAGATGCGTTTGTAAACAAGCTAAGGTGTTTTCCTTGAGGACAGCATATAACACTAGCTGAGCGTGCAAGGAAACGGTCCAAGAATTTATTTCCACGTGGGAAACCTCGAGTATCTAAGCGTATTCTCACGGACATATCCTCTTCTTTTAAATGTCTCTCTCTCTTCCTTATCTCTGTGCTGCATAAATTATGTGGTTATCGATAACCATGGTCTTTGTCAACGTACTGAGTGGAGCTGCTTAGGAGAGCTCCGTTAAGAGCCTGTGTGAGTGTATCACTAACAAGTGCTGCTCGCCAGAGTTGCTTTCCAAATACTCACCGCCTGGGACAGTGCGGTAAGGCTAACCGCATGCGCGAAACCATTGGGATCAGTTCTGCTAAGTCCTTATCAAGTGCTCGTATGCATGAATGAATTAAGAGACGTGAAGGCAGGATTTCCTAGAGATATGAAAGAAGCATGTTTTTGCTCATAATTTGTTATATATTTATTTACTTTTTTTAAAGGAAGACTGTACAATACTTCTAGTATCACCAAGAGAGAGATTACCCGTTTATAACTAACACCAAGTGTTAGGAAACAAATAACACTCAAGCATGCTAACAGACTAGTTTCTTTCGAGAGACAAAAAAAGGAACGAAAAGTCCACGATCGTACTGCCCGTTCACATTTTACAACGCCCACTCATCAGTATTTGCATGCAGACAGCTGTCCCCACCCTTTGCAGAGGAATGGGGTACTAAGAACACTTGTACACAAGGCGCGCACCATCTGAGACGTGGAGAGTGTGATCCATGAGTTGGAAGAGATCAAAACTGTATTCCGAAAAAAACGGGTACCTAGAATGGCAGAGTAGACGCGCTCTCCGCCCCACCACAACAGTGAAATCTGTGAAGACGGAAGAAGTCATGGTGGAAGGAGCAGCTACTGCCTTTATACCATACACTGGCGCTCCATTGAGGGAAACCGGACTGATGTTGAAGAAGCACCGAGTGAAAACTGTCCTTTGTCCACCCAATAAAATAAGAACATTTTTATGAAGGGTCGAAGATGATCTCAGTCTGTGGAAGCCCAGCGTGTACCAGATTCCGTGACAGTGTGGAAAGACATATATTGGACACAGAATGTGCACCATCGAAGATATTGGCCGAGAACTCCAGGGGCACATTCGTCTGATGTATCTCAACAATTCGGCGGCCGCAGAGCACTGTTTGTCCGAGAATCATGGGACTGAGTACGAACATACCAGAATCTTCGCACTGATTTCCAAATACTAGGACAGCGTCGTTAGATAGGCCATAGAAATTCGCCCCAGGGACGATCTCATCAACCAGGAGTGTGGCCGTAATGTTAACAAGGCTATGGAACCTACTCCGAATTTAATTAAGAAGACTCTCAGCAAACAAAACGATCTGGCGGCCAGGCCGGGAAGCGCACCTATTCAACGCTACCCCAGACGCCGATACTAGAACCCGCAACCGCCGACGCACTGCAGCGGGCGCGGACCTCCGACGGAACGGGTCACGAGATATGAGTCCCCCACACGCACTCACGAGTTCACCGTCACCGATGCACTACTGACTCTGTGTACTGAATCTGTGTAAACGTACATTAACGCAAACCATTTCAGATGAGAATAGCTCGAGTTTGTACCAAGACCTTCTCATGTGAAATAGATAGAAATAGGCCATTAATAACCAACATGCTACTTAGACTGTGTTACTCATTCAAATGCAGCATATCACTTCCCTCTATATTTTCAAATTATTCTTAACCACGCTCATTGTGTTACATTGTCCTTTTTCTATTTTTCTTTGACATTTGCATTGTATAAATTATATTCTCATCAACTATTTAGTAACAAATGATATGGAACCATTTTAACAGTTGTTAAGCATTCAATTTGCTGTAACCTCAGAGAAATCTTTATACACTGCTTGGCACTTAATTTGCTATGCCAAGAAGAAATGCAGATGATAAACGGGTATTCATTGGACAAATATATTATACTAGAACTGACATGTGATTACCCTTTCACACAATTTCGGTGCATAGATCCTGAGGAATCAGTACCCAGAACAACCACCTCTGGCCGTAATAACGGCCTTGATACGACTGGGCATTGAGTCGAACAGACCTAGGATGGCATGTACAGGTACAACTGCCCATGCAGTTTCAACACGATACCACAGTTCATCAAGAGTATTGACTGGCTTATTGTGTCGACCCAGTTGCTCGGCCACCATTGACCAGACGTTTACAGTTGGTGAGAGATCTGGAGAATGTGCTGGCCAGGGCAGCAGTCGAATATTTTCTGTATCCAGAAAAGCCCGTGCAGGACCTTCAACATGCAGTCGTGCATTATCCTGCTGAAATGTAGGGTTTCGCAGGGATCGATTGAAGGGTAGAGCCACGAGTCGTAACACATCTGAAATGTAGCGTCCACTGTTCAAAGTGCCGTCAATGCGAACAAGAGGTGGCCGAGACGTGTAACCAATGGCACCCCATACCATCACGCCGGGTGATACGTCAGTATGGCGATGACGAATACACGCTTCCAATGTGCGTTCACCGCGATGTCGCCAAACACGGATGCGACCATCCTGATGCTGGGGTAAACAGAACCTGGATTCATCCCAAAGAATGACGTTTTGCCATTCGTGCACCCAGATTCGTCGTTGAGTACATCATCGCAGGCGCTCTTCTCTGTGATGCAGCGTCAAGCCATGCTCTCCGAGCTGATAGTCCATGATGCTGCAAACGTCGTCGAACTGTTCGTGCAGATGGCTGTTGTCCTGCAAACGTCCCCATCTGTTGATTCAGGAATCGATACGTGGCTGCACGATCCGTTACAGCCATGTGGATAAGATGCCTGTTATCTCGACTGCTAGTGATACGAGGCCGTTGGGATCCAGCACGGCGTTCCGTGTTACCCTCCTGAACCCACCGATTCCATATTCTGCTAACAGTCATTGGATCTCGACCAACGCGAGCAGCAATGTCGCGAAAGGATAAATCGGAATCACGATAGGCTTCAATGCGACCTTTATCAAAGTCGGAAACGTGATGGTACGCATTTCTCCTCCTTACCTGAGGCATCACAACAACGTTTCACCAGGCAACGCCGGTCAACTGCTGTTTGTGTATGAGAAATCGGTTGGAAACTTTCCTCATGTCAGCACGTTGTAGGTGTCGCCACCTATGCCAACCTTGTGTGAATGCTCTGAAAAGCCAATCATTTGCGGATCACAGCATCTTCTTCCTGTCGGTTAAATTTCGCGTCTGTAGCAAGTCACCTTCGTAATGTAGCAATTTTTGTGGGCAGTAGTGTATAATTAAACTGTTGTCAGGCAAAGTATAGTTTACAACCTTTCCTCTGTAATGGTTGGAAGTTGAGCTTTTACAGCAGCGAACTTTCATGTGTCCTTATTTCTGCAGATTGATAGTAGGTGTTATACATGGAGAGTGATAAATGGTCGTCTGTGATCAATGATGGTCACTGATTAATGGTTATTATGTGTTAGGCATCAGATATTAGGGATTAGTCATTGAGTGTTAGGCATTAGGCACTATGTGTTTTGTGTTATACATTAGGCGTTATTTGCCAAGCTCTAGGCGTTAGACTTAATGCCTTAGACGGTAGCTTTTAGGAATTAGGCATTATGCGTAAGTTATCAGGTATTAGGTGTTACTGGGTAGAAACCAAGGTGGAATTATAACCACCTAGGGGCAAAGGTGCCCACCAAAAGAGGATCATGGTGTGTGTTTTTTGTTTGTCTGTTTGTGTGTGTGTGTGTGTGTGTGTGTGTGTGTGTGTGTGTGTGTGTGTGTGTGATTATAATAGAAATCTTTACCACTGGAATTATTTTAATGTTATGATAGAGATATACATGTGTATATAACACATTACCTCAATCTTGGCCAATGTTAACAGAGAGAAATGATTACTGTATCACATATGTGTCTAAGGGGTACAGTATTTCTTAACATATGAAGTACAGAAAGAACATATGTTTGTAAGGGGTCAAGAACTTTTCTGAAATAATTTTTATGTATGTAATGCATATTCTTTACGTTGGAATCATTTTAGTTTTACGCCAGAGTACGTGTGTGCAGTTAATTAATGCATAACTTTTGTCATGGCTTCAGTTAAATATTAACTGGAAGCAAGTCACTTTCACGGGAATGTTGAATATCTGTTTAACTTTAAACTCAGATCTGCGAAATGTTTTTAGTGCTTTGTGAAACATCAGTTTAATACTACGTTCTGACTGGTTGGAGAGAGAGGAGAGGTAGGGGTATAAAGCACACAATTTTCTTGTACGTAAACGATGTAACGTGACACCATTTTCATGCTAGAAATAATGAATAACTTCGACTTCCAAGAAAATGGTGGACATTTTTTTACTATCAAGTTAAGTGTACGTAATTTTTATACTGCACCTCTGACGCCAGCTTCAGTATCACGCTGTGATTAGTTGGAGGAAAGGATGAGGGAAGGAGGAAGCGCACGTTGAAAACGATGTTATTTGAAACAATTTTTACACATGATTTAAATACTACGTTCTGACTGGTTCGAAGGAAGACTGATGTATGGTGCATGATTGGGCTGCTTCCATCGTCTTGGATTTCTTGATTGACTGGAGAGAACGAGGGAGGGGAGAACAGATGTGACTTGATGTGTCTGTCAGAATTAATCTGATTTGACAACATTTTTACTCATTATTTTAATACTACACGCTGAGTAAATGGCGATAGGGAGGTAGGCCATACGTAGGGTATAAAGTAAAATTGGTTTAGTTTCGGTCATCTTGGATTTAAGTTAATACTGTATTACGATTGGCTGGAGATGACCTGCAGGAGAGAGAATTTTCCAGGCTGTTTTCTGATACAGTACTCTGACTGATTAGAGACATAGAGGAAGGAGGCATGGGGTATAAAGCACACAACTGGTCTGCGCCCATTATCCTTGCATTTTTAATACTGATCTATGATTGACTGAAGATAAGGTAGAGGATGGCATTTTTAAAATCATAATTAAGCTACACCCGTCGCCTTCAGTTTCTTTTTCATATTGCCCTGTGACTGGCTGGAAAAAAGGAGTCCTACACTGTGACTGGTTAGAGGACATGATTTTTAATTTCTTACTAATACATCTGGTCTATTTCTGCACCTCGAATTTTTTTTAAAAACTGCGTTGTGTTTGGCTGTAGATAAAGACAGGGGATGGGAGAGAGAAAGGGGTGCAGTTTCCCACGGATAAGTATGATGATCTTACTGATAAGAATGACGACGTCATGAGTTCAAGGTAATCGATGACGTCATGCATGATGTCATTGAAAATGATGGCGTCATTGACTACGTCACTCTTCAAGGCACCGGATAGTTGACAGGCTGTTTCCTGTTTATCACAGCACACTTTATTAATGTTAACTACTGCGTAATATGGTGTTACTATGTATTAAGAATTACATTCAAGAAACATCACTTAACTTAAAGGGAAATTTCCAGCGTCTGAATAACATTTCATTTATCTGTGCTAATATATGGAACGCATTACAATCCGCAAAGCATTACACATGCATTTCACTGTTCTTTAATACAGTCCCGTGATTTTTGGTTAAGTATTTGAAAACAAGTTTGAATAGTTTATTCCACGATTTATGCTGCAAAGATACTGTCATTCTCATGACAAATAACTAGTGGCCTTAATTCTATACAGACAAGCTTGTAACAAGAAATGGAGATTAGCTGGAACAGACTGTTTATAATGCTGAGGTCTGTATCTAGTCAGTATGACAAAATTATAGAAGTACTGGCAGCGAAGTGGTTCTCTGATAAATATACAGGTTACGACAACGGCACTGCGAAAGAATCGGTGACATTTTTAGAGTCACTCAACGATGAAACAGAAGTGCTCGAGCCGAGAAGTATGCTACGCTGCAGTTTGTTTTGCTATGAGTGCGATAAAGTGGAAAGTCGTTGTAAGGCTGGGCTTGGAGGTAAAGAGGTACGTTTGCATCTCTGTAAATCCAGCGCTGTCTCTGTCTCATTGAGAAGTAAGTCGAATTTCCGACATAATACAGAATAAAAAAGTTCTGCGGCTGTTCTTCTTTACTAAAAGTTGTGCCATTTTTCTGATAGAGATGAGAGGTTTAATACTGTGCATAAAATTTGCGATGAAATATCAGTTCCAGGTAAGCTCTAACAAAACTATAGCTTAACAGTTGTATCGTACTCTGTTTTTTTGATGTGTCTAACTATTTATGTAAGACCGCCTAGGGAATGTCAGCCGCACTCACCTGCAATAAAAATGCCGTCTCTGTTTATGGAGTCACTAGACCGCCGGTCACGTCCTACGCTGTCTGCATGTCGGGTTGACTTAAGCTAAATGAGCAGTAGTCACGACGATCTGCTTATGGGGTGGAAGGGGAACAGTAGTCTCTTTCCCATGCTACTTCATTTAGCGAGAAGAATGCGTCTTTCTCATGGCTCAAATGTGACACGCTAAAGAACCTTCTCTTGGAAAGATGAAGTAGACTTCATCATAAACGAGTAGATGGAATTCTGACAATTCACTGCAATTACAGTGCTGGCAGAGCATATTTTTTCAGATGGTTTTCTTGCTCTTAGATTCCTAATTTATTAGGTGCTAATATTCAGACATGTAAATTAAACCAATGAACCAGATTGAGTAGTAAAAAAACAGCAATGTGATATTTCATTTTGGGACCGAACTTCATTATAAAAATTAGTAGTTACTTAGTTTTCCTGTGAAATAATGATTCCAAAGTCTCATTATTGTATACAGTAAGCTACACTGAGGCGTCAAACGTATGGGATAGCGATATGGACACACAGAGACGGCGGTAGTATCGACTAGACAAGACATATTTCCGAAAGAACAGACACCATATCCATATAAGTATATAGTTCTGCCGTCTGACGGTACCGGCCATGACCTTCCTCTTCTGTGCGGATGCACACATATTACCCGAACTCTTAAGGGACTTGGTAAGAATGTCTTCCACGAGTAATGAGTGTGTTGGGTAGGGCCACTAGGAATGTAGTGAGTGGATATATAAAGTGATAAGGTCAGTCTCGTGGGAGGTGTGTGCGAGATAGTCCATGCAGTCGCACTATCCTCTGTGCCCTGGGTGTCTCAGATGGATAGAGCATCTGCCATGTAAGCGGCAGATCCTGGGTTCGAGTCCCGATCGGGGCACACATTTTCACCTGCCCCATTGATAATATCAACACCCGTCAGCAGCTGAAGGTATTAATTAAAATATAAAAGGGCAGTGGATCTACGGAGGTGTCATTTGTACTCAGGTGAATCATGTGAAAAGGTTTCCAATGTGATTATGGCCACACGACGGTAATTAACAAGACTTTGGATGGTAGTTGCAGCCAGATACATGGTTCTTCCCATTTCAGAAATCATTAGGGAATTCATTATTTCCAGGTACACATTCTCAAGAATGTGGTGAGAATATCAAACTTCAGGCGTTACTGCTTATCACGGACAACTCAGTGGCCGACTCCCATCATTTAAACACTCAGAGTCATCTGCGTGGAGTTATCAGTGCTAAAAGACAAGCAACACTGCGTCAAATAACTGCAGAAATCAATGTGGGACAGCAGGTTTGTCACATGGTTTTTGCAAAAGTAATTATTTCACACTGTACTGGGACAAAGGTGGATGAAAGCATTGCATGAGTAGTAAAAGAGATGTAATTTCTAAGACTTTCCCGGCGATTTTCTGACATCTCGTAAAATCGGGTGTACTGCCGGTGGTCCGCGTCTTCCCAACACGATATTTCGACGTCGAAATATCGTGTTGGGAAGACGCGGACCACCGGCAGTACACCCGATTTTACGAGATGTCAGTAAAAAAGATATTTGACTATGTGTTTAGTTTTATCTGTGCTTAACCTGCTAGTCAATCCATTGTCAGGCACTGGGACATTATTAATTGAGGCATAGTAGAGATCAGTGAAGTTTTTCAGAGAAATAGATCTCTTACTTCTGATGCTGAGAGAAACTATCTGGAATATGCAATTTTGTCATATGATGACATGTTGCAGACCGTGGCTGTTGTTTGAAGACAAATGCTGATAGTGTTAGGACAGCAACCAGCCACAAATTTACTTTCAGTTCCTTTATTCAAAGGAAACCGTCACCGGTTTGGAATCGTTGTTATTCACCATCAGACGGTTTACACGCTTTCTTTATGACATTTGGTGTTTTTTTTATAGATTAATTGCCCTAAAATATAAAGAAAACATAATTATAAACACGCCACACACAGATGGTTGCGTTACAGATTTTCGTTGCATGTGACTTACGTGAAACGTCAGTTTCGAGTGTTTGTTTTCATAACGTTCGCCCAACCAATGTAAATGCGTTCCCACTGCATCCTCGTTGTTGCACACGTAAATAGTTCTCACTGTACAGTTTAGATTAGTCGCTGAGATCATTTCAACCACGCACCACATATTTTGATACATACAAAGAGCTTACAAACCTATGAGTATCACAGATGCTATGATATATCGTAACATTTGACGTTGATGTCCTATGTTTGGAAAGGATCATATATTCATTTACAAAACTGTAATGCCTCTTACATTAGTACAGAGACACTGAATTTTTTTTCCAGCTGAAATTGCTAAATTAATTATAAAGTTTTTTATATGTATTTAGAACTGTATAGGTAAAATAGTATATTATTTTATTACATTTGGCATCATGAGAATTATAGTAACATAAATTTGCTACTTGATCTGCAGATAGGTGTATTAATATTATTTGCTTTGGAGGCTGGAAAGCAATTTTTGGAAATTTTTCAGGAAAGCTAACTCTGTTTGTTCGTTAACGATATAGTCTGGGGTGCTGTTTTTGTGTGTGTTTATTTCTAATTCTTCAAATATATTCATAGTAGCTCCTTTTTCTGTTAGATGCAACATTTTTAAGTTGTCCTCAACGTTTCCCACTGAATGGTTTTCTTCAGCAATATGGGCTCCAAATGCTGATTTGTTCAAGTTACCAAGTCTTAGAGCATAAATATGTTCTTTGTATCTAATTTCAAAACTTCTGCCTGTCTGTCCAATGTAGAATTTTCGGCATGTATCACATTTGAGTTTGTATATTCCTGATTTACGGTAGGGACTCTTGAACGTCAAATGTTACGATGTATCATAGCATCTGTGATACTCATATGTTTGTAAGCTCTTTGTATCAAAACATGTGGTGCGTGGTTGAAATGATATCAGCGACGAATCTAAAGTGCACAGTGAGAACCATTTACGTGTGCAACAACGAGGATGCAGTGGGAACGCATTTACATCGGTTGGACGAACGTTATGAAAACAAACACTCGAAACCGACGTTTCACGTAAGTCACATGCAACGACAATCTGTAACGCAACCATCTGTGTGTGGCGTGTTTATAATTATGTTTTCTTTATATTTTAGGACAATTAATCTATAAAAACACACCAAGTGTCATAAAGAAAGCGTGTAAACCGTCTGATGATGAATCACAACGATTCGAAACCGGTAACGGTTTCCTTTGAATAAAGGAACAAAGTAAATTTGTGGCTAGTTGCTGTCCTAACACCATCAATATCTGGAATACCTTATTATGGAGTTTAAAACTCATTTACAGTGCTGTCATGTTCTTTGTATTGATGCAGAAGATTTTCGATAGCTTTGAATGGTATGTTTTTAATTATTATAATGAAAGAATTGGCAATTGTTAGAGTCTTATGTTGTGTAGTTTTCTCGTCAGCAATCAGAGTTGGACTTCTCAGAAACGATTTTTGTTAAAGTAAAACCCACATCCGTGATTTATAGTAAAGTTCGTCACATTTTGTCGTGAGTGTATTACATCTTACGCCACAGGACGTCACAGATTGTTTGTGACAAACAAAAGAAAAGAACTACAAATAATCTTGTAGGTCGGACAAGGACGATTTCCAAGGATTGTAAGTATTTTAATTCTTTGTTTCCCCCGCGGATTTTGACGGTGGTAGGTTTCGCCTCTTTTATACTCTACCGACATCATGAGCTTAGTTTCATTTTACATTATGTTCATTCTGCAATGTTTTGTGCTCATATGTTTCATCCTGTCATACGTGGATTGTCGTGAGCTGTCCGGGCTCATCTTTTCACAGGGTTTTGGACATGTTTTACTGATCATGGTTCGGATCGGATGCCCATCTCCCGTTTCATCCACGTTTTACAAAGGAATGACATGTTTTTGTGAACACTTGCTTCTAAGGTTAGAAGTCTCAGCAGATGAAGTATTAGTTTTGTAATTACGTTGCTTAACTGTCTGCTTTGTTCTGCAGATTATGTTGATTATTAGCACTTAAGTAGTTTTATTCTGTATGCAGATATGACCTGAAGATGTACCTCCAGGGTATGAAACTGGGCGTTATGCGGTGAAAAAACAACAAACAGCTACTGCGGATTTGATCTGTCACTCAGTTTAATATAGACTATATTACAGTCTTTGATTTTAAATTGTCTGATTGTCCTTCACATTGTGAAACAGAAAGATATTAGTAGTGAGCAGTTTATTTTCATTTAACTGTTGCATCTGGTGATTGTATTTGCTTCCGAGCCCAGCAGTACTCAAGTCACGATAACGAGAGTGCTGAGCAATAGGTAAGTAACTTTTGCTTCAGGGCAGATCTCACCTTGCATTCTTGTACAAACAGTGCGTAAGCGCGGTTTTCAGGTTTTCAGTGAATACTACTGGTAATTTCAAACAGTTATTTTCTTTCCAGTATAACAGTAATTTGTTTATTTTTTGGATATTCAGAGTCTAACGTATTTCACTTCACGTAACGTAAATAATCTATTTCGGTACTGAGTTTTAGTTACAAAGTTTTCATTGTGCACACTATAAGTTTTCTCTGGCATTCAATTGGATTCATTTTCCTTATCTCAGATTTTTCATTTCATGAAGTTCAAAGTTTCAACTTCACGACACAGTTAACATGCGCAGCGCAGGGCCAACCAACAGTCACTTCTGCTCAGCAACTGAACATGGTATCTAAAGCACAGGTTACCTCATAAAAAAGTTTTTGTAATCAATATATTCAGCTTCCTCACACATAGACTGTTTTTTATACAAAGCTCACATATGTCGACCCTTTACGCCTAGGTTAGTCCTCCGGTTTTTCTGTATCTACGCAGTTAGGTAGCAACACATGATCTCGAAAGCAAATCAGAGCTACGCGTATATGTAGTAAGATTTTATTTTTATCTTTCACGTATTGTAATTTGACTGTCCTTTTTTGAGTGAAACTTTTTATCCTTATGCAAAAGATGTTGAGTGGGAAGATCTTAGTTGCATAGGATGACAATCGTTCAAACTGTGTGAATTGTTCAGTGTTATGTAAATTTTTCGCAGATATTTCTATCGGGTAAAAAAAAATTACTTTTGGTTATTTAACTGCAAACAGAAATTTTGTTGGTAACTGAGTCCCTACGTTGAAACATTGTGGCCGGCCGCGGTGGTCTCGCGGTTCTAGGCGCGCAGTCCGGAACCGTGCGACTGCTACGGTCGCAGGTTCGAATCCTGCCTCAGGCATGGATGTGTGTGATGTCCTTAGGTTAGTTAGGTTTAAGTAGTTCTAAGTTCTAGGGGACTAATTACCACAGCAGTTGAGTCCCATAGTGCTCAGAGCCATTTAAACCATTTTTTTTAAACATTGTGGCTAGCAGCAAAGTATTACGTCATGCTACAAGATCACAAACTACGCCACAAAGTAATGATTCCATTTATCAATGAAACAGAACAAGCACAAGAGTCGATACACATAAATTATTTATTTGAGATTTCAGATAACGTAAATAACTCTCCAACACAGTTCAGCTTTTTATTAGGAAATGCAACAGAACAGATTTCTAAATGTGGAAAAGAAATTTCAGAACGCAAATCGGTAGCCGACAAATTGCCTAAGCCATGCGAAATATCGGAGCAACCACTTATTGAGGCAGTCGATTCTGGTTTTGGTTCCGTTTCTTTCAGTCAAACACTACACATGTCTTTTTCAGTTACTGACAATTCGCACTCAGCCGTTGCAAATCCATTGAAAGTGAATGAGGAAACCAATAATTCAACTTTGTTATAGTTACTACTAAACATGAACAAAATTCTTGAACTAAAAACAGAAAAATATCAGGAAATGAAAAACTGTAGAACAAATACAAAATCACAAGAAGAAATAAGTAAAGATGAACTCACAGCACGCATTCGGAAAATTGAGGAAAAACAGCATTACCTTTTTATAGAAATCCGACAAGAGATTAAAGATGAATTACAACCTATTATGAGGAGGCTAGTGGCAAGGCCACGCAGCGCTGAAGCTGAACAAAATAATATAAAAACTTCACAAAAGAATTAGAAAGAAGAATTTCTCTCAAAAATAAATGCCATTGTACCGTGTGCAGTAGTCTCGCAATTTACAGAACGTCATGACCACTGTTGAAACAATTAATAAATAGGTAGAGTTGTTAAAACTAAACTCTGACGAACAGAAAGAAAGACCCTGCACTTTAACGAAGAATACAAAATTAGCCTACACAAGTTTAAACAGAGAAACAGATCCGCGCAGTGGAAAAGAAGAATAACTATGCAAAGAAAACAACGTAATATCCGGAACCATTAAAGCTCATGCAGAACAGCAAATCGGACATGTTGTATCCCAACCCGTGCAGAACACGAGCAAACTGCTATCATTTCGAATAACATAACGAGAAATACTGGTAACGTTATACTAGTTTGTTCATGTACAAAAAAGGTAAATCTTTGAACCAGCATACAGACAACCATGTAATAATAATAGAACAAGAACTTACACGTAGTGAAACAATATGGAAGTTCAACAGTTTTGGTTATTCTGGTATATATTTTGTGAATTTTGGTGGATGTATGTGATGACGGCATTTACGTGAGTTTTCTCGAGAACATAGTTCTACTCGCAGTCAAAACAGTGATCTGCCTTAGCGGCGTACCACGGAAGTTTTGTGGGCACAGAAGACTTCCAGCTACAGTTACAAACATTCTGATCCAATCAACTCATGCGATTGACTTCTTGTTAAAAATGCACTTACACTCAAGGAAGTGAAGAGTTCGTGCTATTGTACTGACCATTGGAGCAAAAGAATGACGAAATAAGTGACAATCTGTACTCTATGCATTTTACTACTTTGCAAATGTCTGTAGGGGATCCATTACTCTTTTTCATTATACTTTTTTTGGATAAATCGATTGACGAACGATGCTCCCCTAGTTTGACACTCGTCTTCTCCTGCTCTCCTTTCTAGTCGATAAGTACAAGGAATTTTATTTTACTATGCTTTGGTAAATATGTTGAAAGTACTTTTAATGACGCGTGAGTTATGATTACGAATGTATCATATCGGCGACATTGTATAATCAGAGTTTGATAAAACTGAAAACCCCGATTAAACGAATTTAGTGACTATAATGCTATAATGCGAAATTTTTGGAAGTAAAACACACACTGGCGAAAAAAGTACACAAGCTTTATGAATACCATTTTAACACACAGCAATAACAGACGTGAGTTATAAAATGATAGATTTGGTAAGAGTTCTGATGCGATATGAAAAGTATTGGGATTGCAGCTGTGTTGTCCAAATGGAAAGTCAGTATTGCAAATAGTAAAAGTATTGATCAATTACAAGACAGGAAGGGTTTTCTACCAGTTGAAGGAACAACTACAAGTTGTTAAAAGTAAGATTTCTTTGTTTGAAGAAAATTACCAGTGTCCGACGTAGTATGCATTTTTGTGGGGATTTTCTTTTCATGATTGGTAGTGCAGTAATTAAAGTATGTTTGCCCAGAAGTATTATTTACGAAGTGTGACTGCAGAATGTTTCTTGTGTAAGTATGAACTAACGAAACAAAGCAGAGAGTATTTACCGTTGACGTTATGATGACGAAACAGACCTTTAAAGCAGACTGCATATAGGACGCTGCACCAGCAAATGTCTGACACTGCTACCCTATTGGCATTTTGTGATGAAATATTTAGCTATAGTTTAGCTTCAGTTTAGCCTAGCAATGGGATCTTCACTTTGTTTACTAATTTAAGATAACAATTTTTCCTACACATGCTTGGGACAGGATACTTTGCTGTACTGCCTTTCTGGTGAATTATTTGTCATATTTATATGTGTATTATAATGAATTTGACTGCATAGGTTTTCTGGTGAACTATTTTTGTGCTCTATATGTATATCGCGGAGCCTATAGTTTATGGGAGCTGACATAGGAAAAGCATTTACTATTAGAGACTGTAAATGAGGCAAATGTCATGACAAAACAAGATTATGAAAAATAGTTGTAGGAGGGCAGGAAATTGAGAATATGGCAGGTACACTTAGAAATGAGAAAATAATCAATACAGAGAAATGCAAATAAAAAAAATCCGTCAGTAGGCAGGCCAAACAAAGCTGCATAATATAAAAATATCAATGAATATGAACACGTTGAATAATGATAATATTATGTGATTATGACCAAGTGATAATGAAGTGCAGGCAACTTGACATGATATTTTTGGCAGGTAAATTGACGTGTAAGGTATTATTAGGCGAATAAGATGTTTTTGGCAAGGAAATTCAGATAAAAGATACTATGAGAAAAGTTTGAGATTTCAGTGACATGGTAATATGCATACACCACAGAAGTCAAAGTTGTACCTGACTAGTACTACGTTAAAATATCACACAGGCTGATTGAGACATGGGCTTTGAAGTGCGGTTAATTGCCTTTCCTTTTCCTTTACATAAGACATGCTACATTTGTTTGTTTGTCATTTTTTGTGGTCTCTATATCGTCTTACTCTTACATTACGTGTATGCTTTTCATGAATGTGTTTTTATTACCTTTGTTCCTATGTTTTAAACTTATGTTGTCAGTTCTGAATAATGAAAGATTTTCTGCAACAGAACATCTATTATTATATGCAGACTAGATTTTCTTGTATGTTTTCATGGCAATTTGTCACTACTAGAAGACAAAAATATTTTGTCTGTTGCTACTCTTGTTTACTTTATGTTGTATCTGGCACAGAATATTGCATAAATCTTCTTGTATGTAGATGTTTTATGATGACAATGATTATTTTAATCTACAGATATTCGTGTTTTGTACATTGCTTCATCTTTCATTTAATGCAATGCTCTTCCATTATTTAGAATATTTGCTAAGGATAAGGTAATTTTTTTAATTATGTAAATGTATGTGCAGTTCAGATTTCTGTAAAGTATAGTATAAATCACAAATTCAATGAAGTTACCAGTTTTGCTTACACTTAAAAGGAAGTAGTTGAACTGAGAGTAAAGTTATCTAGGACGCTTCAGCAGGACATGTGAGTACTGCTTCTCTATGACTGCTCATATTCAGGAGACTTCAACTGGACATATGAGTTGTCAGACGAAAACTATTTCCCTCTATCTCCTCGTATTTGATTCTACTTTTACTGCCCATCTTCAGAGTATAGTCAGTGATGGACGTTCAATTATCTTACTGGCTGTCCCTAAGCCTGAAACATTCTTCATATTCGTCAGCATTGCTCATCTGTGAGTTCGTTACTATAGAGTCAGTGACTTCATTAGTACTAATATTGAGCTAGTCACATTCCTTTTCTTAGCCAAAAGATCAATGTCGAAAGACGTTAACAGTATCTTCGTTGGTGCTAAGTGACGCGACATTTGACCTTCTGTTTTATCACATTCTAGCCTCAATATCAAAGATATGATACATTAGGGCAAATCGTCGATGGTTATGAATGACACAGTATTTACGCAAAATCTTTAGAACCTGCGACTAGTATGTGTGCTTCCGCCCTGTGCAAAGACAATCTTTACATGTCAAACACCAATTAGAACATCCTTTCGTACATTCTGTAACCTGAATCCCAACATTTGTAATGTTATTTTAATTGTAACTTATTGTACTCGCTTCCTTGTAAGTTTTGAAAACATTTATTGTTGTTGCCTTATCATAGCTAAGACAATATGTATGAATTTTTTTCTGTGGCGTAATAGCGAGATGTTAGGTTTTCCAAAGTAAGCAAACTATCATTTGTGATTACAGAAAAAAAACTATCTAGAATACCTTATTATGGCGATGAAAGTTCATTTATACACTGAAACCCAAAGGAACTGGTATAGACATCCGTATTCAAATACAGAGGTGTGCAAACAGGCAGCATATAGCACTGCGGCCGGTGAAGCTTATACCAGACAACAAGTGTCTGGCGCAGTGTTAAATAAGTTACTGCTGCTACAATGGCAAGTTATCAAGATTTAAGTGAGTTTGAACGTTGTGTCATAGTCCGTGCACAAGTGTTGGGATACAGCATCTCCGAGGTAGCGATGAAGTGGGGATTTTCCCATACGACAATTTCACGAGTGTACCGTGAATATAAGGAATTCAGTAAAACATCAAATCTTTGACATCGCTGCGGCCAGAAAAAGATCCTTTAAGAACTGGACCAAAGACGACTGAAGAGAAACTTTTAGTGTGACAGAAGTGCAACCCTTCCTCAAATTGCTGCAGATTTCAGTGCTGAGCCGTCAACAAGTGTCAGCATTCGAACCATTCAACGAAACATCATCGATATGAGCTTTCGAAGCAAAAGGCCCACTCGTATACCATTTATGACACCATGACACAAAGCTCTATGTTTCAATTGTGCTCGTCAACACCTATACTGGACTGTTGGTGACTGGATACATGTAGCCTGATCGGACGAATCTCGTTTCAAATTGTATCGAGCGGATGGACGTGCACGGGTATGGGGACAACCTCATGAATCCATGGACCTTGCATCTGAGCAGGAGACTGTTCAAGCTGGTGGAGGCTGTGTAATGGTGTGAGGCGTGTGCAGGTGGAGGATCTGTAATGGTGTGAGGCGTGTGCAGTTGGAGTGATGTGACACCCCTGATACGTCTAGATCCGACTCTGACATACGGACGAAAGCATCCTGTCTGTTCACCTGCATCCATTCATGTCCATTGTGGATTCTCGACAATTCTAGCAGGACAATGCGACACCCCACACGTCCAGAATTGCTACAGGGTGGCTTCAGGAACACTCTTCTGAGTTTAAACACTTCCGTTGGTCATCAAACTCCCATAGCGTGAACATTATTGAGCATATCTTGGACGCCTTGCAACGTGCTGATCAGAACAGACTTCCACCACCTCTTACTCTTAGGTATTTATGGACAGACCTGCTGGATTCATAGGCTCAGTTCCCTCCAGGACTACTTCAGACATTAGTCAAGTCCATGCTACGTCGTGTTGTTGCACTTCTGTGTGCTCGCGGGGGCTCTACACAATATTAGGCTGGCATACCAGTCTCTTTAGCTCCTCAGTGTAATACTTTCTTCTTCTTTGTACTGATGGAGAAGATTTTCCAGGAATGTTAAATGTATGTTTTTAATTTTTGTAAAGAGAACACTTTGTAACTGCTAAAGACTTCTTATGTTGTTCAGTCTTTCTGTCAATAATCAGAATTTGATTTATCAAAAACGGGTTTCCTTAAAGTAAACCCTACCTCCACGATTTAAAGTAAAGTTTACAGCATTTTGTCGCGTGTGCTTTGCGCCGTACGCCACACGAAGTCACGGTTTCTCACGTGCAAAGTGAAAGAAATTAGTAGTGAGTAGTTTATTTTCCTTTAGCTGCTGCATCTGTTGACTTGTATTTGCTTTCGAGAACGTCAGTGCCTCAGGCAGAATAAACAACGCGCTGAGCAAGGGGTAAGTCATTGTTATTTCAGGGCTGATCTCATATTCTTGTGCAAACAATGCGTGGTCAGGATCGTCAGATTCTATGCTAGACAGCAAATTAATATTCGATGAACATAACTGATACTTTAAAACAGCTATATTCTTACGAGTAGCAACTCGGTAATGAGTTTTAGTTATATACTTTTAGTCAACCACATAATTACTTTCCTTTGACATTTAAGTGAATCCATTTTTTCTTTAATTCAAATTTTGCATTTCATAAAGTTTAAAGTTTTTAATTTCACCACACTGTTCCCAAGCACAACACAGGCCATCCAACATTCAGTTTTGCTCAGCAACTGAATACAATATCTAAACTGAACTTTATCTAAGGAGAAAATTTTTGGGATGAGTGTAGGGTAACTCGGGGCAGAACGGGATAGTGGGGCACAATGGGAAATTGCTCTCTTCTAGACTGGACAGTGTTGCAACCTGTTAGATGGGCATGTAACTATTTCTCCGAATGGAAGGGAAGTGAGGGCAGTCATTCTGATTTAGTTTGAAGTGCGAGATCTAAGTGAATTGCTGTCAGTCACATTATCGCTTGCGTTGTTCTAGCGTTTGGTGAGTTTCAACGCCAGGTAAGCTGTTAATTGTTAATTGTATGCCCTAAAATGACACATTCCCTTAACGTGCATGGCATTTGTTATACTTTAGTTATTTAATGCGGTTAAATACGTCAGTTATTACACTGCATGAAAGTTGTTAACCTCAGAAGTGCTCTTGGGGTGGAACGGGACGAGGCAGAATGGGATAGTGTCCCTTTGTGCCCCGTCATATTTTGATGCAAGTAGAAAGCAAAGCCAGCCTGGGTGTTCATGGATGCCAGACTCTCCCAAACAGCTACGTTCGCCGAACAACTCAGCTTTCCAGATATCGCCCGAGGCTTTCATTCCAATCCCACTAATTTGTCAAAATACACGGCGGACTACAAGACGAAAAGGAAAAACCGTCGTATTAACAGATTTTCCTTTTAAGAAGGAACTGCAGAATGCTGTCGCATGTAAAGTAGGCCTACAGAAAGGAGGAGGGTGCACAAATATAAAAATTGTCAGGATAGAGACGTTAGGCGCAATACAACTTACGGCAAATATATCAAGCTGTACACACAAAAAAAACCAAAACAGAGGACATCAAAGACCTTAAGAAAAACAAAAGGAAGAAGATGATGGAGAAGAGAGAATCAGAGAGAGAGGATGCTGAGTGTCTCTACTGTGGGGACTTCTACTCCGTTTCTAATGAGGGCTGGATCGCATGCCAGAGTGGGCACACAATTCATGAGCTGGCGTAGAGAGTGAAGATGATGAGGAAATACTGATTTGTGGCTATTGTCGAAAGGGCTAGAAGTTAGTGTTTGGTGGTTATTAAGCATTGTACATTTTTCAGAATGACATTAAAATATTTTCTTATTTTGAAGAATGACTATTTAATTGTTTAAATTACACATTCCTTAGTCTGAATTGCCTGCTATACAACATTTTGTCATAGTTCAATACGATATTCGTAATTCAAATTCAACGTTTATGCAACAATTTAACAAAAAATACCCTTATGCCATTCTGCCCTGTGGGTGGCGCGAAACGGGAAATACGCAAGACTTCCTTTGAAAAATTGTAAAAAATGCAAAACGTTTTGTTTTAAGTGATTTTAAAATAAGGTACATTAGGTTACACTGCAAGGTGCTTTTTATCACTTTAAGAAGTGTTTCCTTGTGTCCCCTTATTTTATAGAAATTGTTGAACATTAAGTATCCCGTTCCGCGCCGAGTTTCCCTATTCAGTTTTCTGACATACAGACATTTTATTAGAAGAAACCTTACAGGAGTGTGCCTCGTTCAACCACAACTTGCCCGCGCCGAGAACTGATACTCCTGCACTCCTTGACCGAGGGTGTGGCACTCGAGCGAGTATGAGGGAGCAAAATGTCCGATTTGCAGAGCTCTACTCCAAGTCGCAGCTCTTTCTCTTTTAATAACAAAATTTACTAGAAACAAGGCATTTAGCAATGGTTGCAGACATACGTTGGACAATAACCTTAATATTTCTGAAATACGTTTAGGGAAGTTATCAGGAAAAAAATTTACCACGTTCACAAAAGATTCAGTTTGCTATCGGAATTTTCTTGACACATTCCTTATCATTCATGAAGAAAAAAAACCTGGTTCTTCGTACTCTCGGTGATGGCCCAACAGAGGTCTACCAGCGCCGTGTAATCCTCTGCGACTTCATGAGAATGAGGTATGGAGGGGTATGTGGTCGGCACACCACCCTCCCGGCGGTTTCGCAGACTTTCCACACCGTGGAGCCTCTACTACTCGTTCAAATATATCCTCTCGAGGTAAGAGCCGCCAGTACCAGTTCTCCTACCAAGGTAAGATCCCTGTGAGTACCGGGAATCAAACCCGGGTCTCCTCATAGCAGCCATCTATGCTGACCACTCGGATATGAAGGCGAAATGTTATTATTAACAGAGACAGTAAAGCTGTTGTCCAGTCCACTTTTTTGTTGAATATATATATAGTCACATGTAGTATGAGAAGGGTGGATTAAGTACGTTAAGGTCACAAGTACTCTCGACAATATTAACATGACCTGAGGATAAAGATGGTGGCAGCACGACTGTAGAATCGTATATTGGTATTTGTAATGAAAGTAGCCAAAGCAATAAATCCATGGCTTTTTGTGTGTCACTAGCTGACTTTCAGCATCAACCCACTGTCGATGCAGTACATGACGATGTAATAGGTTCAAAAAGCGTGTGGTCGAGGGAACAACAGACAAAGGATTTCACGTAATGTATATGAATAATCACGAGCAGCCTGAGTTTGTTTGAAATAAACAGTCGGCTACAAAGCATCATTTGTGGAAGAGATGTAGCTGCAGGGCTAACCACGAAAGCTGTGTGATGAAGGGCGCTTTAGTTCTGGCGAGAACGGTTTTCTACATGATTATCAGAGGTTGGTGAGAAAGAAATATGAGTGGCGCGCAGTAATAATAGCGGATGAGTAACTAAAGCGGATTTCCATTCGTGATTTGCCTGGAGGGCAAATAAACGATCTCTTTGTGGAGTTGGATGACGCAGGAGCGCAGGGGTGGCAGGGTTGAATGACGCCGAGGGGTCAGGCAGGCCGGCAGGCAAGATCAGGTTTGTCCGCATCTCGTGGTCGTGCGGTAGCGTTCTCGCTTCCCACGACCGGGTTCCCGGGTTTGATTCCCGGCGGGGTCAGGGATTTTCTCTGCCTTGTGATGGCTGGGTGTTGTGTGGTGTCCTTAGGTTAGTTAGGTTTAAGTAGTTCTGAGTTCTAGGAGACTGATGACCATAGATGTTAAGTCCCATAGTATTCAGAGCCATTTTTTTTATATCAGGTTATCTCTGTTGACACGGGGGTTTAAAGGGGTCGTCATTACAGCGGCAGTGATTTTATAAAGTGTTCAGTTTATCTGAAGACATTGAAATATCTAAAAAAAAAAACACATCGGACCCAAACAATTCATAGTTAAAATACGTTTGTCCCAGAGGAAGACATCCAATGGAAACAAACTCTGTCGCATATCCCACCTCTTTTTGGGAACCCCCAGCTTTTATTGCAGAATCCGATTCTACAGAAAAAATACACCAGTATTGTCTGCAATTTTTTTTTCATTTGGCGACAGATAGTGCTGTAACCGGAAAAATCAAAATGGCTAGAACATCGTATGTTTTGAAACGTTGTCTAACGACACTTGAATTAACCCCACACCTCCACGCTGCGAGTTTAGGAAAGACGATTACCTATAACTTTTAGTGGGAAACACCATTGTCAACGTTGTAATTCTGCCGACAAAACGAAGAGTACTCGACTCGCCACTGCGTGCGTATGGCAAACTATAACGTATCGTAACAGGTACTGCATTGCCTTTAAAAGTTATGAGATGATTGCCTACCCTACTTTCGCATCGTGGAGGTTGGGGGTTAATTCAAGTGTCATTGGGTAACATTTTTAAACATACGACTTTCTACCAATTTTGATTTTTATAATTACAGAGCCATCTGTCCCGTAATGAAAAAGATGTTTCAAACAAATGTTACCCATTTTTTTAGTAGGATTTGACTTTGAAATATAAAAAAATGAGGGTTCCCATTTAGGATTTCGAAGTTTCCACGAGGTAGAGCGGGGGGCGGGAGAAGAGGGGTTCGAGTTTCATATCATTGGAGATCCCCCTCTGAGACGAACAAATTTTAACTATAAATATTTTGTATCCAGTATGTTGTTTTCGAGATATTTCAGTGTCTTCAAATAAACTGAACACATATGCCACGCCATTCCTCTACAGACAAAAAGTGAGTTTCTGTGAGTCAACATCAAGTTGAACAGACGGCCTTTTTCTCACTCCAGACGATATTTCTGCTGAAATCTTTAACTTATGCGCTCGCGTTTTGCTTGGCTTGTGACTCAGAACTAGAGCACCCTGTTTTGGACAAGAACAGTCCTTTGTCCTTCTCCTCACATGATGTAAAATTTCGTAGTGCGCAAAGACTGGAAACTTGCTTTCAGTGGTAAGTAATGCAAAATTATGCATTTCACAAAACAAAAGAACTTAGTATCCCATGACTATATACCGAGCGAGGTGGCGCAGTGGCTAGCACACTGGACTCGCATTCTGGAGGACGACGGTTCAATCCCGTGTCCGGCCATCCCGATTTACGTTTCCGTGATTTCCCTTAATCGCTCCAGGCAAATGCCAGGATGGTTCTTTCGAAAGGGCACGACCGACTTCCTTTCCTAATCCGATGAGACCGATGACCTCGCCGTCTGGTCTCCTCCCCAAAAACAACCCAACCCAACCCAACTATAACATCAGTGAGTCACATGTGGGATCGTTTAACTCATACAAACACCTGGGTGTAACAGTTAGTAGGGACATCAAATGGAACGATCACATAGGCTCAGCGATGGATAAAGTAGGTAGCAGACTTCGGTTTATTGGTAGAGTACTAGGGAAATGCAATCGTTCTAAGGGTTAGGAAGAGGAATTCCACCTTCTGCAAGACTTCTTTGTTTTCTGTTTTTGTTTCACCCAGACATGTTTCAGCACATTTTGTGCTTTCTGCAGTGGGTTCTTTTCCATTTTTTTGTACACTGTGTAGCAGAGTAACTACCAAAATAAATGTCCAATAGTATCATGTAAGCTAAAAAAATTAAAAAAAAACCGCTGAAGATACCACAAAATTTGCGGCAACATGTCTGGGTGAAACACAACAGAAAAAAAGGTGTCTTGCATAAGGCGGAATTCCTCTTCCTATTTTGTAGCGAACACGGACATAACAGGAAAAACTGCAACATCACAAGATGATCATTCTTGGGGACATTACTTACGAAACACTCGTGTGATCCAATGTAGAATATTGCTCAAGTATGTGGGGCACATACCAAATACAACTAACAGGAGCCACGTGGAGTGGCGCGCGGATTGAGGCGTCATGTCACGGACTGCGCGGCCCCTCCCGCCGGAGATTCAAGTCCTCTCTCGGACATGGGTGTGTGTGTTGTTCTTAGCATAAGTTAGTTTAAGTAGTATGTAAGTCTAGGACCCGCTGACCGAAGCAGTTTCGTCCCCTAGGAATTCACACACATTTGAACATTTTGAACTAACAGGAGATATTTAACGTATGTAGAGGTCAGCACGAATAGTCACAGGTTTATATTATCCATGAGAAAGTGTTGAAGAAATGCTGAAGAAACTAAAATGTAGGACTCCTGAAGACAGATGTAAACCACCCTGAGAAAGCCTGCTTATGAAGTTTCAAGAACTGACTTTAAATGATGATTCTAGGAAAATGCTAGAATGTGTCACGTTGTAGGGGTCGTGAAGACAAGATTAGATTAATTACAGGACGCATGGAGGCATTTAAATTGTCGTTCTTTCCGTGATCCATACATGAATGGAAAGGGAAAATATCGTAATAACTGGTACAGTGCGACGTACCCTCTGCCATGCACTTCACAGTGGGGTTGTCAGAGTATAGAAGTAGATACTTGAAACACCAAAGCAACATGTAGTAACTTAACTAATACAGCAGATATATTAATGGAATCTATATAAATGTACGTTCACAGAGTACATTCACTTCTGCAACACATCTCCTGTCTTTGTGAAGTACAGTTTCAAGTATTAGGAGACGTGACCACCATTACGATCTTCTCCCTGGCGCCTGGGCACCTGGTAAGTCCACAAGCGCGAGCTGAGAGTAGCAGCCATATGCCTTGCAATTAGTACTTTGTTTCTTCCAGAAACAAAGCAACACAAGTCTTACAGGTACCCAAGGCTTCGTAGATGTCAATCACGAGGTGAGTAGATAGCACAGTAACATAGAAGCTTACCTTCTCACTAGTCTGGGCACTTTGCTGGATACTATTTGCTAGGAAATTGCGCGAGAATTCATGCAGCCCTTCGCAATGGTCACGTCCAGTTCCATTTAGATAGACACTTTAGACTGTTAAATATCCTAGTTTCATAGTAAGTTTTGTCTGCGACCTCACATTCTTTGATCAGCTCCCAACTGCTCCAGTGATCCAGAAGTTAAGACCAGGAAAGCCAGGCACCTCAATTTCCTCCGATATACGCCTGAACAATGCACTCCAAACCGCATTGACATAGAATCTAAGCACACTCTAGCTCATTTACCTTCAGTTCCTGCATCTGTGGTGAACTGGGGTATCATAGATTCAATTTTATGAAAATTCTTCCCGTGTATGTGCTCAATCGTTGTGCCTCCGTATCATGATTATTTGACGCAGTTCCTATACCTATATCTGACCGACACTTCGGGGCAGTGTGTGGTCGCTTAGTTTTTCGCATCCTGGTGAGTAGCAAGACTTGTCAACTACTACCTCTGTGATAGCCAGTGGTCGGTTTCGCCAGTCAGTGTTGTTTTATTGTTGTAGTTGGCTATTCTACTACTGATTATTGATTTAGACATGCACGTAGCCCGGGTTATCTGGTGCTCCTTTCTCTTATACTTATGTCTCTTGGGATTGTCATTGCTATTCCCATAGTTATTATTTCCATAGTTCTTGCCACGATGTTTATTCAGCAGGTTCTGGGGCACGTCATTTCGTGCCCCTTGATAATTCTCAGTTCCATTGAATCCTCGATGATACAACTGACTGTTCGTCGCTCAGCGATGTTCCGGATTTTCCATCTTCATGTTCTATGCTGGGTGAAACAAAGATAGAGATAAACTTCCCCGGATTCAGTTCCTACACAAGTATTAGCTTTTCAGATGTCTCTTTTGCCTTTCAAAATTCTTAAAGTATCCAGATGTAACATGATTTTATTGATACAATTCTCAAAATGTTTGAGCAAATTATCTTGTCCGATGCGCAAAAGAATGCCACTAAAGACTTCATACCTTAATCGTTCCTATACTCCACTGTACGTCGCTAAAAATTTTCGTCCGACCTATTCGTAAGTAATGCATGACAAGGAGCATCTGCCACCCACATGGCTCTGTTCCTGTGGATGAATCCAGTGGCTTACAGTATTTTCTGGGCCTCACAGCAAGATCGTGATAGTGCGTCTCTAAAAGCTCGTATAAACACTATAGGGTATATAATTTTCTTATTTGGTGAAAGCATCTGAAACAGGCTGTCTTTGACTTTCTCTCCATGAAATTGGAGGCGTATTGGTCATCACCCTTCAGACTCTTGCGCTGGAGGTGAGAAGTTCGCATGTAATTCTGGTGTATTATGTTGTGGTTCTATGACAACAGAGCATGTATGTGTTTGTTTTAGAGACATTAACTAGGGACTGGTAGTCCAGCACTGCTTCTTTAACATAATCAAGCTCCATACTCACAGATTCGACATGTTCTCTAATGGCAGATCACTACTACTAAAAATTACCTCTCAGATGAATTTTGACATCGTGAATGCCAGGTGGCTATAATACCTTTCTTTGACGATATGTCTGAACCAGTGCTTGAATTTCTTCTTCTACCTTTTCAGCTAACTGCATATCCTTTGCAAATGTCCGTTTTGCTGATTCGGCAGCGAGCTGATTCTTTTGCAGAGCAAATTGTTCATTAGCTTGTGATTGCGTAGGCCTTTCCTTCGTAATAAGTCTTGAAAGTCTCTTCGGGTGTGCTGTCGGATCCTAAAGTCAACTTGACTAGATATTACGGCGATCCAACTGTTCGCCATCTTCAGGAAATGCTGCTCCTGCTGATGAGTCTCAGCGGGACTCATCTGCAGAAGCAGCATTTCCTGAAGATGGCGAACAGTTGGATCGCCGTAATATCTAGTCAAGTTCATTTTAGGATCCGGCAGCATACCGGAAGAGACTTTCAAAATGTTCATTAGCTTGCTTTACCTGCTCTAGAGATAGATCGGTAACACGTTATAATAAATTCATTATTGTTTCTTAGAGAGTTTTCTGATTCTTATATATCTCGACTACGTCACTGGTCAACGTGTGGTAGCTTCCGGTTAATGCTGATGAGTTTTCCACAAATCATATATCTCATTGGCTAAACTGTCTTTGATTCCGAAATGTCCTTACACAAGGCAGCTTGACTTTCTGAAATGTCTCTCGTTAAATTCTGATGTAGGTCAACTTAATCTTGTTTTGTCAACATTACGTCCTGTTCCTTAACATTTCTTCCAGCTTTTCACTACGAGTACCAACCTGATCAAAAACTGCAGCTTAGGTTCCGCTAAGTGTAACAGCCCTAAGAATGATTCTGATAACAGTTTAGCATTCGGTTTGTCTTGCATGGCAGGTCGACTTACTGAACATTACTTTCGTATGTTTCATTCATTTCTGCTTGATATCTCTTTTCTGCCATAACCTGCACAGTACAATAAAGGGAAAACACTTTATTCATAGTTAAAACAGTAATAAGTATACTGAAACACACATTAAATTAACGTTGCAACAATTAAGCTGAAATACTGAATTTAAAAAAATGTATTAGAACTTCTTTGTCAGCTACGCTGCTGCATTCACAAGACGACTCCGTGCTCTTCAGTTTCCGTGTCCTTTTCCTCCACTCACAAGACAGGTCATAAATTTAGACAACACGGTCTGTGAAGTGCAGCGATCTGATGCTGTGTTTAGATTATAATCAATCGTCGAGATCGCAATATTTGTTTATTTCCCGGTTTCCGCTTATGTTAAAGCCATCCTCGTTCACTGTGTACGATTGTTATATCACGAGAAAACCGAGCAGCCGACAGCACCAGCCATAGGGGGCCAAAAATTCTGAAGATGGTTTTAAAATAAGCCTAATCCGGTAAATGAACAAATATTATTGTGATATCGACTGTTAATATTAACTTACTTGAGAGAATTCACGTGACAGAAAAACATACAACGCTTGTAATACACATCACGCAATAATGCAAAGAATACTAATACAATAACAATAATATTAACTATTTACAGAAGGCTCCGGGCTTGTTCGCTGGTTTAATACGCTAAAATGTATTATTAATTAGGATTTTGATATTTAGGTTTGAATGAATCTCTCTTTTTCTAGTTTGCTTTTTAGTATTACTGTTACGTGATTGGTATGTAACTGCGAGTGCTGTAATTCGCGCTTAATTGTACAGCTGTTCGTTGGTGTGGATTAATTTTGAAATAGACAATAGTAGTGACTAAAATAAACTCGTCACGGAACGCAGGTTCTGCAAATGCGAACCATAAACTACCAATATCCGCCAGATAGCATAAAGAGTCTTTGATAGAAAAAAAGAGGTAATTTTCCGATATGAGGCTAATTGTTCAATCACGTGAGCAAAGATTTAAGTCTCACTCCTTCATGTTGGTTAAGTTTATTTGTGTCTTTCTTAATAATCCACAAATATCGCTACAGTATTGTTAACCGCGGAAATGGCGATGTAAGTGCCATGATTATGTACACTTCTCACTTTTTTATCGGACCAGAACAGAGTGTATCATAATTCATGTATTAATCAGATGAGTATTCCGAAAAACGACGGGCACCAGAGAGAACAGTACGCATTGAGTGCAAAAGACCACTACCGCATAGGCAGTAGGTACTCAGGTGAACAAAAAACTCGTAACTGAAATATAATTTACTATAAATGTTAAGTGTTGCTAAAGAAGAGTACATGAATAGAGGCCTAAGGCAAAGTTAACACTACTCGATGCAATCCTCTTGCGCTTTACAAATGCGAATACTGTTTCAGATGGAAAACGCTGGAGGGAATTAGTTTAAGCTGGAAAGAGAGAACTGAACCTCAAGACACTAATCCATACGGCAAAACTGAGACGTTAAAGAGAAAGTCTGTGGCCGTGGCCTGAAATAGTCGCGGTCACCGTGCGAAGGAAGTGGCGTGCGTACACGAAAGTCGTTGCCGAGTTCTGTTCAAGGTGATGAACGACTAAACCGTTACTAAATGGAAGAGATAAATTAGTTGTAGCAAAACGAGTCCGTGACGGTGATGAAGCTGCATCTGTTGGTCCGTATTGCAGCCACATCTGAATGGGGTCCGAGGCGACGTCAGCCCAATCTTTTATCGCTTTGAAGACCCAACCCACAAGTCAGCTTACAACTGCAAAAAATATAGCCATTCCGTACTTATTTGGAGGGAGTGGAGCGTAGAAATGTGACATTCCGGCAGAAGAAGGCACTATTCCAAACTTGAAGAGATTTTAATTGTTGCCACCAGTTTGAGCAAATTAATAATATCTATGTAAATGGTTGCTGCCGAAATTCGTTTCGATATTTACGTTCCTTAGTACTTTAGGGTGTCTTCAAAGGAGGCTGTAAGGTGAACATCAACAAAAGCAAAACGAGGATAATGGAATGTAGTCGAATTAAATTGAGTGGTGTTGAGGGTATTAGATTAGGAAATCAGACGCTTAACGTAGTAAATTAGTTTTGCTATTTGGGGAGCAAAATAACTAATGAAGGTCGAAGTAGAGAGGATACAAAATGCAGATTGCCAATGGCAAGTAAAGCATTTCTGAAGAAGAGAAATTTGTTAACATCGAGTATAGATGTAAGTGTCAGGAAGTCTTTTCTGAAAGTAGTTGTATGGAGTGTAGCCATGTACGGAAGTGAAACATGGACGATAAATAGTTTATACAAAAAGATAATAGAAGCTTTAGAAATGTGGTGTATGCTGAAGCTTGGATGGGTAGATCACGTAACTAATGAGAAGGTACTGAATAGAATTGGGGAGAAGAGAAATTTGTGAGACAACTTGACTAGAAGAAGTGATCGATTGGCAGGACATGTTCTGAGGCATCAAGGGTTCACCAATTTAGTATTGGAGGGCAGCGCCGAGGGTAAAAATCTTAGAGGGAGACCAAGATATGAACACACTAAACAGATTCAGAAGGATGTAGGTTTCAGTAGCTACTGGGTTCAAAATGGTTCAAATGGCTCTGTGCACTATGGGACTTAACAGCTGTGGTCATCAGTCCGCTAGAACTTAGAACTACTTAAACCTAACTAACCTAAGGACATCACACACATCCATGCCCGAGGCAGGATTCGAACCTGCGACCGTAGCAGTCGCACGGTTCCGGACTGCGCGCCTATAACCGCGAGACCACCGCGGCCGGTAGCTACTGGGAGATGAAGAAGTTTGCACAAGATATAGTAGCATGGAGAGCTGCATCAAACCAGTTTCTGGACTGAAGACAACAACACAACAACAGTACTGTAGGAGCAATTCAAATATGAAATTAACAGAAGCTTCACGGAACTGGAACTACAGTGTTTGGAACAAGGATTGAAATTACTATGTGTTGAAATTGTTACACGTGTGTGAGTATGAATGCTGATATAATCTCTGAGTAAATGAATTAAAGTTTCTCTGTTTGTTTTGGCCACTTGTGTTCCATAAAGCCTGTGACCGGAAGTAGAGATACTTCTGCTGCTTTGTTTGAATATGCGGTGTTATATTTAAAATATGGCTTAAATGAAGCGAAAGCTTTCGTTTGTGTATTACATACGTGTGGGTATTAATTTGGTGTCATATTAAGTTCATTTTGATTTCGTTGAGCTACAGTGTGCGTCATAGTTAGTTGGTTATTCTTAGCCTCAAAGTATCCGATAGTTACCCATTTTAAATTGTAGTTCTGTTAATCTACAGGATTAACGACAATATGTCATTGTCCTGCAGAAAAACTTCTTAATGTAACGAAAGTTGTTGACGTGGCTCTAAACAGGATTACTTTAGCACAGTTTTGCTTAAAAAATACACAATTCAATTCTATACACTTTGACCAGTCTACAGGTGTCGTAGTTGGCAAGCAATATACAAATTTTCAAATTCATTTAAACTTAACAGAAGGCGGAAGGCCCTACTGTGCCAAGGTTAATTTTGTTAGATTTATATATCTTTATTTGTGGAACTGTTACACATACAACTACGGAATTTCGATGACTGTTTCCAGCCTGCGCTGTTACGACACTGAACTACAATGAGTGTTTCAGCATTGATGGTAAAACAGTTGTAATTGGGGAAAGTTTCAACTAACTCCCCTTGATTCACAGAATATGGCAGTTCTTGTCGTGAATTTAGCCCACTAGCACATTTCAGCTATTTTATACCATTTCTGAAATTTTAATTTTATTGCTTTAGTAGTTTTCAGAGGAAGGGATGTAAAGACTGAAATGTTAACTGCTACAAAATGCGACCAACTCTGATTTGATAAATAAAAATGTAAGTCAGAGTAGCCGCGGAGTTATTCTCGTTATCCTTCTTAACCTAGAAGCACCCTTCACTTTTGTGCCGTGACATTCCTGATATGAAATTCAGCTGTATACAGAGCCTTGTGTGGTCGTGCTTGTCCAAATGCTAAAGACCTTGGAAGCTGTTCACTAAAAGTTACCTTTCAAGTTATTCATTTTATGTGAGTTTTAAATCGCTAAACCTGTAGAAAGGGCATTCTGCACAAAGGTTCGCAGCTGCTACACATACTGCATTCATTGGCTGGTAAGGTGAAGGCATATCTGTGCTAGATACTTTGGAAGTATAGTTACCTGACCAATCAGAGTCCCAGATGGCAGAGTTCGTCTTACGCATTCCCCAGTGAACGCTGGCAAAAGCATTTGCTGCCTTCTCTTCTGGATCTTCACGATTGTCAGGATTGGCTTGTGGACGTGTGTACTAAGTTGGGGTTATGTTCTGGTAGTCATTCCAATCCATTACGGTGAGGTCGGGGCAATGATAGCGTTTGTTAGCATAAAATTTTGTACTCAGTGTTTTCAGGACTGTAAATACACCTTCAGTCGTGTCCATACTTAACCTCCGTTCTTCAGTAAAAGAGATCTGATTCCATGCTTGGCGAACAGATTCGGTGTTTAGGTTTTCCATCTATGACATCACAGTATGGCATTCGTTACCTTCCTCTATTACAGCTTTGAGTACTTTCGTGTGTACGGATCTTACTTTTTTTTTGTTTCGCATGTATCATGACATTATACATCACTTGGAGCATCACAGGAAAATATAATTTTGCTGTTGCCACTTCTAATTGAGTTAATAATTTATAATCAGGAATTCCATTAAAGCAATTGCGGTTTATTTTCATCCCAATGTCATTTATGAAGACTGCACGATCTTTGAACTGCTCACACATGACCTCACATTTTTCTTGAAGCAGTATTTTATCTTAGGACAAGTTATTGTGTACATTATTACATCAGCTAATTTATTAATCGAAAAAGCTGCTATCAGCAGAAATATTTAGAATTCTTCGCATACCTTTACAGCCAGTACGTTGCGTCACTGTTAGCGAGACGTGACTATTGTTTCTATAAACATGTGATGGGCTTTCAAAGTGAGGTTGCACATCATCGTCGTCAGTGGTCTGCATAAAACGGACTTTACACGTACATTTATGAATCATGCCAAGAAGTTACAAGACGTAATTGTAATTTTGGATTCATTGAAATATTCTTTCTTTCACGTTACACAATAAAAGCACTTCCTATTTCTGACCATTTCAATTCAACAGAAGTCAGATAGCGTTAATGACTATTTCTGGGTCAGAATTTTGTATTAAAAGGATAACAGTTTCAGGATCTTTTAATGAAGTCATGTATCTTAGGCGTTTAGTTTAATTCAAGAAAATGTTGGAGGAGACTTTCAACATTCCACGGTATTAACACCGGGAATAAAGCCATGCTTTTCTATGAGAAATTAACTTACACAGACGGCCATCATCAGCTGAAATAACGGAATCACAGACCTTTCTACTTTAATGCTTTATGCCAACATATACATCCTTATTCAAACGAATCTTTACGAGATTTCTGAACGACTCTATAACATTTCATGAGATTAAGCTGTCCCAAATTTGTATTCATTGATATAATTACTTCCATAACAGTCAATAAGATACAGATGTGTTTTGGGCTATTACGGATTCCTATGCTTTGAGATCATCTGTATTTGCTTCACGGCTAGGAATGTGTAGACAAGGAAAATGAAGAGATTTATTACTACACGATGATCTGTGCTAATAAGTTACCGGTACAGCTTGCATCATGTTGCTACCATGCCGTTGTACTGCTGGAATTCATTTATAAATGCATTCCACATCAATAGTTGTACCATGAAGTCTGAAAACACCAAGTCACAATTCAAAAACTTATCTGTGGCTAGAGTTCAGTTTTTGTTACAATGACAACGATACCAACAGAAATATCAAAGTATACACCCCTACTACAGTGATCCAAATTTACAGCTTTCTATATCTTCTTTTAAAGCAGCGAAGGTTTGAACACGAATCGAATTAGGTAAATTTCCAGCATGAAAATGCAATTACAAAAACCTAAAACACAAGTTTCCTTGGCAGAATTTATTAAAAACTATTTTACACCATTCTAAGCATAATATAGCAAATATTATTATTAACATTATTTAAATTGAGCAGCTATTGTGGAGTGGGATCGGTAAAGTGCTGGGAAGTGAATCTTGACATTTGCACGAGAAAAGTGCACTGATTACCATAAATATTCAGATATTTCACCTTGAATATTGCAAAACGCTTGCTTATGGCAACCGATAAATGATTCATACTGCTCAATGTGTTTAAACAACGTGAAAGATTGATAACGATAGTTTCTAATAATAATTTAGCAAAACGACTTCTCTATTAACTCAGTATTCAAGCAAATGAGCAACAACTTAAAAACACTGAGATATCAAAAACGTTATTGTAGGAGGTACATAAAGGTGAAATTTAATTAGTTGTAGTTTTCGTTGCCCCTAGTACAATGTATAGCAGACAAACAATTCTAAAGCAGAGAAAAAAAATGCATTAGGCATATCAATGAGAAGCAGTATTCAAGGAGGTCGAAGAATCGGTGCAGCTCAACCAACGAGACATTATAACCAACGACTATAAAAAGAGGAACACGCAGTACAGCTTACAAGTACGATTAGGAAAATCGGACCCCAGATATTGTACCAAGTGTGCTCTGAACTTCAAACAAAGCCCACATAGCACATTAAAGAATATCTTTTCAGTAATCACAAACTTCTAGCAAATACCTAACTTGCGCCAAACACAGTTTAAAAATCGAAATTAAAACGCAATACATTAATTTTCCTGAAAGACGAAACTGGCTCATGGACAAGGAAATTGCTAGAAATGCTGGTCGGTTTACAGCTCCATTGAACGAGCACTTGTGGCTGCTAAGGAACTTCCTTCTGCTCATAGCAGCAAGACGAAACTGACGAAGAGCTAAAGCAGCTCAGTGTTAAGTCGCTGCAGCTTGTCACGCGCTCTCCCTCTCGTGAGAGGCCAGAAAGGATGTTACTTAGCAACCGCCAAAGATGTACCACAGCGCTGTCCATAAGAAATGGATAGTGGGTATGGCTCAATCCTCCTTCCCCTAAGACTCAAACTGAGGGAGGGGCAAACGGTACAAAAAGATGTCCTCTCCTTTTAATGGCCTTGGCTGGCCAGGCTAGTATCACCAGAGGCATTCATCTTCACTTGACTGCTAAGCACCCGATGCCGATGTGTTTTACCAGTAGCGAGATTTTGAACTACGAGACTTCGCAGGGGTGGTGTAAAGACATTGCTTTCCCCGAAAGTCTATAATATTTTTTTTTCTTTTGTGCATTAACTTGTCACAGTACGCATGTATCAGTTATTTCAACATTTCTTTATTTGTTAATACGTCACATTGTTCTGACATTCATTTTGTTACTGATTTATACACTCCTGGAAATGGACAAAAGAACACATTGACACCGGTATGTCAGACCCACCATACTTGCTGCGGACACTGCGAGAGGGCTGTACAAGCAATGATCACACGCACGGCACAGCGGACACACCAGGAACCGCGGTGTTGGCCGTCGAATGGCGCTAGCTGCGCAGCATTTGTGCACCGCCGCCGTCAGTGTCAGACAGTTTGCCGTGGCATACGGAGCTCCATCGCAGTCTTTAACACTGGTAGCATGCCGCGACAGCGTGGACGTGAACCGTATGTGCAGTTGACGGACTTTGAGCGAGGGCGTATAGTGGGCATGCGGGAGGCCGGGTGGACGTACCGCCGAATTGCTCAACACGTGGGGCGTGAGGTCTCCACAGTACATCGATGTTGTCGCCAGTGGTCGGCGGAAGGTGCACGTGCCCGTCGACCTGGGACCGGACCGCAGCGACGCACGGATGCACGCCAAGACCGTAGGATCCTACGCAGTGCCGTAGGGGACCGCACCGCCACTTCCCAGCAGATTAGGGACACTGTTGCTCCTGGGGTATCGGCGAGGACCATTCGCAACCGTCTCCATGAAGCTGGGCTACGGTCCCGCACACCGTTAGGCCGTCTTCCGCTCACGCCCCAACATCGTGCAGCCCGCCTCCAGTGGTGTCGCGACAGGCGTGAATGGAGGGACGAATGGAGACGTGTCGTCTTCAGCGATGAGAGTCGCTTCTGCCTTGGTGCCAATGATGGTCGTATGCGTGTTTGGCGCCGTGCAGGTGAGCGCGACAATCAGGACTGCATACGACCGAGGCACTCAGGACCAACACCCGGCATCATGGTGTGGGGAGCGATCTCCTACGCTGGCCGTACACCTCTGGTGATCGTCGAGGGGACACTGAATAGTGCACGGTACATCCAAACCGTCACCGAACCCATCGTCCTACCATTCCTAGACCAGCAAGGGAACTTGCTGTTCCAACAGGACAATGCACGTCCGCATGTATCCCGTGCCACCCAACGTGCTCTAGAAGGTGTAAGTCAACTACCCTGGCCAGCAAGATCTCCGGATCTGTCCCCCATTGAGCATGTTTAGGACTGAATGAAGCGTCGTCTCACGCGGTCTGCACGTCCAGCACGAACGGTGGTCCAGCTGAGGCGCCAGGTGGAAATGGCATGGCAAGCCGTTCCACAGGACTACATCCAGCATCTCTACGATCGTCTCCATGGGAGAATAGCAGCCTGCATTGCTGCGAAAGGTGGATATACACTGTACTAGTGCCGACATTGTGCATGCTCTGTTGCCTGTGTCTATGTGCCTGTGGATCTGTCAGTGTGATCATGTGATGTATCTGACCCCAGGAATGTGTCAATAAAGTTTCCCCTTAATGGGACAATGAATTCACGGTGTTCTTATTTCAATTTCCAGGAGTGTATTTTATATTGTACGAATATGAATGTTCTGGTTTTATATACTTTGAAAACCTTTTTTTAGGCTAGGAGTAGAACTGTCAGAGAGAGAGCGAACGACTATCGATAGAGAGCGTGTGAGTTGTGGTATCGTGGCCGATTCGCGGGTGGAGAAACGTTGCAATGTTCGGCGTGAAAGACGGTGATACGCGGAGGAATAATTAATTACAGTGCGTCCCCTGTGTTAATAGGAGATCGTGCATTATTAAGTGAACAGTAAAACCTGAAAAGTATATCGAAAGTTTGCGGTGACGATGTTAAATACTGTGTTAACTTGTGAACCAGACACCATTGTCGTGTGGAGACACTAACTGTTACAATTGCGTGAAAGTGGAACAAACCAAAATGTTAACTAAAAGAACAGTGCTCTGATTTGATCAGGAAACATTCATTATATCATCCAAACTGTCTTAAGGACGACGACGTGAATTGAACTGATGTTTAACGGACTGTTATAGTGATAAACACATGTGACTGTTTTCCTGTGGCAACACGGTGGAAGAAGTGTGCGAAGTATTGGCATTAACCGTCTATATTTCGTAAATACTAAAGACATTGCATAATTCCGACCTACCCGCACCGCATGATTAATAAACGTTTAAAGTAAAACGTCGCGCACCTAACGACAACGCACACACTGGAACTATTATTATCGCGCCAGTGCTGCCAGCTTATTCGATTACAACGGAGACGTGGACCACCGCCGTAACTGGAATATTAATGAAACACGAGCATCCATCATTATCTTCACGCCACGAACCAGGATTAACTTTACACATCGTCCGCGCGGACCACCGCTGACAACATCGCACAGCCTGCAGCAACAGTTAAGACATTAAAAGAAAATTATTACGCGGTCCCTCATTTCCAAATTAAACACAATTGCAGTTAAATTATCTATTTTAAACATACTGTCACAATACCAAGGTTCATTTTTGTTTAGTTCCAATAAATATTCTTTCCACTATCTCACTTGTTGACAGTGTTGAAAACCCGCCAAATTAAAGTTCACTTACTAATTTTCTTTCAAAATTCTTCTCAGACATTTTGCTGCTCATCATAATTTTATTTCAATGTTTTTGTGTAACTTCTTTTGGAGGGTGTACATATTCTATTTTTTGTGTAGTAAAATTAGCTACCATAAAATTACGTATATAATCAACTGATGCTGTCCGCCATTTGTGATTGAAAACTGACCAATAGTATTTTTGCACCTGTTTTCTCATTGGCTGTCAGCCTCAAAATAAAATTGGGTATTTCGTAGGCATCTAACAGATGCGTGATGTCTATGTAGGCCCCTACATTTTTTAATTTTTTTTTTTGCAGGTTTACTGGAATTATATCGACTTTAATTGTTCATTTGGCCACCGTTAAAGTAATTTATCGCACCTATGTAATAATTGTACCGAATTATTTAATTTATTTTTTTATTATATAAGCATTGACATATCGTATTTAGAACAAAATTGACGTCCTATTGGCGCCACATAAGATTCTGCATGGAGCGACAAAGACTATGCCCATTTTTTTTTTTTCGTCCGTGACTAACAGGGGTTGACAGATTCCCTGTAGAGGTCATGTTTTATTATTTAAAAGGTTTTTTTTTCAGAAGTAGAGAACCAGCTTCTTTACAGATGGCGACCGATTAGCGTCAGGACAGTAATGTTTCATTGCTCTCTTGTCGAATTTTTGCAGTTTTCGCGTACGAGTGCAGAGTTTGACAGAGTAATTATGTGTTTTTCTTGGGTTAACTGTATTAGATTTTTTGTGCAATATGACGAACATAGAGGAAGAAAAGGTGGATAGCTTTCAAATGTGGGAATATAACGAAAATGACGAAAAAGACACGGAATTTGTTATGGAAAAACATAGTCATGGGGACAGCCATTAAATTAGAATCGGGTGTCAAAAGAGAAGTAGATGAGAAGGGAGGAGTAGAAAGCATGTTAACATAGCTGTTAAAGAACGTGAAGAAAATGGAAAAGGGACTGGGTGGCAAGTTAGAAACTGTTAGAAAAGAAATTGGCGAAGTAATTAAAAGGCTACATGAAAAGTTTGAACAACGTCTGAAGGGATTTAAACAACAATTGGAAGAGGGATTGCGAAAGAAAATTTAGGATCTTAAGTCAGATGTTAATAAAGATTTTGAGAAGTTTAAAGATGATGTTAAAGAGACTTTTATAGAGACAGAGTTTGAGTTAAATAAGAAACAGGAGAAATTTGAAAACAGTGTAAAGGAAAGTGTAGAAGGTTTGATTAAAAAGAATTAAAGCCCAAACTACAGAATATATGAAAGGGAAGGAGGAAATTAAAGATTATTGCAAAGGAATTTTCCGTGAATATAGGCAAAAGACTAAGACAGAAGTGGAAGATATTAAAGAGACCACTTCTAAGATTGAGAATAGAGTAGGGAGATTGGAAAAGACGGTACAGGAGAAGTAGTTTACTACATCGCCGATAGTAGTGCAAATGAAGGATGGGACTAGTTTCAACAATATAAATTTTGATCCTAATGGAGAAGTACATGATGTGTCCTTTGTGCATACTTTGAGGGGTCAGTTTACTACAGATTGGACTGAAAAAGGTAAGCTAAGGAGGGCAAGTGCTTGTTTAAAGGGAGAAGGTTTAGATTGGGGAGCTGATGCACCAGAAACATATGAAACATTTGAGGATTTTGTGTCAGCGTTTTTGAAAGAGTACTGGTTGAAAGGAAAACAAAGTGATGTAATAGAAGCTTTTAATAAGGCCCCATGTTGTGGTGGGGGAGTAGGGAGAATATGAGACGATATTGTGAGAAGTGGATCAGTAAACTGAAACATTTGGGCAGCCCATGAAGTGAGAAACACACTATAGAAGTATTGATAGGGAATTTGCCCCCTAATAGAAGATATGGGTTGATAGTTAATGTTAATACTATTAAAGATTTTCTGAGCAGAGTTAGGGATGTAGATAGGTGGCAAGTGGGCAGTTCATGTAATGAAAAGAGGCATTTAGATGGTCATCATGAGAATAAGGATAGAATAGGAAGAGTGAACCAAGTAAATGTTAGAGGTAGAGGAAGAGGCCGAGACTGAGGAAATTTCAGAGGAAATAGCAAAGGTTATCAGACAGTAGGAGAGTCACAAGTGGAAAATGGAACCCTGCTACACTGATGGGCTGTGCTGGGGTGGGTCATAGGTTAGGGGCTATTGAATTTTCAAATAACCTTGGTAAAGTAAGGGACACAGTGATGTGTAATAGTATTAGTAATGATTATGGTGATAGGGTGTGTAGTCATCATGGTCTGGTGATTGAAGAAATTGGATCTCAAGTTGATGGACATGGTGGGAAGGAATTAGGGGACCCATGTGTGGAAAGATTTTCCCAGATGTATGAAAGAGTCAAAAAATATGAAGGGCAGCCAAAGAGGGTCATAAAGGAACAGAAGGTATTGCAAAATGCTAGTGATAATAGTGAAGGGAAGAATATGAGTAACAGTTGCAGTAGGGGAGGAGAGAAAGAAAGTAGTGAAAAGGGTGCTTTTCATGAATGTGATGATTTAAGAAAAGATGTTAAACTAGGAGAAGGGTCAATTTTTGAGATCAATGGAGAAGTGATGAGTACACATGCTCTAAACAATAAAGAGATAGTAATTAATGAGGAACAAGTTAATGTTTTTATTATTCATAGAGGTTTAGGAATAGCAGCTGATGATAAGGAGGAAGTAGGTGTTTGTGCTCTTCAGAAATGTTTAGAAAAGAGTGAAAGTTCAAAGTTGAATTGTGATGACTGGGTTCATAGTGAAATTGAACAGGATATGTTACGTGAAGAAAGTAGTCATGAGGATGATAGGATTAAGCAACCTTATGTGAGAATCGGAATGTATGGTGGGGAAGAAAAAGCTCTTTTGGATACAGGTAGTGAAATTAGTGCTATTGCTGAAAGTTTATTTAATAACATAAAGGAGCATAATGAAGTTATGAATGTAGCATAAGTAGGTTTGAATATAGTGGGTGCTACAGGCAAATTAAGCGAGGTTATTAAACATGAAATAATCCTGGAATTTGAGATTTGGGACATAGGTCAAGTAGATAATTTTTTTGCAATACCTGGGTTAACAGTGAATGTTATATTGGGCATGAATTGGTTGACAGAGTGCAAAACAGAGATAAATTGTGGGGAAAGTTTTGTTAATTTTGAGGATGATGGATCAAGAATCAGTGTGAAGTTTGATGGATTGGTTATGGACAAGGACCACTTATTAGGGCATTTGAAAGTGAAGATGATGGCTGTAGGGACTAGTTTGGGTGATGTTATGCTGGACTTGGATTATAGAAGTGAGAAGGATAGAAATGGACTTATAGAGAAACTGGAGAACCAAATGTCTAAAGTTGAAGGGTTAGATAAATGCCAGAAAGAAGAACTGAAAGAAGTTTTGTGGGTAAATAGAGAAGGTTTTTTTTACTAACTGGGAAGAGTAAGGAATTTTGAATGTAAGATGGATATCAAACCACATGAGCCTTTTTTCGACAAAACCATACTCCATACCATTTGCGCAGAGGGATGCGGTGAATAAAGAGATTGAGATTATATTGGATTGTGGTGTTATAGAGCGAGGGAAGAGTGAATATAATTCACCTTTGGTCATTGTGGGCAAGAAAGATGGGTCTGTGAGACTAGTTATTGATGTTAGAATGTTAAATGAAGTGGTAAGGAGAGAAATTGATAGGCCAGAGTATTGGAGTGGAATTGGTTCAAAACTTTGGGGATGAAGGAAATAATGATCATAGGACCAAAGCCTTTGCAAGTAGGTCATTGAACAGGTATGAGAGAAATCACACTGCGACTGAGTGTTAATCATTGGCAATAGTTTAGGGATTTCAAAGTTTAGAGATTACCTATGGGGAAATAAAACTATTATTTATACTGATCACAGAACTCTTATATTTTTCAGAAAGTTTCAGCTGGTACATAGATGGTTAAAAAGATGGACTTCGTTCTTCCAACAGTTTCCTTTTGAGATAAGGTATGTTAAAGGTACACAGAACAAAATTGCAGATGCTTTATCCAGGTTACCATTGAGTGAAGGTAATGAGGTAGGGTATGACGTGGATGAGGAACATATAAAATTATTTTTTAGAAAAGGTGTTCAAGGGGAAAAGAAAATTGAAGGGATTTGTAAAAACATGAGAAGGTACCAGAATCAGGGTGAAATATGGAATATGGTGAGACGTGAGTTGGAAAGGAAGGATAGTAACAATAAATTGACAAAATATTACAAAATTCGTGATGGGGTATTGTTTAGGCAAACTGCTGAAAATTCGGATAATTGGAAAGTGTGTTGGCCTCGGGAATATAAAGATGAGGTAATAGAATATATACATTTGAGTTTTGGACATGTAGGTGCAAAGAAGAGCTGTACAGAAATTAAGGGAAAGAGTGTCTTTTGACAACATGGTAAGGAGAATGAACAACCGAATCAAAACATATGAGAAATTTTAAAGAGTGAAAGTTACAAATGAAACATGTAAGCTTCCAATGCAAAATATGAAAACGAATGATGTGATGGAACTGTTATCTGTGGATCTTTTTGGTGCATTGCCGAAGACTAAGGGAGGTTTTGCATACATTTTTGTAGTCTCAAAAGTATTTCCTAAATTTATAAAACTCTATCCGGTACGTAAAGCTACAGAGAAAGCCATTTGAGCGAATTGTAAGGTGGTTATTTTGTGAAATTTGGGAAACCTAAGGCCATATTGTCTGACAAAGGGTAACAGTCTGCATGTAAGAAGTGGGAAGAAGGTCTTACTAATCAGGGAATTACAGTAATTTACACTTGAACATATCACCCAAAGGGAAACCCCATAGAACGTTATATGAGGGAGATTGGCAGATTCTGCCGTACCTACTTTAGCAGTAACCACAGTTCTTGGGGGAGATATAGAAGGAAATATTGAAGAGGCTATGAATACTGTTGTTCATGATGTAACAGGGTTTACTCCACAGGAGATTATGAAAGGTGAGAGACAGAAAAGTTTGGTGGAGGAAAAGTTATCTTTCCCTGCTAAGGCGGAATTAAGTTGGGACGAAAAGAAGAAAAGAGTAACAGAGTTGGTAGAGAAGAGAAACTGTTGGAAAGGAAGAAAAGACATGATGACAAAGTAAAAGCTGTTGAATTTAAAAAAAGGGGATTTAGTTTTAGTTAAAACACATGAGAAGTCTAAAGAAACAAATAGTGAGGTTTCCAAATTCTTTGATGTGTACAAAGGTCAATTTCAGGTGGCTGGTATACCCCACGTGAGTACATTTTATCTGGTGTACCCAATATCGAAAAAGAAGCTTGCTCTTAAAAATATAGTGCATTTAAAGCCTTATAGTGCAAGGAATCTGAAACCTTAATTGGGTATTTGGTTAGTAAATAATTTTGTGTGAAGCAGAATATAACCAGTAACTACTGAACAGGGTCAAATGTCAATGAGATGGTAAGACGATAAATTTTATTAATACATATGTCAGCTGATCAAATTTTAAATAGTGACCATATTGTGACAAATTAAACCAATTTATGTCAAAGAACACAGAAAATATGATGTGATACTCTGCAATTTTGCAGATTATATTTAATGATATGACACGCAGCTAGGGAATACTCCGTCCAAAATATGAGACACGTATACAGGAATTATATGCAATTGATATTTGACAGGCAATATATACCATATCTATTTTGTATCTGTGACAGTGAGGGTAAATACAAAATATGACGCTGTGGTTAAAACGTGAAAAGAGAAAGAGAGAGCAAGCTTTCAAAACAATAATACAATGACAAGACTTTGTGTGGGGAAAACACGAATGCTTATGTGTACATATTCAGGTTCATTGTGTATAATTGTAGCTATATATATTTTCTTGGAATGAACACATATTGTTTGTTCTCCTTTTTGATTATGGTCAAATTTCCGTAGTTTAATAAATTAGTTATTTGCTTCAGTGAGAGATATGTTTTGCTTAATATGTGAAAGTTATGTACTTTTTTTTGCTGTTTGATAAGTTCATTTCTTTTAATATTGATTGAAAATTCATAATGCAAATTGACAAAGTTCAAAATTAAACATAAACAAATCACTTGTAGCATATGGCTTATATGTGTAAGGAAATATTATTATAAGATGTACTGTGGAACATCTCTTGATAAAATGGGGGGCACATGTAAAGACATTGCTTTCCCCTAAACTCGATAATATTTTTTTTCTTTTGTGCTTACTTTGTCATAGTATGCATGTATCATTTATTTCAACTGTTCTTTATTTGTTAATACGTCACATTGTTCCTTCATTCATTTTGCTACTGATTTATATTTTATATTCTACGAATATGAATGTTCCGGTTTTATATGCTTTGTAAATCTTTGGTTAGGCTAGGAGAAGAACTGTGTCAGAGAGAGAGCGAACGACTATCGATAGAGGGCGTGTGAGTTGTTGTGGTATCGTGGCCGGTTCGCGGGCGGAGAAACGTTGGAAAGTTCGGCGTGAAAGACGGTGATACGCGGAGGAATAACTAATTACAGTGCGTCCCCTGTGTTAATAGGAGATCGTGCATTATTATGTGAACAGTAAAACCTGAAAAGTATATCGAGTGTTTGCGGTGACGATTTTACATACCAATACTATTTTTGCACCTATTTTGTCATTGGCTGTCAGATTCAAAACAAAATTGGGTATTTCGTGGGCATCTAGCAGATGCGTGATGTCTATGTAGGCCCCAACACTTTTTTTTTGTAGGTTTAGTGGAATTATATCGACTTTAATTGTTCATTTGTCCACCGTTAAAGTAATTTATCGCATCTATATAACAATTGTACCGAATTATTTAATTTATTTTTTTATTATATAAGCATTGATATATCGTATTTAGAACAAAATTGACGTCCTATTGGCGCCACATAAGATTCTGCATGGAGTGACAAAGACTAGGCAATTTTGTTTTCGTCCATGATTAAAAGGGGTAGCCAGATTCCCTGTACAGGTCATGTTTTATTATTTAAAAGGATTTTTTCAGAACTAGAGAACCAGCTTCTTCACAGATGGCGACCGAAGAGCGTCAGGACAGTATTGTTTCAATGCTCCCAGTTGAACTCATACATGTTCCAATCTGTGCAGAAGGCAGTGAAACCCTTTCACTCTTCTGCAGAAGGTATTTGGTGATAAGATTGGTACAGGTCTAAAACACTAAAATAGCGTACTCCTGCAAATCAAGTAAAACATGCGAGAAGATCAAGCACGGACATAGAATCCAGAGTTACCTTGTGATCCAAAACTCTGTAGTCGATCACGAGCCTACATCCTTCGCCATTCCCGTTTGGGATTATAATCATTGGCGAGGCATACAAAGACCTAGAACGCCTAATTGCTCATTTCGTAAGCAACTTTTAGCAATCTTCCTTAGTTACCTTATCTTGGGTGGCGAGAACCGGTAGGGAGACTGCACTGGGATCTGGCCTGTGAGTTATTGGACATTAAAATTGCTACACCAAGGAGGAATGCAGATGATGAACGGGTATTCACTGGACAAATTTATTATTCCAGAACGGACATGTGATTAAATTTTCAGGCAATTTGGGTGCATAGATATTGAAAAATCAATACCCAGAACAACCACCTCTGGCCTTATTAATGGCCTTGATACGCCTGGGAATTGACTCAAACAGAGCTTGGATGGCGTGTACAGGTACAGCTAGCTGCCCATGCAGCTTCAATACGATACCACAGTTCGTCAAGAGTAGTGACTGGCGTATTGTGACGAGCCAGTTGCTGGGCCACCAATAACCAGATGTCATCAGTGGATGAGAGATCTGGAGATTGTGATGGCCAGGGCAGCAGTCGAACATTTTCTGTATCCAGAAAGGCCCGTACAGGACCTGCAACATGCAGCCGTGCATTATCCTGCTGAAATGTAGTTTCGCAGGGATCGAATGAAGGGTAAAACATCTGAAATGTAACGTCCACTGTTCAAAGTGCCGTCAATGCGAACAAGAGGTGACCGAGACGTGTAACCAATGGCACCCCATACCATCACGCGGGTGATACGCCAGTATGGTGATGACGAATACACGCTTCCAATGTGCGTTCACTGTGATGCCGCCAAACACGGATGCGACCATCATGATGCTGTAAACAGAACCTGGATTCATCCGAAAAAATGACGTTTTGACATTCGTGCACCCAGGTTTGTCGTTGAGTAAACCATCGCAGGTTCTCCTGTGTTTGATGCAGCGTCAAGGGTAACCGTAGCCATGGTCGCCGATCTGATAGTCCATGATGCTGCAAACGTCGTCGAACTGTTCGTGCAGATGGTTGTCGTCTTGCAAACGTCCCCAATGTTGACTCATGGACCGAGACGTGGCTGCACGATCCGTTACAGCCATGCGGATAAGATGCGTGTCATCTCGACTGCTAGTGTTAGGAGGCCGTTGGGATCCAGCACGGCGTTCCGTATTACCCTTCTGAACCCACCGATTCCATATTCTACTAACAGTCATTGGATCTCGACCAACGCGAGCAGCAATGTCGCCATACGATAAACTGTATTCGCACTAGGCTACAATCCGACATTTATAAAAGTCGGACACGTGATGGTAAGCATTTCTCCTCCTTACATGAGGGACGACAACAACGTTTCACGAGGCAACGCCGGTCAACTGCTGTTTGTGTATGAGAAATCGGTTGGAAACTTTCCTCATGTCAGCACGTTGTAGGTGTCGCCACCGTCGCCAACCTTGCGTGAATGCTCTGAAAAGCTAATCATTTCCATATCTGTAACACCTAACCGGTTTGTCAGTACATCTGGAGATTGATTTTGCACATCTAATAAATACTGGGCTTCCGTTGAGTCGACATTGTTAATGGCAAAATCTTGGCCATGACATCACAACTAAAACTTTGCGTTAAGATGAAATTTAAAGAAAAGCTTCTTCCGAGAGTAGTCTAAAACACAACCTGGCTTTTCTGTAAAATCACAACCCAACTAGGAGTCACTAGACAGTTGTTCAGCAAAAAGTAGCCTGTACGGCCATCAGAATTGCTGAACTCTTAAACTAATTCGCACCTGGCTTAACGAGGACGAGGTCTGGCCATTAACGGCGCACACCTGTTTATCCAGTGGCTTTAATTTTTGAAGTTTAGAAATATACCTGTTCTTGAAATACCAAGAGCAATTCAGTAAGGAAAATATTACTGCCGGAATCCACTGGTCCACAAACTGGCTCGTGATTCAGTGTGAAACAGACAAATGGCAGACAGGAGTTATAAACTCCATTGAGCTTATTGAAAGCCGCAGGTGGCCAATCTGCTTGCCTCCTCCAACCCCAGTTACAAAACTGTCATCTACCACTAATTTATCCGCGACGTACGGGACATTGCCTAGCAAAATATTCCGGTTTATTACACCTGGAGCAACTCCCGCAAATTCGCCCTCGTTGGTAGCTCCCATGATACTGAGGAGAAATTGCTTTCCCGGCGAATTAGAAACCTCTTCTGATAAGCAGAATTGATAATCTGAATTGCCCTAACCATTTAATCTACAGGTAAGTCTCAAAAGCAGCTTAGTCTGTTAGCGAAAATCACTGGCGACAGTCTTCCGTTTGCATGCTGTCGATTGTATTACCGTCGTTCTCAGTTTCGTTGAATCTGGTACACGATGCCACTTGGCACCGTCTAATGTTGTTAATGTAAACCAAAAAAGGTTCCTTGTTAACCTTTTACATTGAATAATACATCTTGATTAACTCGCTCCTTTGCCTATCTTGGTAAAAAGTTTCTAAAGCCAAGATCGTATAAGTATTTCTTTATTTACAAACAACCGGTTTCGACACACTTTGCTGTTACCTTCAGGTCCGTAACATAGTACCTATACATGGAATATCTCTCTTGTCATGAGTTATGACGTAATAGTTGAAATAAAAGTTTTTTTTTTTTGGGTGGGGGGGGGGGGGGGGGGGGGGGACTTTACCAGCAGTCTTCCACGTTGGTGTGTAATTTTTGAAGCCTAATAATTTTACTTGCATTTTATAAAAAAAAAATTAAATTTTGCCTAACCTCCTAGCTCCGAATGACGCAGTATTGAGTGTTATATGGACGGCCTCTTTATTTGAAATTACGGTCCTGCTTTTTTAACGTTCTCATTCTAGTGCTATGTGATACGAAAAATCTGTTTATGTACTGCATATGTGTGTTGTATTATACACCTCGTTATCTCATTTTAAATTTACCGCCTTTATTTATATTTTACTTCGTCAAAATTTTAGGATAAGTGAAGAAGCACAGGTGTTGCCCCTAATAATTCCATCTTTTCAATGTTTTATGTGCATTACATTTATAAAGGTTTAGTGGGTATGTGTATCCAGTTTACGATCTCTCATTGTTAATCACTGCTGCGTCGCAGCGCCACCTCTTGAGGTGATTCTGTATTAGGCTTGAGTACTGGCACACGACGCTGTGGCGCATTATCCTTACTTCCTGAGCCCCCCATCTTACTGTTACTCGCTCCTGTGAACGGGAATGCGTTATGTAGATCTTGGTGCCTCTCGCGTCCACCTAGAAAAGGTAATGATTTTACTATTTTATATTTCTAATTTTTACTGAGTTTAACGAAGGCGATGTTGGTCTGATATATTCGAAGATGCCCTTTGGCTACACTGACTAAAGGATTCTTAGGAAATACCAAATAAAGGTATTTTTTCTTTCAATAGGTGATCTGTTTATACATGCTTATAGGTTATCCAAGTCTGCACAAGGCGATCGAGAGTCTTAAATAGGTGCATTTGGTCCCTGTTTTCTATTTAGATAACCTGAAGATGCCTAAATAAGGCGAAAAGCGTCATTGAAAAAAAAAAACTAAAATTGTAACCAAAACTGTTTATATCCAATACTTTTAGTTAAGCATTAGAAGAAAGAGAAATGGAACCCCACATTTACATACGTTCAAAAATTTATTTTATAGAATGTGTTTCTTTGGAGTCGGATCTCACGCCAAGCTGTCGTGTAGTTAAATGTAGCACAAAATCTACATGACAACTTGGGATGAGGTCATACTCAAAATGAACACGTCTTATAACAAATTTTTGAAGGTATGTAAATCTACGGTCCATCACCGTTTCTTCTAATGCCTAAATAAAATTTTTAGGTCAAATATTACGTTGTAACTCATATTTCATATATGTGCACTACGTTATATACCTGAAGATATAAGGAAGTTTGTCAAAACGGGTTGTTTGTAAATAAAGAAATAATTATGCAATCTTGGCGTAAGAAAGTATTTTTCAACTAAAACAGATGCTCCTTCTAATTCTCAACATGAGAAAATCCAATCGGCCTGTCTGACAACCGTGATTAGCAATTCTACTTCGCAAATCACTCAAAGTGTTCCCTTCCCGAATGACCTGTTCAGTCATACTAGCCAACGGGTCACTAGATAGTGAGTAAATAAAACCCAAGATTACGAATCCACAGAACCATACCCTACTACTGTAACTTAAGCAAAAAATATAAAAATTCCGCCGACCGGAGTGGCCGCGCGGTTCTAGGCGCTACAGTCCGGAAGCGCGCGACCGCTACGATCGCAGGTTCGAATCCTGCCTCGGGCATGGGTGTGTGTGATGCCCTTAGGTTAGTTAGGTTTAAGCAGTTCTAAGTTCTCTCCGCGGAACACACTGTCCTCTAACCCTGTCAGCTGATCACGACTATCTTTGCTCCGTTCTACACTACTGGCCATTAAAATTGCTACACCAAAAAGGAATACAGATGATGAACGGGTATTCATTGGACAAACATATTATACTAGAACTGACATGTGATTACATTTTCACTCAATTTGGGTGCATATATCCTGAGAAATCACTACCCTGATTAACCACCTCTGGCCGTAATAACGGCCTTCATACGCCTCGGCATTGAGTCAAACAGAGCTTGGATGGTGTGTACAGGTACAGTTGCTCATGCAGCTTCAACACGATACCACAGTTTATCAAGAGTAATGACTGGCGTATTGTGACGAGCCATTTGCTCGGCCACCATTGACCAGACGTTTTCAGTTGGTGAGAGATCTGGAGAATGTGCTGGCCAGGGAAGCAGTCGAACTTTTTCTGTATCCAGAAAGCCCCGTACAGGATCTGCAACATGCGGTCGTGCATTATCGTGCTGAAATGTAGGGTTTCGCAGGGATCGGATGAAGGGTAGAGCCATCGGTCGTAACACGTCTTAAATGTAACGTCCACTGTTAAAAGTGCCGTCAAAGCGAACAAGAGGTGACCGAGACGTGTAACCAATGGCACCCCATACCATCACGCCGGGTAACACGCCAGTATGGTGATGACGAATATCCGCTTCCAATGTGCGTTCACTGTGATGTCGCCAAACACGGATGCGAGCATCATGATGCTGTTAACAGAACCTGGATTCATCCGAAAAAATGACATTTTGTCATTCGTGCACCCAGGTTCGTCGTTGAGTACAGCATCGGAAGCGGTCCTGTCTGTGATGCAGCGTCAAGGGTAACCGCAGCCATGGTCTCCGAGCTGATAGTCCATACTGCTGCAAACGTTGTCGAACTGTTCATGCAGATGGTTGTTTTCTTGCGAACGCCCCCACATGTTGACTCAGGGATCGAGACGTGGCTGCACGATCCGTTACAGCCATGCGGTTAAGATGCCGGTCATCTCGACTGCTAGTGAGATCCATCACGCCGTTCCGCATTACCCTCCTTAACCCACCGATTCCATATTCGGCTAATTGTCATTGGATCTCGAAGAACGAGAGCAGCAATGTCGCGATGCGATAAACCGCAAGCGCGATAGGCTACAATCTGACCTTTATCAAAGTCGGAAACGTGATGGTTCGCATTTCTGCTTCTTACACGAGGCATCACAACAACGTTTCACCAGGCAACGCCGGTCAACTGCTGTTTGTGTATGAGAAATCGGTGGGAAAACTTTCTTCATGTCAAGACGTTGTAGGTGTCGCCACCGGCGCCGACCTTGTGTGAATGCTCTGAAGAGCTAATCATTTTCATATCACAGCATCTTCTTCCTGTCGGTTAATTTTCGCGTCTGTAGCACGTCATCTTCGTGGTGTAGCAATTTTCATGGCCAGTAGTGTAGATTAACTCGGTGTTGGAGTTCCCTGACGCTTTCTGACAACTCTTTCATGCTTAGGATCAGCGTACAAGTCCTGTATCCGCTAGCTTAAACGATCATATGGGCCGGCACTCGAAGTAACTGAAACCAGGAAGTAACACTGTCCTGAAGCAAGATGATATCGTTCTGCACATCAGCGAGTAACTGGCGACAAACAAGCACAGTTTGACCTACCTGGCCAAGGGCAGCGTGACTCAGCTATAGCGGGCAGCTGACCGCATCACGGGGACGCCGAGCCAAGTCTCTGACTCTGTTTCAAAGCGGCGGGCAAGTTTTTAATCTGTAAACAAGATGTTCCTTCTTCAGATGCCTAGATCCCTGCACTTCTCGGGCCTCCATTGTAACAAACTGAATTACCGGGAAGAGAAAACAACTTGAACAGTATACACGGGCAGAGACAGTAAGCAAACATTCTCACAACTCAAAGTTTAATCTCAAACGTATTTTCTGGTATAAAAGTAGCCCCACCCTCACAGTCACTATGCTACGGTTAAAAAATGGCCGGTTGCGGGGAGTTAATATGCTGGGAAGTGAATCTTTACATTTGTACCCGAAAAAATATTTTTCTGAGAACAATAGTTAAAACTGATTACCACAAGTGTTCACATATTCTGCCTTGATGTTTATTTCAATGAATTTTACAGCTGAAAGTGTTTATAAAAATTGAAAGACTGATTGCGCTAGTTAGTAATAATAACTTAGCAAAGAGACCTCTTTATTAAAACAGTGCCGCACGGGATTAGCCCAGCGGTCTTAGGCGCTGCAGTCATGCACTGTGCGGCTGGTCCCGGCGGAGGTTCGAGTCCTCCATCGGGCATGGGTGTGTGTGTTTGTCCTTAGGATACTTTAGGTTAAGTAGTGTGTAAGCTTAGGGACTGATGACCTTAGCAGGTAAGTACCATAAGATCTCACACTCATTTGAACACTACTTGTGGTCACATGGAACCACATGTCATAGAAAGAGCTAACATTCAAGGCCTTCCTAAGATATCGTTGATGGACCTTCTTCTAAGGAAAGAGGATAGTGGAAGGCCAAGAATGTTAACAATAAAGTGTGCCTCACAAATGAGTTTTGTTAGCATGGAGCACATAACTATTAGTTACAAGTGTGAAAAGTGTCAAGCTACAATTACAGACCCAGATGACTAACTATATGACTGTTGATATTTCTAAAATTACCGAGTAGTGAGCATGTCCTGTCTGTAGGCGGCCATAATCTGGTCTGAATAGACATTCGACATGAATATGTTTATTTTAAATGCTAGTAGTGAAACAGAATCTTCTGTATTTTTAAAGAGTATTATTTAGTCATCAGTCTTCTGACTGGTTTGATGCGGCTCGCCACCAACTCCACGCCTGTCTTAACGTCTTCGTCTCAGAGTAGTACTTGCAACTTACGTACTCCATTATTTGTTGGATGTATTCCAATCTTTGTTTTTCTCTAGAGTTTTTAGTCTCTATAGCTCCCTCTGGTACTAAAATGTCTTAACATATGTCTTGCCATTCATTCCTTCTTCTTGTCAGTGTTTCCGATGTATCCCTTTCCTCGCCGGTTCAGCAGAGAACCTCTTCATTCCTTACCTTCCCATTCGACCTGATTTTCAACATTTTTGTGTAGCAACACATCTCAGACTCTTCGATACTCTTCTTCTCTGATTTTTTCACAGTCCATGATTCGTTTTCATACTACAGAGGGGCCGAGTGGATGACGCCTCTACACGATGTTTGGAAGCGCTTGTGACGCTAAGAAAACATGATCATTCAGCGAATAGTTTATTGCGACAACTTTACAAATGGCGGTGCACTTTTGACCACAAATGCCTCCTGCCGTGGTCACAGACAGACTCTCAGTGTCGGACGCTGCGTCAGTCCTTGCTCTTGCGTCCTAGCGAGACGTCGTCTTGCTTTCGTCGATACGGATGCTTAGCTCAGCCTGGTACAGCATGGATAGCTGCTACCGGCTGAGGGAGTGTATTCGATCCCACTCCATGCCCGTTTATCCCTGGACAACCCCATCCGCGGTGTGGTGTAGGCGGCAGGCGTAGAACCCAGTACTGCGGGCCTGGTATGTCCTGGACCAACACCGACTCAAAGTAAGGCCTCTACGCTTGTTGGTGATGTCACGTCAGCTAGGCACGGCGAACGCCAGGTCCGTTGCAGGCAGAAACGCCTGGGCGTGCTTATCACTATAAATCTCTTATTTTTGGACAAAATGTTTGGTGTTGTTTTGGATTCTGCAGTTTTATTGAGATGAAAGATTTTCTTACTATCGTAAAGCTACAAATGAAGATCGTAGTTCTGTATTACTAAATCGTGTCGAAAAAAACGTTGATCAATATGAGAAGATCCTTTGCCCCATTGCAAGCTTCAGAAATTTTACATTCAAGTAACTATATTTACTTGATGCATTTTGCTATCGAAACTCACCCCAACCCCCTTACAATGAACTCGTTTCTTTTATTCATTTATTTATTTTCGTTTGACATCGTCACTGGAAATGTGTAATAATTTACATGTGTTAATGTCGAACTGTTGCCAGTCATTAGATTACAGTAGTTTTCAACGAAAGGAATTCTAAACTGGAAACAAAAAGCTTCATACATCGAAAACACTGCTGAACTTAGACTTTTTTAAACATGCACATTAGAAAAGATAAATATTCCCCGCTTGTAACTGAAAGGAGAAACTTTATAGGATACTAAAATTTTATTTGCTAAAACAAGTATCTCTCTTTTCCCTCTTCTTCTGTCCCCCACCCCCTCCCCCAACGGGTACAATGGCAAGATATTTCATTAACATTCAGTGCTACTCACCCCATTGTCAACCAAGATACCTAAAGAAGAGCACCAATATGTTCACAGTTTCTTGTAAAAGCAACCCAGTACAAACGTAACTTCATCAGATTTACAAATAAGATAAAGAAGCACGAATTCTGTTGCTTCTAGACCATGAAGTTGTTTTTGTATGTCAATCCTCAAAACAGGTGGACATTTAAGTTCAGGAGTACACTATTTGTTAAGAAGTGTAATGAACTGCACAATGTGTGTTGGTCGACTACCGCCAATAGTTTCACATTTTCCATTGTCAGAGAGGGAGACACCATCATTATGAGTATGCCTGCAACAGACCTGGCGTTCGCCGCGCCTAGCTGACGTGACGTCACGAACAAGCGCCGAGGCCTTCCTTTGAGTCGGTGTTGCCTGGACCCGGAGGCGCTTAGGCGTCCCGGACGATGGTTCGCCAGGAACCCTGGTCGTCGTCTTGGGTCCCAAACTCAGAGAGTACAGCACCTGGTACTGCACTGCTGCTGGTGGCTCATCAGCTCTCCCGTCAGTAGTGGTTGGTGTGATACAGCATGGAGTTCGTCAGTAGAGTTCAGCTCTGCGGCACTTCACATCTGGCAGGCACTGCACTGGTTTATCTGAGAAACGACTTACTGAAACAGCATGGTCATGGAACAGAATGTCGCCGACACGGACTCCATCGTTCGCATTGACCTCCATCGCTTCCCTTTACTTGGAGCTGTGCCTCCGGTATTTAAAGAGGTTTCCGTAGTTCTGTGACGTGCTGTTTGGTAGCGATGATCACATGTGACCTCGTTATCCTGCTACTCTTGCTTTCATTCTCTCTTATCAGATGGTCAAATTGGTCTATAAGTGTTTTCCCTAACCGTGTCTATTGCTTCTTGCGGCATCCCGGCGCACAAACGAGCGTGTATGTTATTCTGCTTTCGCGCTGCGTGTTCTCTCTCTCACTCAGCTACTGCAGAGTTACAGACTGTACTGCCCGTATGTCTTGCATCATCGTGCTTTCTGGTCCGCCGCCAGTTGTGACGTAACCACAAGGTGGTTGAACTCCGTTAAAAATTTTATAACTTGGGACTCTGTGCCGAAACAATACAATGTTGTGCTCAAAACATATATTCTCAGAAATTTATTCCTCAAATTAACGCCGCCGGCCGCTGTGGCCGGGCGGTTCTAGGTGCTTCCGTCCGGAACCACGCGACCGCTACGGTCACAGGTTCGAATCCTGCCTCGGCCATGGATGTGTGTGATTTCCTTAGGCTATTAGGTTCAAGTAGTTCTACGTTCTAGGGGACTGATGACCTTAGATGTTAAGTCCCATAGCGCTCAGAGCCAAATTGAGGCCTGTTTTTGATACTGGTAGACTTCTCTTGGCCAGGAATGCTTTTTATATCCTCATTTGTCCGTCCATCATGGGTTACATTGCTGTCTAGGTAGCAGAATTCCTTACCTTGAACTACTTCGTCATCTGCAATCCTGATGTTAAGTTTCTCGCTGTTTTCATGTCTTTTGCTTCTCATTATTTTAGCCTTCCTCCGATTTACTCTCAGTTCATATTCTCTACTAATTAGACTGTTCATTCTTTTCAGAAAGTCCTGTAATTCTTCTTCACTTTCACAGCGGATAGCAATCTTATCAGCGAATCTTATCATTGATATCCTTTCACATTGAATTTTAATTTCGCTCTTGAACCTTTCTTTTATTCTCATCACTGCTTCTTCGATATAGAGATTGAACGGTAGGGTCGAAAGACTACACCTCTGCCTTATACTCTTTTTAATCCGAGCACTTCATTCTTGATCTTCCACTCTTACAGTCCCCCCTTGGCTCGTGTCTTTACCTATAGATTTGCCCTAGTTTCCTCAGAACCTCTAATATCATGCACGATTTTACAATGTCGGCCGCTTTTCTAGGTCAACTAATCCTATGAAGACGTCTTCATTTTTCTTTAGTCTTCCATAATCAACAGCAACGTAAGAATTGCTTCTCTACAGTTTTCACCTTTCCTAAAGCCAAACTGACTGACAACCACAGATGATAGGTTTTCCTTTCCATTCTTCTGCATATTGCCTTTGTCATAAACTTGGATGCGTGTGCTGTTAAGCTGACTGCACGAAAATTCTCTCATTTGTCAGCTCTTTCAGTTTTCGGAATGGTGTCGATGATATTTTTCCGAAAGTCAGATTGTATGTCTCGAGACTCATACGCTCTAGACACCAACGAGAGTAGTCGTTTTACTGCGACTTTCGCAAGTGACTTTAGGAATTCCGATGGAATATTATCTATCCCATTTGCCTTATTCTATATTAAATCATCCAAAGCTCTTTTGAACTCTTATTCTAATACTGGATGCCCGTGTCCTTCCTGTCGACTTTTGTTTCTCCTTCTATCACGAATTTGGGCAAGTCTTCCCCTTGTCATAGGCGGCAATGCACTTTTTCCACCTACCCGTTCTCTCCTCTGCATTTTATAGTGGCATTCCAATTGCACTATAATGTTACCACTCTTGCTTTTAAGTTCATCGACGGTTTTTATTCTGTTACCAATGGTTTCTACGCAGTTACCTACGTTGTGTCCCTGTTGATCTATCTAACTAATGTGATTTTCCGTTCTAGAAATGTCCATTACCGCATTTACAACTGTCTTTGAATATTAAAGCATCACTCGTTGCAAATATTTACCAAACTCTTCTCTTGAAGCACAAAGTTCACAAAGTTCAGAATGACAGTTCAATTTATGACATGAGAAACATGTGATCGCACTAGACGATCTTAGCTGCTTGATTGGAGATCACGAATTGCGTTGAGCCTTCTTGTGCTCGGTTGTGCAGTGGTGCTGCAGAGCTGGAAGTAAGGGTGTGGTTTTGCCAGGGCTCCCAACCGTCATCGCAGTATGCAGCGATACATCACTCGGTTGTACCGATGTAAGTTGCCTACTTAGTTATTCACCGCTATCTTTCGACGATACTACAAAATCATTACACTGACTTTGAAAGGAATTCTGAAAAATATGACAAACTAGAAGTCTGTGACGCATCGTCTTCCAGTTTCAAAAATAACTGTTGCCCTTAATAATGCATAAAATGAGCATTAGGATAGACTTTTAATTTTTACCTGCAGGCAAGCTTTACTCATTTACAGCCGCACCATCCTGTGTTGGTGCGACGTCTTTGTGTGGAACATCATTGAGCAAAACGTCTGTAACATTCAAAATATATGCTGTTGGAGCATCTGCATTGTCCCTTTCAGGATTGAAAGAACTCCTGGAATCATTCAAACGACACACTGTTATTTTCATAGTGCAACACTGATACTAGCAGCGTCTTTCCAGGAACATCTATTGTATCATCTACCATTCTATCTGCAAATACAGTGTGCTTTATTTCATACTAAATAACTTCACAACAGGTTCCCGACACACAGTCCAGCAGCTAATTTTGGATAGATTTTGAAATCCCTTTAAAACCTGATCTCTTGTTTCATTGCACTCTCTATATAAAAATTTAAATCTATCAAAACCAAAAAGATACTTGGTTCTTTCAAAGTTTCGGTCTCTTCACGCACTTTCAAAGCTGGCTTAAAAAATCATAGAATTTTATACGATCACTAATTCTAGAGAGCATATACCTATTTCTTACTACCTGCTACTTGTGTTCCACTATGTTGACATGTTAGATGCGACTTTATACCATTGCGACATAGTCGTTATCCAATGCGCGTAAATCAAGTACGGTGTAAGGGGCGATTAAATGGAAATGGTACAGATGAAAAAAACTAAACTGTTCATTATTTATTAAAAAAAAGGTCAGCGTAACTGCTCAGTTATTCATTTCAATTGAGACAACACAGTTAACGCCTATGTTGCGCTTACCCACGGGTACACGTCTTCATCCAAAGAAAATCAACAACAACGAACGTATTTTGTCAGAGCTACGAAAATATAGAAATTGCATGTGGAAACATCGGGACTGTGTGGAGGATCGTAAAGGCTTTCCAGCTAAACTTCTCCAGTATAGACGAAAGAACGTTGGTAACATGTAGACCTGCCTGGGTGTTGCCAAGATTGTTTCGACTAAGCTGTAGAAGTTTCGCCCGTGTGCCCTTACATATCCTCCATACAGTTTCGATCTCTCCCCCATGTGATTTCCATATTTGTGGAGTCCTTAGGGAAGACATTTTGCCGGCCGTACTGGCCGAGCGGTTCTAGGTGCTACAGTCTGGAACCGCGTGACCTCTACGGTCGCAGATTCAAATCGTGCCTAGGGCATGGCTGTGTGTGATGTCCTTAGGTTAGTTAGATTTAAGTACTTCTAAGTTCTAGGAAACTGATGACCTCAGAAGTTAAGTCCCATAGTGCTCAGAGCCATCTGAACCATTTTTTTAAAGACATTCGTGACCGTCAACTTGCTTTGGATGAAGAGGTGCATGCCTAGGTACAATCATGTTTGTATAGGCAACTTAATAGATTTTTCAGTAGAGGCTTTGGCTGTCTGGTCTTACTGTGGGATAAATATATTAGCAATTGTGGTCATTACTTTTGGAATAGCTACTGTTTCCGAAAAACACAAATGGAAACCGAAAATGTTCAATGTGAATCAGTCTCACAGAACCAAAAGATTTGATGCACTTTCATACCAAATTTCCTCACGTTCACCGTACTTTTTTTTTTGTAACAATTTGCTCCATAGATTGACGTGTTACAGAAATATTGTTACAAGAAACCCAGTGGTGGCTGGTGATAACGTACTACAGCGAATTTGCAATTGATCTTCGAATGCGATCCAGAAATCCCACCAACTCTATACAATCTCTCTTCGAATGTGTGCAAACAAAACGGAAAAAATGTTTTGAAGCACTCTCTACACTATAACTAGAAACCAGAGCGTCAAGTGCTGAAATGATTTCAGCCATGCTAAAATCCACTGAGTGAAAAGACGCAGATGTCTGTGTTTGACCGCATATCCGCCGATCTGACGTCATCCCTGCCAACACTAATAGTGCTACATTACTTGCAACACCACGTCACAAAGCAATATGCAGGTACAGCTATTCCTTAAACACTGAGTATCTATTCATGTTTTTGTAACACGTTTCATTACAAAAATAATCATTAATGACAAAGAATTACCATGTCACATACTTTCTTCCATATGTAAATTCTTCCATTCTCATTGCAAATTACTTTTCATTCTACTTTAAATAATTCAATTAAGTAAATATTGCACATCCAGAACGACAACACGATTGTAATTCCCGTGGTTGTACACAATTATGTGTCCATACGTTGGTCTACACTCTACAGCTTGATGTGAAAAAGAGCCGGCCGCGGTGGTCTCGCGGTTCTAGGCGCGCAGTCCGGAACCGTGCGACTGCTACGGTCGCAGGTTCGAATCCTGCCTCGGGAATGGATATGTGTGATGTCCTTAGGTTAGTTAGGTTTAAGTAGTTCTAAGTTCTAGGGGACTAATGACCACAGCAGTTGAGTCCCATAGTGCTCAGAGCCATTTTTTGTGAAAAAGACAGACGTGTCGTAGAATGCACATTCCGGATAATGGCACATAAATGGAGTATCTTACACAGGCCGCTGAATATAAACATTCATTTCGCTATAGACATTGTTGAGGTATGTTGTGTTCTACACTTCTATGTACGAAACAGAGATGTTGTTCAGTCTTGAGATACATTATATGTATATCTTCCAGTTCATGATATTCCACAACGAACACGCAGGTATGGAACCTGGCATAAACTTCTCATAAACTTGGATGCGTGTGCTGTTAAGCTGACTGCACGATAATTCTCGCGTTTGTCAGCTCTTTCTGTCTTCGGAATTGTGTGGATGGAATTTTCCAAAAGTCAGATTTTATGTCACCAGACTCATACGCTCTAGACACCAACGTGAATAATTTTTACTGCCACTTTCGCCAGTGATTTTAGGAATTCCGATAGAATGTTATCTGTCCCATCTGCCTTATTTTATCTTAAGTCATCCAAAGCTCTTTTGAGCTCTGATTCAAATACTGGATGCCCGTCTCTTTCCTCTCGATTATTGTTTCTCCTTCTATCACGTATTTAGTCAAATCTTCCCCTTCTCAGAGGCGTGAATGTATTTTTCCACCTATCCGGGCTCTCCTCTGCATATAATAGTGGCGTTCCAATTGCACTATAATGTTACCACTCTTCCTTTTAATTACACCGTCGGTTGTTTAGATATTTTGTATGCTGAGTCAGTACTTCCGACAATCATTTCATTTTCAATTTCATTACATTTTGCATGCAGCCATTTCACCTTAGCTTCTCTCCACTTCCGATTTATTTCATTTGTAAGTGACTTGCATTTCTGTATTCCTGAATTTCTCTCTACGTTTTTGTACTTCCTTCTTTCAACGATCACCTGATGTATTTATTCTGTTACCAATGGTTTCTTCGCAGTTACCTACGTTGCGTCCATGTTCATCTTTCCAATTTCTGTGATTTTCCGTTCTAGAGATGTCCATTCCTCTTCAGCTGAACTGCCTACTGATCTCTTCATTAACGCAGTATCTATAGCCTCTTCATTCCTTAGTATTTCCGTATCCCACTTCTTTGTGAGCTGATTCCTCCTGACTATTCTCTTAAACGTCAGCCGGCCGCTGTGGAAGATCGGTTGCAGGCGCTTCAGTGGGGAACCGCGCGACCGCTACGGTCGCAGGGTCGAAGCCTGCCTCGAGCATGGATGTGTGTGATGTCCTTATGTTAGGTTTAAGTAGTTCTAAGTTCTAGGGGACTGATGATCTTAGACGTTTGTTAACTGTTAGCAGGTGAGGTTTCCACGTTAGTTGACGGTCAAGTGTCAGTGCAAGATATTTTAGTTTATTACTTAAACTGCAGTTGCTGACTGGTGCGAAAATGGCCGAACTACCAGTTTAATAAGACATTGCTGAAAAATTCCGACACGAATTCTTTAGAGAAAACAGTGATAGAAGGTGACCTCGGGGGAGATCGGTTTGGATGTCAGGTAAATGTAGAACCATACGAGGCAACGCTGACCCTACGACTTATCCTAGACGATAGGTTAACGACTGTCAAACCTACGTTTGTAGTATTTATAGATGCAGAAAAGTATTTTGAGAATGTTGACTGCAACATTCTCTTTCCAATTCTAAAGGTGGTAGGGGTAAAATGGAGAGAGCGACAAGCTATTTGCAATTTGCACAGAAGCCAGATGGCAGTTATTAGAGCAGAGTGACATGAAAGGTAAGCGGTGGTTTAGAATGGAATTAAAAGGGTTGAAGTCTATTCACGATATTATTCAAGCTGTACATTGAGCAAGCAGTAAAGGAAACCAAAGAAAATGTGGAGAAGGAATTAAAGTTCTGGAAGAAGAAATAAAAATGTTGAGGTTGGTCGGTGACATTGCATTTCAGTCAGAGACAGCAGAAGACTCCGAAGAACATCTTAACGGAATGGACAGTCTCTTGAAACGCGAATATAAGACGAACATCAATAAAAGCGAAAGAAGAATATTGGAAAGTAGTCGAATTAAATCAAATGATGAAGAGAGGTTTTGCTATTTGGGCAGTAGGATAACTGATGGTGGCCGAAGTAGAGAGGATATAAAACGTAGAACAGTGTTTCTGAAGAGGAGAAATTTATTGACGTCGAATATAGACTTCAGTGTTAGGATGTCTTTTCAGAAGGTGTTTTTGGGAAGTGAAAGTGGGTGATAAGGAGTTTAGGCAAGAAGAAAGTAGAAGCTTTTGAAATGCGATACTACAAAAGCATGCGGAAGATTAGATGAGTAGATTACGTAACTAATGTGGAGGTACTGAATAGAACTGCGGAGATAAGAAATTTTTAGCAAAACTTAGTTTGAAGAAGGGGTTAGCTGATAGGACTCATTCTGAGACATCAAGAGATTACCAATTTAGTGTTGGAGGGAAGTGTGGTGAGCAAAAACTATAGAGGCAGACTAAGAAATGAATACAGTAATCAGATTCAGAAACATGTACGTTGCAATAGTTATTTGGAGATGAAGAAGATGGCACACGGAAGTGTAGCATGGAGAGCAGCAACCAACCATTATTTGAACTGAATACCGCAACAATAACAGTTATGTGAATAGGATGGTCGGAAATGGTAAGCTAAAAGTAATAAAGTCGAAAGGTGTGCGTGTTTCAACCTATAATTATTACCTGCTTTATGGAAGGGTTTATTTCGAAGAACCATTGGTTTCACCAAGAGGTAAACTGATTGAAGTGGATCTGGAGGGTTGTATTAGAGTTATTTTCCGTTATTGAATTTCGATTCGCGATAGAAGAGTTAAAAAACATAATACGAAGATGACAGACAATATGCAAAGGCGATAAAAAGATGACTTTGTTAAAAGCAGTAAAATGGTGGATAGTTTCGGAACATAAAAAAGGAATAACACGGGGTTGACGATGCTAATGAAGACACACAGTAAGTACGCAGGCACAATTCAAAAAAACGGGGACAGTATGGTTTCTAGAATGAGATTTTCACTGTGCAGCGGAGTGTGCGCTGATATGAAACTTACTGGCAGGAAGTAAAGCTGTGAGGACGGGGCGTGAGTCGTGCTTGGGTAGCTCAGTTGGTAGAGCACTTGCCCGCGAAAGGCACAGGTCCCGAGCTCGAGTCTCGGTCCGGCACGCAGTTTTAATCTGCGAGGAAGTTTCAGTATTGTTTCCGTTTGGAACACTTTAAAAAGGGGGCACTCAACACTGAACACTGAAACACTGTACCAGAGATAAAAGACGAAGTTAACACATCACAGCTTCACAGCCTAAAGCAGATTGTGGGGGGGGGGGGGGGGAAGCGGTGAGGGGGGAGGAAGGAGGAGTAGCAGTAGGAGGAGGAGGAGGAGGAGAACCCGGACGGACAAGGGGAAAAAGGGTGGGGAAAGCAAAAGCCGTGTGTGGGGGGGGGGGGGGGGGGGAGTGGGGAGGGAGCCGATAGACGTTGTATTACAGGAAATCGCATGATTTAGATAGAAACAGCATGTATACTTTATTCGGCAATGAACGCAGTTATATGATTAACATGACAAATCACAAGGTTCAAAAACTTTGCAAGGTACAGAGGTTGTAAAAAGTACTAATGTGGTATGAGATGTAACAGACTGTGCGGTGTGTTTTGTCGGAATAAATCCTATGGAATCTTATCGAGCACGCTGCAGCACCCTCTAGCCACACAATAGTCAGGCCAGCATGACGAATCCGAAAGCCGGTTCTTGGGAGCACCCCAGCTGCAGCGGAGTTGGAGCCGTCGGGCTTTAGCGTAATCTCGCGGGTCAAAGCGAGGTTTACGAACCTTATTTAGACTGACATGACAGCGTCTCAGTATCTAGGGCTAATCAGAGTCCTCCAATAAGCGCTCGTGAGTAAATAAGAGTGTCACGTAACTTGCCTCGTGCGCCCGACATCTACGAGAGCGCGTGGATTATGATTGCACCCGCGAGGACGTTCCGAGACATGGACGAAATTAACGTTCTACCTAATTACTGTGCACTGAAACTCTTCAGATTTAGTTAAACCTACGAAGAGTCATCAAATTTTGTTGTAATGAAAGATACGAAAACTTTGTTACGTGGTGACAATTCCCTCACGCAAATCACCGCTGTTATAAGTAAAAAAAATTGAGTATAATATTAACAATGGCTGAAGGTACTTTTGGTGCAAATAAATTTATTAACAGGCTGGGAACAGATTTCAAGTAGAAAACTGAAAGTCCTCAGAAGCAAAAGTAAAAATGCCTCCTATAATTTTTTAGAATATACAAGGTTTGTAGCTTGTGACAACTGACATTTTCCATATTCTTTTTTTGTTTTTTTCCTTTTTTGGATATCGGGGCGGGCTGGCAGCAGCTTAGTACGCCGCTATTCATCCTACAGAATTTTTAAAACATAAGAAGATAAGAAACAATAATAACAGGCGATAAAACGGTGACGTAAAATGTAAAATGGCGGAACATTGTGGAAAGTTAAAACATAAAACAAATGGTGGGCGGTGATAATAAAATACACTGGGAGAAGACAGGGAAAATAGTAGACAGACAATTAAGAAACCCGGCGACAGTCAGGATTCTGTTCGCAAGAGATATAAAAATCACACTCTGCGTCAGCATGATATGCGTTCTCAACACTTCGGAAAAGATGCACAACACTTAAGAATCACTGGGAACACTGCACTAAAAAGTTGGCACGAAAATGACACTACAGACAAGGGCAGATGGAGGGGGGGGGGAGACCTGGACAAATGAGGGGAAAAAAGAGGGGAGGAGAGGAAAAACGAAAGGCAGGGGAAACTGACGAAAGGAGAGGACTCAGAAGGGGGAGCAGGGCAAACACGAGAAGGAATGGGGAAAGGCTGGGGAATAAATGCAAAAGACTCAGGGGAAATAAGGGAAACAGAGATAGGTTAGGTGGGTAAAAAACAGGATGGAGGGGGGAGGGAAAGAGGGAGCCGGGGAAAAGGACAAAAGAAAGGAGCGGGGTGACGATCAGAGTTGATAGGAGGGATAAATGGAGGGAGAGAGGGCATCATTTGGCAGGGGGAGTTGACAGAAGCCATTGTGGGAAAGGAGATGGTGTGGAGATGGAGGGCAGAGGGGACACAACAGTGAATGTGTGGCAGAGGCCAGGGGTTGAAGAG